>NC_057348.1:35037500-36237500 GCF_016509475.1 Prionailurus bengalensis | reverse complement strand
TCACCCCTGAAAGAGGTTTGCCCCTCATGATAACCGGTACCTCTTGCCCCCGCCCCCACCATCCCTAGATAAACTACTGATCTTTCTGTCATTAGAGATGAGTTTGCATTTTGTAGAATTGTGTTTAAGTGGAATCATGCAGTATATATTTTTTTCTTCTTTGATTTCTTTGGGCATAATTGTTTTAAGTTTACTTATTTTTTGAGAGAGTGCATGCATGTGCGGGGGAGGGACAGAGAGAGAGGGACAGAGGATCTGAGGTGGGCTCTGTGCTGACAGCAGAGAAGCCCCATGGGGGGGCTCCAACTCACGAACCGCGAGATCATGACCTGAGCTGAAGTCAGACGCTTAACTGACTGAGCCATCCAGGTGCCCCTCCGTGTGCATAATTTTTCTATGATTCTTCCGTGATGTCATGTGTATCAGCTCATTTTAAAAAATTGCTGAGTAATTCCATTGTTGGCCACACAGTTTATCCATTCACCTGTTGATGGACATTTGGGGTGTTTTGCAGTTTGGGCCATTTCAGAGAGAGGCCTTATGAACATTTTGTACAAGAGCTTATGTGGACCTAAGCTTTCGTTACTCTTAAGCAAATACCAGGGAGCACAATGATTGGTTCGTGTGGTGGATGTATGTTTGACATTTTAAGAAATTGTCAAACTGTTTTCCAAAGTGGTTGGACCAGCCCCCCACTCCCACCAGCAGTGAATGAGAGTCTCAGTGCCTCATGTTGTTGTGCACGCCGGGTAGGCTCTGTGTTTTTATTGGTGGGCTTTTCACTAAGTGTGCAGTGATACCCTACGGTGGCTCTCATTTGCTTTTCCCTAATGACTGATGATGTCACACTTGATTTCCATTGCTGTGTGTATCTATGGCAAAGCGTGGATTCCAGTAATTTGTCCCTTTTTCAAAAGTAGGGTTTGTTTTTGCATACTGAGTTTTGAGAGTTTTTTATGTATCCTTGATATAATTCCTTCACCAGGTAAGTAAATTGCAAATAATTTCTGTCAGTTGGTTCATCCTCTTAGTAGTGTCTTTTGAAGAGCATATTTTTTTTGTTGTTTTGATGAAGTCCAGTTTCCCAGTGTGCGCTTTTCTGTATTGTGCTTTTGATGTCTTAGGAATGGTTGTCTCTAACCCAAGGTCACAGAGGTGGTTTTCTAGAAAATGTTTTAGCTTTAGGCTTACATTTAGGTCTGTGATTCATGTGGAGTTAATTTTTGTAAATAATGCACCTAATGCATTTTTAGCAGGTAAAATAAAAATATTGCCAATTATAAATTCTCCTCTTGTTACCTAGGTGAGGTTGCTGAGAGTACTTGAAAATAATAAAATCATAGATTTATTTTTAAATTACTTAGGCATGTTAATAAGCCAGACTAATATGACCACTCTAATTAGTCTGAATTAGTAAGTTAAAATAACGGTGTGTCATAATTTAAACCATACAACTTTTTGGATAAAAATATTTTAAATCACATCTGTGTAGTTCTAATGCCTGAGAACGCCTGCCAGGAGACCCGCCTTTCTTCCAGGTTTAGACAGTAACTAGTTTTGTAGACCATGAAATATTACTAGGATAAATTTCTGAATATCTTGGCCTCAGTTTCTACAGCTGTAAAACACAGAAGTTAGATGAGTTTTTAAATTGACAATGTGTAGATCTGACTAGGAGAGGGGCAGGTTCTTATGGGTCCTTCTATCCATCTTGGTAGCAATTACAACATTAGATAGATGTCCCCCATCTGTACGTATCTCATTTTTCAAGCGTGTGCTGATGGCATTTTAATGGAGAAAAAAGAAATTGACTTAAAAGGGCTTTGATTTTCTATTAATGCTGTGTCATGGGTGCCTTTTTGTAGTTAGAGTGCAACAATGCACCTACTGTCTCATTGGAAGTAGATTGTGACCTTTATTTTTAGGAGTAAAATGTATTCGCACTCAATGTAGCTTGAACCCTCCAGCTAAATGATCTATTGCTAAGGTGCTCGTGAGCATTGAGCTGTAGTGAGGGCGTGGCCACAGATAGGTCAGCAATTGTGGCCAGTGGGTTTCATCATCGCTGAGATGCCAGTTCAGATGGTTCCAATCCAGGATGACTAAATACCTGCATTCTGCTCCCTGGCCCCTGACAGTGTCCCTTATCCTGCTTGATCCACGTTGCTGATGGCTCATAAGGGGGCATGTGTGGCAGATAGAGTGATGCATTTCACAATTAGAAGATATTTATAGCTTGAGCGTTCCTGAAGGATAGAATTAGAATCTCTATGAATATTGTGTAATAATACGTACTAGTTTGGAAACCCTCAGGAACACGTTAATCAACAGGTTAATTAGGGTAAAAGTAAACATCCTTGTAATGACTGTCGTGTGGTCCACGTGCCACTCTATGCCTATTTTTACTAACAGCGACATGTGGATGTGCATGTGTCCTAAACACTGTTTAAAAATGTAGCTATCTTACTTTGCAATCCCATGAGTTTTATTTTATCCATTTCCAATATTTGTTTTGAGAGGAAGTTTGCAGGTTTCACCGTGGCCTGAAAAAGAGGAAGATTTGCTGTGTTTACAGCCACATCCTTGTCTCCCTGCCCTTGTTAACAAGCCCAGGGTCTTGGTAAGGGGTGTTGGAAACACAGGCAACGAGTGGCATCCACGGAGAGCTGTTTCCCTCCAGGGCAATTACTTGATGGTTGTGTGGCAGGCTGGCCTGTCACCACCTCAGGTGTCAGCAAAGATAAGCTTACCCTTGGACCAGCTGGGAAAGGCCGTAGGGGATACGTCAGTCAGCACCGTGCTAGGGGAAAGCTCCGGTGGCATACTGCAATATTGGCACATGGAGCTTGTGTGTGACCCATTTGGGGGGACATCGGTGGAGTTTATTGGCCCTCATCAGGTATCCAGTAAGTTGAATCTCCTCGGCTCCCATTCGCGTTCTCAATTTGCAATTCCAGCAGGTGGGAGTCAAGATGACAGGTCACACGTGGCTTGAGTTTCTGGTGATTCCTAGTGTCCCTTCCTGCCCATTTGTGGAGAGAGAAATAAGGGAATGCTTGAAAACTTGCAGGGCCATGGCCTTGCCGCAGAGGGTGTAGAGCTGAGCCCAGGGGAGGTGGGCTCACGCCCCTGCATGGCTGCCTAGAGCAGCGTGTCCTTTCGTCTCCCGGCATCCCGTGGTGGTGCCAGTGCCTTCAATGTTTTTCATTGCATGGGTGTGCACGTCTTTTGTGGCCTTTATCACTGGGGATGAAAAGGATTTGTGTCTTTCTCCTTTCCAAGGCAAAGAATTCCGAAAGGATGGGCACAGGTATCTTATTTTTGTTTCACAGGGTACCTGGCACAATATGATTTGTTTTTTTTGTTTTTTTTTATTTTTGGGACAGAGAGAGACAGAGCATGAACGGGGGAGGGGCAGAGAGAGAGGGAGACACAGAATCGGAAACAGGCTCCAGGCTCCGAGCCATCAGCCCAGAGCCTGACGCGGGGCTCGAACTCACGGACCGCGAGATCGTGACCTGGCTGAAGTCGGCCGCTTAACCGACTGCGCCACCCAGGCGCCCCTATGATTTGTTTTAAAAAATGGAGCGAATATTGAATACAATAGGCTCTTTTCTCATGTAAAGTAAAATTTCTCAGGGCTTGTCATCTCGGCTTTTCAGGATGTAAGTGGGAAAGATTTTCCCGAGTTAGTTCCTGAGAGTGAGTAAAGAACAGGCCCAAGATTCGAATTGTGGCCGAACATCCCATAGCGAGCGGACACCCTCCACAGGTGACTTCATTCTCTTCGCAGTGGACATTGGGTTGCTCCAGTTCTCCACTATCCCAGAGCCAAACGAGAACAACACCAACAAAAGTGCATTGGTGAGCCATGTATGTGTCCCTGTATGGACCTGTTCAGAAATTTCCCTGGGATATATGGACAGCTGGGAGGAATTGCTGGGTTGTGTATGTGTGGGGTGCAGATGCCACATTACAAAATATTAATTGGTGGCAGGTCACGGTGGCCATTCTCCTTTCTAGTCCCAGAGGCTGTGGTTGAGATGTCTTCTTTGAAAGGGAGGAATTTGAAGGCAAAGATTGTGGAAAAATAATTTCTGGGCTTCGCTTGATGCGTTTCAGGGTCATAGCCCAGTGACGAGTGTACGTGATTAGCATATTGGGTTAGAGACCTAAATGGACTAGAATTACCTTTTAGAAAACCCTTTGCAACCACCAGATTTAAACATTCTGCACAGCCAGTAGACATTTAGTTTTAATTGTGTAGTATTCTAAGAAAATCTGGTTCTAGGAGTATCTGCAAAGTGGGCAGTGGCTGCTTGGGACTGAAATATTAGATGGTCCTTTTGTCAGAGTGACAGGTGTCCACACGGATTGGTGAACTCTCATCGCCAAACCTGTGTGATAGGCTACCGTCTCGGCGCTGCTTTCGCTGCTTGGATGCAGTGCAGTTCAAGGTTGGCGCATGGTTGGGAAGTTCTCTGCCTAAATCATTTCCATTATTTCCCGGGTCTCAGCCCATTAACCAGTTTGGTCCAAAGGCCAGGAAGAGAAATGGCATTCTCGAAATATTATTAGCATTTTGCGGTGAATGCTAACTACTGTACATTTACAGCCGATTAAGTTTTGCTCTCTCTATTTTATTATGGATTATGACAGGGATTTTGAGACTGAGTTCTGTTAAATAATAAATAGAAGCAGCAAGGTCATTTTCTACCTGAGCAAAGGAAAACTTTGCAGCAGGAAGACATGAATTAAGAAACAAGTTTAGTTAACTGTCTCAGGAGGAAGGAGGGATTCACGTTTTCCAGAGTTAAACAGATATCAGATATTTTCTAGGAAATGTGAACATCACCAATTATTTATTTCCAGTGATTGGATATATTTTTCCCCCACCAAAATTTGGTTAAGTTATCGTTGGAAGCAGAGGTTTCAAAGTGGTGGACCACATAATGTTTTGTTTGGCCCAGATGATATTTAAAAGTGTTTTTTTTAATTGGTTGAATTTTTTGAAAATCACAGGATTTGACATAAAAATTCAGATTTCGGGAAACAGATTTTTGTTTCTTCTTTGTAACAGTTTGCTGTAGCTGACTGCTAGCTGCCCCAGCCTTTGGGGCATTTTTCATTTTCTATGCCACCTGCTTCCCTCATTTATGTTGACTTTCTTGACCCTGCAGTGTCAGCAACTGAGTCTGAGAGCCTTGATTCACGTGTTCAAGAATAAAGATAAAAATAAGTATAAGATTTTTATTTCAGGTTGCATGCGTTGTCGTCATTCATAGCCCATTGGTTAAGAGTTTCGGCTCCAGGATCAAAACCGCGTGGAAATAAATGCCGGTTTCTTCAAGATGAGCTGTGTGACCTTAAGCAGATTACTTAATCTCTCTGAACACTAGTGTGCTCAGTCAAATGAAATAGCAATTGTATGTACCTTGTAAAGTTGCTGTGAGGATTCCACCTGGATCTGTGTGGATGTGTGTCCATTAAACACTGACACTCAGACACACCCACACCACTTAGACTAGTTCCCGCTAACCCATCAAATATTTTTATGTACAATTTCGTTGAAAAAGAAGACTTAATGGATAAATAAAAAACATAATTTCTCTTTTCCCATCAACTAAGAAAGTCAAGAAGTAATACTTGTGCTTCCCACAGGCGTTCCTTAAAATGATGGCTTGCTAGGGGCGCCTGGGTGGCGCAGTCGGTTAAGCGTCCGACTTCAACCAGGTCACGATCTCGCGGTCCGTGAGTTCGAGCCCCGCGTCAGGCTCTGGGCTGATGGCTCGGAGCCTGGAGCCTGTTTCCGATTCTGTGTCTCCCTCTCTCTCTGCCCCTCCCCCATTCATGCTCTGTCTCTCTCTGTCCCAAAAATAAATAAAAACGTTGAAAAAAAAATTTTAAATATTAAAAAAAAAAAAAGAAAAAAAAATGATGGCTTGCTAGGTTGATAGTATTATAATTTCACTGTAGCATAACTACAAGAAGGATATTGTGAAAGCGGATGGACGTTTTGCTGTTCCTGATAGCCTTCCAAGCACTGAGACTTAAGGGGATGGTGCATGTGTAAGGGATGGCAAGCATTTCCATGAAGTATTATCTGTGGGTGAGCCTTGTTCCTCATACGGGAACAGGTGGCTTTATGTGATGGCTTCCTTGCTCCACGTGAGGACTTAGAGGTAATGCCATACTGATTGATAAAGTGAGCAGGATCCGGCAGTCCACAGAGGGGAGGAAAAACAGGATCACTCTCAGTGAAGACAGCATCTTGTCGTGATATTTGGTGTTTGATAAGCAGATGGAGAATCAGAAATCAGATTTACATGACTGGATGATGGAATGAGATGGAGATAAATGGGTCTGCTCTAGTCCTTACCTCCTCTCTTGACTACAGTCAGAGCTTAATATATTGTATTGCTTCAGATAATAGGGCTTTTTCCTGCCCCACTCCCCCTTTAAAAAAATGTTGGTTTCAGGGGCTTTTTGGTGCTAAAACTAAGTGCTACTTCTGAGTGGTTTTTGTCTTTGGAGCTCTAACAAGGAGAATTAACATTTTACTATATATACACATATACATACATATATATGTATATGTAAATATATTTAACTATAGTTATATATATAAATAAGTGTATATGCATTTATGTTTCACAGTGTACTTCTACATAACTTATTTTTAGATAACGATACATTAGGAAAGCAGTCATAGGATGTAAAAACCATTTTCCATTTCAATGATTTGAAATCATTTTGATGGCAATTAAGAGCATTACCTGAGTGGTTAAAGGTTGACATCCATGGGTTCTTGTTAGCTAACATCTAACATTATTTCCTCTTTAACCCTCTTTCCAAATTAGTCCCATAGTTTAGGGTACAGGCATTGTTTTTCCATCTGTGCAATGCTCTCTGTATGCTTAATGTGCTTAGCAAATTGACAGGCCATGATGTTCCTTTATTGAGAGGGACTTTGTCTTTTAGATGTACTGTATCACTTAACAGTTGTGCCACCAGTATATCTTTGAGCTTTCAGAAGTAGCTGTGTGGCAACATGTGGACACTTTGCGTGAAGTGGGAGGAATCATTGAATGCCATTGTGACAGGGAATCTGATTGCCACATTTGGAACCTGGAACAGGTGCATGGAAGCTGATTATAAGAATGCTCTGGGAATTTAAGTTTAATTCAAGAAGAATGTTATGTACATGATGATGAGTTTAGTTGACAGTAGTAATTATTACGATGTTATTAACCGGAGCTGAGCCAAATCATCTACCGCACGCACATCCCATTTGACTTCCACCCTGGTCCTGGAAGTCTGTGTTGTTATCCCCTCATGTTTGTGCTGAGGCTCAGATCCTTTCAGTGACCTGAGGTGTAATTATTATTTATTCCGTCCGTAGGAGTGCTGAAAACCGTATCTTGGGGTGAGTGCCTTTCCTAGTATCGATTAGTCCTAGTAGAAGGGGAATCATAATACCTAGTTTGCAGCTCAGGATTCCTACCTGAGACTACTCTTAGGAGTTAATTTAAAAATCATGTGAAGGTTACTGCTACATATGGAGCTTATAAAGTTTGTTACCCCAAGAGGCTGCTTAGTGGGTTGAAATCTAGGTCAAGAGAAGCTTCCATAAGACTCTGGGAGAATGGACTAGTCAGACAAGTTAGGTGTGTTTGGGAACGTGTTAATCTTCAGAGAGGGACATTGTGTAAGCCAACATGCTCGCCCATTCCTTTGTGCAATATTATCTATGGACTCTTAGAATGATCCTCTTTTCTCTTTTTGTTTTTGACTAAGTGGACACAAATAATAAAGCAATGTTCTTTTAAAACATTCAGAAAGACAAAATTAGAGCTTCCAGGCCTCTTTGCCCATGTTTTGACCTCAGAGATAATCAGAGCTGTTAGTTTGGTGTATTAGTCAGTTTGGATTGTGTTCACCTGCATGTAATCAACTAAATGTAACCAAATCAACTTACTTTTCTTCCCCCTTAAGGAGAAGCCTAGAGGTGGATAGTCCAGAGTGGTACACTGTTTAAAAATCCAGGTATTTTTTTTCCTTTCTGCCTCACTGTCCTTATTGTGTGACTTTTGTGGTTATGGTGGCAAGGTGGCCGCTCTAATCCTAGATAGCTCGTGTTCATTTCGGGCAGGAAAAACAGGAAAGGGCAAAGGGAAACATGTACATGGCACCTGACTCCCATCCTCTTTGTCAGGAGTGCAATAGGTTTTCTGGAAAACGTGTCCAGTACAATGTGCTTGCATTCATTGGTCACAATGTTGTCACGTGACCACTTTGGAACCCAATCATTTTGCTGATGGTAAGGAAGATGGGGCAAAGGGATGTTGGGTTGGTACTTAACCACTGTCTGCTTATCCACTCATTCTTTTTCAGGATGTTTAGGTACATGTGTAAGTACATACAAAACCCTTGCTCTCTTTTTTTCCCCTAATCTAAATGACACCTACTCTAAATAATCTTCTGCAACTTCATTTCCCCTACTTGGCAGTTTCTAATGTCAGCAATTTATTGGGCTTCATTACAGAAATCAAATTTTCTTCTCATTATATATAAAGTACAAGAGCAAATCAGTCTTCACCTACTGTATGCCGAAACTTGGCTTGAATTCGACGAATCTAGATTTCTATTTTACTGTTTACTTTTTGTAAATTAAAAGATACAGAATGTAAGTGAACTCTTTGGTGTCAACTACTTTAGGAGCGTTTAGTTTTGAGTTTTGTAGTAGCACTCTGCATAGTTTGTGATTTAGATTTTTTTTTTTTTAACTTTCATATAATGATCTGTTATCACAGTCAATATTCTGGTCCCTAAGAACTCCACCATCCTGTATTAGAATTTTTATTCTGCTGTGCATTTGAGACCAAGGGTTAGGATTATAGGTTAAGTAAGAGTGTGTTGGGAAGTTATGACTGATTCTTTTTTCTTTTTTTAATGGTTATTTTTGAGAGAGGGACAGAGTGCGAGTGGGGGAGGGGCAGAGAGAGAGAGAGACAGAGAGACAGAATTGGAAGCAGGCTCCAGGCTCTGAGCTGCTAGCACAGAGCCTGACTTGGGGCTCAAACCCATGAGCAGTGAGATCATGATCTGAGCCGAAGTCAGACACTTAACTGACTGAGCCACTCCGGTGCCACGAGTTATGACCAATTCTTGCAGAGCTCCATAGAATGTTTTGTGTTCTTTCAGGGCTGTGCTCCAGCTGCTTGAGGTTGTTGGAATGTGGACTTCTATGGAGGAGAAATTGTTGTTCACTTTTCTTTGAAAGGTGGATAGGAAAGGAAACAAACCAGCTTCTCCACCCCACCCCCCCCCAAAAAAAAACAAAACCCGAGAAAAGAGCTTATTAGAAGATACTTGGTGATTTTTTTTTTTTTAATGAAGTCAAATGAGAAGCAAAGATCATTCATTCAGTCAGAAAGCTTGGATCATATATCTGTTCCTTGCTCCAGAGAAACTGGGTGAGATTCCAAGAATTGCAGGACTTGGTGTCTGCCCACAAGGAGCTCAGAGAACTCACAAGAGCACCTAGTGAATGGATAGCATGTTGACAATTAGTGAAAATGTATGTGATTCTAGTATATTCTCCACACTGCACATCATGTCACTTCCTTACTTGTAACCGTGTAGTGGTTTCCAGTGACCTTAGAATAAAGCCCGTAGCTCTTCCCGTGACCTCCACGGCCCTTATTAGATCGATCCCTGACAATCATCTCTTGCCATTGTCTTCCTTACTGACTTTGCTGCAGCCACACTGGCCTCCTTGCTGTTCTTATAAAAGAATGCTCTCATCTCAGACTTGTGTTCTCTCTGCCTTGAACTCTCTTTCATGTTCACTCCTGTATTTCACTGAGGACTTTGCTTCAGCGCTGTCTCTTCAGGTGCCCCCTGTCCCACCATATTACTCTCTCACCCTTTATCCTGCTTTATAATTCTTTATGGAACTCACAATTATCTGACATCCTAGTAGATTTTCGTTTGTTTTTCTCTCTCAATGAAAGAGGGTTCACAATGATATCCCCTGAATAGTGTCTGGTACATAGCAGGTGTTCAGTTAGTATTTGTTAAATCGGGGAGTGAATTCTAAAATATGAAACTGTCACTGTACCCTGTTTATTTCCATCTTCCCTGAGCCCAGGAATATGTTTAGAAATAGTGTTAGCAGTCAAAGCTAATACTTACTGAGGCCTGCCACACTTGAGGCCGTGTTGTATATTATACTGTTAGCTCTGTTTGTACAGATAGGGGAACTGAGGCACAGCAGTTAAGCAACTAGCCCAAAGTCACGCACGTAGTAAGTAGAGGATCCAGAATGCCTCAGACTTGGGCTTTTTCCATCCATTACCTGCTTGGCTGTGCTGTCTTTGTCTAGAGTAGGCCTTCAATAAATATTTATTGCATTGAAGTGAATAATTAATAAAGGGCCATATCACAGAAAACAGATGAGTTAGAGAGTATAGGAAAATATAGAGGGGTGCTGATTGCATTGTACAAATTAAAAGAAGTAAAATAGGAATTAGTAAAGGGAGTGACCCAGAAAAAGTTAGAGGTCCCAGTCCCACCCCACGTCACAGGACAGTTGGGACTTACTTGGATTTTAAGAACAAGTTCCTTCTAGTAGGCAGAGAGGAGGTAAGGTGGAATTAATAAATGGTAAATCATGCATTTAAAACATTAAAATAAGCTTGAAGTTAATAGAAGGAAGATGAATGTTAAAGAGTCACACTTTCTCATATTAAAAACACAACTGACTCATATCTGTTAACACTTGAGTTATTTTTAGAACACTAGCAGGGGAAAAATGTGTTTTTTTCCCCCTTAGTTCTGTAGTAGATAATAATAATAATTAAGGCTAATAGATATGTAAACATTGTGACACTCCAACTTTATATCTATTTGACATTATAAATTAAAGTATATTTTACTTATTCAGAAATGACATTGCTTTGTACATTATTACCATGTTCTTGCAAAAGATTCAAGTGAATCACAACTGAACTTTTGCAATTCTGGTTTAAGAACCCTCAGTTTTCCTTTGAAGGGAGCTGAGTTTATTAAGGAGGAATTATTTCAGAACACTGTAGGGGAAACACAGAGGGTTTTTAGATCCAAAAGGATTATCTAGTCTGATCATGAATATGAGATGAGGGATTTTCCCCCCCGACCCCAGAGCTCATGAGAGCTGAGGGCTCAGTCTTGGGAGTTTACTTTCCTTTTGGTGGGTGACAGTGCTAAATTGAGGGTGGTCTGGTAATGTTTGGGAACTTGGTTAGTGAATTTCAATGAGTAAGGATTCAGGCCTAGTGAATCTGAAAAGAAATTGGTCGTGGGTGTGCATTGACTTTTATGCCAAGCTGAAGCTTGGCCATTTCAATTCACTTCAGTTCAATTCTGTAGCCAGTGGGGCTTGGTAATGCTTCTCCTTGGAATTAGATGGACTTATGTATTCTATTGCTGGCAGATGTGGACAACCATAGGTCGGTTGCACAGAAGTGGCCCTCACGTGGCTCAGAGCTGGCCAAATACAAGTGTCCTGTGGGCATGGAAGTCCCGAAGGAGAAGGAAGGGGCTGGGTCCAGTTTATCCTCCCAAACTCCCGAATGCAGTTAGTAAGATGCCTGGTTCTTCCTAACACTAGTGGGCTTGGAACAGTCATCTCCCTGCAAATGAGCCCCTCCTGATCTCCCTTTTTCTGTCTTGGCCTTGTATGTCTTGAGACTGAAGAGTTCGTGCTGATTCATCATGTCTTCTCATGTTTCTCGCTCATCATGTGCTAAGACCCCAAGTAGGGCCTCTCAAAGAGTGGTCTGTGGCTGCTTGCACCAGAATCAGAAGCTATTAGAACACATGTTCCTGGGCTCCCACTCAGATGTACTCAGTTAGTGTCTCTTGGTCTGAGCCTAGGAAGCTGGATTTTTAAGAAGGTCGTTCTGAGGTGTGCTCAACTTTGCTCAACCCAGTCCTAGAGGTTTGACCTTAATCTCGCCCTTGAAACTATCTCCATTTCTGCTGCCACCATCCAGGTTCCAGCCCCATTTATCTCTCCCCCAGGTTGTTTTCCCCCCTAGTCTTGCCTACCTTTGATCTTCCATACCTACTAGACCATATCAGTAAATTTTGAAATTAGATAACCCAATTAGTAGCTTACGCCTAAGTGTTTAGTATAGCATGTTGCATTTATTTGAAGGTATAAGAGCCTTTGGTGACCAGATGGAATTTGAAAAGGAGGGCAAAGATGCTGGTTGCTCTACGGGGAAAGTGGCAATTTTGTGGCATCTTGGTAAATGGCAACCAGCAAGCCAAAGGCCCTTTAGAGAGACTGAAGTATGGGGAGGGTAGTGCAAATAGATGAACCTGTTGAGGAATGGCAAATAAGCTGTTCAATAGTGGATCCTTGGGGAGAGAAGATGGTGAGTGAGACAATGTGATTAAAAGTTGGGGTTTTGAGGCAGGACTGGTTATTATTTGAAGCTTGTAAGAGATGACTCCCAAAATGCAGTGATTTCAAATGGCATTTTATTAGGTCGTGATTACAGATCAGGAATATGGCACACTTGGCGAGGGGGTGGTTCTCCACGTGGATTGGGTTGCTTAATGGCATTGAGATGACATCTGGGCTAGTGTGAGGGATTTAAGGTAGCTTCACTCAGGTTTATGCCACTTTGGCTGGCGTGGGAAGCCTGAACTCAGCTGTGTTTCTTTGCATGTAGTTTCAGGGTCTCTCCAAACGGTCTCTCTAGCAGCGTTATGGAACCTCTTACTACTGGCTCAGGGCTCAAGAGCACGCTTTCCAAAAGCTATGGAGTAGAAGTTGTCAGTCTTTGGAGGCCTGGGCCCAGAAATCGGCTCAGCATGATTTCTGAATATTCTAATATTTGCAGTGGTCACACAGCACATTCATATTCAAAGGGAGGGGACACCCACCCCATCTCTCCCTCGGCTGAGTGTCAAAGCATTTGTGGCTATCTTTAATAATGTCACACCGAGTTACCATCACATTTTAGATCAATCGATTGAGCAAAAAGAACCTAAGAAATCTGAGAAGAGGGAAATATGGATTTTTAAGTGAGACTGCTACTCGAATAGCTAAATAAAGATAAATAATGGAAAAACTATGTTGCATTATGTTCATCAGCTGGAGTTTTTATTGCTCCTTTTCCCTGGAAGGATAGCTTGTGCTAGAGGTAGGAAATTTATTTAAGGGAGAACTTTTAGAGGACTGTTTTTATTTTATTTTTCCCTAGGCGTTTTTTGGTTTTGTTTGTTTGTTTTAGTTGGCATTCTCCCTGACAAACTGTTCCAGTGAATCCAGTTGGTTTTTGTTAGGTGAGCTTACGAAATAGAAAAGAGACAGTGTGCCACATTCCACGTACTACGAACTGTGCATGTTCCCACCCTAAGGCAGTCATGCCTAAGAATGTGGTACGGGGGCTAGGACCTCTGTCTCTGGGTAGGGAGGAGTGTCATGCAGGCTTCACTGCCTCTGGAGGTAGTAATAGATAGTATTCCCTGAGCCGCTGGCCCTGGATGTGGGAGCTGTTAAAAGGGCATAGGGATCATCGAGGGGATGAGGAAGTAGGACAGAATAGGCTAGCCCCTATTTACCTTTAATCCACGTTCACGGATCCATTGCCACCAAGGTGAGTTGACCAACCATGGTCCATGGAGAGGCCGAATAGGAGGACAAAAAGACCATTACATTTTCTACCTTACTGACTGAAGACCTTACACGGGTCACAGTAAACTCCAGTTAAATTTCATGCCCACAGGACTAGAGACTACAAGTGGAGACCATGATTTTTATTTGCGGATAGAGGGCTAACAGCAGAGAGAGGATGCTATTAGCATTGTCTTCCATGCCTTATCTGCCTCAGGAGTTCCCTGCAGGGTAGAGCCTCGGAAAATGCTGGACAGGTTCATTTTGTGTGTGTTCCAGTTACAGATGGAGAAGGCCGATGCCCACAGGTGTTGCAAGGTGGCGGTTAATGGTGCAGGCACTCGAGCCAGACTGGCTGTGTTCAAATTTTGGTTCTGCCACTGAATGGCCGTGGAAACTAAGACTTGTTTGTCTCCCTTTCCTCAACGATAAAATGGGGCTGATAATAACATCTACCTTTTAGGGTAGATGTGAAGATAGAATACATTATTGCATAGGAAGTTGGCATAGTGCTATAAAAGGAATAGGTATTAGTAGCGGTAGTCTTTAGCTTTCCTAGAGAAATTCCTAGCATTAATTCTTGACACAAGGCGGGGACTTAAAAATACTTGGTGAGTGCCATTTGTGAGATCGAGCTGCACGTCAGGTTTTGCGTGGACAGTGCAGAGCCTTGTTGGGGTTCGCTCTCTTCCTCTCTGCTCCTTCCCCCCAATAAATAAAATAAGCATTTCTTTTTTTTTAATATTTATTTTTGAGAGAGAGCTTAAGTGGGGGAGGGGCAGAGAGAAAGGGAGACAGAGGATCCGAAGTGGGCTCGGCACTGACAGCAGAGAGCCCTGTGTGGGGTTCAAACCTGTGTTCCATGAGTTCATGACCTGACCTGAAGTCAGACACTTACTGAGCCACCCAGGTGCCCCTAAAATAAACGTTAAAAAAATACTTGGTGAGTGAATTATGAATATGTTTCGCTTAACCTGTGGAGGACAAGTTCAAGACAGGAACTGCATACAAAGGTGGCAAATGTTTCCAAAATATGTTATGTATCTGGGATATTAATGTGGATTTTATGACCAAGTGATTTCATACCCGATTGTGTCCAAATCTACCAAGGTGGAACTGGTAGCCTTTGAGAAGCTCTCACGCCCCTCTAGTAGATCAATTGAAGGTGACAGTGCATGAATTGTGGAGGGTGATAGTCACGCCTTGTGATTTAGCTCAGGGGCTGATAGCCTTGTGCTGTCAGGGAGGAGAGGCAAGAACAAAGTCTGACCGTTGTGGAACCACAGAGACTTAATGCAGATTAAAAGTTGCGTTCGTGCTTGTGTGTGTGTGTGTGTGTGTGTGTGTGTGTGTGTGTGTGTGTGTTATTCTTTAAGGTAACCTTCTATTTAGACTTGTGAAAAGGAAGCCTTTGAATGGTGTTAGATTTTTGCATGTAATACAGCGTTACTGTCTTGACAGCAAAGGTGCGGAATGTGAGGCAGGGCAAGCCCAGGATTAGAAAGAAACTCCACTTAGCTCAGTATTTTAGGAGATACTAGTAACTGAGGCAAGAATGGCAATGTTGGGGCGCCTGGGTGGCTCATTTGGTTAAGCGTCTGACTTCGGCTCAGGTCACGATCTCGTGGTTCGTGGGTGTGAGCCCCATGTTGGGGTCTGTGCTGACAGCTCAGAGACTGGAGTCTGCTTCAGATTCTGGGGCTCCCATCTCCCTCTCTCTGCCCTCCCCCCTCTCCCCTGACTCCTACTGTGTCTCTCTCTCAAAAAATAAACAAACATAAAGAATGGCAATTGTTGGTCAGTCTAGCCATGGTTGGTGAAGGGTTTGGCAGGTATGGTGTCTCCCAGAGGGAAACCATGAAAGCCTCCTCATGCAGGAAGGGTGTTTGCTAATAACCTGTGGAACCATGGGGAAGGGCCAGGACTCGGTTTTCCCTTCTCCATGACCACACTGGGTATGTGACAAGGTCATCAGCTGACTTCTTTAGCTCCTGTCTTTGGGTATTAAAGGAAATAGAATTAAAGAATTTTATTTTTAAAAGCCATGTGTTTCATATCTCTGGAGCATTTCTTGGAGAGATTACTTACCTAGGCTTACAAATGGTCTTTCTGCAACCTGTAAGTGGTGAGAATAAGTTCCGTCCCGGGGGGTTTCCTGATACAGTCCACATTTGCCACAGGGTCCTTTTGTCTTACAATCTCTATCTTTTCTTGAGAGTTTAGCCTATGGGAGCAAAGCGTCTCTTTGGAGAAAAGATCTTGTCCTTTCACAGCTTCTATCAGAAATGAAAGGAGGTTGGGGCGCCTGGGTGGCGCAGTCGGTTGAGCGTCCGACTTCGGCCAGGTCACGATCTCGCGGTCTGTGAGTTCGAGCCCTGCGTCAGGCTCTGGGCTGATGGCTCGGAGCCTGGAGCCTGTTTCCGATTCTGTGTGTCCTTCTCTCTCTGCCCCTCCCCCGTTCATGCTCTGTCTCTCTCTGTCCCAAAAATAAATAAACGTTGAAAAAAAAAATTAAAAAAAAAAAAAGAAATGAAAGGAGGTAAACCACAGAGTCTAATAAAGTTATTTCTTCCTCTAGCTTTCTGCCTATAGAATATTAAATTTGTGGGCACAGCTTGGTTTTCATGGTGGACCCATCACGGTTCTCTTCCATTTTCCTCACATCCCAGCACCTCTGTGGCTGTCGCTGATGGTCTCTATGATCATAAGTTTACAGAGTTGGTGTCCTTAGAAATCCCCCCCTTAACTGTAAATCCAAAGACCAAATACTCTTGCAACAGACTTCGGTAGTGAGGATTGGCTGATCTCAAACTTAATGCTTCTAATGGATTAATGTGAGGTTGGAAGGCAGAGTGGCAGGCCATATGTCAGGGAAAGAAGGCATTAAAATGATTTTTTAAGAGGCAGGGGAACATTTTTCAATATGAAAAGGTTGTGAATTGCATCGGAGTGTTAATAAAGCTTGAGTTGGTGCGGAGTTTTCTGGGACCTGTTTAAAATATTTGCATTTACATCATGTAGTAAAATTTTCACTTCTCTCTTGACCATTAATATTTGTGGCCTGAAGCCATTTTTATTAATGACTTCTGTTTGTTTTGGACATTGTTTCCTATGTTTCCTTATGGTGTTTGCATTATTCACCACAGTGATCATGGTTGTTTTTTTTTTTTCTTTCTCAAAGCCTGTGTTTTATTTATTTGTATTTTTAAATTCCAGGGAGATTAATATACAATGTTATATTGGTTTCAGGTGTACAATAGTGATTCAACAATTCTGTACCTTTCTCAGTGCTCATCAAGAGAAGTGAAACCATTGTTGCACTGTATGCTAACTAACTTGGATGTAAATTTAAAAAATTAGAAAGAAAGAAGTGAAGTTTTGATCCCCATTATCTATTTCCTCAGGCCTCATCCATCTCCCCTTTGACAACCACCAGTTCTCTGTGTTTCAGAGTCTGGTTTTTGTCTCTTTTTTTCCCTTTTTTTTTTTTTTTTAAAGTTTGTTTATTTTGAGGGACAGCTAGAGCACAAGCAGGGGAGGGGCAGAGAGACATGGAGAGAGAGAATCCCAAACAGGCTCTGCAGTGTCAGCACAGAGCCTGACACAGGGCTCAAACCCATGAATCATGAGATCATGACTGGAGCAGAAATCGAGAGTCGGAAGCTTAACTGACTGAGTTATCCAGGCACTCCCATTTATTTTGTTTCTTAAATTCCACATTTGAGTAAAATCATGTGGTGTTTGCCTTTCTCTGACTTATTTCACTTAGCATTATGCCCTCTATGTGCCCTTGTTTACCGCAGCAAGATTTACAAAAGCCAAGATATGGGAGCAGCCCAGGTGCCCACTGATAGATGAGTGGATAAAGAAGATGTGGTATTTATATACAGTGGAGTATTAGCCATAACAAAGAATGCGATCTTGCCATTTGCAACAGCATGGAGGGACCCATGATGATAATTTAACTTTGGCAGGCTATGCTGTATCTGCGAGAGGAATATTCATTTCTCTGTTTCATTCAGAATTCTGTTTACATGTAAGCTTCCTTGGCCACCCTCTATGAAAAGTCCTCTTCTGCTGTCACTCTTTATCTCATTATTTGTCTTCATAGAACTTAATTGCTCTCTACATTTTACTGTATTTGTTTACTACATGTGTCCTGCTAGAGTATGGTCTCTCAGTGGGCAGGGGCTCTTATCTGTTTTTATTCACTGCCGTAGTCCTATCACCTAGAGAAGGGACCCGTAAACTGTAACTCAGTGGCCCAATCTGGCCCAGAGCTAGTTCTGGTATTGCATGAGAACCAAGAATGATTTTTACATTTTAAAGGGTTAAAAGGGGGGGGTTGTTAAAACTTGAAGAAATAATAGGGGGCCCACAAAGCCTTAAAAAAACAGTGCCTGGGGGCGCCTGGGTGGCGCAGTCGGTTAAGCGTCCGACTTCAGCCAGGTCATGATCTCGCGGTCCGTGAGTTCGAGCCCTGCGTCAGGCTCTGGGCTGATGGCTCGGAGCCTGGAGCCTGTTTCCGATTCTGTGTGTCCCTCTCTCTCTGCCCCTCCCCCGTTCATGCTCTGTCTCTCTCTGTCCCCAAAATAAATAAACGTTGAAAAAAAATTTTTTTTAAAAATTAAACAAACAAACAAACAACAACAACAACAACAACAAAAAAAAAAAAAACAAAAAAAACCAGTGCCTGGCTGTGGAACAGGCTCTCGACAAATATTTGGGCAATGAATGAATGTTACATGGATCACTCAGTGTTGGACTCTCCATCTACCTACAGTGATGCCTTATAAACCTCTGGTGTTCAGTAAAGTTCCTTGATTAAGGTCATGAAGATATAAAAATGGATTCTTGTCACTGAAAACAGTAATTCTGGTAAAGTATTTTTTGTAGCTCAGAGTTATAGCACTTAACCCATGTACAGCCGTGGAGTCATCACTTTGTGATAAACTACTAACAAATCTCCCGGTGACATTTTCAGTATTATAAGAAAAATGTTAATAGCACTCGACACAAATGATGCTTTTGATTTGTGCCCCAATTCTATAGGATATAAAAGCATACTTTTCAATGTTTCCAAAGTGATGTTCCAGGATCCCTTGTGTCTGAATATCTTCAGGGGGTGATAGTTTAAAAATTGTGAATTGTTTGACCCCATCTCAGGCTCATTGAATCAGAATCACTAGAGTGAGGCCTCAGGAGTTTATATTTTCACCAAGCTATATGTGTGATTCTGATGTTCACTAAGGTATAAAATCATTGGTCTTAATTCATCTTTTGGCTGGAGAAGTAGGAAGGAGAAAGTTGGAATGTACCCATTCATTGTAGAGCAAGAATGCACGTATCATCATGGGCTCACTCCCCAGCTGGGTTTCCCAACCTTCCGTGTCAAATGAATCACACTTGGAGATCTTGCTAAAATGTGGATGGACTCAGGCCTCAGATTCTCCTCTTCAAACCCGCTACTGGGAGATGCTCTTGGTACCTGTTCTTGGATCATTTAGTGTAACTCTGGGATTGCACCAGGAGTTGGCATTTTTTTTTTCTCCAAAGAGTCAGAGAGTGAATGTATTAGGCCTTGTGAGTCATACAGCCTCTGTCACAACTACTCAGATCTGGTGTTGTCATGTGAAAGCAGCCACAAATTATGCATAAATGAATGGGTCTGTCTGTGTCCTAATAAAACTTTGTTTACAAAAACACGTGGCCAGTTGGATTTGGCCTCAGGGTCATAAAATTTTCCAGCTCTGGGTTGGAGAATCATACCGATTATGACCACTGTTCTTTAGGAATTTTGAACACCTTCCATATGCCAGGTAATTTGCTAGGTGCTTTCTTTCATCCTTTGCATCCTGATATAATACACAAAACTAAAGAGCTGGAAAGTTAATTAAGGAGCTTTCTCAAGGAAGCACAGCAAGCAGTCAACATGGTGAAATCTTGAACCCTGACCTCTGGATTCCAATTTGAGTGTTTTTTTTCTTCCATACAAAGTGAGTTCCATACTAGCAATGACTTTTGCTTTGGAAATAACTTTTCTTTTTGAAGGACTAGTAGAAAGTAAACTCCATCAGGGCAGGAATTTTTTTGTTTTGTTCTCTCTTCCCTGCCTAGAAGGGTACCTGGAACATAGTAGGTGCTCAATAGACATTTATTGAATGAATGACTAGTTTCTGATTTGCCACTCCTAATGTTGGTGTTTTTATTTTTTTAAGTTTATTTTGAGTGAGAGAGAGAAAGAGAGAGCAGGTGGGAGGGGCAGAGAGAGAGGGAGAGAGAGAATCTTCAACAGGCTCCCCACTCTCAGTGCAGAGCCCTATGTGGGGCTTGAACTCAGGAACTATGAGATCATGACCTCAGCCAAAATCAAGAGTCAGACGCTTAATCTCCTGAGCCACCCAGGTGCCCCTATAGAAACTGATTTTAAAGGTAAAGTAATTCAGTCGATGAATTGCTGTGTAAGTGTCAGTCCTAGAATCCAGATTTTTGTACATAGAGGCTCCTTGGTTCTCAAGCTTCTTGATACTCAGGCTGTTTCATATGTAGCAGTTGATTTAAATTTGATAAGTACCATTTGCAGGGACCTAAATTGTTCCCTGCGTCTTAAATAGATATGAACCCCTTTTAATTTTGAGCCTTCAATTTCTTAGTATTGGGAATAAAGTTGTGTTTTGACAAAACATCCTGGTGGATGGAGGAATGAGGATTATTTCTGGGGCAAGAGATTTGAGACAAAACCCCCATCCTCTTGTGATGGGGGTGTTCCTACAAAACATAGTGGTCCATTCTCATGCCAACAATCAGAAGAGGTAAGAGGCTTTGATGGAGGGTCGTACACCCATTTCTTCTTTCTTCTCTGTAGTTTCTCATTTTAGAGCACTTAATAAGGTTTTAAGAATAAAACGTCCAGATCTTGCTGGAATGGGTTTTTTTTTTGGTAACTATATTGCATATTATTGGAAAATACACCATGATTTGCACAGGGTTCTTCTGACTCAAAGGGAAGGGCAATTTTGTAGGCGTGCTTGAAGAATCCCAAGTGATTTTAAAGAGGGGTATGCAAAGATGAATAAAATGGCCGCCCTGAAGTGGAATGTACTAAAGTGAAGATGGTGTGGAATGGCTGAGAGTCTGGCTTTTGTTCCTGAGGAGGGAAGCGGAAAGGCGCAGCTGTGGAAGCGACCGGGAGACTGACTTGAGGAGACATACAGATTTTTTTATCTTTTCTAAGCAATTCCTGCCCCCAGTGACCTAATTATGTCACCTGCAAGCCAACTTTGTACCTTTGCAAGACAGCCACGCGACATCGGAGCTTTGTAGTGAGATTTCCCACAAAAATACTCTCTCTGTGCTGCGCTTGAGCGGCTAACTTCACGAGTTTACCTTAGTTGGAGAAATTGCAACTTTGCAGTTTGGGGGCTTATTTTTTCAAGATAGTTATTATTATCAAGTCTTCTAGAAGCCGCAGGCAAGGAAGAAAGACCTTTGTTTGTATCCTGTGCCTTCACCTCGCTCATTTATTCCTTTAACAAATACCTGGGTATTATTACCTGGGTATCAGCCTGAGTTCTCATTTCAGGGAAACGAAGTCTTTGTCTTCAACGAACTTTTAATGCTAATGAGTGGAGATACACGATAAACAGAAAAAACAAATATCAGATGGTGATGCGTTCTAAGGAGAAAAATAATGGAGTCAAGGGACTGGAGGAACAGGGTGGGTGTGGGCGATGTAGCTGTTCAGAAAGGGTCATCGGGACAGGCTTTCCTGGGAGGTGCCATTTAGACAAAGACCTGAGGATAACGGGGAGCAGGTGTTCTGGGCGGAGGGCAGAGCGAGTGCCAAGGCTGTGAGGGAAGTAGGTGGTCAGATCAGGGAGTTAAGTGGAGTGAGTACTGCAGGGAGTGGGGCTGTAGACCATATTGGGCTTTGTGGGCCCCTGGGAAGACTTTGGTTTCTACCCTGAATGAGCTGCAAGAGCTTGGTGGGTTTTGAGCAGGGGGAGACATTGCCTGACTTGCAGTTTAGAAGAATCACTCTGTTGGGGTGTTGAAACTTAGGAAGGAGTGAACAGAAGCATGGAGGCCACTTAGGAGGCTGTTGAAATAATTTCTGGCAAGAAACAGCAGTGGCTTGGATGAGGGTGGTAGCGGGAGAGGTGGCGAGAATGGAGTAGACTCTGAAAATGTTGTGGAATGGAGCCAACACGACTTGGCTGACAGATGGAATGTGGATTGAGAGAGAATGAGAGGGATCAAGGATGATGCCAATATTTTTGGCTTGATCAGCCAGAAGGAAGGGGGTACTATTTCTGAGATGAGGAAGTGTATGGGAGGAACAGGTGTGTGTGTGGAGTGGAAGTGGATGTGGGATATGTTGAGTTGAAATGCTTATTAGCTACTCACGTGAAGTTGTCAAGAAGGCACTTGGATATAAGGTAGTGAACCTCAGGTAGGAAGATTTAGGTGATGATGCTAGTAATAGGTATTAGTGTTATGTGCCTATTAATTGAGGTAGAGAACGTTCTTTACCACGTGTCTGAATTCAGAACCAAGTGATAAAAATCAAACAGGTGGAGAATTAAAATTTCAACGTTACTGCCAATAACGGCAAGATTAGAGAATGTAGCCTTGGGTTTATGGCAAAGGGGACTTGCCCATACTTTAGTCTTAAATCAGATGGCTTCTTTACCATGCATGGTTGGTGTAGGTTCCTTACTGCACAGAGCCAAGCAGATCAGAATGTTAGTGTCCTCCGTTCAGGTAAGCAGATTATAAAAGGGCTCGTACCACAGATGGACCTTGGAATGGCCACTTCCTTCTGCCTACACTTGCCAATCCACCAATTATGTAAGTCTTTGTTTCTCCTCTCTATAGAGGGGTTCTTCCAACTTGGAGAGAGAAGCCAGGGTGAGTGTTACCCTGGCTATTGAGGTATATGAAATGGGGAATGAATGTCTCTGCTAGCCATGTAACTGAGTGTTCGAAACTTTACAATAATTGTTTCAGGTAATCGTCACATTTTTATCATTCTTACATACATGAGGCAGCTCAGACTTGAGGCTGCTACTTTACCTTAGATCTCCCAGCTCACCGTGGGAATACCTTGGTATGCATTTGACACTAGACTTTTATTCCTCTGTTTTGTAAAGACAGGAACTTTGAAAGCGGTTAGATTTTATATATTTTTTTTTAACTGTATACCTGAAAATGTTTGATTTTTGTCATTGTTGATGACGTTTTAGGAGTGGATCTCAGTTTAGGGAAACTTTCATTCAAAGTTTATAAAAGAATTAAGAAAAATAGTTCCTCCAAATTAAATATTTACACACAATTTAAATAAAAAAAGTTTGTGGAGTGTTCATTCTTAACAGACTTATTTTTAGGAAAAGTTCTTGATTTCACTTCTATTTCTACTAGTTCTATTTCTTCTAGTTCTATTTCACGACTAACCTGAATGCTTTCGATACTCACGATAATCTTTACACTGATGTTTTTGTTTGTTTGTTGGTTTGGTTTTTTTACTGGGGCTTCCTAGACAGACATGCTAATATAACCTTGGGTGCTATATTTCATATGAAGTTATGTTGCAGTTATGGAAAATCCTAGGCTCTGTGTCTGTGTATTACATATGCTGAATCTGTTATTATTCCAAAGTCTTTGGAGCAACAGGTAACTTCCTTTAAAATGGAAATCTGAAATAGTACACGACCTCTTATTTTATCTTACATCTGGTTGTCCTCATAACGTTACCGGGTAAGAAAGGTTGGAGTAGACAAGTATCGATGTTCAGAAGGAATTTGTTTTCATTATTCTTGAGCGTCCTCAGACCATTGATGATACTGTACAGGTCTTCCTTGATTTATGATCAGGTTACGTCCTGATAAACCCATGATAAGTTGAAAATAATAGCATAAACCAAACAGGTACTTAATAGACATAGCCTTTGAATATCATAGCTTAGCCTTGGGTCCCTTAAATGTGCTCAGAGAACTTAAGTTAACCTACGGTTGAGCCAAATCAAGTAACACAAAGCCTATTTTGGAATCAAGTGTTGAGTATCCCATGTGATTTATTGAGTACTGTTCTGAAAGTGAAAAACCAAATGACTCTGTGGGTACAGAATGGTTGGAAATGTGTTGGTGGTGACCCTCGGGAATGCGTGGCCGACTGGAGCGGTGGCTGCCACTTCCCAGCAGCACCAGAGAGCATTCTCTCATATATTGCTAGCCTGGGAAAAGATCCAGATTCGTTAATTCCGTATGGTTTCTCCTGAATGTGTACGGCTGCTGCATCATCTCCAAGTCACAAACTCGTTAAGTCCAACCATCGTGAGTCGGGGACCATCTGCACTATGTCTGTCTCCTCTTCCCCTTCCTTTCCAGGTAGTGCTTCTTTACTGCGACTGTACCCTCAAATGCAGATAAACACTGTGGTGGGTGGTTTTGCATCATTTTGTTTATCTGCATAACACGCCTCTGAATTAACCTTCTTCTTATCCTTTTTTTTATGGACAAGAAAACTTGGCATGGTCAAGTAATTGTGGTTACGCAGATAGTGGCAGAACTGGCTCCTCAAAAAGTAGGCTTTCTGGTTCCAGGTCCAGTGTCCTGTTACTATCTTATTACCTCTTCTCTTTAGCTCAAATAAACTTCCCTCAACTCTGCCATGATTCCTGGCCTCTGTGCTCTGTTTCTGTCCAGCAGCACTCTCTCACCCTTCAGAACCCTCTTTTCTTGCAGAGCTCCCTGCCTGTTCTGAAGGTCCTTCTGATTTGATTTATTACTAAAAACCTCTTTGTGATGTTGACCACCAGCCTGGGTTACTGACCGTGTCCCTCCCCGTCCAACAGGTTTGCACTGTTGATTTCTGCTTACTCCCTCTCACATCCATTAGGTTGTCAACTGTTTGAGAGCAGGGATGGACACTTCACTGTGTTGCCCATAGAATGCAAAAGAAAGCCTTGCACAGAAGCGCAGAAATGGTCATTGAATGGGCCTGAGATATCCTGAACAGGACTCACAGGTCGCGAAAGGCTTTCCCTTCAAAGGTTGTGTTTTCATTCTTACGAGTTACGGCGGGGATAAAGAAGGTGCTAAGTGAGCCTCTCCTTTTTGCTTTCCCCTCCTCTGAAGTATGTCATTTAAGGTAAGGTTAATACTGGATAAATAAAAATAAAATTCTAAACTGATCGGGGTCATGGCAGTGACAGCACTAGGCTCTCAAAAGCCCTGAAGGAAAGCATTAAAACTCTTTGTTCAAGAGTAAGTGAGAGCGGGTCTAGAAAAGATAGGGCAGCAAGTCTGGAGGAAAAAGGACAGGGAAATACCAAACAGGTAAAGCAGCTCATTCATGGTAGGTGTCCCAAGGGAGCTCTCGTAAAGAGTCTGGTGGCTAAGAGGAGCAAATCCTGGTTGTGCCCCTTGCTGGCCATGTGACCTTGAACTCCGAACTTAAAACCTCAAAATTCTCCTCTATTACACTGAAGATGATATTTTCAAACTCATTGGATTGTTTTGTCATGCTAAACATAATGAAGAAATATGGTTAGAATGGTAGGCAGAGTAAGGTTTCCCAAAGAGATCCATATCTGAATCCCTGGAACCTGTGAATGGGTTATTTTACATGACACAAGGGACACTGCAGGTGTGATTAAAAGTTAAGTGTTTTGAGGTATTGGAGATGGTCCTGGATGAATCAGGTAGGCCCCATGTAATCACAAGGGTCCTTTTGAGTAAAAGGGAGTGGGGGTGTAGGGGTGTCAGAGTGAGAAAGAGATGCGATGTTAGAGGTAGAGTGATGTGGTTGCTAGTTGTGGAGATGAATGAGCCAGGAACCAAGCAATGTGGGCATCTCGTAGAATCTGAAAAGGCAAAGAAATAGCTTCTCCCTGGAGCCTCCAGAAGGAATGTGGCCCTGTCAATGCAGATTATAATGCATTTACACTCGTTTTGGACTTCCAACATGCAGAACGATAAAAATAATGTTGGTATTGTTTTAAGCCACTGAATTTGAAGTAATTTGTTACAACAGTAATAGGAAAGAGATACAGTTAAGTATTAAAAAATGATCTTTGTTGTCATCACTTTTTTTGGGAATAACTTAGAGTAGCCACTTAGTCTCTCCAGGCCTTAGCTTCCTCACTGGTCCTGGGCACTGTCCCTGAACCACACCACCAGCGTTCATCCTCCGAGTCATGAACTCTTTTTGTCAGAAAAGAGTTACGTATGGATTATGTTTGTTTTTTTAAACAGTTTTTTAGACGTTTACTTTTGGGAGAGAGAGAAAGAAGATAGAGACAGCGTGAGCGGTGGGGGTGGGGGCAGAGAGAGAGAGGGAGACACAGAATCTGAAGCAGGCTCTAAGCACAGAGCCTGACTCGGGGCTCGAACTCAGGGGCTTGAACTCACAGCTCATGACCTGAGCCGAAGCCAGATGCTCAACCCACCGAGCCACCCAGGGACCCCTGGATTGTGGTTTTAGTTGACGAAATTAAAATCATTACTACAACAAAGGAAACCCATTATGTTTTTTTTTTTTTTTAACACATACCACTTACCATCTTCACCATTTTTTTAAAATCCTGATTTTATTTTTTTTAAAGGAAGCTCTAGGCCCAGTGTGGGGCTTGAACTCATGACTCCTAGATCGAGAGTCGCATGCTGTACCGACTGAGCCAGCCAGGTGCCCCCAGGAAATTTATTATGGTTTTAATTCATAAAATAAAGTTCAATACTACAACTAAGAAAACCCATTATACTGAAATACAGTTATCAAATATCAAAACAACTGAGAGTTAAGCTGATATTTGAACTTTAGTAACACACTTAAAAAGATCATGTAGCAGGCCTAATAACTACTGTAATTTTACAGCAGAAGTGAACAGAAAGGACTTTTTAGCACGTCTGACACAACTGAAATGTGAGACGAAAATATCCACGATTGCTTTGGGTGACAAAATCTCAGGTACAGCTGATAGTATTGGATTTCATTGACTATATTCATCATTGAAGGAACTGCTGGATTCACTGGGAGGTCAGGGGAATAAAGATATAACTTGTTTTCCCCATTTAACTTCACTTTCCCTGTATCCCCTCCCCCACAAGTTTTGACTGTGGGCCCCTTGATGCCTGAGGACCTCAGGTATGCATCCCTGGCAGGGGCATTACGAAAAGACAACAGGTAGTATGGTGAAACCCCAGGATCTCTCTCTCTCTCTCTCTCTCTTTCTCTTTTTTTAAGTTTATTAGAGTGAGCGGGAGAGGGGGAGAGAGAATATCCCACGCAGGTTCTACCCTGACAGCACAGAGCCCAGTGTGGGCTTGAACTCATGAACTGTGAGATCTCGACCTGTGCCGATATCAAGAGTTGGATGCTTAACCACCTGAGCCACCCAGGAACCCTGAAACCCCAGGGTTCTCATACTTAAAAGCCAGTGAATATCTTCTATATATTCTCTGGGGTGGAAGAGGTGGTAAGTCCGTGAGGACTAGGAAATGAGTACGTTCCTTCATTTAGAAAAGGTGAATGCAATTCTGGTAAATCCGTGTGAGTTGATGTAGGCCTCATGGTTTTGAAACATTATTGGAACGAAACTAATGTACCAGGAGAGAAGAGCTAGCAAATAAACAGTTTTACAGTAGGGTTAAAGAGGTGAATATGATATTAATTCCATATTAGCAAAGTTTTAAACACTGCAAAAGGAATGAAACGTGTCGCAAGAATTTCAGTGAAGTCTCTTAGAGGTATTTTGGGTAACTAGCAGTGGCTAGCAGTATTTTCTTGACTGAGAATGAATAAGAAGGTCCGGTAAATGGTGCTGATGGTTGTCCCTGAGAGGTATACGCAGATGAGCTTCAGTTGAAATTCATAAGAGAGTCGCTTATTTGATAGCATATTAAATAGCTCTTTGGGTGAGAATTTTAGGCTTACATCTGGCACATTGCTTTGCACGTAGTAGGCATGCAGATGTTAGTGACATTGACCCGATTCAGTATTTTACATCCTACTCATCCTCGGGATTACATTTTTTTTTTCTTCAAAAGTCAGTATTTGTTTTCACTGGATAATTGAGAAAGACAGCTATGCCAGCCACAAGTAAACAAGTAGCTTTTCAAAGCTTTCCACACCTGCCACAGAAATAGAGTGAGCAGAATACATTTTTATTTTGTTAACATGAGGCTCAGTAGGATTGCAAAAATTAATACCAGTAGAGGTTTTCTACAGGCGGTTTTCCTTGCAGATTTACTGGAGGAGCACTTGCAAATATCTCTGTAAGTGATGGATTTGACAGCCATGTGTGTCTTTAAATAGAAGACAGAGCGCTGTTAGGTACTTATCATGGTTTAAGCATGTCAATATTTTCTCATTTTTCTTTTGGATAAGAAGTTGGATATGGGCAAAACACCTGAAAGAAGCATAGTTATTGCGAATGGGCCCTCATGGCCTTACTCTTTGTGGCAAGACTTAAAATTGAGGGGGGCAGTGGGGTTTATTGTTGGAGTGATATGTAAGAATTCGTGTAATTCGTAATGCGTGTCTCTTTGAGGACTTGTTTTCTCCTGGAGAAAAAAGAACCAGAAAAACAAAGTTAACTTCATGGCTCGTAAATCTACAGTCATCATATCTTATTGTTGCCTTGATGCTGTGTTTATTTCCTCTGTATTACCTCTAATAGCTCTGAGTTTGTTCCTAAATTAAGAGCTTGGTATATATTTTGGAGGTGGTTCAAAAGCTATGGATGTTTGGCCACGTTTTTCAGCATCATTGAATGTATGGATGACATTATTATAGAACTAAAAATAATTTGTAAGTGGTGACTGTTAAAACAACAGCACAATAGTAAGATAATTGGCAGAATCGGTTTCCACGGTACTAACGAAGTCACTGGGCATCCGCATACCAGCTATATGGGCACCTTCCTGTGGCATAGCATGACCAGTTTGTAGTTTCCATGGCTCACCCACTTTGAAATGAAGTTTTTCACATTTTGTTTAATTGTGGAGGATTTCATTTTTCCTAACTTTTTGCATGTAGTAAGATTGTAGTTTTTCTATCTCCCTATTATAAATTTGTATATTTTAAAAATGCAAAAAAAACCCCACCCAGTCATATGATGTTGGTAACAAATCATGTTTCTACACAAATAACTATAATCTCCATACTGTTAAAGTGCACTATAAATTCATGTCTACCGTATTTTATTGTAGTAGAACTTAATTGCATTGGTTAACTAAATTCACAAAATGGCAATCCAAGAGATATTATTGGTTTTGATTTATATTGATCACTGTTCTTTCAGGGCTTCGACTTACACTTTAAATGTTCAAATCTGGAGCCCCTGGGTGGGTCCATTGGTTAAGCATCCGACTCTTGATTTCAGCTCAGGTCATGGTCTCACAGTTCATGAGTTTGACCCCCCATAGCAGGCTCTATGCTTACGGTGTGGAGCCTGCTTGGGATTCTCTATTCCTCTCTCTCTGCCCCTACCCACGCTCTCTCTCTCAAATAAATAAACTTAAAAAAATTAATTAAAAATGTTCAAACCCACTGCTATCATCATATTAGAATAGAATACCAATGAATGACTTGTTGCTGAGCATGAACCCTGTAAACTAGAGGTATGAAAGTATTGCTAGGAAGTGTTCACTAACTATGCAAGCTGATTCACTTATTAAAGATTTTAATATTCTTTGAAACTATTTGTTGCCCTTTCCTTCCCTGCGTCTATGACATCATGTTTGGTCATATGGTTTGCTTTAGCCAGTGAAATCTGAGTGGAAGTGACATGCACCTTCTGAGTAAAAATCTAAAGAATTATTAAGAATTCCCATGTTCTAGGGGCGCCTGCGTGGCTCAGTCGGTTAAGCGTCCAACTTCGGCTTAGGTCATGATCTCGCGGTCTGTGAGTTCGAGCCCCGCATTGGGCTCTGTGCTGACAGCTCAGAGTCTGGAGCCTGTTTCAGATTCTGTGTTTCCCTCTTTCTCTCTCCTCCCCCACTCATGCTTTGTCTCTCTCTTCTCAAAAATAAATAAACGTTAAAAAAAAATTAAAAAAAAAAAAAAGAATTCCCATGTTCTTTGTTCTCTCTGTCATGAAGAGCAGCCATGTTTAAGATAAAGGCTGCTCCCTTAATTTGTGTTCTAGAATGAAAATGACATGGAGCAGAAGCATTGTTGATCTACATCGGATGTTTAATATAAGTGAGAAGCAAACTATTGTGGTAAGCCCATGAGATTTGGGGGCAGGTTGTTATTGTACTGTCACATACCCTATTTGGCCTGCTGTGTCATACCTCGTGGCTCCCTCTAGATATTTAGAAGAGAAAATGATCACTTACGGCTCCTGTATATGGGATTTGTATTGAAACATAAGGGAAAGATAAAGGGTTTAGAATTAGCTGAGAATAGGCTTTGCCATAGGGAAACCAGAAGGTATGAAGATGGTTTTGAGACAGCTTGTGATCTATTTAGGGAAAAGTGTACGGCTCGTTGAGAGGGCTTGAGTAGGCAGTAAGTTATTTTAGGAAGATTTGTTGGGTCTAGATTGTGAACACTTTAAGATAACTTGGAACTTTGGAAAGAAAGACATTAGTAATGATCCTTTTAGGATGATTGTTATGGTGGCTGGATAAATATTCGGGTCATGGGACAGGGGGCAAGAGGTATTTGCGATGGCCTGACCTGGGTGGGGGAGTTGAAGGTCCAGGGCCAGCTGGAAGCCTTGAAAGGGCCATTTTTATTTATTTATTTTTTTTCAACGTTTATTTATTTTTGGGACAGAGAGAGACAGAGCATGAACGGGGGAGGGGCAGAGAGAGAGGGAGACACAGAATCGAAAACAGGCTCCAGGCTCCGAGCCATCAGCCCAGAGCCTGACGCGGGGCTCAAACTCACGGACCGCGAGATCGTGACCTGGCTGAAGTCGGACGCTTAACCGACTGCGCCACCCAGGCGCCCCGAAAGGGCCATTTTTAGAGGCTTGCTCATGGATGTGAGTGCCTGTGTCTTAGAACAGTCCCTTTCTCCTGTATCTTCCTCCTCCTCTGTTCTGACTGGTTTCAACCCCATCTCAATTCTTTTTTTTTTTCCAAGAAATATTTTTCAGTACCTCCTTTACTGACTTAAGCCAAAGTTCACCAAGAGTACAATCTACTTATACACACAACTAAAGACAAACTCTCTAGTACTATGCCTTACCCTATTATAAAGGAGAAACCAAAAGGAATAGAATGATCTGTATTCAATATGTAAATGCTCAGGCCTGACAGCATCAGAGGGCATGATGTTATCAGATACTTTAACACTCTGTAGAATCTCTGAATGTAACAGCTTCAGATGCAAACCAGCAGAGGTGTATTAGGTTGGAGAACGTGACACAAAGCAGTCCTGTGTGGGTGGTAGGTCTACCTGACATGGTGAGCGTCTCTTTGCAAAGCTCTGGACAAAAGAAAACGGTCCTCCCTACATTTACTTGTTAGTGCACTCCACCTTTATATGCAATGTAGATGAAGGTACTGCAGGATATTAAAACTCAAGTAGATCTCTCGAGAGTTCTTCACTGTGCAAGACTTCGGGAGTACTGCAAGATGCCTTTGTCCACCCAATTCCTGAGACGACCTGAGCTGCCCTATATATTTCCAAAATGTCTATGTGTGGGCAGTCTGGCTCTGAGTTGGGGATTACTGCTCTTCGTCATTGCTTCTGCTTGCTCCCTGTTTCTGCTGCGCTGTAACGTTAGCTAGCATTTGCCTTTAACAAGGCCTTGCTGTCCTCCTTACAGAAAGACAGACTTCATGAACTCCTGGCTTCAAGTGCCCTTGCTAACTACCTTATCTCTTGGCAGTCCTTTGTTCAAGTTTGGGAGTGGAAGGAGATCAACTCCGTCTGGTGTTTTTTTAATGTCAGACCAAAGGTCTTAGTCACTAGACAGCCTATGGATTAGCTACGCTAGACCATTCGGTTGTAGGAAATGAGGCATAAGATGATTGAGAATTGAATGTGAGCAGAGAGAGCAAGTCAGTAGATGTTGTGATTGACATGTCTGATGTACTCAGCATTTCTTGTCCCTCGCTAAAGTAGTTGTAGAGTGATTTTATTCACTCTTCTATTCACAGCTTCTAGAATAGTTTCTGGCACTTGCTAGCATTCATTAAACAACTCTTTATGACACTTGTATATCATCAGTCTGTGCATTCTTGGCCAAATCCTACATGTAAGGCTTATATCTTCTTGGCCAAGTCCTGGGTGGTAAGCTTTTTATAATAAAAGCTTAACCACCGTATATAATACATGCTTTAGATAAATAAGACTGGCAAAGTAAATGATTAGGGCTTATTTGTCCTTCCTTAGAAATGTCACTTAAAGTAAAATATTTTCTTATTTGATGCCTTTGACAGTTTTTAAATCAGACAATTATAATGCGTGAGAACCAGTAGAATAGTGTCATCTACTGACTAGTGAATTTGAGGATAGCCATTTTTCTCTTAGAAAGAAAATACCGTGTCACAGACTTCAGTGGAAGTGTTTTTCTCTCTCCCCTGATTGCCAGGGCATAAACTGTAAAATAAAATACTGTCCAGGTCACTGGCATATTGCTTTTCTGCAATGTTCAAAATGTTATCATGTACTTACAGCCATCCAAATTCAAGATACCGTGTACCCGACTGGTTGTTTGTGAGTTGTTTTCAAATAATTATATTATCTTACATGTACCTAATGCCCTTTATGTATTGACTTGTCCAGAGACTACATTTTTAGGTGCCTTGAAATATGGGTCAGTAGTTTCTTCAAATGGATACTTTCAGTTCATGTTTCTTGAAGAAGTGGGCTAGACATTGTTTTCTACTCATGGTCTAAATATATAAAGAATGTTTGCAAAACACCAAAAGGTAAAGGCTCTCAGCTTCTTGAGGGCAGGCATCTTATCTGTTGCTACAATGAGTCCTATCCCTCTTTTTCCACTTACTGAACCTAATGAAAAACAAGAGAAAACAAGAGAAAAATCAAAACATGAGTAAAATAGGGTTAGAGACTGAGGTTCAGACCTCCAGCCCAGCCAGACTTGTTGATGCTTCCCTCCCCACCCTAGTCTTCTTCTTGGGACTCACCCTTGGCAGAGTAGTTGCCAGTCACTCTTTTATCCACATAAATCATCATGGCAGGTCTCGGCCTTCGTCATACCCCTTGAATGGGTGATGGCCACATCCCCGTGGCACTTGTGAACAAAGGAACCTTGCCCAGGACGGAGTTGCGGGTCAGGGACGTTGTGCTCCTCATTTTACCATTCAGATCGAGAGAAGGTAGCAGTTTCAAACCAATTCTGTAGAAACACAGGGAAAGGAGTATGGTTCTACGTTATGCATTTCTGTATCTCCGGTTAGTTAGTACGGTAAATAGTAGGCATGAACAAGTAGATGGATGTGGCTCTCACATGTATTTATTTGCTGAAGCCTGGTAACTACAGAATATTGTGACAGCTGCAGTACGTAGAAAATGAGCTCCCTTTGTAATTTCAGCAACAAAGAACTTTTTGGATGACATTTCAGGTATCCAGCTAGGGAGATACAAGCAAGGAAAAAAGTCACAGTATCTAGAGAATGGTGGAAAGTTACACATAAGCTAAAGCAAACCAACCCATTAGAATTGTCCATTGCAGTGTACAGCTTTTCATCTTAAGAGTAAGACGGGATTTTGACAGCAAGTTGCCAGAGAATGCCCTTGAAATTCTCTTTCCGGTTTTGTAGTGCGAAAATGTGGTAATTTAATTGAAAGAAAGAAAGGCTAACTTCCTCGTCATGTAACCTTTAAGAATGAGGCTTCCACATGCTGCGTCACTGCTGCATGGAAAAGCTGGGTGATGTCTCGGGTGTTCTACTGTACTTAGAAATCTTGTGCTGTGGAGAAGGGATTCTCATTCTTCTGCATGTGTCAGACGGTTCTCTGTGTGCTCTGTGTTGTTCAACATTGTTGTGTTTTGGCTGCTCTTCAAAGCAGAGTACTTCTAGAGCTTCCATATTTATGGTAACTTCAGGCCATCTGCTGCTCCGCTACTATTGGAATGAAGGACAATTTTCAACTGAAACACAGTCATACTCATTGTACCAAAGCACTTTCCACAGTATTTATTTTCTAATGACTAGATTTTGTTGTCCTAAACCTCCATTGTTATCAATTGCTCCTTTTTTAAAGAAAAGATTTTCCTTCCTGCCAGCAAAAGAAAAAAAAAAAAGAATCACCAGACTGCCTTTTATTTCTGGGCCAATGTTCAGGGCTCTAAACATGAGAAAGATTCATTTTGACCTTCTGATTAGCATGTAAATTAAGATACTTGAAGCAGAAGGCTCCATATTTTCTTCCAGTTCATGTGCAATGTCAACAGATTGGTACAAATCAAAATGGAACACTTACGAAGCAGCTTCCATTTATAAAATGTCAATTAGAGAAGGAGAAAGTGCCTATAAAAGTTAGCTAACTGGTGATATCCATTAGAATAGTTTTCTCTGTTGCTTAATACCACTATTATCATTTTGTAACAGGGTAAGAATACAATGTAATCTCCCTCCTGTCATTTTGAAATATCTCTTGTAGTAAATATCTAAAGCAGGCTCCAGGCTCTGAGCTGTCAGCATAGAGTCTGACGCGGGGCTCAAACTCATCTGGTGAGATCATGAATGGAGCCAAAGGCAGACGCTTAACCGACTGAGCCACCCAGGCACCCTCATACTTTATAAATTTTTAAAAGGTCAATTTAAATGGTTATTTAGGCATGGGGATATCCTTTATCCTGCTTCTTGGCCCTCAAAGTCTAAATATTTACTGTTTGGTCTTTTGAGAAAAAGGTTGCCAGCTTCTGGTCTGGATCATGGAATTAAGACTTGACCTAATTGAATTGGTGTGATAGATGGGTGGGAAGTAAAAAATGGTTTTAGGGGCCACATTCTTGTTGCTATCAACAGATACTTATAGCAAGCAAAGCACCACCATGGCTTGTGCTGTGAATGGAGAAGTATAAAGAACTAAGAAGCTTGTTAATCTAAGATTCTAAGAAGCTTCTTAATACACTTTTCACATAAGCCACAAACAGCTATTAGTGGAAAAGAGATTTAATTGGTTTCCAACCTGTACGTGTATATTGCCCAAAACACTGCAGCAAAATTCATAGGGATTCCAGAGCTCATTCATAACTACAAGGTGATGGTCAATTAGATAAATTGACACAATAAAACAGGGATGCCTCAGCAAAACAGTAAGTCTTCTTAATATTTTTGTTGAGAGGGATATGGGTGTGCGTTTCACCTGGAAATCGACATGTCCCATGATTAAAAAAATAAATGATTAATAAATACCATTTTCATGTACTGTCTCCATAAAAGTAAAATTAATGACCCTGGGATGATGGGTGACCTTTTCTGGAACTTAAGTGCACAACAGTTCTGGCTTTGCAACTCTGGCATCCTAAGAGAGTGGCCACCCAAATTAATGGTGGGCTCTTTTGTGCCAGGCTGCGGTGGCCATTCAACACGTGAAAGCCCAATTAGTTTTGCAACTGTCAAAAGGTAGGCATCTGTGCTCTTCCCCTCGGATGCCTGCCACATACCTACGGCTTTGGTGACAAAGCTGATGTCCCGTGTTTTTGATCTTATAACTTTGCCCTCTCCTTAGCCTCTTTTCAATTCCACGTCTCATTAATGATGATTCCAACACACTTTTTTCATGCGCTCTGGTTCTCATTAAATTTGTGGAATATGTACCTGGCAGAAGAACTTGCTTTTCTTCTGCTCTTTAAGTTTTGACAAGCTTTCAAACGCACCTTAATGAAATTCTTCAAAAGGCAGCCTCCCCATTTTGGTGCCAGGCCTTGGAGAGCTGAGAAACAAGCATGGGGCACACCTGTTAGAGGGGAGTGTGAACAGCGAGGCAGGGAAGTCACTCTTTCTGAGGTTGGGCAGGTTGCCTAGCCGCTCTGTGGCTCCATTTTTTCCTATTGGCAGAACTGCTGGGCTGTGCAAGAATCACTCCGTGCTTCCTTCTGTTTTGAAAAGCCTGGCTCTGTGATGCCAGGATAGAGTGTCTGTAAGACCACTGGCTTTATACCACAAACATAATTGCTCCAAACAACACACATGTATCATTTCACAGTTCTGGAGATAAGAGGTCCTAAAATCAAGGTGTTGTCAGGGCTGGTTGTTTCTGGAGGCTTGGGAGGTAAATCTGTTTCTTTGTCCTTTCTCTGTCTCATACCTTGGCCATGGCCTCTCATGACTTGGCCTCTTCTGCCTCTTCTTCCCTCGTCACATCGCCTTCTTTCTGACTCTGAGCCTCCTGCCTCCCTCTTAGAATGACCCTGTGACCCTATTGAGCCCACCAGAATAATCCAGACCTTTCTCCCCATTTCAAGATACTTATTCACACATGCAAAGTCCCTTGGCCAGGTAAGGTTACCTATTCACAGGTTCTGAGAATTAGGATGTGGACATTTGTTGGGTGGAGTGGGGCAAGGGGAAGGTTTGGTTTTATTCTGCCTACCAAGTATTCCTAACATGTCTCTGTTCAAAAATCCTTTGATGGATGATTCCCTGTTGTCTAGAACATAAACGTTTACCCTGATTACCAGGAGTCTCAGCTCCTATTTATTTATTTATTTATTTATTTATTTATTTATTTATTTAAGTTTATTTATTTATTTTGAGAGAGAGAGAGAGAGAGAGAGAGAGAGAGAGAGAGAGAGAGAGAGAGTGTGGGAGTTGGGGAGGGACGAGAGAGAGCATCCCAAGCAGGCTCTTGACGGGCAGCCCGATGTGGGGCTCAAACCCACGAACCACGAGATCATGACCTGAGCCAAAACCAAGAGTTGGACGCTCAACTGACTGAGTCACCCCGGCGCCCCAGCTCAGCTCCTATTTAAACTTAATTACAATAACTTTACTGATACTTATATGTTTTATGATTTTTCTTGGTCCCATTTTACTTTGTGTGACTTCATTTTATTAGTTTTGCTTTTCTGAAAAAGGCAATATACAATTTTATTCTGTATATAGATATTTTTAAAATACTGTGTAGCACCCTTCTTTTTGGAACTAGTAAGGTGTCTGATTCCTATAATCAGGTCTTTGTCTATAGTTTGGCCATTTTTTTTTTTCTTTTTCAGCCTCATCCCCTCATCATTGACTATAAACCCCCTGCAACGAGCATGTGGTTTATTCAGGGTCTTGAGCTTTTATAACATTGGTCATAAGGATCCTTTTTTTTACTTAGCTTTCTTTCCAAGTGGCAGTACGTTATCCAATGTGTCTGAAGCCAACAACAAATCATGGATGGAAGGTACCCTTGTGAAGGCAGAGCTTGCTGTCATTATAGCCTGATTGACCTTCCAACAAGAGCTCCAGAATTCACCTTTTGTCTGTCTTTTGCCTCTGCTCTCCTGTGGATTTTACCTTTATTTTCTGGTTCCATGTGGTGGCAAGATGACAGCAGTAGCTCAAACCTTCTGTCCTTAGGAGTTTCAGTGTTCTGGGACAGAGCAATAAACTCATCAGTTGGGTGTAAGACCAGGTTAGCTCTAACTGGGCCTTCTTTAGGTAGGACTGAGTCATGAACTTGACTAAATGCAAGGCACTGACCTCTTAGATCTGGGTCCTAAGGTCTGTACATGGAGCTGGAAGGTAGGATCCTACCTGAGTCACCATGTTGAGCCTGAGAAAGGAAGGGCCTTTCACTAAAGGAAGATCAGGGTGTTACTGGCATTGAGATGCTGGGCGGTCCAAAGCTCACAACTGTAGAAGCTGTTCCCATCTAGAATGCTTTCTGCCCTCTGTGCTGTTTGTATCTACAGCTATTCTTAAATATCTAGCTAATTTTTTTTTTTACCTTTTTTCTAAGTGCTTCCTGTGGGAATCTCTGCACAAAATCATGTTTAATTTATCTGATTATCTGTGGAATCTATTCTTTTACTTAATGAACATTTAAAGTATATTTGTCTCTCAGACCATGTGTGCTGAGTACTGAAGTGTTGATCCTTGCTCTCAGGGACTTAAAATGTAGAGGGGGACACTGGCATTTCACAGGTCGCTGTAAGCACGACGAATGTTAACAATAAAGAAGGAATGGGAGAGTGTAACAGGAACGTTTAGTCCGGGGGTTCTGCAAGGTCTTCATGAGGAGCTGTTATTTAGCATCAGTCCTGGAATTACCTACACATAGATGTGGAGAATTTAGAATAAGCTGAATGGAATATTGCCTATTGAAGGATGTAGAAAGGCCCAGAAAGTTTTATACACCATATTCAAACTCCTGTGTCTAGGAGGATGCATAATCAAAAGAAGTGAGCCAGAATTGGTACAAGCTGTGGGGGCAGGGATTATGAATCAAAACACTCAAACCGGTTTCAAGTGTCTTTGTCCTCTGAGCTCCAATCTACGATGCTAGATTGTCTGGTCTTTCAAGAGTTTCTCATTTCATACTTGGGGAATTAAAAATGTTGGCAATAGATTAAAATTTAATTGTATGGGCAAAATAAAATTCTGACTGAAGTGTTTCTCTGTCTATTTTGTGATTTCTAGGACACATGAATTTGTTCGGGTAGCTAAGAATTGTAATCTGTAGATTTTGGATTTTATCCATTAAAAGTTTTAAAGAGCGTGCACCTGGATGGCTCAGTCAGTTAAACGCTTGACTTTTTTTTTTTTTTAAAGGAATGGAGTAAACCATTGAATTTTGACATACTGTGTGGTTTTTTTGTTGTTCTTTTTTTTTTTTTCCTTTATTTTGAGAGAGTGAGAATGCAAGCAGAGGAGGGGCAGAAAGAGAGGGAGAATCTCAAGCAGGCTCTGTGCTGTCAGTGCAGAGCCTGATGCGGGGCTCAAACTCATGAAACTGTGAGATCATGACCTGAGCTGAAATCGGGAGTGGAACGCTTAAGCGACTGAGTCACCCAGGCACCCCAGGCGTCTGACTCTCACTCTTGATCTCAGCTCAGGTCTTGAACTCAGAGTCATGAGTTCAAGCCTACATTGGGCTTTGCGCTGGGCATGAAGCCTACTTAAAAAAAAAAATTTTTTTTTTTCTTTAAGGAGGGAAGAATGAGTGTTGTACAAGACCGGGGTGTATACCGGCTTTGAAAACTGGTGATTTACTTTCTAAGACTTTGGCAAACAAGTTATTAAACCCTGGTAGCTTGAAATCCACCATGGAGGACTGGTTACACCATGGAAATTAGCAAATGCCACAAATCATCCACCTTTCCTGCCTCTGAGATGGTTGTTAAACATTTGCAACACACCATTCTGTTCATCAAATACATACATATATTGTATATGTGTATGTGTGTATATGTATCTATTTTTTAAGGTTTCATTTGTAAGCAATCTCTACATCCAGTGTAGAGCTTGAACTCACAACCTCGAGATCAAGAGTTGCACGTTCCACTGACTGACCCAGACAGTTGCCTCATATACATGTAGTTTATATAATACACATTCATTTGTATAGTTTGAAAGATTGTTCTGGCCATATCACGGAGAATGGTTGGAGAGAGCAAAATGGAAGATAATACTGTAGGCGAGAAATTATGATGGCCGTAAGGAGATGAGTAAGTCAGTGTAGAAGCTTTTGCCTCAAAACATACGGCTTAAAACAACAGCCATTGTTTACCCTGAAATTCTTGGCAGTTGTCTTGGTTTGTGCCAGGCTCAACAGAGTATGATTGGGGTGCCTGTGTGTTCACCTGCTTGTGTGTCTGTGGTCATTTAGCAGGTCTCCTAGGGGCTGAATGATCAGGATGGCTCCACGTAGATGTCTGAGGTTGGTTGGCTTTGAGTGATAATAGGGCGGCTGGACTTGTTCACATGTTGATTGTGTTAAAAGAACAGCAAGAAGGGAAGTCTCAATGTGCAAGTCCCACTCAAATGCTTGCTAATGTCCCAGTGGCCAAAGTAAGTCATAGATATGTATCCTGGATTCAGAGATAGAAACAGATACCTCTTGCTGGGAGAAGCTACAAAGTCCATTGCAAGGGCATAAATAAAAGGAGGGGAGAAATCTGTGGCCAATTTTTCAGTCTGTCATGATGGATTTAGGAGGTAGCTGGGAAATAGTATTGTCAGGTCTGGTGACCGAGTGTGGAAGAGTGCGCATGATTGGCTTGTGTGTGCATGTAATCTCCCTCCCAGAATATACACGTAGGACAGAGAGTGTCATGAAATAGAGGAAACGATTGCCCAATACCATGGTCAACTTATTTGTTGTCCCAGTTAAGTAAAATTTTTCTCTTGTCAATTTTGCCACCTGAGTTTGACTAAATCACAGCACCAGTTTGCCACACACAGAATAGTATTCCATGTTCATTTCCTTCCCAATAAACCTTGCTCAAAACTTCCCTATTTCAGAAAGCACCCCCCCCCCCCCCCCGAAAAATAGAATCTGCATACCCTGGTTCTTTCTGCCATGATGCATTTGATAGTCTCATGTGTTGAGGCCTTACTATTTGGCCTCAGCCCTTGAAGTGTGTATGCACATTGGTAAAAATGGTTTGTAATTCTACTGACAATACACAGTGGTGTGATGTCTCTTGTTACTGTCAGATTCATCCAGTGAATGGAGTAGAAAAGATTGTGTGCTCCGTGGGGATGGGGACCAGGTCTTTGTTGCTCAGAGCTATATCCCGAGTGTTAAAACAGCATCCGATGCACAGTAGGCTTCAAATACCTATTGTTGAAAAAGGGAGCCTTTGGAATTTATTTTGTAGTTCGTGGACTGACACACCTGTCTTTATTCTCTAAAATAGAGATGCAAAAGCACATCAGAAAACCAGCTTCTGCTATAAGTTCACTACCTTCAGCTCCTTGTTGTAATTTCTCAGTAACCTACACATCCAAAGAAACACTTGTGCCGGAAAAGTGTGTTTATGCTTATTCTTTTTCTTACCTGTGGTTCTTGAGTGAATCACTGTGAAAACCCAAGTATGTCTTTCAATGCTAGTAAAGCAATTATAGCAATTTAAGGTTTCAAAATTAATGGTGATTTTGCTAGTGAAGCATAAACATGATTCAAAAGCAAAGGCTTAGTTTAGGCTTTATAACTCTTAGTAGAGTATGTTTTTTCAACTGTATCTGCCCTTAATTCTGCAGTAACTGTATTGTTTTTCATCTTTGTGTTATGATGGAGCTAATTTCAACTACTCTTTGCCTTGGTGGTGTTAAGTGGGTGATTATTAATAATAATGAAGGGAATCAGAATTGCTGGGTCACATTCATTAATGGGGTTGCATCATGCTTTCTGCACTGTGGAGTGTACATACCAACCCCTCGCCCTCCACCTGCCATGATTGACAGATATTCTTGGCACTGATATTTGCAGAGAGGCCTAAGCTATTTACTATTGAGATCAATACTTAGTGTGGCATTTTGAAAGAAGCGTGAGGGAAGGAGGGAGCCAAGGAAAATGGAAAGAAGTGATTTGGAAGGGTTAACAAAGCTGGAGAGCAGACCTGTGGTCATCTGGGCAGGGGGGGAAAGGAGAAAATCATCTGAAGACCAGAGCTGTCCCTGTTACTTGTATTAAGTGACAGTGAGGGCCTTTAAAGTCATTTTTGGTTACTCTGTATTAACAGCATATATTTAACATGAGTAACATACGGCCATGTTTATATTAACCTATGGCTTTTAAAATGACCAAGGAAGAAGTGAAAACAGCCAGGGCAGAAAACAAAGGGTAAATAGAGAGTAAAGAAAATGAAGCAAATTAATCCCCTTAGCTTATATTCATGGTCATTGACTCCTTATAACATGAGTTCCATATTCTCATCGATGACAAAATAAATAATCATAGGCCTACCAAAGCTTGGTAAAAGATACTAGAATTTTTAAGAAAACCTTGTATTACAAAGAGAGGAGTTTAAAAAAATAGGGGGTGGCACGGGTCAGGATCCTAGCAGCTCCTCAGGGAATGAAAGGTGTTTATGTCCCATCGATTCTGACAACCTGCCCACTTTTAAATGAGTCATCGGGGACAGGGTGTAAAGCGAAGCAGCTTTGCAATTCCAGTGTCCTGACACATTTTTTGATTATGCCATTAAACACAGTAAGGCTACATCTTGAGTTATTTTATAGATCGGCAGGTAAAGAGATGGCGTTTTCTGAATTTCACTTTATCTGATTTGGAATCCCTCTGTCTATGCCTACATTTGATTCATTGTTACAAGAGTGAATTAAACTTGCATGCGTGATGCAGTTTTTAAAATCCACAACTCAAGCAGGCAATAAAAATGGCAGCTCCCTTTTTTAAAGAACTGGCTCACAGTCTCATTCCTTTTGCAAAAGATTGTAACTGTTACTCTCCATGAAGTTCAGCTAACTCTTACAGTAGAGAGCATTTTGGTTTATGTTAAATGTTTTTAATGTTCTCTTGCTCAAATATCAGCTCAAAATTAACATGCCATTTTTGCCATTTAGCTTTATGACTAATCATTGTATAAGTGGCAGTTGGATTTCCGAATTGGGCTGCCTAGCTACGAACCACCAAATAGGATTGCTTATCTGAAACAGTGTGCTGCAAAACCAAACCCTGAAACGAATGACAAGAGAGCAATTAAAACAGAGGGCGTTTTTCAGTAGACCGATGATCATCTTGGTGCAGTTACTGGCCCAGTATTCCTTAATTACACAATCCGCTTAGTGGAATTTAAAAATAATACTTTTTTTTTTTTTTTTTTTTTTTTTTTTTTTTTTTTAGTAAGTGTTGGGGGAATGTGTCTTTTTCTGAATTGAATCACATAATCTCATCCGCAGATCTATCTCCCAGTGTAGGATTTGGATAAGTTGGTTTCCACTTCCCTCAAATGAGAGAGAGATAAAACTGCCTGTATTTGCCTGCCAAAGTTTGAGATGCTTTGCGAAGTCAAGAATAACAACAGCAGAAATATAGGAAAGATGTAATCCCGCTCTTAAGAGACACTATAACCCGTTGATCTCCCAGAAGCAGTAGTGCAGCTGTACAGGGATAATGAAGAGAATGAGGAGGCTTTTTACCTGTGTGTAGATGGCCATCAATTTAATAGAAATAGGAAAATAGCAAACTCATTTCATTTTAGTGTTTGAGATTCTGCTTGAATTTGAGATGAAAGGTCTCAGTTTCATTAGGAGTAGAAGCAAAGTTGTATCCATCCTCTGAACACATACTGTGCACAGTTAATTGGTATTCTTTTAATCTGGTTAATTTGAAAACACCTAAGATGGAAATTATTGCCTGTGCAAAGAAAAATAATTACGCAATGACATGGGAAACTTTAGACCACTTTAGTAACCCAGAAGATTTTTTTTTATCAGCTAAAACAGGGCAAGAGACAGCATAAATCAATCTGATTGTTTTCCTGAGAAGTTGAAAGCTTTGAGGAGATTATCTTTGGGGTATAAGTACATTATAATTTGAATTTGAAACAAAAACTACCCAAGTGTTAGAAAAAGTCTTTCATTCTATTTTCTATTGTACAAGTTTGCAAACTTTGCTCCATACTAGGACCACCTGGTGAGCTTTTAAAAATCTTGATATCCAGGCCATGTACCAGACCACGACATCAGGATATGTGCCATCAACTTTGAAATTTCAGTTCTCTCTCAGAAAAATTCCCTCAACTCATTGATTGAAACAATGATTGTCAGTGGGTGAGTCCGTATATGTAATCATAGCTCATGTTCTCAATCAAAAAACAGAAATAAGATTAATAATTTATAATTTCCCTCTACTAATGATGATGAGTTAAGGGTTTTTTGTCCATTAACCTCGTAACCTTCGTAAGTGCTGTTTAATAATGTGGTATCAGTCCAGCATTTCATTTTATGAGTGAAATGAGCTTGCACGGATGGATATTGATGGGATGTTTCTAAGAAAAATTAAGAGTGTTTAATAACTTCAAAAAATCCAGACAACTAGTGAAATCCACGGGTAGGCTCTTAAGTATTGAAAGTACTATGACTTTTCTGCCAGATCCAGGATTTTGTTAGAATCTTAGTCTCTGCCTTGGGGTACAGGGTGTGATTGACAGAAGGGATTGTAGGCTCACAGCTTGTGGGCCGTGTTTGGCCCAAATAGGTGCTGTATTCAGCCTGCACAGTGTTTCACTGTCTGAAAATAATACACATCAGGATCTTAATTTCTGGTTTCTAACAGAAGTTTAGTATATGCAGAGCTGAGAAGCTGCCACTACCCCAGATGCAGGACTTTCATTTGTTTTTGTACCTATTTAGGTTATATGGCTGCTCTTCTCATTTACTTCTTAGGCTTTTAAAAAGCCTGAGATGCCTGCATCAGGCAAAGGTGTGAGGCAGGGAATGATTTATTTCTTGGGTGTTCTTCTAATGGAAACAAAACCTTATCTTTTCTTCTTGAAGTGATTATATATTCCAAAGAGAAATGTTGCCCTTTGCTGTCTTAGTTTCCTAGGACTGCCCTAACAAAGTACCATAAACTAGATGGCTGCCAATAGAAAGTTTTTCTCTCACAGTTCTGGAGGCTAGAAGTCCAAAATCAGCTTGTTCATAGGGCCATACTCCCTCTGAAGGCTCTCGGGGAGGATGATTCCTTGCCTCTTCCAGCTTCTCATAGCCCCAAGTGTTCCTTGAATAACTGCAGCACTGCAGTCTTGCCCTCCATTGTTACACTCTGTGTGTCTGTCTTCACTTGGCATTTTCCTCCTCTTGTAAGGACACGGGTCTTTTAGATTAGACTTGATCTTAACTTGATTATATCTGCAAAGGTCTTATTTCCAAACAAGCACACATTCTTAGGTACTGACTTCAGTATATCTTTTTGGAGGACACAACTCAACCTGTAACACTTTGATTGAACAGAGAGCAAGACCGTTGTGACCAGTGGCCCTTGGGCCATGTATAGTCAGGTCTTTAGGGTGGAGCCCTTTATTGGGCCCTGTGGCCTAAGATCAGTCCATAGTACCGAGATGCCTCCAGCCACCATGACCTTGTTTTACCATGTTCCTTCCTCTTTGAGTCATGTGTCTCTGATAACAGTCTCCATCTGTTACACACCTGACTTACTCTCCTACTAAGCTAATACCCACATTGGCATTGCCCATAAATACTTAAAAGTAAATCAGTGTGTTTGTTGGTAGTGGGCATGGATATTAGAGCCAAAACTTGCCAGATTAGGGTTCCTGAGTCTTGCTTTCTTAGTTTCTTAATGCTAAGCTAGTACAAAAGGTGGGAGAGATCCTTTAAATTTATTGCTATTTCTGGCTTATACTCTCCCCACTTTGCCCCAATTTTGCAGATCCAATGGTTGCAGCCATTTTACTTTACTTTTTTGGCATTGTAACAGTTTGTTCCCTGGTTGCAGTGCTTCTGGACTCATGTCTAATTTAAGGTCATTTGTACTAGGGGATTCAGGGGATTTCCATCTCCCTATGAATGGGACGCTGAACTTCCATCTCAGAATTGACTGTGTAACGCACATCACCTGAGTATACTTAGCATGGCCTTTTCCCTTAGCATATGGAGGGTTCTTACTGCATTAAACTACAAGTAGTGTTATTTTATTCAATCTGATAATCTCTGTCTTTGAATTAGTTGTTTAGATCATTTACATTTAATGTGATGATATATTTGGACTTAAGTCTATCATTTAATTATTTGGGGGTTTTTTTGTTTATTTTTTGTTTTTGGTAGGTTACTACTTTTTCCTCCTTTGTTCTCCTTTATTCTTTTGGGTTGAGTGAATTTTGATACTTTATGTTATCATCTTTTTGGCTATATCTCTTTGTATTATTTTTTTTTAATGGTTGATCTAGGGCTTAAAATGCACATATCTAATCTTTCACAATCTACTTTAAAGTTGCTATTTGGACTCACTGAGCAAAATATAGAAGCCTTCAAGCATATAAATCTGTTTATCCTCCCTCCTTTATATTATAGCTGCCAAATGTATTATAGATGTGTACATTAAAAACCCCACCAAGTAATGTGATAATTTTTCCCTTCAATAGCCGTACACATTTTTTTTAATGTAAGAGGAGAAAAATAGACAATATGTATGTAGTTATTTACCACTTAAATTGCTCTTCCTTTATTGATAAAGTTGCAAATTTCTTTCTGTTAGGATTTCCCTTCAGCATGAAAAATATCCTTTAGCATTTCTTTTGGGGCTATGATACATTGTACTCTCATTCTAGAGGTGTGGAGTAATCATGGTTTCATTATTACATACGTGTATGTGTTAAGTGTGTGCTTTTTGTTTTCTGAGGAGAAACATTTAATTCATTGAATGACTGTTTTCTTTCAGTGCTTTCTATGTGCCAGGCACTGTTATTCACCAGACAATTGATGATAGAGCAGTAGACAAAAGAAAAAAAATTGCCCTCTTGAGGCTAACATCATAGGTGGGAGAAAATAGACAATAAATAAGCAAATAAACTATGGCATGTGTCATGAGTTCTCCAGGAAGAAATAAAGCTGGGATCAGAGTTGGACTTTTAAATTGGGTTGTCAAGGATGACCTGTCTTGGAAGGCAATGTGGGAGTAAAGACCTGAATCAGGTGAAGGAGCCAGCACTGATGAATTCTGGGGGGAAGAATGTTCCAGGTGAGGGAACAGCAAGTGCAGATGTCCTGACTCAGAAGGTGACTGGCATGTTTGAGGAGGAGCAAGGTGGCCAGGTGGTGAGAGAGAAGAAATGTAGGCATTCAGCCAGATAGGTGAGGCTAGGATCATAGAGAGGCTATATAGTGAAAAAGAGCTGGGAAAAAGGATCCATCTGTTACACCATAGCATGACATTTATATACGGAAGGTTTATTTTTAAGTCTTTCTGCTTCTGGGACTCTAACAAGGGTCAAAAAACCTCAAACACCTAAGACTTGTTTCTAACTGAAATAGGCAAATGTAGGCCTAGCATTGCAGTCTTCCAATTTTGTCCGGCAAGCTGGAGATAGACCATTGAATTAAATCTCTTGACTTTTAAATACTGACAACTAAGAAATTAAATTCCTTTAGGATCCTTGAGCCAAACACAATACCTGTGGGCTGGAATCATTTTACAAGCTGTCAGATTTTGAGCCCTGGCCTAGAAGCCTTATCAACAAGAAGCAGCTCCATTCCATCCCTCTTTAAGGACAGATGGCTTTAAATTTGATTTGTGTTCCTGTGCCCTCTTTTAATTTAATGTTGTAGTCAAAGACTGTGTCCCATAGTGAATAGCTTGGTGAAAAATACTTCATTTGCAGGTATTGCTGCTTGTAGTACAGATTAGATGTGACCTGTTGGGGTAAGTCATGGGGATCTGGTTTCTGAAAGGCTCAAGGACGAGACCCGTGATGCCAGTGGGCATCATCCAACTTCTGCCCTTCTTCTTTACATGACAGACTTTGGACATTATCTGACTTTATTGCCTGAGAGGTTTATTGTACTTAGCACAGCTTTCTCCACAGCCTGGTGAGATAATTATGATTGTTATCTTCTCCTTATCTTCCCTCTCTCTCCTTTTTATGAGATGAAAACCTCTGGTATAAATATGTGACAGCTAGGGCATGCGCTTTTTCTTCTTCTCAGCCTAATGGATGAACAGCTGGGAGTTAATGAGCTTTTAATAGTGAGTGTAGGGGGTTAGTTTGTTGCAATTTCAGTCTCTGCTGAATACTCTGAGGTCTCGTTGTTTTTCTATTTCCTCTTAACATTAGCTTTATTGATACCTGCAAACACCTGTTTAAAATTCACTCAGCATGGAGGGAACATATTTCTCTTTGGATCACCTTGGCCTCGACTGACTCTCCTTTAATTACGAGGCTCCTGTGGAACTTCATGTGATGTTTTTCTCTTCATTTTTAAGGACCTCAAAAATGTTAGAGATGAAATTTTTATTTAGCACAGAGATTTTTCAAAAAGCCTTTTGCATGAGTATTTGTATGTTTTCCTTGACCCTTTTAATTTTTCTACTCTGTCCTTAAAAGCAAAACAATACAAAATTCTTCCGCTAGTACATTTTATAGCTACTTTCTTAGCATTTATTTCTCATTTATCTTTTCACCTTAAATTAAATTTTCTCAAATCTATATCATGTAAATCCTGGGCCATAAAATGATTACCTCTAGCTTAGAAAAAATCATGATTAGCAATAATATATGACTTTAATGCAGTTTATGCAACATTCTCTAAAGGTTACAAATCACCTCCATGCATCTGTATTTCCTCATTAAGTTTTCACAATTACCTTCTGAGATGAGCTGGACACGTATTACCATTTTACAAAGTAGAAAACCAAGGTACCGTATGTTATTATTCAAGGTTAAGTGGTTATAAAAGTTAATACATGTACATGGTAAAATTTGAAACAGTGCAAAGGATGTACAAAAGTTTTTCTACCTAGAGGTAGCCAGAGTTAGCCATTTTCTTGTGTTTCTTCCAATAACTGTCCATGCATGTTTACACTTGTGTCTCCTTTTTTCTTTTTTTAAACACAGGAGGAGAATGGTCTCCATACTGTCCTGAAACTTGACTTATTTATTTAATTGTGGAAATTGAACATGTGTGATAGTAATCCCTGCAGATCTCTCTCCTGTATTGTGTGGACTTAACATAATTTGCTTAATTAGTCCCCTATTGATGGACATTAAGTTTGTTTATGCTTTTTGGTACTGAAGAGCCTGATACATGATACTGTGTAGATATTACAAATATTTCTGTACCTAGACAAACACAAATCCCTAGAATTAGAATTGCTGAATTATTGGGTATGTGCATTCAAAATTTTGATGCGTATTTCTAAAAGTGTCCTAAATACATCATTGCAATATTTACACAATGTAACAATTTACACAAAAGATTGTGTCATCCCTCACAATGACTCTAATTATGTAGATTCTAAAACTTTTTTTTAGTGTTTATTTTTGAGAGAGAGACAGAGCACGAGATGGGGAGGAGCAGAGAGAGAGGGAGACACAGAATCCGAAGCAGGCTCCAGGCTCTGAGCTGTCAGCACAGAGCCTGACGTGGGGCTTGAACCTACAAACTGTGAGATCATGACCTGAGCCGAAGTCGGATGCTTAACCCACTGAGCCACTCAGGCGCCCCTAAATCCTGAAACTTTAAATTGCCAGTCTAGGTTGGTTTAATTTGCACATTTTAAATTATTAGTGAGGTTGAACATCTTTTCATATGGTTAGAAGCAGTTTGTATTTTATTTCTATGTCTGGTCTATTTGTGATTCTTTGGATACTCCATAATCTTTTGTTACTGATTGTAAGCATTTTTGACATATTGAAGAACATAGTTCCATCTGTCCTGTTACAAATATTTTTCTAATTTATCATTTGTGTTTTGACCTTTTTTTCATTATTGCAAGAGCAAACAGGATCATTAGAAGAATAACTCGGGAAAATCTGACAAGTGAAACAAAATTAACGTCTCCATAATCTTGTTATTTAGTGACAACCACTTTTGTTGTATTTGGTATATGTTCTTTCCAACTTTTTTTTCTGTGTGTGAGTGTGAGTGTGAGTGAGTCAGGGAGAGAGGGAGAAAGAGGAAGAGAGAGAATTGTTTTTTCAAAGTTTATTTCATCTTGCATATTCTGGAATCATCTGGGGTGTCAGAGAACTAGGTGGGGAGCTCTGAAACAGATCCAGCACCTTTTTTGCATCACCAGCCTCTTTGTATTTTATTTTAGAAGGAAAATCCTCAGTGCTTGCAAGGATCCTTTGTTGTTGTTTATCTAAGAACACTCCTAGGAAGTGGTAGATGGGCCTCTCCTGTTTGGACTTGGGGCACAGCACTGAAGCTCCTAAGCTGGTTAGAACTTTTTGTCTATGTTTGTCTGATTCTGACACTGTCCACCTTTGTGTTGGTTTATTGCTAGGGATGTAGTTATAGTATTTGAAGACCAATTACAGTGTTACACATCCTGCATTTAAAAAAGGCAGGTCGGAGGTTTTGGGGGGGAGGGGCCAATATAGGGGAGCAGCATGGAAGCACCAAACCATTTTGCACACCTAGAAAATTGATCTGAGGACTAACACAACAGTTACTTGTGAGCCACATGACTCAGCAGGTATGCAGCACGGAGAGGTGAACTAGGGGAGAGAGAAGCCACGGGGAGTATGGAGCTGTTTTTGTTTGTGGAGAGAGGACAGAGATGGGAAAGAGTATAGGAAAAGCACTCCCCCTGAAAGCAGCTGGAGAGAAAGAGTGGAAACTCCCACAAGGAACTGAACGAGAAAGGGAAAAAGGAGAAAGAAGAGGGTTTCAATACCATTAGGACTCTTATTAATAGGGGAGCAAAGAATCGGAAACTCTGCAGCTCAATATCTGGCAGTGCTCGGGTGGGAAGGGCGTATCCCCAGGAGCAGACAGGGAGGTCTGAGGAATCCTTGGGTCACATGGGGAGAGGTGGTTCCCCTGCCGGGAGGACATTTGGTGGAGGCCATGCAGCCTCCCCAAAGGCAAAGGTCCCAGCGGATCCCAGATTATAGCCGTGTTTGCTGGTGTGGGAACAAGGACGCTAGGGTGCAGCAAAGCCTGGCACCACATGTGTGTTGTGATTTACCATAGTCCCTGAACTGCTGCTGCTACACAATCATGGAAAATTTTTCTCGGGCAGGCTGGCACCTGGACACAGTCTCCAGGCCTCTGCGGCAGCACGGTTGTGCGTTCCTGGGGTTGGGCATTCCCGGGGTTGGGCTAACCCTCAGCCATTGCTTGGGGAGACCCTCCCCCAGAGGGTTGGAGTAGGTTCAAGCTGCAGGGTCTTCAGAAGTGAGGGGTTGGGAAACACAGCCCCATGTGACATACAATTAGGGAGAGAGGTGCCACTTGGCAGGCTGATGGCTTGGTCTCAGACACTGCAGAAGCAGGGAGTGGACGGAAGCTGCAGACGAAGGATGCATGATTGCCTGTTGGCGAGAGCACAGAGTTCTGATTCTAGAGACTGGGAAGCTGAGTGATGCCATTTTCACCTCTCCCATGCATGCGCGTAGACCTGTGTGTGGGCCACACGGATCCACCCCAGTGAGATAAGCAGTGCCACCTAGTGGAGAACAGAGCCGTTACATCAAGCCCCATCCCAATTGTGCCAACCAAGCCTTAGAGGACCGCCACAAGTCTCTCCCTCTGCTTAGTGTACAGGCTATAGAGTGCTTCATTGTTTGACTTCTAGGGCAAACTGGATGTAATTTCATTTGAATTACAGATGCATAACCTATAAGGGAAGACAGATAAGGTTCGCAGCAGTCTTACCCACAGAAACTTGGCAGGCCAGAAAGGAGTGGCAGGATATATTCAACATGCCAAAGTGGAAAAATATGCAGCCAAGAATTCTTTATCCAGCAAGGCTATCATTCATAATAGAAGGAGATATAAAGAGTTTCCTAGACAAAACCTAAACGAGTTTGTAACCACTAAAGCAGCCCTGCAGGAAATTTTAAGGGAGACTCTCTGAGGGGAGAAAGGATGAAACAAAACAAAAAAGACCCAAAGCAACAAAGCCTAGAAAGGACCCGAGAACACCATTAGAAACTCCAACTCTACAGGCAACACAGTGGCAATAAGTTCATTTCTTTCAGTATTCTCTAAATGCTCCAATCAAAAGACATAGGGTAACAGAATGGATATCAGACCCAAAGACACCTTCAGATTGAAAGTAAGGGGTTTTAGAATCATCTGTCATGTGAATGGTTGCCAAAAGAAAGCTGGAGTAGCCATACTTATATCAGACAATCTAGATTTTAAAATAAAGACTGTAACAATAGATGAAGAAGGGCATTATATCATAATTAAGGGGTCTGTCCATCAAGAAGATGTAACAATTGTAAACATTTATGTCCCCAACGTGAGAGCATCCAAATATATAAATCAATTAATCATGACCATAAAGAAACTCATTGACAATAATACCATAAGAGTAGGGGACTCCAACACCCCACTTACAGCATTGGACAGATCATCTAAACAAAATCAACAAGGAAACAATGGCTTTGAATGACACACTGGACCAGATGGACTTAACAGATATATTCAGAACATTTCATCCTAAAGCAGCAGAATATACATTCTTCTCCAGTGTGCATGGAATGTTCTCCAGAATAGATCACATACTGGGGTACACATCATCTCTCAATAAGTACAAAAAGATTGAGATCATACCGTGCATATTTTCAGACCACAATGCTATGAAATTTGAAATCAACCACAAGAAAAAATGTGGAAAGACAACAAATACTTGGAGAGTAAAGATTATCCTACTAAAGAATGAATGGGTTAACCAAGAAGTTAAAGACAAAATTAAAAAGTACATGGAAACCAATGAAAATAATAACACCACAGCCCCACACCTCTGGGATGCAGTCATAAGAGGGAAGTGTATAGCAATCTACACTTCCTAAAAAAGGAACAAAGGGATCCAAATCAGCAAGGAGGAAGTCAACATTTCACTGTTTGCAGACGACATGATAGTCTATATGGAAAACCCAAAAGATTCCACCAAAAAACTGCTGGAACTGATCCACAAATTCAGCAAAGTGGCAAGATATAAAATCAATGCACAGAAATCGGTTGCATTTCTATACACCAATGATGAAGCAACAGAAAGAGAAATTGAGGAATCGATCCCATTTATAATTGCACCAAAACCCATAAAATACCTAGGAATAAACCTAACCAAAGAGGTGGAAAATCTATACACTGAAAACTATAGAAAGCTTATGAAAGAAATTGAAGAAGACACACCAAAAAAATGGAAAAATATTCCATACTCATGGATTGGAAGAACAAATATTGTTAAAATGTTGATACTACCCGAAGCAATCTACATATTTAATAAAATCCCTATCACAATAACACCGACATTGTTCACAGAGCTAGAACAAACAATAAAATTTGTATGGAACCAGAGAAGACCCAGAGTAGCCAAAGCAATCCTGAAAAAGAAAACCAAAGCTGGAGGCATCATAATCCCAGACTTCAAGCTGTATTACAAAGCTGTAATCATCAAGCCAGTATGGTACTGGCACAAAAACGGACACTCAGATCAATGGAACAGAATAGAGAACCCAGAAATGGACCCACAAATGTATGGCCAAATAATCTTTTGACAACGCAGGAAAGAATATCCATTGGAATAAAGACAGTCTCTTCAGCAAATGGTGTTGGGAAAACTGGACAGCAACATGCAAAAGGATGAACCTGGACCACTTTCTAACATCATACAGAAAAATAAACTCAATATGGATGAAAGACCTAAATGTAAGACAGGAAGCCATCAAAATCCTAGAGTAGAAAATAGGCAAAAACCTCTTTGACCTCGGCTACAGCAACTTCTTACTCAACACTTCTTGGGAGTCAAGAGAAGCAAAAGCAACTATGAACTCTTGGGATCTCATCAAGATACAAAGCTTCTGCACCACAAAGGAAACAGTCAGCAAATCTAAAAGACAACCCATGGAATGGGAAAAGGTATTTACAAGTGACATATCCGATAAAGGGTTAGTATTTAAAATCTATAAAGAATTATCAAACTCAGCACCCCAAAAACAAATAATCCAGTAGAGAAATGGGCAAAAGACATGAATACTTTTTCAAAGAAGACATCCAGGTGGCTAGCAGACCCATGAAAAAATGCTCAACAGCATTCATCATCAGAGAAAGACAAATCAAAACCACGAAGAGATACCACCTCACACCAGTCAGAATGGCTAAAATTAACAGCTCAGGGAACAACAGATATTGGTGAGGATGCAGAGAAGGGGGAATTCTTTTGCATTGCTGGTGGGAATGCAAACTGGTGCAGCCACTCTGGAAAACAGTGTGGAGTTTCCTCAAAAAAAATAAAAATAGAACTACCCTCCCACCGAGCAATTGCACTACTAGGTATTTATCCAAAGGATACAGGTGTGCTGTTTCAATGGGGCACATGCATTCCAGTGTTTATAGCACGCTATTGACAACAGCCAAAGAATGGAAGGAGCCCAAATGCCCATCGATGGATGAATGGATAAAGAAGATGTGGTATATATATATACAATGGAGTATTACTCAGCAATCGGAAAGAATGAAATCTTGCTGTTGGCCACAACATGGATGGAACTAGAGGGTATTATGTTAAGCGAAATTAGCCAGATAAAGACAAATATCATGTGCATTCACTCATATGTGGAATTTAAGATACAAAACAGATGAACATAAGGGAAGGGAAGCAAAAATAATATAAAAACAGGGAGGGGGACAAAACATAGGAGACTCTTAAATTTAGAGAACTGGGGGCTGCTGGAGGGGTTGTGGGTAGAGGGATGACTAAATAGGCAAAGGGCTTTAAGGAAGACACTTGTTGGGATGAGCACTGGGTATGTATGTAGGGGATGAAACACTGTATTCTACTCCTGAAATTGTTATTATACTATATGCTAACTTGGATGTAAATTAAGAAATAAAAATAAATAAATAAAAATGAAAAAATGGCAGTTTTTTAAAGACATAATTTACATATGCAAAAATCATCTCTTTTGGAATCCTCATGCATTGTTGGCAGGAATACATGTTGGTACAGTCATTATAGAACACAGTATGGCGACTCCTCCAAAATTGAAAATTGAAATATCATTAATTCTACTTCTCCATCTTTCCTCAAAGAAAACAAGAACACTAAATCAAAAATATATATGCACTCTTATGTTTACTGCAGCATTGTTAATAATAGCCAAGGTATGGAAGCAACCTAAGTGTCCATCAAAAGATAAATGGATAAAGAAGGTGTGGTGTATATTCACAATGGAAAATTATGCAGCCATAAAGAAAAAAAATGAGATCTTGCTACTAACAAAAGCAGGTACGGACCTAGAGGGTATTGTGCCAAGTGAAATAAGTCAGATAAAAACAAATGTGGAATATAAGAAGCAAAACATACAAACAAACAAAAAATCAGAAACAGATTGATAAATACAGAGAAGAAAATGGTGGGGCGCCTGGGTGGCTCAGTTGGTTAAGCAGCCGACCAGCTCAGGTCACGATCTCACGGTCCGTGAGTTCGAGCCCCGCGTCGGGCTCTGGGGTGATGGCTCAGAGCCTGGAGCCTGCTTCCGATTCTGTGTCTCTCTCTCTCTCTGCCCCTCCCCCATTCATGCTCTGTCTCTCTCTGTCTCAAAAAAAACAAAAACAAAAACAAAAAAACAACATGTTAAAAAAAAGAAAAAGAAAATGGTGACTGCCAGAGGGGAGGGGGTTGTGGGGATGGTGAAAATAAATGTAGAGGATTAAGTGGCATAAACTTCTAGTTATAAAATATGTAACTCAGGGATTTAATGTATAGCATAGGGAATATAGTCAACATTGTGATGAACTTGGGTGAGAGGTTGTAACTATAGTTATTGTGGTGATCATTTTGTAATGTATATAATTGTCAAATCAGTATGTTGGATACCTGAAACTGAGATAATATTACATATCAACTATACTTCAGTAAGAAAAAGGACCACTTTTAAGTGCATACATTTGATTAATTTTGATAAATACATACAAGTAGGTGTAATAATCACAATCAAACTACAGAAAATTTCCATCATTCCTGAAAGTTGCCTTGGGTATGTTTGCCTTCCTGTTCCTTAATACCCAGCTCCTGGCAACCACTGATCTGATTTCTTTCCTTAGGATTTCTCTGTTTTCTTGATTGAGATATAAATACAATGATACAATATATTGGCTTCTTTCAGTTACCATAATTCATTTGAGAATCCTCCACATTGTTGTGTATGTCAGTCATTTGTTCATTTCTACCGTGGAGTAGTATTCACTTGTATGGATTTCCCATAATTTTCTTATCTATTCACCAAGTGATGGACACTGGGATGTTTCTAGCTTTTAATTTTTGTTATTTTTTTTAATGTGTATTTATTTTGAGAGAGAACATGTGCACATACACATGATCAGGGAATAGGTAGAAAGAGAGGGAGAAAGAGAGAATACCAAGCAGGCTCCACACTCACTGCAGAGCTGGACGTGGACTTGAGCTCACAACTGTAAGATCATGACCTGAGCTGAAATCAAGAGTTGGATGCTCAACCAGCTGAGCCACCCATGTGCCCTGGGATGTTTCCAGTTTTTGCCCATTAAGAAAAAAGCTGTTATAACCAGTGTTTACATACAAGTCTGTCTGGGGAAATAAGTTGTCATTTCCCTTGGGAAATGGGTTACTGGGTTGTATGGTAGTTGCCTGGTTAACTTTGTAATAAAGTGCAAATTTGCTTTCGTAAGTGTCTATACAATTTTGCATTCCCACCAACAGTGTATGAGAATTCCAATTTGTCTACATTCTCATCAGATTTGGTTTTGTCAGTTTTATGATTATAATTATTTTAATAGGCACCTACTGCACCTTATTAAAGTTTCAAATTGCATTTCTCTAGTATATGTTGATGTTGTTGAATGTTATTGGAGAAGGAGCTATATATCCATTAGTTTGTTCTCTTACTGAGTTACAAGAGTTCTTTATATTCTGGATACAAGTCCTTTATCAGGTGAGTTTTACAAATTATTTTTCCTACACTGTATATTAAAATTTCTTCTTTTCTTAAACAGTGTCTTTTTAAATTTTTTTTTTTCAACGTTTATTTATTTTTGGGACAGAGAGAGACAGAGCATGAACGGGGGAGGGGCAGAGAGAGAGGGAGACACAGAATCGGAAACAGGCTCCAGGCTCTGAGCCATCCTCCCAGAGCCCGACGCGGGGCTCGAACTCACGGACCGCAAGATCGTGACCTGGCTGAAGTCGGACGCTTAACCGAATGCGCCATCCAGGCACCCCTAAACAGTGTCTTTTTAAAAAAGTTTATTCACTTATTGAGAGAGAGAGAGAGAGAGAGAGAGAGAGAGAGCAAGCATGCAAGTGGGGTAAGGGGCAAAGAGAGAGGGAGAGAGAGAATCCTAAGCAGACTCTGCACTCACGGTGGGGAGCTTAGACTTAGGAACTGTGAGATCATGATCTGAGCCAAAATGAAGAATTGGAAGCTCAACTTATCCACCCAGGCACTCCTTAAACAGTGTCTTTTGGGCAAAAGTTTTTAATTCTAATGAAGTTGAGTTTATCTAATTTTGTTTTCTTGCTTGTACTTTTAATGTCTTATACATATCTAAGTATCCACTGCTAAATCCAAGTTGTGATATTTTCTTCTTTGAAACATATTGGTATTGCTTTCAAGTGTACAACAGAATGATTCAATATTTGTGTATACTGCAGTGATCACAGTAAGTTTAGTTTCCAACACCTTATAAAGCTACATAATGTACAATACAACATTGCTAACCAGTCACCATGCTGTGCATTACATCCTCATTACCCATTCATTGTATGACTGGACGTTTGTACCTCGTGACCCCTTTCCTCCCTTGTTATCCACCATCAACACCCTTTCCCTCTGGCAACCACCACTCTGTTCTCTGCATTGATGAATTTTGTTCCTTTATTTGTTTCGCCTTTTAGATTCCACATACAAGTGAAATCACACGGTATTTTTCTTTTTCTGTCTGACTCATTTTGCTTATCACAATACCCTTAAAAGTCCATCCTTGTTACAAATGACAAGATTTTGTTCTGTTCTTCTGGCTAAGTAATACTCCGTTGTATACAAATACTACAATTTTTTAATTCATTTATTCACTCATCTTTTGTGGACACTTGGGTGTCCTTATCTTGGCTATTGTAAATAATGATCTTTCAGTGAATATGGGTGTATATATCTGCTCAAGTAGACATTTTTCTTTGCTTTAGATAAATACTCAGAAGTGGAATTACTGGATCATATGTTCTATTTTTCAATTTTTGAGGAGTCTCCAGACTCCATATTTTCCCATAATGACCGCACCAGTTTGCATTCCCACCAACAGTGCAAAAGTGTTCCCTTTTCTTCACATTCTTGCCAACCTTGTTATTTCTTATCTTTTTGATCATAATCATCCTGAGAGGTATAAGGTGGTGTCTCCTTATGGTTTTGATTTACATTTCCCTGATGATTAATGATGTTGAGTGTCTTTTCATGTGCTGTTGGCCACCTGTATGTCTTCTTTGGAAAAATGTCTATTTGGATCACCTGCCCATTTTTTTTTTTATTAGGTTGTTTTTTGTGAGCTGTATGCATTCTTGATATATTTTAGATATTTAGTGGATGTATTGTTTGGAGCTATCTTCTCCTACTTTTTCTAAAATAGCTTTCTGTTTTGTTGATGGTTTCCTTCACTGTACAAAAACTTGGTAGTTTGTTGCAGTTCTTTTTCTTTCTGCTGGTGCCTTTGCCAGAGAAGAAATATTCCAAAAAATACCCCTTAGACTGATGTCAGAGGGCTTAGTGCCTGTGTATTCTTGAAAGAGTTGTATGGTTTTAGGTTTTACACTTAAGTCTTTTATCCATTTTGAGTTTATTTTTGTGTACAGTGTAAGAAAGTCCACTTTCATTCTTTTGCATGTGGCTGTCCAGTTTTCCCAACACCATTTGTTGAAGCAATTGTCTTTTTCTACATTGATTCTTCTTGCCTCCTGTTTTATAGATTAACTGACCACATAAATATGGATTTATATTTGGGCTCTCTATTCAGTTCCATTGATCTTTGTGTCTGTTTTTTTGTGCCAGTACCATACTGTTTGTTTGTTTTTTAACTGTAGCTTCACAGTGTAGTTTAAAATCAGGGAGCACTGTACTGCCAGCTTTGTTCTTTCTCAGGATTTCTTTGGCTCTTCGGGGTCTTTTGTGGTTCCATACAAAATTTAGGACAATTTGTTCCAGTTCTGTGAAAATGCTTTTGGGATTTCATAGGGATTACATTGCTTTGGGTAACATGTAACAGTATTAATTTTTCCAATCCATGAACACAGGGTATTTTTCTATTTATTTGTGTTATCTTTAATTTCTGCCATTAGTGTGAAATAGTTTTTAAAGTACAGGTCTTTTACCTCCTCTGTTAAATATATTTCTAGGTATTTTATTCTTTTTGTTGCCCTTGTAAATGGGAGTGTTTTCTTAATTTCTCTGTCTGCTACTTCATTATCAGTATATAAGAACATCACAGATTTCTGTGTGTGAATTTTGTATCTTGCAGCTTGACTGAATCCATTTATTCTAATATTTTCTTTCTCTCTCTCTCTCTCTCTCTCTCTCTTTCTCTCTTTCTCTTTCTTTCTGGAGTCTTTATGGTTTTCTATATGTAGTATGCCACCTGCACATAGTGACAATTTTGCTTCTTCTTTACCAATTTGGATGCCTCTGTTTTCCTCTTATTTATGTGGCTAGCACTTCCGATACTTTGTTGACTGTAAATGGTAAGAGTGGGTATCCTTGCTTTGTTCCTGATCTTAGAGGAAAAGCTTTTAGCTCTTCAGCTTTGAATGTGATGTTAGCCGTGGGTTTTTCATGTATGTCCTTTATTATGTTGAGGTGTGTTCCCTCTGAACCAACTTTGATTTTGTTATCAGGGTAATGCTAACCTTGTAAAATGAGGTTGGAATCATTCCTTCCTCTTCAATTTTTGGGAATAACTTGAGGATAGGTATTAAGTTTTTAAATATTTTGTAGAATTTGCTTGTGAAGTCATCTGACACTGGACTTTGGTTTGTTGGTTATTTTTTTTTTTAATTACTGATTTAATTCATTACTAGTAATTAATCTGTTATTTCTTTCTCAGTCTTGTAAGGGTGTGTGTTTCAAGGAATATATCCATTTCTTCTAGGCTAATTTTTTGCACAGTATTTATTTCTGTATATGCTAATTGTTCACAGTATTCTCTTCTGACCCTTTGTATTTCTGTTGCATTGGTTAAAATTTCTCCTCTTTCATTTCTGATTTTATTTGGGCTCCCTCTTTCTTTTTCTTGATGAGTTGGGCCAAAGGTTTGTCAATTTTGTTTATCTTTTCAGGGTACCTGCTCTTAATACTCTTAGATCCTTTGTCTTTTTTCAGTCTCTATTTCATTTATTTCTACTCTGATCTTTTTTATTCTTTCTTCTAACTTGGGACATTTTTGTCTTTTTCTGTTTTCCTTAAATGTAAAGTTAGATTGTTTATCTGAGGTTTTTCTTGTTTCTTGAAGTAAGCCTGTAGTGCTGTAAACTTCTCTCTTAGAATTGCTTTTGCTCTCTCAACAATTTTGGAACTTTGCCTTTCAATTTCCTCTTGTCTCAAGATATTTTTTTGCTGTCCTCTTTGATGTCTTCATTGACTCACTGGTTGTTTAAAAGCATGTTGTTCAATCTCCACATTTTTTATGTTTTTTAATTTTTTCTTTGTTTTTTCCAGCTTTCTTCCCACAGTTGATTTGTAGTTCAGTCCCCTTGTGGGAAGAAAAAATGCTTTGAAATATTTCAGTGTTCTTGAATTTATTGAGACTTGTTTTATGGCCAAATATGTAATCTATCCTGGAGAATGTAAATAATGTGTATTCTGCCTTTTTTTGGATGGAATATTCTGTATATATCTGCATATATCTGTTAAGTTCAGCTGGGCTAATGTGATATTTAAAGCTAATGTTTCCATATTGATTTTCTGTTTGAATGATCTGTTCATTGATGGAAGTGGTATATTAAAGTCCTGTGCTATTATTGTATTACTGTCTGTTTCTCCCTTTACTTTCGTTAGAATTTGGTTTGTATATTTAGGTGCTCTCATGTTGGATGTATAAATATTGACAAATGTTACATACTCTTGTTAAATTGAGCCCCTATCATTTTGTAATGCCCTTCTTTGTTTTGTTTGTGTTTTGTTGTTGTTTTTTTTTTTTTGGTAACAGTTTCTTTTAAAATTTATTTTTTCTGATACAAGTATTATTCCCCCGTTTTGTTTTCATTTCTATTTGCCTGATACATTTTTTTTCTAACCCTTTAAATTCCATCCGTGTCTTTAGGTTTGAAGTGAGTCTTTTGTAGGCAGCACATAGAAAAAAACTATTGTTTGTTTGTTTGTTTGTTTGTTTGAATTCATTCAGCCACGCTGTGTCTTTTAATTGGAGCATTTAGTCCATTTACATTTAAAGTAATAATTGATACATATGTACTTACTGCCATTTTGTTCATTTATTTCTGGCTGTTGTTTTAGTGCTTTGTACCTTTCTTTGTTTCTTTTGTTCTTTGAATGTTTTCTTTAGTGTTTTGTTTAGATTCTTGGCTCCTTTTGTGCATTTACTGTAAGATTTTTTTTCTTTGTGGTTACTCTTTTTTTTTTTTAATTTTTTTTTCAACGTTTATTTATTTTTGGGACAGAGAGAGACAGAGCATGAACGGGGAAGGAGCAGAGAGAGAGGGAGACACAGAATCGGAAGCAGGCTCTAGGCTCTGAGCCATCAGCCCAGAGCCTGACGCGGGGCTCAAACTCACGGACCGCGAGATCGTGACCTGGCTGAAGTTGGACGCTTAACCGACTGCGCCACCCAGGCGCCCCTGTTACTCTTTTTTTTAACGTTTATTTATTTTTGAGACAGAGAGAGACAGAGCATGAACAGGGGAGGGGCAGAAAGAGTGAGGGAGACACAGAATTGGAAGCAGGCTCCAGGCTCTGAGCCATCAGCCCAGAGCCCGACGCGGGGCTCAAACTCTCGGAGTGTGAGATCGTGACCTGAGCTGAAGTCAGATGCTTAACCGACTGAGCCACCCAGGCGCCCCTCGGTTACTCTTTTTTTTAAATGTGCATTTATTTTTGAGGGATAGAATGTGCTTGAGTCGGGGAGGTGCAGAAGGAGAGGGGGACAGAGGATCCAAAGTGGATTCTGTGCTGACAGCAGAGATCCTAACGTGGGGCTTGAACTCATGAGCCATGACTCATGACCTGAGCCTAAGTCAGATATTCAGCTGACTGAACCACCCAGGTGCTCTGGTTACTCTTCAGTTTACATAAAATAGGTTATATGGATGTAACAGTCTCTTTTGAATTAATAATAACTTAAATTTGAACACAGTCCAAAACTTTACATTTTAATATTTTTGGTGATACATTTTACTATTTTTTTATGTATTCTCTACATAATGAACTTTACTCATAAATGAACTTTACTAATTTTTTTTCAGTGGCTACGCCTTCTTCTTTGGTTTGGAGCATATTCATCTCTCTCCTCATTTTGCCTGTCTCTCTTTGTTAATCTGTATATATTAAGCTAAACAGCTACCTCCCTCAGTCTTGCATAACTCATCTTCTGTAGGAGCTATTCCTTGTGGCGCAGAGTGCAGTGTCTCTTCTCCATCAGAGTCTGGCACTCTGTGGTGTCTTTCCTGTGAATTGTGTTGTGTTTGGGCCTTGGCTTCTGTAAGGGAAGGGCTGGGCTCTGGGTATTAACTTGTAACAGGTTGCTGCTTGGTTACTGAGTGGTTTGAGCTGTGTTAGAGTTGATTGCCCGTCCTGGTTGTGGCTCAGTCTCTTTGTGGGGGTCAGCAGCACTGGGGCACTCCTTTGCTGCTTGGGAAGGTCATTAGTTGGGGCACTTACCCTGCTGGTTGCTCTTTAGTTTCTGGTGGGGTTGGTGGAGCTCCAGGAACTTACTCGGACTTGTTGAGGATTGGCTACTACGTACGGAGGATGGGATTCAAGGTGCTTACTCTTTCTGCTTGGGAGTTGATCTTTCTGTGGGATGGGCTCTGCTCAGGGCAGTTGCTGGGCCCAGTTGTTGGTTAGCTGCAGTACTGGGATGTCACGGCTCTGGGCCCTTTTGTGGCTCAGTTTCATAGCTGGATGAGTGAGGCTTGGGGCACTCCTTGGTCCATGTGTGTCCCCATCCATTGCCTGGGGAGGGTGGGACTGGGATACTTGCATGGCCTGGTTTGGCTTGGCTGCTGCTGACTGGGGTGGGTAGGGCTCAGGGTGCCTGCCGTTCCCAGTTCTGGACTAGGAGGGCAGGATCAGGTTGTTTGCCTGATAGAGCTGTGGCCCAGTATTTGCAAGGGTTGGGCAGTGCTGGGGTGTTTTTGGTTTAAAAAAAAATTTTTTTTAACATTTATTTATTTTTGAGAGGCGAACCGACCATGAGTGGGAGATTGGCAGAGAGAGGGGAAGACACAGAATCCAAGTAGGCTCCAGGCTCTGAGCTGTCAGCACAGAGCCTGACATAGGCTCGAACCCACAAACTGTGAGATCATGACCTGAGCCAAAGTCGGATGCCCAACTGACTGAGCCACTCAGGTGCCCCAGTGCTGGGGTGTTTTTGCCCAGCCTTTTTGCAACTCTGAACTGTAGGTGGTGGGTAGGGTGTGGGTATGGAAAGGACACCATATGGTACTAGCAATTTAGAAGGAGGACACCAAAAATGGCACCTATCAGCTCTGTCACCAGCAAGTTAGGATGATTTTGCAAAAATAGCGTCTACCCACACTTCCTTCCTAGGTGGAGTCTCTGCAGGTTCTTGCCTCTCTAATAGCTGCTTTAGAATTAATAAGTTGTGTTCTCTATTGGTCTAGGTACTTTTAAACTTTTATTTTTGCCCTGGATATCAGGGTGAGTGGGTTTGTGCATGAGCTTGTTAAGACTGAGATCTCCATTACCTGTAATTCTGTTATCCTCCTCGTCTTACTCCCCATTAATTTTCAAAGCCATATATTTTGGGTACTTATCTTTCTGTTGCTGGCCCCCGGAGATTAGGGTGCCTGGTGTAAGTAAGCTGTAAATTTATTGTGTTCACGAGAGGAGAGGAGTTCAGGGTCTTCTGGCTGACACCTTGAGCCCTCCTTCCATTTTCCCTTTAAATCAGTCATTTTGCTTTATGTATTTTTAAGCTCTGTTGTATATAGTGTAATGATGCCTATATCTTCCTGTTAAACTGACCTTTTTATTCTAATGAAATGTTCATCTTTATCCATCGTCGTGCATTGTATCTTGAAATATATTCTGTCTACTCCTAATACAGCTGTTTTGGTCTTTTTGTGCTTGCTCTTGCATAGTATATCTTTCTTCCATTCATTTACTTTTCACCTTTCTGTTTCAAAAGTGTATATCCTGAAAAAAATTAAAATTAAAAAATAATTTAAAAAGTGTATACCCTGTAGCTAGCCTATATTTGGGTTAAGTTTTTGTTTTGTCTATTCTGACAGTCTCTGCCTTTCAACTGAATTCTATAGTCCATTATTATTTACTATAATAATTTATATGTTTGGATTTGAGACCACTGGTTTATTTATTTATTTTGCTTGTTGCTTTTTTTTTGTCCCTTCATCCTCCCATTCCTGCCATTTTGAATAGTTTTTGGAATTATACTTTAATTTTCCTGTTGTATTTTGCCTTCATTTTTGAACATAAATTTCTGGGTTGGCAGGTTTTTTCCTTCAATACTTTAAAACCGGTGTTCCCTTGTTTTCTGGGTCATTTTTTTCTTGGTTTCTTGTGTGTGTCTCATAATTGTCATTTAATGCAAGACAGTGTGTATGGAAGAGGAAACTGAGATAAATATTATTTATGATCAGGAATAGGCCCATCTCTTTTTTTCCATGAGGCCATGAGTTAAGTCAGTCTAGTCTGTAGTTAAGCTGAATTTGTTTTGATGTTGTTCTTGCCCTCATTACTGTCAGTGCCCCCGCAGCTTTCCCATCCCTTCAGTAGTGGACTGGTGCTACCTTGTGCTTAGTGTTGGACCTGTGTAGAGGTGGTCTTTCTCGTTGCTTTTGTCCTTTCCCCAGTGGTAGACTGATAGTGCTCTTTTTTCAGTGCAAGTCTCGTGAAGGAAGCAGGGATGTTGATGGCTCTTCTCTTCCAGTATCAGTCTTAGGCAACCCTGTATGTCTGAGCTTCAAGGACAGGGCCTTTTCAATGCTTTTTCTTCTGCCTCTCCCTCCTTGGTGGCTGAACTTGCCCTCGCATCTATAGAGGGAAGGCAGTGTGGGAGGGAGTTGGTTTCCTACCCATCTCCTCTCTCCCCACCCACAATGGCAGCACAGTTCTGCTTTTTATCCTTGTAGGATCCCAGGATTGTTCTTGTTCTTACCTCTCTTTAAGCTGCCCTGCTCTTGGTTCTCTCAACCCAAAAGTTCATTAAAAATTTGACAAAATCTTTTCACAATTTTTTAATGTTTATTTATTTTTGAGTGAGAGAGAGAGAGTGTAAGTGGGATAGAGGCAGAGAGAGAGGGAGACAAAGAATCTGAAGCAGGCTTCAGGCTCTGAGCTGTCCGCACAGAGCCCATCGTGGGGCTCGAGCTCACCACGAGATCATGACCCGAGCCGAAGTTGGCGCTTAACCAACTGAGCCACCCAGGTGCCCCAAAATCTTTCCACAATTTTGATTTATCTCTTGTGATACAATAAAGAACATTTCTGGTGTTTGCCCCTTCCTGGCACAGCACTTTAAAAAACTTTGAAATTTCCTGAGTGGATAGTACTGTCTTTGTCATGCTAATGCAGCCACTTCGTCATGCTAATGCAGTCATGCTAATGCAGCTAATGCAGGGACTCAGGCTGGGTCCCCAGATAGCTTTGGATGGGGAGGTAGGGGATGGCCACAAGAAAGACCCAGCTGTGATTAAACGTTAGGAACTTGCAGCCTTCCAACCTCTGGGTGGAGGAGGAGGGCTGGAGACTGAGTTCAGTCACGTGGCCAGTGACTTAATCAGTAACGACTATGTAATGGTAGTTCTGTAAAATCTTTGGACACAAGTTCCATTGACCTTAAGGTTGGTAAACAAAACCTTGATACGCTAGGAGAATGACATGCATTTAATGCAAGGGAAGGGGGCATGGGAGCTCTGTGTCCAGGACCCTTCCAGACCTTATCCTGTGTATATCCTTAACAAAAATATAAGTGTAGTGTTTCCTTGAGTTGTGTGAGCTGTTCTAGTGACTTATCAAAGCTGATGGGCTTGTGGGAACCCCTGAATTCCCACAGAACTGCAGGTGACTTGGCATCTGAAGTGGGAGCAGTCTTGTCAAGGATGTAACCCTTAATCTCTGAAACTGCGGTAATTCTAGGTAGCTTGAGGATTACACTGTAGTATTGCAGTACACCCTAGTTAGGGTAGAAACAGAACACCTAATGTTAAAGGGGATAATATGTCCTCTTTTAGGAATGACTGTTGCAATTAACTGTGACCTTTTCTTTTAGTAGATGCTCTCATCTAGGTGATAGAGAGCAGTAGTTGCCTGGTTAACTGAAAAAATCCTTTAGAGAAGGCGTTATTTTTTTAAAAAAAGATAAAACTTGCCTTAAATATTTTATTTGAACTTAGTGTCTGTAAATGTGCACCCATTTCCCAATCAATTGATTTGTCATATGAAGGTTATTTCTTACAGCATGGATCTAATGTTCTGAATTCCATATGGTGGTGTTTGTGTAAAGCTTGCCTATTTGTCACTTTGGAATTGGAGATTCTTTGGAAGAGTAGAGGGTGGTTCTGAGACCCTTGTGAAGCCTTTAGGTTGACATCTAAAATTCTTCCTCATTAGTAAAATTGTTTGGGGATTTCATCTCTTAATGAGATGAAAGTTGGGGAGGATGCCTTCTGTGACACCAAATTTCAAACTCTTCTTTTTTGGGGTATTAACCCAGAAATATTTATTCCTAGCACCACAGCGAAATATGGGTTGCACAAAAGTTTCTCTTCATAAAATGAGAGAAAGTGAGCCGGGACTGGAGAGCAGGCATATTTGTGCTTCCATCCGAGCACATCCTATATGATTAGGCAAAATAACAATGTATGGAGAATTAGCTGGAAACCAGTTTTCTTAATTGTGAGTGTACCTCTTCAAAAATCTTTCTGTATTTCTAGAAGTTGGCATAACCTCCTTTGAAAACTGCTGTTGCAGAACATTGGTTAAGAGAACATCTGCTTTATTTACTCCTATTTTTATAGTGCTTTTCTTTAATTATAAAATCAATTCTTGTTTATTCCAAAAATTGTCTTCCTTGGTGTCATTTTTCAGAGATGATCACTATTATCAGCAGTGGTATATTGTACTAGATTTGTTTCTGGCAGTTCAAAACATGTTATCACCCACTTGTCCTGGATACTCAAAAACTTTACTGTCCTTACAGCATTTAAATTGTATAACCCACACAAGAAACTCTATTTTTACCCCTCTTTGGGCATCATTCTTAAGGTCATCATGTTTTTAGGAGGGAGGCATTTTTTAATGTGTTTATCTGAAACGTTTTATTAAAAGCAAACAAAACAAAACTGAAAAGTAAAAATGAACTGATAAAAATCTAGGAAAAACAAGGTTTGTCATGTGAATAGGATTATATTTGAATTCCTCCTCCTCCTTCCCCCCCTTCCTCTTCCTCTTCCTCTTCCTCTTCCTCTTCCTCTTCCTCTTCCTCTTCTTCTTTTAATGAGTCTGAGTTCCCAGCTAGCCCAGAGGATGAGCATACAGTCTCCTGCAGGGAAATCTTCCTTGGTTTTCTGTGGTATTAAGGTTTTACTGGCTCGAGTTCACAGGCTATTGATGGACCTTTGATGTAGCTGTTGTCTTCTAGTATTAATGTGGGCTGGTATATGAAAAAAGAGGACTAACAGGCCTAATTCCTTAATTCCAAAAGAATTTATTGAATGTTTATTGTGGGGATCTAATCATGAATACAAGTTGTATTCTCTGCCTTCATGAACCTTATAGTCTAAGAGAAGGTGCTCAGGAAAAAAATTAACTATCATGAGCCCATCCTTCATTGAGATTACCCCTTTTGTCTTGGAAGTTTTAAAAAGAGTTTTTAGCCAATATTCTTGTAAGGAATTACGGTGCTATTGTGTGACTACTTAAGTATATCTGAAAAATGCAGCACATAAAGATAGATTTTTTTTTTTTACTTGAACCTTAGTGTCATAGAAAAAAAACTTACTTAAAATAGCAAACTATACTTAGGCATAGTTACCACTGCAAAGGAGCCACTTCTTATGTGTGCATACATCTGTGTTATGTGTATATGAATATATATATATATATATATATATATATATATATATATACACACACACACACACACATACATATGTGTGTGTGCACGTGCATGTGTGTATATCAACATACATATATGCATATCAACATATATGCATATATATATATGCATGCCTGTAAAGATTTCAGCTATGAATATAAGATAGGATGGCTTTGAAAATCATCTGGCTGGTTACGATTAAATTTACCAAATTAGGATTGGTATATTATTGAAAATAAACTCCCTCCTCTCACTGTATTTCCATTTCTCTCCAGCTGAAACTATGTTTTTTATATCTTAGATTTTTATTTGTACCATGTTTCTAAACATAGGCATATACTGTGATTTCTTGATTCATCAATTTTAGACATTATTAATCTTCTGTTATGACAGGTAAAGATTACATTGCTTTTCTTGGACAGTTTTACTGTTCCTAACTGTTTTATTTGCATGTATATATGTTTTTTGGGTTAGATATCATATCAGAGTCTCTTGTTCCAGAATTATCCATTCTGGCTAGCTGAAACACTGACCCTGTGGTTTTGTTTCACTGATCTTTTAGATTGAATTTCTTGTTTTCCCATATCTCTCTCTTTCTCACTTTGCTCCTTTATTTTGCTGTAGCATATCCTCCTCTAAGTTTTTAAATAGTTGGGTTCATGAAAATAAAAGTTTTGAAGCAATGCCTGAAAAATGTTTTGTTTCACACTTTATTGATAGTTTGGTTGGCTATAGAAATTTTCCTTTAGAATTTGAAAAGCATGACTCCATTGATATTTAGCATACTGTGGTGGTTTTGAGAAGCCTAATAAAATGGTTTTGTTTCCTTTTCTCTCTATTAATATTTCCTACCCTGGCATTTCCAAGTTTTTACCTTTTTGGGGGGTATGTTTTTGTTGTTGTTATCCTAAAAAGTTTGTTTCTTGATTATGTGTATTGTGGTGTTGGTCTGCTCTTCATGCTGTGTTTCTGCAAACTGGATTGAAGTTACTCATTGTTCTGATCTTGGACATGTATTTTTTCTTTGGTGATATTCTCACCATGCTTTGTGCTTTTGTTGTTCTCTATCTCTAGAATAGGATTTTGGGCCATCTGGATTGTTTCTCGAAGTATTTCCTGTTTGGTTTCATTCTTTACATCTTTTTATGTTTTTTGAAATCTGAGAGATTTTCTTGGGGGCGAACTCTTGATTTTGCTATTAAAAAAATTCTTAACGGTATTTTCTTTTTGCTGACATTATTATCGTACGGTTTTCAGTAACCTATTATGGGAATTTGAAATGTGGTTTCATTTTGTATTTTGAATATTTGATGGATGATTTTGTGAAACTGTGTTATTCCCCTGTCTTACCTATTGTCAAAGATTTAATGCATGTGTGTGTGTGTGTGTGTGTGTGTGTGTATGTATTCCATAACTATGGGAATTGATAAAGTTATATATGAAACTAATAAGGGGATATGTATAAAGGCAAATATATAGGCATATGTGTATATACACATACATGTATAATGACACACAGTAAAAGTTCATCATCTCCTTTTCTTCCTTCTCCTCTTCCTCATTTTTTTTTTTTGAGTCCTACAACCACTGTTAGCACTCTTAAGTCTTTGTCTGTTCCTTGCATTAATTCTCTATCCTCTAGTTTTATTTTTTCACTTTGTTTATTTTAATCTTTTTCATATTAGAAAATTTCTCCAAATGTTGTACTCTTTCTTGAACAGTACAAAAGTTAGCACCAACCCCTGTGCCATGTATAACTTTTAACTCCCACAAAACCTTAACTACTAATAGCCTACTGTTGACTGGAAGCCTTACTGATAACATAGTCAATTAACACATTTTGGGGGCACCTGTGTGGCTCAGTCTGTTAAGTGTCTGACTCTTGATTTTGCCTTAGGTCATGATCTCATGGTTCCTGGGATTGAGACCTGCATCTGGCTCTGTGCTGACAGCGCCGAGCCTGCTTGGGATTCTTTCTCTCCCTCTCTCTCTGCCCCTCCCCTGCTCATGCTCTCTCAAAACAAATAAATATTTTTAAAAAAACCCACTTACATTGTATGTTCTCCATATTATATATTGCATTGTTACAATAAAGGAAGCAAGAGAAAAGAAAATCTTACTAACAAAATCATGAGAGAAAATACATTTACAGTACCATACTATATTTATTGAATCCAGCCATGCGTGGACCCGTACTGTCAAACCTGTGTTGTTCAAAGGTCAACTGTGCTTTCTTAGGGAATGGTGACATCTCTGAATATAGATAGGATTTAGTGACTAGTAGATTTTAATTTTGAGTATACTGATGCTTTCAGCCCCATGCCTTGAGGCCCATTGAGGGCCTTGGAATTGAATCAGTCTCATTGCCTCAGTATCCCCTTCTCTGTGTCTCTGTCACTTACTCCTAATCCACCTACTTTCCATCTTCCCAGAGACTATTAAAGGTGTCTCGGCTGTTGGTACCTCCATTTTGCTCTCTTTGCTTTAGTGGGTTTGGATCTTTTGTCTTCCTTTACTGGAGTTTTAGTGAAGTCTTAGGAAAGAGAGACAAACAAAGCTGGTTCTTTGACCATCTTTAACTGGAATTTAGAAATTACAACATCTCTTGAAAATTGGTTCTGCTATGTGCTGTTAAAGACACATTGATAATGCCACGTCAGGGTAATTTTCTGTTTGAATTCTAGACTTAGGTACTTCGTGCCACGTATCATATGTCAAGAAAAATCATAGTTATAAGAGAGTGTTTAAGTAACACCTAAAATATTGTTTAGGGTATGATGAAAAACATTATGCAGTTTCTTGCTAGAGTCTATTTCCATTAGAAAGTAAAATAGAACAAAATTTCCTAAGGGAGAATGTTAAAAATACATACATACTTTTTGTATTTTAAATGTACAAATAGAAGCGTATCGCCAATTTCTGTATTATATGTGCATACATTTATTTTTGTCTACTGAGATGGTTGTGCATACAAATTTAGTAGAACAAATAAATCTATCCAGCTATGTATGAAATGTTACTGAAATCACAAATGCAGATATTGAAAGGGATTTGCAGGGACTAAAACAAGCCTTGTTTATTTTATCTTTAATTCTCATTTGCTTTTATTTTGTACGTATCGCTTTTTAAACATGTTCTTTGAACACAGCAATTTCACTTGTCCTTTTTGTTTTTTAAATAAACCTTACATTTAATCGTCACCCTCCTTTTTTTGTGTGCTAGGAAAGAGGGGGAGGCAGACTGGGACTCAGAGGGGAGGCATGGGTGAAGTGTAATGTGGGCTCTCTACTTCATCAGTTGCCTCTAAATGGAGAGGCTTTTTGCAGTCTCTTCTATGTCTCTGCAGTTATGTTCCCCTTTCAGAGGAAGGGTGCTCAGTCTCATCCACTGGCATGGGGAGGCACTTCATTTGATTTCCTGTCCCCTGGTGATCCTGCTGATTTTGAAACCAGTAAAAGTATTAGGCAGTAGTAAAACCAGGAGCCAGAGAAATAGGAACTGGAGTGTCCAGGATGGATAGGAGTCAAGACTCACGTCATTGGAAATGCCTAAGTTTGTTATCATCTGGTTTTTGATCAGAGAGCTCAGGGTTTGAGGAGGTAGTGGATGAAAACTTGGGAGGAAGTAAATGGATTCATGTGCCATGTTGGAAAAAATTAAAACAAAGATGGCTGACTATCTCTGATCTCAGAAACAATGAATATCAGTTGGCTAAGGGGCCTTTTGCAATGCTGATTTCTTGCTCCTAGAAGGCATTTACTTTTTCCTTATTGTGAGAAGTATAATTTTTTGGAAAATGAATTGAATCTAGTTTTTTGTATTTCTTCCTAGATCTTCCCAGTTTACTAGTTGTTTAAATAGTTTATAACAGGGGCGCCTGGATGGTGCAATTGGTTGAATGTTCAACTCTTGACCCTACGTCATGATCCCAGGGTCGTGGGATCAAGCCCCACATCGGGCTCTGCACTGCTTGGGATTCACTCTCTTCCTCTCTTAGCTCTTCCACTACTTGCTCATTCTCTCTCAAAATAAATAAATAAGCATTAAAAAAATTAATAGTTTCTAATAATAGAGTAATAGTTACGACCATATGTAGTATATTATTACTAGTATTACTAATATTTATTGAGCAGCTACTATATGCCATGTGGTACTCTCTATATTAGCTTTATGCTCACATCAAACCTCTGAAGGTTTATTATTTTGCAGATACGGAAACCAAGGCAAAGAGAAGTGAAGCCCCTTGTTGGAAACCTCACAGAAGTAGAGAGATGGCAGATTGGTTTTTTAAACAGAGGCATCTGGGGTCTATAGCTCTATAATGCCTTCTAGTTATTTCTTGTAATGTTAGCTTGCCTCCATCTACACCCCCCAATTTCATATTTGCACACGTAGGAAACCTAAAGAAGGGTTGGAAGGAAAGTAGAATGAACATCTTTATATCTCTTACAAGAATTATCACATTATACCCTATCATATTGGAACTACCGGTAAAAAATCTGTCTGCCTATCTTGCCATTTTTTTCTGAATTGTTTATAAGTAAGTGGCAAGCTACATATATTTCCTAAGGACCAGACCATTCTCCAGTACAATTTGGCATTGTAGTAGTCTTTGTTGCTGTAAACTAAGGCAGGCAGAATCCAGACCACCAGCAGGTAAAGACAAAAATCATGCCTTTTACTTGGTATTTCCCAATACTCTGTAATGAATTGTAAAAGCAGTTTCACGGGCACACACCTGTACCCATGCACACATGGAGAGACTTTTTCAGAAACGTGAGTGATCCCCAAAGATTTGTTTTGCTCAGTCATGTTATTAGTGTGATACCCCTTGATCTGAAGTATGTCACCTTTACTCATTCTCTAAAGTTAGAATTAATAAGTAACAGTGTATATTAGTCACCTCGGCCTGCCATTACAAAAAAGGAGAGGTAGGTGGCTTAAACATCAGAAAGTTATTTTCTCATAGCTTTAGAAGCTAGAAGTCCAACATCCATGTGTTAGCAAATTCATATTCTGGTGGAGACTTGATTTCTGGTGTGCAGATGGCTACCTTCTCACTGTGACATCATGTAGCCTTACCACTGTGCCTGTATGGAGAGAAGGGACACCAGTCTTGCTGGATTAGGGCCCTGCCCTTAAGATCTCACTTAACCTTAATTACCTTGAAAAGGCCTTATCTACAACTGTGGTCACTTGGAGTTTAGGGCTTCAACAGGTGAATTTGGGGATGGGGGCTGTACAGAGTCCATAACAGACAGTTTGATGGACTGCTTGTGAAATAATGGAGGATTCGTTCCACTAAAATGTTAAGTGGTATTTCAACATAACATTGAAAAGTTATGTGTTGTTAATTAAAGCCAGCTTTTGTATTATAATTAAAGTGGGAGCTATTGTGTGTGTGTTGTGTGTGTGTGTGTGTGTGTTGATATGTGTGTATTTGCACTTGTGTGTATTTGACATACAGTATTGTTAGAGTTTTAGTTTCACACCATAGTGATTTGATATTTTTATACATGATAAAATGATCCCCATGACAAGTTGTTACCATCTGTCATCATACAAAAATTATTCTAGGATTACTGCCTATATTCCCCATGGTGTGTATTACATCCCTGTGACTCATATATTAGTTCTTAATCCCCTTCACCTATTTACGTCACCTGCCCTCTAATACCTTCCACCTTGAGTAACCTGTAGTTTATTTGATGTTTCCATGAGTCTGTTTCTGGTTTGTTTATCTATTTTGTTTTTTACATTCCACAGGTGAGTGGAATCATACAGTATTTATCTTTCTCTGGCTTATTGCATTTAGCTTAATACCCTCAGAATCCCATCTGTATTGTCCAAATGAGAAGATTTCATTTTTTCTGGCTCAGTAGTATTCCATGCATGTTGATGTGTCTGTGTGTTCACATCTTTATTCATTTATTGATGGATACTTAGTTTGTTTCCATATCTTGACTATTTTAAATAAATGCTGCAGCGAACATAAGGGTACATATATCTTTTTGAATTAGTGTGTTTGTATTATTTGGATAAATATCCAGAAATGGAACAGCTGGGTCATACGTTAGTTGTATTCTTAATTTTTTGAGAAATTTGCGCACTGTTTTAGATAGTGACTACGCCAGTTTACAATGTGACCAACAGTGTGTGAAGGTTTTCTTTTTTCCACATCCTTGCCTTGTTAAACTCGTTATTCCTTGTCTTTTTGGTAAGAGCTACCCGGACAGGTATAAGGTGTTACCTTATTCTGTTTTCGTTTGCATTTACCTAATAGTGATGTTGAGCATCTTTTCATGTGTCTGTTGGCAATCTGTATATTTTCTTTGAAGAAATGTATACTCCGATCCTCTGCCCGTTTTTTAAGTGTTTTTATTTTTGTTGTTGTTGAGCCCTAGGAGCTCTTTATGTATTTTGCATATTTGCACCTGATCACGTAGATAGTTTGCAAATATCTTTGCACATTCCTTTAGATTGCCTTAACATTTAATGATGGTCTACTTTGCAGAAGCTGTTTATTTGATGTGGTCTCATTTGTTTATTTTCTCCTTGCCTTTGGAGTCACAAAGATGTTGCTGAGACTGATGAATTTACTGCCCATTTTTTCTTACAAGAATTTTATGGTTTCGAGTCTTCCATTCAAGTCCATCTATTTTAAATTAATTTTGTGTATGATGTAAATACGGTCTACTTTCATTCTTGCATTTGTGTCAGTTTTTCCAACACCATTTATTGAACCGACCTTTCTTCCTTGTATGTTCTTGGCTCCTTCTTACAGATTGTCCCTATATATGTTTGTGTTTTTATAGGCTTTCAGTACTGTTCTGTTGATCATTTGTTTCTGTTGTCAATACCATACTGCTTTGGTTAGTATAGCTTTGTAGTGTAGTTTAAAATCAGGGAGCCTGATACCTCCAGTTTTGGTCTTCTTTCTCCAGGTTGCTTTGGCTGCTTGAGGTCTTTGGTAGTTCCATACAAATTTTAGAATAATTTGTTCTGCTTCTGTGAAAAATGCCATTGTCTCCTTGGTTAAATTTATTCCTAGGAATTATACTCTTTTTGATACAATTGTAAATGGTATTGTTTTCTTAATTTCTTTCTGCTAGTTGTTTGTTTTTTAGTGGATAGGAATGCCCAAATTTCTGTATATTGATTTTGTATCTTGTGAATTCAATGAATTCATTTACCCCAGTAGTTTTTTGGTGTTTTCTAAATATAGTATGTCATTTGCAAATGGTAAGTTTTCTTTTTTCCTTTCTGATTTGGACGCTTCTTATTTATTTTTCTTGCCTAATCACTGTAGCTAGAATTTACAGTACTGGGTTGAATAAAAGTGGAAAAGTAGGCATCCTTGTCTTCTGGATTTTTGAGGAAAGGCTTTCATCTTTTCATCATTGAGTTGAGGTTAGCTGTAGGATTGTTATATATGGCTTTTATTATGTTGATGTATATCCCCTCTAAGCCCACTTGGTTGAGACTTTATATCATAAATGGATGTTGAATTTTGTTAAGTGCTTTTCTGTATCTTGGGAGATGATTGTATAGTTTTATCTTTCATTTTATTAATGTGATATATTATGTAGATTGATTTGCAGATGTTGAACCTTCCCTGCTCTCTGGAATAAATCCCACTTGATTGTGATGTGTGATGCTTTTAATGTATTGTTGAATTAAGCATTCTAGTAATTTGGTGAGGATTTTTGCATCCATATACATCAAGAATATTGGCCTGTAATTTTTGTGAGTGTGGTATCCTTGTTTGGTTTTGGTATCATGGTATTGCTGGCCTCATAAAATGTGTTTGGACGTTTTACCCACTGTTAGTTTTTGGAAGAGTTTGAGATGGATAGGTATTAATTCTTTTTTGGATGGATGGTAGAACTTACCAGTGAAGACATCTAGTCCTGGTCTGTTGTTGGTTGGGAGGTATTTGATTAGTATTTTAATATCCTTACTAGTAAATGGTCCTTTTAGATTTTCTGTTTCTTCCTGAATCAGTCTTGGAAGATCGTATGTTTCTTGGAATTTATCCATTCCTTCTTGGTTATCCAGTTTGAAGGCATATAATTGTTTGTAGTAGTCTCTTGATACTTGTATTTCTATGCTATCAGTTATAACTTTGCCTCTTTCATTTCAAATTTTATTTGAGTCCTCTATTTTATTTATTTATTTATTTATTTATTTATTTATTTATTTATTTAGGCTAGTTTGTCTATGTGTTTGTCAATGAACCAGCTTAGTTTCACTGATCTTTTAAATGATCTTTTTAATAGTTTCAAACAGAGAGGGAGGCAAATCATGAGACTCTTAAATACAGAGAACAAACTGAGGGTTGATGGGAGGTGTGGCGGGGGGGGGAATGGGTGATGGGGATTGAGGAGGGCAAATGGTGGGACAGCACTGGGTGTATGTATGTAAGTGATGAATCATGGGAATTTACTCCCAAAGCCAAGAGGACACTATACCCTGTATGTTAGCTAACTTGACAATAATGTATTTTTTTAAGTATAATTTATCTTTTTAGTCTCAATTTCATTTCTCTTCACTTTGATCTTTATTATTTCCATCCCTCTACTAATTTGGGGCTTTACCTATTCTTTTTTTGTCTAGGTCCTTTACATGTAAAGGGAGATTTTTTATTTGATATTTTTCTTATTTCTTAAGGTAGGCCTGCATTGCTATGAACTTCCCTCTTAGAAACCACTTTTGCTGCATCCTGTAGATTTTGTTTGATCATATTTTTGTTTTCAGTTGTCTCTAGGTATTTTTTTAATTTATTTTTTGTCCAAAGACCCACTGAGTTTTCAGCAGCATGTTGTTTAATCTCCATGTTTTGGTGTTTTTTCCAGTTTTCTTTTTGTATTTAATTTCTAGTTTTATACCATTGTGGTTAAATAAGATGCTTGATATTATTTCGGTTTTCTTGAATTATTGAGACTTAGTCTGTGGCCTAAAATGGAGTATATCTTGGAGAATGTTCCATGGGCACTTGAGTAGAATGTGTATTCTGCTGCTTTTCTATGGATGATTCTGTATATATCTGCTAAGTCCATCTGTTCTGATGTGTCATTTAAGGCTAATGTTTCCCTCCTAATTTTTTGTCTGGATGATCTGTGCATTGATGTAAGTGAGGTGTTCACATTCTCAACTATTATTGTATTACTGCCTATTTTTTTCCCTTTATGCCTGTTAATATTTGCTGTAATATTTTGGTCCTCCTATGTTAGGTGGGTGGGTCTGGCCCCTGGTCCAGGGTTGGGGTTCATCAGCAACTGCTTCTGTGCATTTGTGGGCAGAGCTTTCAGTGGTACCATCCACTGGTGCTAGCAAGTTAGGGGGAAGAATTCTGAAATGACACCCATTTGGTGCCAGTATTAATAAGGTAGACTGAGATCACAAAAATGGCTCCCACCAGTGTCTTATTTTCTGTGGAGAGTCTCTGCTGTCTGCTGCCTTTGTAACAGACACTGTACAATTGGTAAGTGGATCTCTGTGGTCTAGGGTGTATGTGCTTTTCAGATTGGTATTATTGAGCTGGTTTCTAGGTCAAGTGATTGTGCACATGAGCCCCTTTACACAGTGTCTCCAGTCCCCACAGTTTGATAGTTCTCCTGAACATAATCCTCATCAGTTTTCAAAGCCTGGTATTTGGGGGCTTGTCTATCCTGTGCAGGGTTGGTGTCTGATGAGATCGAATCCCTTGCTTCTCAAGGAAAGGTTCTGTACCGTTGTAATGTCTTCTGGTTGTGAGGCACTGAGGCTGGGATGATTTTTTTCCTGGTGAGTTCATGTCTCTGCCTCTTCCTGTCTCAATGCTGTCCTTTTATCCTTTGTTGTGGACGTTCTCTGAAGTGATTTTTCAGGTCCCTTTTAGAGGGAATTATTCCATACGTAGTTGTAGATTTGTTGTGTCTGTGAGAGGAGGTGAGTTCAAGATCTTGCTCTGTAACCATCTTGAACCCACCTCTTTGACCTTATGCATTCACTTTTGGTTCTTTTAAGGCCACTGGCTATTTTTTCTCTTCTTCCAAACTCAACGCATAAATAATTTTTTTTTCCCTCTGGCTACAATTACTCTTTTGGAGATTTTATCCAGTGTGCCATGACTTTAAATACTATCCTATATTCCAGTGGTAAGTAACTGTGCATCTGAAAACCAGACTTCTCTCTTGAATTCCAGACTCAAATGTCTTACTGCCTATTTGACCTTCGTCAGTTCAATATCTAATTGGCATTTAAAACTTAATAACCAAGCTCCTATTTTTTCACTCATTTATTTAAGGGACAGCCCACTATTCTTATTGTTCAGGTCTATAATTTTGGAGTCAGCATTGACTCCTCTCTTCCTCTCACATCTTAAATTTAAGCCATCAACAAATCCTGTCCCTTCTACTTTCGAAATAAATCCAGAACCTGACATTTTCTTATCATTTCCACTGCTATGATGGTCCAAGCTATTATCACCTCTCCTTGGATTACTATGGGCAGGTGCTATGTCTCTGCTTTCATCCTTACTCTTCTGCTCATAGTAGATCTTTAAAAAATATATGTCCGATCAGGTCATTCTAAGTTCATAATTTCCAGCGACTTCCCACCCCATTGTAAGTAAAAGCCCAAGCCCCCAGTGACCCATGAGGCCCTCTATAATGTGCCCATTCACCCTCCATTATTTCTCTGGCATCTACTATTAATTTTTCCTTCTTTCACATACCTCTAGCTTTAAGGGCCTCTTTCCCTCTGATATCTTCAGGACTTACTCTCTTACTGCTTTAATTTCTCGCTCAAATGTTAGTTTCTGAGGCCCTCCCCATTTTAAATTGTATCTTTCCTGCTTTGTGTTTCTTTCATTACTAAAATATGAAAAGTCCTTGAGGAAGAGGATATTTGGGGGCCTGTTTTGTTCAGCATTGTTTGCATGTGCCAGCACGGAGTAAATGCTCAACAAATATTTATTGAATAAATGTGTCAACAAAAACAAGTCATTTATTCAACATCCATGGTTTTTCAAGTAGTTCACTATGTTCATTAAGCAGTTTAAGATTTATAACCATCATGTGATGTAGATAATAAATTCCTTGTGTCTGAGCAAATGAGAGTGAGAGCCTCCTTGGAATTACCCAAGTCCGCAAGGTAGCATCCTAGCTCAGCGATTCTGACTGCGAGGCCATGGCTCCCTCTGTCATTACCAGAAGCTAAAGAGAAGGCCATTTCCTCCTTGGGAGTCTTGTGAGATATTTTCTTCAAGTCTCTCTACTTGTTAAAACCACAGGCCATGTGGCTTCTTTATTGTTCTGTCGTCATTGCCAGCAGGGGGCCTGATGCCTAGTGTGAGCTCAGAAGATACTTGTCTCCACAAGTAAGTTACCAAACTTGCCCAGCTAGTCCCATGGCTACCATTGTTTTACATCGGTACTATGACATATCCCTTTGTGACTGAAAGCCAAGCTGGGGCAGGCATGGGGGAGAAAGTTGAGAAATGTAGGAGAGCCACAATCAGAAATACTAAGCATGTTTTCCAAAGGCGGTGACTAGCCACTGCCTCGTTGTCTGCTTTCTTTTCATGAATTCTTCTTTTCAGCATCCTCTTTCCTCTGTCGTGCTTTCGTGGAGAGAAAGGATGAGAATGCCACAGAGAAAACCACACTCAAATAAATGCCTTCTAAGAAGATCACTGGAGTGTGAGGCTTCCTTTTAAGGGTGTATGTTCTTGTGCTAGGCAGGAGAAGGAAGGGGGAAAAGGGATTTGAACAAAAGGAAAAGGATCCAAGGGAAATAATAGCAGGAAGCACATCACTCTCATCTGATGCCTCCTGTGTCTCTATTGGCTTTCAAATAGTTTCAGCGAAAGAACTTCTGTTGCAAATGAAATTTTGTAGTTTCTCTCCTGAACAGCGGAAGGGCCGTCACTGCATTGAGACAAATGAACATTTCCTTTGTTGTTCGCAACGTCTCTAAAAAGCATACTTAATAAGGAAAAAAAGATAAGCATTTAAACAGTTTACTCTCCACATAAGTTTAATCCATCTTCTATAGCAATTGCGTAGTAGTAAATTAATGTTTTAAGAATGATCATAATACTTGGGATGATGTCCACATTAACTTCAGGTGAATGAAGAATTGCGTATCTTAGATTTTATGGTCTTGCTAATATCTTAAGTCACCTTTTATTTTCCCCCCAAAAAGAAAGTATGCCACCCCACCTGGTTGCAAGGTCAGAAGTGTGGAAAGGCATCAAGGAACAATGTCAAGTTTCCACATTTATTTATTTATTTAAAAAAAAAAATTTTTTTTTCAACGTTTATTTATTTTTGGGACAGAGAGAGACAGAGCATGAACGGGGGAGGGGCAGAGAGAGAGGGAGACACAGAATCAGAAACAGGCTCCAGGCTCTGAGCCATCAGCCCAGAGCCCGACGCGGGGCTCGAATTCACGGACCGCGAGATCGTGACCTGGCTGAAGTCGGACGCTTAACCGACCGCGCCACCCAGGCGCCCCTCAAGTTTCCACATTTAGAAGATATGTCTTCAAGAGCACTGAGAACAGTGTCTAGTCTGTAGCATATTGTATCCAGGTGTTGGTTAAATAAATAGAAATAAATATCTTCCCTTCTACCTACCCAGACAAAACTGGCAGGGAAATGGCCTAGCAGCTCACAGGGATTAAGAGACAGCATCAAGACAATAGAGTTTTGTTTTTTCTTCAGCCAGTTTTTCTTCAGAGAACAGCTCTACTCCTGGATAACTTAGTCTTACCTGTCCCAGTTCATACCTTGAAACAGTAAGGTAAATCCCATATGGAAAGTTTCAGCTGCAACCTCTCTTATGTATACATATTTACTTTAGTTTTCAAGATGGATCCCCAACCAAAATGTTTCCTGTTGCTGAAGAGGGAGGTGTATCTTTAAGTGAATTTATTGGTAGTGGCCACTCGTTGGTACCAATCTTATTGTGCAAGGCATCCCTCCTGTACTTTTCTAGAAAAGTGAGTTTACCATGAAAATTTCTTGTCTGTTTTAAAAGCTTTCATTTTCCCCCCCAAGTAACAGGACTACACTACATAGTTGTGTGATGTTTATGGTGGCTAATTTTATATAACTACTTGACTGGGCCATGGGGTGCCCAGGTACTTGGTCACACTTTATTTTGTGTGTTTTTTGAGGGTGTTTTGGAGGAGTTTTGCTTTCAAATTGATAGATTGAGTAAAGATTTCCCTCCTTAATGTGGGTGGGCCTTATCCAGTTGAAGGCCTAAGTAGAACAAAAAGGCTGATTTTCCCCTGAGTAAAAGGGAATTGTTCCTGACTATGGATTGGGACATTAATCTTTTCCTGCCATTGCAAGCTGAAACATCAGCTCTTGCTGAGTTTTGAGCCTTCCATTTGTTGAGCTGGAATGCCAACATGGGTTCTCTTGGGTCTCATCAAGCCCTTGGGCTCAGACTTGAACTGAACTTTTGGCTCCCGGGAATCTCCATCTTAGTGCCTTTACCCTAAAGATCTTAGGAATTTTCAGCTTCCGTAAGCATGTGAGCCAGTTTCTTAGAGCCCTGGCTAATACAAGATGAACTGCTCAAGCAAGTACAATCTGTGGTTTTTGTGCATCCAGCTCACAATGGATTCCTGTCTTCTGCTCTCGTTCCTTAAGCACTTTTAAGAACTCGTTTCTGAAGACTTATCGCCTCCGCCAGAAACTGTAGGTTATAAAGAAATGAGGGCTATTCTTACTCCAAGACCACAGTCCAGTGTTATCAGTACACAGACGACTAGACCTAGTGACTATATAGAGTCCCACAGACACTGTCCTCATGGAGGAAAGATGTTTTCAGTGGGAGACTGAGCCATTTCTTGTGATTGGCTGAGGTGGAGATGCCGTTTTGGCGCCACTTAGTGGAATAGTAGTTAACTACAGCTCCTACCTTTCCCCTGCACACTTTGACAGTCCAGACACTGCCTGGGTTTACGTCTCTCTATTTTTCAATTTCTAGTTGTGTGACCTTGGGCAAATTAATGTTTGTACATTTTGTTAAACGTGCAAAAGGAATGAAAATAGTACCCACATCATAGCATTTTTGTAAGATTACATAGGAAAGTATTTCTAAAGAATTTAAAACAGTGCCTGCAAACTACCCTATTTTATCAAATCTAAGACCATCAATTGTGAGACAGACTGCTGTTTTATGTATTTCTAAGAAAGAAAAGCATTGCCAATTACAGTGATAAGATGCTATCAGTTGTGATAGCTCCTGAAATGTTAAAGATGAGAAAAATATGTATCTTAAAAATCAATGAAGTACAATAGTCAGTGGTCTGTATAAGTGAATAAAATCCTAGACCAGCAAGCTGATTATTCAGACTCAAGTTTGTGAAAAGGAAAAAAAAATCTGTTTGTATTTGTGGATGGTTATCTAACTAGCAGCAAAATTCTAAGCAACTATATTAGTAAATGTCCAAATCACTTCTCAACTATTTTAAGTTGCTAAAACACATTTCCTTTATTTTCTTAAGGAGGTTAAATGCTATCTTCATGGCTCTCTAGGGTCATTTAAAATCTAATTACTGTGGGGCGTCTGGGTGGCTCAGTCAGTTAAGCCTCTGACTCTTGATATTGGCTCAGATCATGCTCTCACGGTTTGTGAGATCGAGCCCTGCATGGGACTCTGCACTGACAGAGCGGAGCCTGCTCGGGATTGTCTCTCTTCCCTTCCCCTGCTCATGCTCACTCTCACTCTCTCTCTCTCTCTCTTAAAATAAATACATAAACTTTAAAAAATCTAATTAATGCATGATGGCTGTTATATAGATGGAATATTTGTGTCCCCCCCACCCCCACCCAATTCATATGTCGAAGCGCTAATGCCCAAACGTGACTATATTTGGAGACAGAGTCTATCAGGAGGTAATAAAGGTTAAGTGAGGTCATAAGGGAGAGTTGGTGTTTTTATGGGAAGGAAAAAAAAAAAGGAAGAGACAGCCGAGCACTGTCTTTGCCGCATGAGCGCGTAGTGAGAAGGCAGCTGGTTGCCGGAAGCCAGGAAGAAAGCTGTCACCAGGAACTGAATTGGCCAGCATCTTGATCTGTTACTTAAGCCCCCCAGCCTGTGGTACTTTGTGGTGGCAGCTGAGCAAATGGCAACACTGGCCAACAGGGAGGGGAAGACACTGTTGGAGGACTGAGGATAAATTTACCTTGGCCCCCCCAACTACATGGCTAGCCATTCAGGGAATGTTTGACCTGACTGTGTTTGCTTGCAATTGGAAACCAGAGACAGGATCTCCTCATGAACTCTTCGAAGTCCTTACTTTTCTGCTTACTCAGCACTAAATTCCCATGCTACTTTCCTCACATTGTAATTACGATTTATTTTTACTTAATTTTTACACTTTGTAACTACCTATGGGAAATCCGCATTCTTGTTGTATACATTTAATTAGGTTTATAGTTGTAATCACTTGATGTTTTCTTCTGTAGTAGATTGAAAACTCTCTCTCATGATGGTGGTTTGATTCTCTGGGAACTGGTTCTGCTTTTATGTGTTTTACAAATGAAACTTTGCCTTAGTATTTGTTCTTGCCAGTAATTTCGAAGTTTGCTTCCACCGACAGTTAGCACAGTATGCAGAGGAAGGGTGAGAAACTTGTCAGAATAATATAGAGGTTGTTTTGTGGAAGGGCTAACTTTATCGATTAAAAACATTGCCTAATTCAGATTTTTAAACTAGTTTTGTGATTTGAAGGCCATGTACCAAACAACAGAAAGCAAGCAGAGCATTAGCCCCTGACAATCTTTGGGGAAACCTGTTTTAATGAGTAGATGAGATTGCTTGTAATTCACGGAACAATTTATATGTAAATAGTACGTGTGAAAATTGAGAGTGCTCAAGGGGGCTTGAAAAGGTTGTCTTTTATTAATAATTTCTACACATTGCCTCCACAATCTTGTTTACATTGTTTTTATCAGAGCAGAGGTAAGTCTCTCCAATCCTGGTATAGCCAGAATTAGTGTATTAGTTATCTATTGCTCTGTAACAAATTAGCCTAAACCCTAGAAGCATAAAACAACCCACAAATATTATTTCATACAGTCTCTTCTCTCATCATCAGAAATGTGGGTGTGACTTTGCTGGGTGGTCTTGCTTCAGGGTTGTCTGATTGCAGTTAGCTGTCGGGTGGGGTTGGAATCTTTGAAGACTTGACCAGGGCCATAGGAACCATTGCGGGACAGTCTACAAAATAACTGGCATGTATTCTTTAAAAATGTCAAGGTTAGGGAAGATAAAGGCTGAAGAGTATTAGCTGATTAAAGAAGGCTAAAGAAATGTGAGAACGAAATACATCATAGGTCCCTGGGTTGGATCCTGAACAGGGAGAATAATGGCTATAAAGGACATTATTAGGACACCTGGAAAACCTGTAGATTATATAATAGCATTATGTAGTAGCATTGTATCAGCGTCAAATGTCCTGATTTTGATAATTATGTAAGAGAATGTCTTTGTTCTTAGAAAACACACTCTCAGGTGTTATTTAAGGGTAAAGGGGTATCGTGTCTGCAACTGACTCTCAAATGGTTCAGAAAGATACATGAAAGAGAGGCAATGACAAGGCAAATAGCGTTGCATGTTAACAATGGTGAACCTACATATAAGGTCTTATATTCTGCTATTGCTGCTGTGACCAGTGACCACAAGTTTAGGGGCTTATTTCTGTAGGACAGAAGTTTGGCACACTAGCTGGTTCCTCTGCTCAGAGTCTGACCTCTGGGTTAAAATCAAAGTATCAGCAGGACTGTTTTACTTATGGAGGCTCTGAGGAAGAATCTGCTTCCACATGTATTCAGTTTGTTGTCCGAACTCAGTTCCTTGTGGTTGTAGGACTGAAGTCACCATTTCCTTGCCTTTTGACCCCTCCATCTTTAAGGCAGCAATGGTGCTTTGAGTGTTTCTGTTTTCAACCTGACTTCCCCTTCTGCTTCATTTGTCTGCTTTCATGGGCTCACGTGATCACATCAGCCCTATCTGGACAATCCAGGATAATTTCCTTCTCTTAAGATCAACCAGTTAGTGATTTAAAAAAAAAATTTAGGGGCGCCTGGGTGGCTCAGTCTGGTAAGTGTCTGACTTTGGCTCAGGTCATGATCTCACCACTGGTGAGTTTGAGCTCCACATTGGGCTCTGTGCTGACAGCTCAGAGCCTGGAGCCTGCTTTGGATTTTGTGTCTCCCTCTCTCTCTGCCCCTCTCCTGCTCATGCTCATGCTCGTGCTCTGTCTCTCAGAAATAAATCAATGTTAAAAAAGTTTTTTTTTTAAATTTTTAAATGTTTATTTTTGAGGGGGAGAGGGGAGAGAGCGTGCATGTACAAGTGGGAGAAGAGCAGAGAGAGGGAGAGACAGAATCCCAAGCAGGTTCTGAGCCATCGGTGCAGAGCCCAATGGGAGGCTTGAACTCACTGACCGGGATCATGATCTGAGCCAAGTTCAAGAGTTAGACGCTTAACAGACTGCACCACCCAGGTGCCGCTAACCAGCTAGTGATTTAAATTATATCTGCAAAATCTCTTTTGCCATGTAAATAGCATAATTTAGCTGTGGCTGTGATACTAGGAGTTGAAGGTCCTGGGGGCTGAATTTCTGACTACCACAGGTTCATAGGAGTTTTTTTTTTTTTTTTTACGTTATTCATACCACCTTTATATATATTTGAAATTATATGAAAGGGAAAAGTTATAAAGATTCCTAAGCATAGAACAGGAAGTTAGAAAATGTAGTCATGGCATCATTCGTCTATGTGGTAGCTTCATTTTTTCCTCACAGGGCCGGGTTTGTTTGTCTCCCCCTTTATCCATCAGGTCACCACCAAATCAAGCAAGGGACCTGTGAGGTGGTCGCTGTGCACAGGTGCTGTAATAAGAACCGCATAGAAGAGCGATCACAAACAGTGAAGTGTTCCTGCTTCCCAGGACAGGTTGCTGGCACAACTCGGGCTCAGCCTTCTTGCGTTGAAGGTAAGACCTTTCTGGTCCATTTTCTCCATTCCTGCAAAAAGTGCCTAAAACTACCAAGAACCTCCTTGCTTTACAGCCCTTGCAACTCAAGGAATATGAGGCTGATGATTCTAGGTTAGTGCTGCTCTGGAAATGAACATAATTGTAACTCCACAAATTGCTTGGTGGATAAGGGAAGTTAATTAATGATATTTCCCAAGAGGTACTAGTGGGGAATTCTGTTACTGGACAATCAGGGAGATAGGCTTTGATTTTTTTTTTTTTTTTTCCAACTGTCTATCCAAATCGTGTGCATTAAAGCAGTTGCTTCCTGGGGCACCTGGGTGGTTCAGTCGGTTGACCGTCTGACTTCAGCTCAGGTCACGATCTCAGTTGTGAGTTTGAGCCCCGCGTCAGGCTCTGTGCTGACAGCTCAGAGCCTGGAGCCTGCTTCGGATTCTGCGTCTCCATCTCTGTCCCTCCCCTGCTTATGCCTGTCTCTCTCTCTTTCTCTCAAAAGTAAATAAACATTAAAAAAAAAAATTAAAAAAAAAATCAGTTGCTTCCCTAGACACAATTTTCTCCCTGATCTCAAACTCTCAATTCCAAAGCGATTAGCACCCTGATTTTCTCAACTCATATTTAATGTTACAGACTTATATTCTCTTTATATCTAGTTTACTATTTTAACAAACATTTATGAAACATCTTCTTTGGAACAACTTCCTTGAGAAAAGTTTGGAATCACATGTCATTTATTTGTTGTCTCCAAATCCCCTAGCAGAGTGCTGTGCCAATGAATATTTTTAAAAAATGAATGAATGTTGATAGAGGCCTGGGATTGATTCCTTTTGATGCCTCTGGCCGCTTCTAGCAGACAGCTTGTTAGAAACAAGTATCATTCCCCAGGGGAATGGATACATGAGGTTAAGCCTTGTAGCACTTGATCTATAGTGGCAAGAAAACTCCCTGAAAGTGAATGCTTCTACTCTTACTTGATGCGTGTCTAAAGGTCAGCCATTAAAATGCACATATGCATTCTTTACTCCAGAATCACACAATCAAGAATAATAATTGACTTTCCCATATCCCACCTCCCCTACCAAACACGGGTACAAATTTATGGTCTGTATGGTCACTAGAGTTGGGTATCAGCATGATCTCAGCGACCGTTAAATCTGGAAAGTGAATATGGCCAACTTACCATCTGCAATTCTTCATAGAAACCCTGGGGCCAAATGTGTTGCTGAATTCAGATTTTTTAAAGGCAGCATAGTACATACAGCATCTGCTACCTAACGAACCTACTGTCTTTTCCAGTTGTACCCCATATTCACAGATGCTGGTATTTCTACAGTGCAGTATATAGAATATTCTTTCGGAACAGGATAGGGCAAGATGACCAACCTCCTGTTAATTCAAATCAGGTTTTGTTGCCATTGTACAGAACTCCTGTCCATTTTCAGAGCTTTTTGGATTTGGGGATACAGATAAAGGATTGTAATCTATAAAAGAAGATGGTTAACATTAAAACAAGAGACACTTAAAAGAAATTTGCAAAGTTCTTCTCTCCAGCCGGGACAGCTGAACATATTTATTTTCTCCATCAATTGAATCCAAACCATACCTGTTTTGTCTCCAATTCTCTGTGCCGCTGTCACCTCCACAGTGTAGGAGCCCAGATTACATTTTGACAAGCTTACTACTCCTATCTCCCATTTTCCGCCCTGCAGTCAGAAGATCCTTCTGCAAAAACAGAACTTACCATGTCAGTCCTGTGTTTAAAACCACATTTTCATGACCTCCCAGTATCTTTAAAATAAAATCCAAATTCTTTACCCTGGCTTTTGAAGCCTGGCGTAGTCTGGCTCTGTCTCCCTCCTCTCTTTCAACTATACTACCCACATCCAAGTGGGGTCCTTTATGTTCCCTTTTTATTTTTGAGGGGGTGGGTGGGGAAGGGACAGGGAGAGGAGGACAGAGGATCCGAAGTGGGCTCTGTGCTGACAGCTGAGAGCGTGATATAGGGCTCAAACTCACAAACTCTAAGATCATGAACTGAACCAAAGTTGGATGCTTAACCAACTGTGCCCCTAGGTGCCTTACTTTATGTTCCCTTTTATCCTGCACTTGTACCTGTATCCTTGGCCTGGATCATTGCCTTCTTCCCCACAACACACATTCTGTCTACTTAATTCCTCCTTTCCTTCCATATCTCCTGTATGCTCTTGTGTCTCCCTGTATATCCAGTTCATGACATGTATCCTGTTATGTTTTCAGATCTGAATGTGTGCGTTCCATTAGTCTCTAGGTTGCTTGAAGATGGGAGCTCTCTTTCTTCTTTCTACCCACCCTCGCATTGGCTGGTGCATGAATGATTTGGGCACAATGGAGAACATAATCATTTTCAGTAATCATAGATTGTTTTCAAATGAATGTGTTTGTTTACTGTGTGGGTTTTAAACTTCAAGAATTTTGAATTATAGCATAAACTCTATTCTATCCAGCATAGAATCTTTAGATATAAGAAGTCTTCTACATTTCTCTCACAGCATCAGGATCTGGAAAATACAGTTAGGGTGGCAATCATATTTAATCTTTCCCTTACTAAAGAAAATATTAATACCTTATTCTGCAGTAGCTTATTTTACTCTTTATATACATTTATTATTTGGGCTAAATCCCTGTTGGCCACCACTGTAAGAATAACTGCATTTATCTGTTTGGTCAATACATTTTTTTTTTTTGGCCTATTTGTGTATTTGAGATAGTTCTCCAGAAAAAGTGGTATATTGCAGTATGAATGCATGTTTTACCCAAATGGTATCATATTGTGTGTGTGTGTGTGTGTGTGTTTAAATTTACATCCAAGTTAGCATATAGTGCAACAGTGATTTCAGGAGTAGATTCCTTAATGCCCCTTACCCATTTAGCCCATCCCGCTCCCACAACCCCTCCAGCAACCCTCTGTTTGTTCTCCATATTTAAGAGTCTCATATGTTTTGTCCCTCTCCCTGTTTTTGTATTATTTTTGCTTCCCTTCCTTTAGGTTCATCTCTTTTTTATCTTAAAGTCCTCGTATGAGTGAAGTTCTATGATACTTGTGTTTCTATGACTAATTTTGCTTAGCATAATACCCTCTAGTTGCATCCACATAGCTGCAAACAGCAAGATTTCATTCTTTTTGATTGCTGAGTAATACTCCAATGTTTGTGTGTGTGTGTGTGTGTGTGTGTGACACACACACACACACACACACCACATCTTCTTTATCCATTCATCCATCGATGGACATTGGGCTCTTTCCATGCTTTGGCTATTGTTGATAGTGCTGCTATAAATATTGGAATATCATACCCGTATCCCTTGGATAAATACCTTTGAAATATCATACCCGTATCCCTTGGATAAATACCTAGTACTCCAATTGCTGGGTTGGAGGGTAGTTCTATTTTTTAATTTTTTGAGTAAGTTCCATAGTTTTTTCCAGAGGGGCTGCACCAGCTTGCATTGCCACCAACAATGCAAAAGAGATCCTCTTTCTCTGCATCCTCGCCAACATCTGTCGTTGCCTGAGTTGTTAATGTTAGCCACTCTGACGGTGTGAAGTGGTATCTCATTGTGGTTTTGATTTCTATTTCCTTAGTGAGTGATGTTGAGCATTTTTTCATGTGTTGGTTGGCCATCTGGATGTCTTCTTTGGAGAAGTGTCTATTCATGTCTTTTGCCCATTTCTTCACTGGATGATTTGTTTTTTGGGTGTTGAGTTTGATAAGTTCTTTATACATTTTGGATACTAACCCTTTATCTGATAATGTCATTTGAAAATATCTTGTCCCATTCCGTCGGTTGCCTTTTAGTTTTGCCGATTATTTCCTTCGCTGTGCAGAAGCTTTATTTTGATGAGGTCCCAATAGTTCATTTTTGCTTTTGTTTCCCTTGCCTCCAGAGACGTGTTGAGTAAGAAGTTGCTGCAGTCAAGGTCAAAGAGGTTTTTCCCTGCTTTCTCCTCGAGGATTGTGATGGCTTCCTGTCTTATATTTAGGTCTTTCATTGATTTTGAGTTTATTCTTGTCTATGGTGTAAGAAAGTGGTCCAGGTTCATTCTTCTGCATGTCGCTGTCCAGTTTTCCCAGCACCACTTGCTGAAGAGACTGTCTTTATTCCATTGGATATTCTTTCCTACTTTGTCAGATTAGTTGGCTATGCATTTGTGGGTCCCTTTCTGGGTTCTCTTTTGTGTTCAACTGATCTGAGTGTCTTTTATTGTGCCAGTACCATACTGTCTTCATGGTCTTGATGATTACAGCTTTGTAATACAGTTTGAAGTCTGGGATTGTCATGCCTCCAGCTTTGGTTTTCTTTTTCAGGATTGCTTTGGCTATTTGGGGTCTTTTCTGGTTCCATACAAATTTTAGGATTGTGTTTCTAGCTCTGTGAAGAATGCTGGTGGTATTTTGATAGTATTGCGTTGAATATGTAGATTGCTTTGGGTAGTATTGACATTTTAACAATATTTGTTCTTCCTATTCAGGAGCACTGAATATTTTTCTGCTTTCTTCTGTCTTCTTCAATTTCTTTCATAAGTTTTCTATAGTTTTCAGTGTATAGATTTTTCACCTCTTTGATTAGGTTTATTCCTAGGCATTTTATGGGTTTTTGTGCAATTGTAAACGGGATTGATTCCTTGATTTCTCTTTTGTTGCTTCATTATTGGTATATAGAAATGCATCTGATTTCTGTGCATTGATTTTATATCCTGTGACTTTGCTGAATTCATGAATCAATTCTAGCAGTTTTTTTGGTGGAATATTTTGGGTTTTCCATACAGAACATCATGTCATCTGAGGAGAGTGAAAGTTTGACCTCCTCTTGGCCAATTTGGATGCCTTTTATTTCTTTGTGTTGTCTGATTGCTGACGCTAAGATTTCCAGTACTATGTTGAATAACAGTGGCGAGAGTGGACATCCCTGTCTTGTTCCTGACCTTGGAGGGGAAAGCTCTCAGCTTTTCCCCATTGAGGATAATATTAGCATTGGATCTTTTGTAGATGGTTTTTATGATCTCGAGGTATGATTCTTCTATCCCTCCTTTCTTGAGGGTTTTTATCAAGAAAGGATGCTGTATTTTGTCAAATGCTTTCTTTGTATCGATTGAGAGGATAATGTGGTTCTTGTCCTTTCTTTTATTGATATGATGAATCACATTGTTTTGCAGGTATTGAACCAGCCTTGCATCCCAGATAAAAATCCCACTTGGTCATGGTGAATAATTTTTTAATGTATTGTTGGATCCAATTGGCTAATATCTTGTTGAGCATTTTTGCATCCATGTTCATCAGGGATGTTGGTATATAGTTCTCCTTTTTTAGTGGGGTCTTTGTATGGTCTTGGAATCAAGGTAATGCTGGCTTCATAGAAAAAGTTTGGATGTTTTCCTTCCATTTCTATTTTTTCAGAACAGCTTCAAAGAGCTTCTTAACATCTTCTTTAAATGTTTGGTAGAATTCCCCTGGAAAGGCATCTTGGCCCTGAACTCTTGTTGTTTGTTCAGGGCTGATTGAATTGCTGATTCAATTTCTTTACTGGTTATGGGTTTGTTCAAATTTTCTATTTCTTCCTGTTTCATTTTTGGTAGTTTATATGTTTCTAGAAATTTGTCCATTTCTTCCAGATTGCCTATTTTACTGGCATATAATTGCTGATAATATTCTCTTATTGTTATTTGTATTTCTGCTGTGTTGGTTGTGATTTCTCCTCTTTCATTCTTGATTTTATTTATTTGGTTCCTTTCCTCTTTCTTTTTGATCAAACTGGCTAGTGGTTTATCAATTTTGTTAATTCTTTCAAAGAATTGGCTTCTGGTTTCAATGATCTGTTCTGTTTTTTTTTGGGGGGGGTTGTTAGCTTTGATTTTTGCTCTAATCTTTATTATTTCCTGTCTTCTGCTGGTTTGGGGTTTTATTTGCTGTTTATTTCCCAACTCTTTAAGATGTAAGATTAGGTTGTGTATCTGAGACATTTCTTTGTTCTTCAGGAAGGCCTGGATGGCTATATTTTTTCCTTTTATTACCACCTTTGCTGCATCCCAGAGGTTTTGGGCTGTGGTGTTATCATTTTCATTGCCTTCCATGTACTTTTTAATTTCCTCTTTAACTTCATGGTTAGCCCATTCATTCTTCAGTAGGATGGTCTTTAGTCTCCAAGTATTTGTTATATTTCCATATTTTTTCTTGTGGTTGATTTCGAGTTTCATAGCATTGTGGTCTGAAAATATGCATGGGATAATCTTGATCTTTTTGTACTTGTTGAGGGCTGATGTGTGTCTCAGTGTGATCTATTCTGGAGAGCGTTCCATGCGCACTGATGAAGAATGTATATCCTGCTGCTTTAGGATGAAGTATTCTGAATATATCTGTTAAGTCCATCTGGTCCAGTGTGTCATTCAAGTCCATTGTTTCCTTGTTGATTTTCTGTTTAGATGATCTGTCCAGTGTTGTAAGTGGGGTGTTGAAGTCCCCTACTATTATGGTATTATTGCCAATGAGTTTCTTTATGTTCATGATTAATTGATTTATATATTTGGATGCTCTCACGTTGGAGGCATAAATTTTTACAATTGTTACATCTTCTTGATGGACAGACCACTTAATTATGATATAATGCCCTTCTTCATCTATTGTTACAGCCTTTATTTTAAAATCTAGATTGTCTGATATAAGTATGGCTACTCCAGCTTTCTTTTGTCAACTATTAGCATGGTAGATGGTTCTCCATCCCCTTACTTGCAATCTGAAGGTGTCTTTAGGTCCCACGTGGGTCTCTTGTAAACAGCATATGGATAGATCTTGTGTTCTCATCCATTTTGTTACCATATGTCTTTTGATTGGAGTGTTTAGTCCATTGACATTGATAGTACTGAAAGATATGAATTTATTGCCATTATGTTGCCTGCAGAGCTGGAGTTTCTTTCTAGTTTTTGTTGCTTTTGGTCTTTTTTTTTTTTCCTCCCGTCTTTTCTTTCCTCAGAGAGTCCCCCTTAAATTTCTTTCAGGGCTGGTTTAGTAGTCACGAACTCCTTTAATTTTTGTCTGGGGAACTTTTAATCTCACCTTCTACTTTGAATGACAGTCTTGTGGGATAAAACATTCTTGGCTGCATATTTTCCTGATACAGCACATTAAATATATCCTGCCACTCCTTTCTGGCATTAAATGTATCCTGCCACTCCTGCCAAGTTTTTGTGGATAGGTCTGCTTCAAACCTGATCTATCTTCCCTTGTGAGTTAAGGACTTTTTTCCCTTGCTGCTTTCATGATTCTTTCCTTGCCTGAGTATTTTGTGAATTTAACTATGATATGTCTTGTTGATGGTCAGTTTTTGTTGAATCTAATGGGAGCCCTCTGTGCTTCCTGGGTTTTGATGTCTGTGTCTTTCCCCAGGTTAGGAAAGTTTTCTGCTGTGATTTGGTCACAACACCCTTCTACCCCTTTTTCTCTGTCTTCATCTTCTGGGACCCCTATGATTCTGATGTTGTTCCTTTTTAATGAGTCATTGGTTTCCCTAATTCTTAAATCGTCTCTTTTGCTACTTTCCCTCTTTTTTTTGTGCTTCATTATTCTCCATAAGTTTGTCCTCTGTATCGCTGATTTGCTGCTCTGCCTCATCCATTCTTGCCGCCATGGCATCCCTTTGAGATTGCAGCTCAGTTATAGCTTTTATTAATTCATCTGGACTAGCTTTTACTTCTTTTATCTCCACAGAAAGGGATTCTAATATATTTTCAAACCTAGTTAGTAGTCTTAATATCGTGATTCAGAATTCTGGTTCAGACATATTGCTTGTATCTGTGTTAAGTCCCAGTCTGTCCTTTCTTCCTGCTGTTTCTTTTGTGGTGAATTCCTTTGTTTTGTCATTTTGAAAGAAGAAACGGAATTAATAAGGTAAAAAAATTGAAATTTAAAAATTAAAAACAACACACACAGATCAAATAAATGATGCTAGATCCTAGGTGTGTTTTGGTGTGGGTGTTGAAAGGAGCTTAACAGGTTAGAGAAAAAACAGAAAGATAAGAAAGGAAAAAAAAAAAGGAAAACGTTTAAAATTTGAAAAAAAACGAATACAGTGAAATAGAATAAAATGAAATGATGGAAGTAAAATATAATTTGAAAAATTTACAAAAATAAAATATATAGTGGAAAAAATTAAAAATATTTTTAATAAAAATACAAAATAAAAATATTTTATTTCTCTGTATTGAAGAAAAAGAAAAAAAATTGAATAGATGGATCAGTGTATAGACTGAAATACGATTGTAATTACACAGGTTTCCCCTAGAAGTCAAACTATGAAGCACTTTATAGTCCATAAATTAAGCAGGCAGAGCGATTTGTGGTGTTCCTGAAGAGTGAGGATGGCCCAGTTGGCCAGGGCTTAGTGTAATGGCTCCATTCTCCACTAGATGGCGCTGCTTAGCTCATGGGGTGTTTTGTGGTGCTTGTAGGAGTGTATGCGCATGTGCAGGAGGGGTGAAAAGGGTGTCACCCAGCTATCCAGTCTCTGGTATCAGAACTCTGTTCTGCCTGATCAGCAATCGCACACCCATCCTTTGTCTCTGCTTCCATCCACTCCCCACTTTTACGTTGTCCATGACCAAGCTGTTAGGCTGCCAGGCGGTACCTACCTCCTGAGTTTTATCTCAGATGCAGCTTTGTTTCCCAACCCTTCACTTCTGAGAAACTGCAGTTTGACCCACTCAGACCTTCTGGGGGAGGGTCTCACTGAGCAACAGCCAGGTGCCAGTCACACTACACGACGTGCTGCTGCCAATGCCCAGAGACTGTGGCTGGGTGCCAGCCCACCCCAGAAAAAATTCACGCAATAGTGTAGCAGTGTTTCAGGGATTATGGAAAATCACAACACACATCTGGCACCAGGCTTCACCCTTAATGTCCTTGTTCCAGCACCAGCGAATGTGGTTGTTCTTCGGGGTCTGCTGGGACCTTTGCCTGTGGAGTAGCTACACAGCCTCTACCAAATGTCCTCCCAGCAGGGGAACCACCTTTCCCTCTGTGGCCCAAGGACCCCTCAGACCTCACTCTCTGCCCCTGGGGATTTGCCCTTCCCACCAGAGTCCTGCTAGGTATAGAGCTACAGAGTTTCAGACTCTGTGCTCCCCTTGTTTATAGAGTCGTAATAGAATTTAAACCCTCTCCTTTCTCCCTTTTTTGTTCAGTCCCTGTGGCTGTTTCCACTTTTCCACTTTCCACTTTCTCTCCAGATGCTTTTCCTGTACTCTCCCCACCCCTCTCTGTCCTCTCTCTGCAAGCAGAAGCAGCTCCCTGCCCTCTGTCGCTTCTCTCTCCCCCAGTTCACCTTGTTGTGCCTTATACCTGCTGAGTTCTGTGGTTCAGGTTGTGCATATTGTGTTAATCTTCAAATCAGTTTTCTAGGTGTGCAAGGTGGTTTAGTGTTGATCTGGCTGTATTTCATGGATGAGAGATGCAAAAAAAACAAACCCAAAAACAAAAAAAACCCTTCCATGCTGTTCTGCCATCTTGGTCCCTCCACCAATATTGTGTACTTCTTTTTTTTTTTTTTTTTTTTTAATTTTTTTTTTCAATGTTTATTTATTTTTGGGACAGAGAGAGACAGAGCATGAACAGGGGAGGGGCAGAGAGAGAGAGGGAGACACAGAATCGGAAACAGGCTCCAGGCTCTGAGCCATCAGCCCAGAGCCCGACGCGGGGCTCGAACCCACGGACCGCGAGATCGTGACCTGGCTGAAGTCGGACGCTCAACCGACTGCACCACCCAGGCGCCCCATGTACTTCTTAATCCAACCTGTTATCATTATTATGTTGATGAGATCTTTGTGTGCTGGTACCTATTGACCTGTTTTTTGTTTTGTTTTGCCGTTTTTCTTTTTTTTTTTACTCGCTTGATTAGCATTTCATTGAATGGCTGGGTAATAATTTGTTTAGCTGTTCATCTACTGCAGGACATTTTAGTTGTGTCTGTGTCAAGACAAAGAGACTCATATGCTAACTAAATGATTTCCTTAGTGTCATACGATGAGTAAGTAATAGAGATCAATTATTTGGTATCTGAGCAGAGTTGGTTCAGTAGAACATTCTGTGATGATGTATATATTCTTTCTATATATCTCAGCTAGATGTGTTGATGCACGTATGTCCACTAACATTGGTAACCACTAACCACATGTGGCTATTGAGCATTTGAGATGTTACTGGTATGGATTTAAATTTAAATTGGAACTTGTAACTAGAAGCTTCTCTATTGAACATTGCAGGATTAGCTGTATGTACATATGTAGCTCATGAATACAACATTTGTATCCAGAGAATAACCAAATTCTGAAGGATAGGATTATGATTGTGTGTTAATATTTGTGTCCCCTGCACCTAGCCTAGCCTGGCAAACAGTCAGTGTTCAATAAATGTTTATTGTATCAAAGTCACAGAGGAGATGTTGGAAGTCGTAGTTTAGGCTCTAGTTAGAATATGTGTCTGTTTTCATATCCCCCTGATCTTCTATTCATTATTTGAATGCTTCCATTAGGGCTTTTTAGCTTTATCCCATAATAATCTTTATCCCACAATAATTATGCAGGATCATGCTGCTAGTTGGTTTGTGGAAGACCTAGTCTCTGCTGATCCGTTCCTCTTTTCATATTTGTCAATAAGAATGTGGAGAGGATCTAAAATATAAAATTCACTTGAATTTACATTTAAATTAAAACAAAAGCGAGAAGACATTGGAGCAGGGCATTAATTAATGTTGACATAGAAAGTGGAATCTCCTTACGCATTTCTGTTAATCTAGAGCACAGATACTTACCTTGTGTTTCCATTGCTTTTCCATAAAATCATAGCTTTTATTAGTTAAGAAGGGAGAAAAATTAGCTGTTGTTTTTCCTCCAATAAGTTCTTTTTTTTCTTAGTTATAATTAACTTATAAAATCCTGTATTGTTGAAATGTGTCTGTCCCACACATTGGGGATTTGGGCAGAGGGGTGGGAAATTACTTGATTATAGCCAAGGTTACTTGGTTCCTACAGCAAAAAACTATGTGGTTGGTGAGCATGTTTCCATTTGAATCTTCAACTGCCAAATATACGAAGCTGTTTAATGACGGGAACTGTATTCTTCACTTTTATCAAAATACCACTCTACAGAGATAATGCTGAATGCTTTATGATAAAACGGGATAAATGTGTACTATGGTGAAGCATCATTTATTTTGTCAGAGTGAATGCTTTCTAAACATTGGGTTCAAAAAAGACTAATAAAAGCTGAGAAATGGGAGGCAGCTATTTTTTTTCTTCTTCTGATGCCCCAGTTTGTTTTCTGAGATGTCACAGATTACTTAGTTAAGGCCTAGAATTCCTGTTCATATTGTAGACATCTTGCGTGGCTTTATGGACTGTGTGATAAGTTACAGAGTCTGTCTTCAAGATGTGATTTCACAAGGTTTTGTGACTGGCTGTGTTCCATGATGCCACCTGAAAGACAAAGTGGGTTTCTGAGTTTTTCCCAGTGGCGGTAGGGTGAATGACAACAAGGTGTACTTTACAGAAGCACTGGGGGAGGTTGGAAGGATGTGCACGCTGCATACATTGGTTCATTATATTTTAACTTAGCACATTGTACCTGGCATGTCCTAGGTGCTGGGGGATAGCATGTTAATGGGACCCTGGCCCTGCTTTCAAGGAGCTCAGTTTATGGGGAAAGAGAGACAAACTCTAGGAAATAAGGTACTTGAAGAGTAAGCAGATGTGGGGTCAGGGATGACATCCAGTGAGAAGCACTGGGTCCGATTTCACCAGGCAGGAGGGGAACTAAGTGGTGTAGCAGGGTAAAGCATGTCAGGATGAGCAGGGTGACCATGGGAACTAGAAGCAGCTCGTTTGGGCTCTGAGGTGGTCATAGTTGAGGCTGGAGATGCAGGCAGAGCCTTTGCTATTAGAGACCTGCCGTCAATGCAAATTTTAGGATTTAATTCCTGCCTTTGGGGAATTTGTATTCAAGGAGCAAGGTTGATCTCAAATACCCTAAAATTCAGGAAAAGGAACGATGTGATCTCTGAATTTGACGGGTCAGATAGGTTGTCAGCATAGGTTTCAGGGTGAGCCCTGGAGTAGCCAGGATTTGTGTGTGGGAGAGAGAGCAGTGAGAGTGAGCCAGAGAAACAGATTCAGAGAGAGATGATGCAGATTTTCGTCTTGGGGGATTGGCCACAGTGGAGGCAGGAGGGAAGATAAGGAGTAGAGGTGGCATTGTATTTACCATGTATTGGGATTATTTTCACCAGCCAAAGCTTTAATGAAGTCTCATGAACCAGCTCAGCTTCTCATCATGGGCTGAGTACATCTCCGTAACCAGAGTTAAAATTTTTTTTTTCATGTTTATTATTTTGCAAGAGAGAGAAACCGTGCAAGTTGGGTGGGTGGGCAGAGAGAGGGAGACACAATCCGAAGCAGGCTTCAGACTCCGAGCTGTCTGCACAGAACTGGACTGGGGCTTGAACCCGTGGACGGTGGACCGCAGCATGATGACCTGAGCTGAAATTGGATGCTTAGCTGACTGAACCACCCAGGCGCCCCTTTATTTTTGAGAGAGAGAGAGTGCGTGCAAGTGGGGGAGGGGCAGAGAAGGGGAGAGACCGAATCCCAAGCAGGCTCTGCACTGTCAGTGCAGAGACCCTTGCAGGGCTCACACTCAACCAATGGTGAGAAAGAGTCAGACCTTTAACCGACCCACCCAGGCACCCCACCTTGATCAATGTTTCTTAACCAGGGGTAATTTTGGCCATCCTAGGGATATTTGATGATGTCTGGAAATACTTTGGGTTCTATACTGGGGGAGAGCGTGCTACTGGCATCTCGTGGGTTGAGGCCAGGGATGCTGGTGACAGCGTTATCATTTGCACGTATACCCCATACAATCGAGAATTATGGGGCCTCTAAAGGGCTACGATCAAGTAACTCTGCCTTAGAGGCAGGTCCCTGCTGTACATGGTTGTACTGTGTGAGCTTGCACGTAGTTTAGAAGACAAACCTAGATCCCAAAAGATCGTTCTGTACATATTTATCCACAGCTTCAGTCAGTACTCTGTGTACTTTGCGGAAAAAACAGTACCTTGTTATATGTGAAGTGTGTGAACAAGTGAAAGGTTCTTGAACAAAAAATCGTGTTCTTAGCACTGCCTTTTTGCATGTTACCTGGGTCAGGTTGGAATGGCTTCTTTTCTTGAAATAACAAATCTAAATTGGCAGGTCTTCCCACCTGCCTACCTTTAAAGTTAACCAACGGCTTAAAGTTAATAAACCTTTCTTTAAGGTTAATTCGCCAAGAGCATCTTGAAATGACAATGTTAAGAACAAAGTAGCTAAGTATATTAGACACTCAGAGCATATTTTTGTGATCGTTTCTATTTTTAAGACATCTGTATTCTAGGAAGATGTGTTCTTCACCTTTCTGTCTGTAGTTTCAGCGTCAAAGTGCCCTTTTCTTTAGAAAAGCTTAACTGGGCGTAAATACAACTGAACTAAGACAAAAAATGGAAGACCACCTCCTGAGAAGTGAGCCTGTTTGTTGGTAGTCTTATTCAAAGGTGGGTTTATGTAAATAGCTATATGAATACATATTGTGTTTTATGTCATGGAGTAAAATTTAATTGGGACAAGGAATAGAAAAAAATCTCAATCTACTTTATGCAACAGAGAGGACAGGAAATGTACCAGGAACGAAATAGCTAATTGGTCCCATTATATTTTCACCTAGAAAACAGCATTACAGAAAACACTAGTCACTACCATGAAAGCAGAGCTTCAGAGTTTTTTGTTTTGTTTTGGTTTGGGTTTTTTTTGTCTTCTTTCTGCATAAAACTAGAAATTCATTACAGGTTGGCAGCTTGAAGATAGGGATGTTTTGTATTTTCATAAGTCAGGAAGGCATGGGGCTTTCTAAAGAATTTTATTTTAAAAATAGAAGTGACAAGACACTTTCTCATTATGAAATTTTATAACAGGATAAAATAGATACCTCCTACAAACTTATTTTCCTATGGAGACAAGGCTCAGTTAAGTGGGCAGATGTTCTCAAGAGTTATTTTAACAAAATCCTGCTCCTGGGTCCTTTGTTTCCACCCAAAGCTGAGCTCAGTACGCACTCAGAGCTTGACCTTCTGGGCTTTTTTCTAAAGATTTTTTTTAATGTTTGTTTATTTTTGAGAGAGAGAGAGCACCAGCAGGGGGAGGGGCAGAGGGAGCCACAGAATCCCAGGTGGGCTCCAGGCTCTGAGCTGTCAGCACATAGCCGGACAGGGGGCTTGAAGCCATGAGCTGTGAGATCATGACCTGAGCTGAAGTTGGATGCTCAACCCACTGAGACACCCAGATGCCCGGACTTCTGGACTTTTTAATCACCTTATTCACTGGTGGGTGAAACCCTTAAATGGTCCTCACTTTAGCTGTGAGTTCTTTAGTCAGTCTTTAACCCATTAAGGAACTGGAAACTTTTCTTGTGGCTACTGTGGTGCTTCTCGTGAAGGTTTCCTTTCTGAAAGAGTATTTGTTAAGTAAGTCTTTAACACATTTGTAGGGTCCCACGTATTCACTAAGATATGAAAATGATTTTTTTTCAAGCAAATAGCAACCTATCCTGAAATTTAAAGTCTATTTTAAGGAACCTACTGTGAATCTGTCTTCAGAAAAATCACATTTTCCAGTTAAATGAAAGAAAACTGGTAAATAATTTCACAAGAGCTCGATCTTCCATGCTTTGTTATTTTATTTCAATAAATTTACATTTTTAAAGTATTCTGAAACTATTTTACTCTTTTCTATAGTTAAGAATTGGCATTTTTTTAAATCCCCTCAAGCTCCTTTTCTAGATTTGGCATCAGAATTATCTTGGGACCCCATGAGGCCAATAAGGGCTTGTATTTCTCTGCTGTGAAGTTGAGATAGAAAGAATCAAATTATTTCCTCTGTAGGGAATTTATGCCCAGATTTCTCAACTTATGCCTCACTTGGTCTCTTTCAGACTCCTTTTTGTCCCCAATGGTTTATCACCTGCCAGACTAGCTCTCCTGGGCACACAGTTTTCCCTTGGTTGTAGAACCACCTTACTAGAAACTTTCCCTTCTGCTTGGGAAATCAAGTCTAATCTGGAATTGACATTAAGAGCCCCTGAAGGTTGCTTCTCAGACCACCTTGCTCAGCTGACTGTCCTTTGCTTTTCTGCTGACCCCTCACTGCAGCCACATGGACCTCCTCCTGGCTTTCTGGTGGGCCACTCCCTGTCTCAAAGCGCCAAGTGTCTTCACTTCCACAGATCACTTGTCATCTGTCTGGGCCTCTTTGGAATCCTCCATGAAGCCCTGACACCTGTCAGGTTGCCACTGCTGAGTGGCAGAGAATCTGCCTAAGAAAACTGTTTTAAAGATAAAAAAAAGTATTTTAAATTCAGCTGTAACTCTGTGTAAATATAACTAAGCTCTGTCAACATTTATATAACTTTTGCAGTCCTGCAGATGGAATTTTCAAATTGAGGGTTGGGAACCATCTCTTATTTATCTTTATATCCACTTGGGACCAACCTGAGGTATTCAGAAAATAATCAAGGACTGGTCAGCACACTTAATCTGGTCAAACTCTGTGTAGCCTATGGTAACCTAAACTATTATTGTAAATTGTGGTACAGTCGAAAGACTTGCAGATCAAGAGGAAGAAGCCTAGGTTCTCATACCTCCTCTCTCATTTTACTTGCTTTGTGGAAGGCTCTTGTTTTTATTTCCGGAACCATCTGCCTCTTCTTCCTGCTGCTGAAGGTTGTTGGGACAATCAAAAGAGCAACGGTATAGAAAGGGGCTTTGCAAATAACAAAGCTCCACCCAGTTTTAAGGTGAGATTTCTATAATGTTTGTGACTCAAGAGCATACAGCTTTCTGCAACTTCACCCGACTGTCTCTGTCTACTCAAGTTCATTGGCAGTTTCTGCCAAAATAAGTAACCCATAGAGCTATATTCCTTTCTCAGTGTTGGCACCTTCTAACGTATGGTTTTTCTAGATCACAATTGTGCCTCATTTAGGGATTATTGGTTTTAATGGGACTCTAATCTGATAGTAGCACAGTATTGGGCCAGAATAAGGAATGGTGGTTTCGTGTAGAGTAAACACAGTGTCTGGCCATTTCAGCTGATAATGAAATGGTCCTGTGCCCTAATCCTGCCATAGTGCTGTTGCCTGACAGGAGAAGAGTTTTTAATGCATGAGCTTGCTGTATTATCTACTGTTGTTACTGCCTGTATACCTCTAATTGTTTCTACTACAGCTCACTGGTGTGAGGGAGGGGTATGAATACAACAAGGGTTCATGAGGGGGCTCCAGTGGTCGAATGCCTCTGTTGCAGTGCTGTTTGCCCAGTGTGACTTTGAGCCTCAGCCTTTTCTTCTCCATAAAATGAAGGAAATACATTTAGCAGGATGACTGACCCTCAGTAAAAACTAGCTATTAGGAATTCTCAAGATTTGCTTGAAATTGAGTTCAGACTTCCCAAGACATGGTAGTTTAAGTCACATCCATTGAGGTATGTTTTTTTACCTAAGTGCTGCTATTTCAACAGAAAAACAGAGCTCTGCGTGCCTGGGTGGCTCTGTCAGTTAAGTGTCTGACTCTTGGTTTCAGCTCAGGTTACGATCTCACAGTTTCATGAGTTCCAGCTTTACATCAGGCTCTGCGGTGGCAGCATGGAGCCTGCTTGGGATTCTCTCTCTCCACCCCTCCTCCACTCACACTGTCTCTGTCTCTCTCAAAAATAAACAAACTTTAAAAAAAAATAAAAACAAGAGAGAAACAGGGCTCAGCCACCCCATCTCCCTTAATCCACACACCCTACCTGCAGCCCTAGATCTCTGATCCATACCAGCCTTCTGGCTGGGCCCACCTTTAAATATGAATCACATTCCCTTTTGTCCTTTGACTCTGTGAGAATACCTGGCTAAGTTGATGGAGTTTCCTTAACTTCTCGTAGTCTGCGTCCACACCTGGAGAATTCTTACTGGTAGATGTCAGCAGGGATGATGGGGTAAGGAGGAAAGAGAATTCCCAGGTGAGAGAACAAGCCTAGGATGTGGGCATGTGAGGGAGTACCAGGCTCGCCAACTTTTACTTGGCTTCCAGCTGTTGAGTTTAAGGAGTTATTCCACCACTTGCTGGACTGGCATGGAGAGATGAACCCCTCTGTGATGGAAACATTTACTGTTTTTAATCTGTGCCACTGGCAACAAAGCCCGTCAAATGTACTGACTTTGCCAGCTCAGTATGCACTGTTGTAACCTACAAAATGATGACCACACCAGTAGCTAACATTTTCTGACAACCCAGTGACTGGTCCATGGTTAGCCAAGACTTTGCTGTGGATTACCTTTATCTTCTTGACATCTGTGGTGAGGTTCTATTTTTATCCCCATGTTACAGATGAAGAAACTGAGTCCAAGAGGAGTTAAATAGCCTAAAGTCATGGGCGGGAAAAAAAAAAAAAGCCCAGCCAAATTCATACCCAGGCATGTTGTAAAGCTTGGGATCTCACTGTTTTCTAGAACATGTGGCTGAGCTTCATGTCGTCCCTATTTGGAGGAAGAAACACCTTCACAAACACTGGCCTTTGTTTTCCAGCTTCCATCGTGATTCAGAAGTGGTGGTGCCACATGAATCCTTGCTTGGAAGGAGAGGATTGTAAAGTGCTGCCAGATTACTCAGGTTGGTCCTGTAGCAGTGGCAATAAAGTCAAAACTACAAAGGCAAGTATAGACAAACACAACTCTCATTTACAACTTCCCCAGGTTATTAACTATGTGGTGTCCCCCCTTCAGTTTTTCCTGGCACCACCAGCGACGCTATTTGATGTTGATAAACCTCCCTGGCTGGTACCGTCCCATTACTTTGGCCTTTTGAAAAGCCCATTGCCTAATATCACCCTTTATGTCAGATCATATGGAACAGGGACTTGCTGGATGAGTCACTCAATTCATTGCAGCTCCTTCGGGAGCCCACTTTAAAATAAAGGAATCAGAGTCGACAGCCAGCAATATCCAAACAGCATGGTGAGATTCCACATCCAGATGATTTGCTCAAGGAGGGATACTTCCTGTGAGGAGTAAGACTTATATAACACTTGGATTTAAGTCAAGAGTTGTCTCTTCCAAGGATGTGCTTTCTAGTCCCCACACTTTCAGAAGTCTACCAGTGTCTACCCAGTTCTTGAGCCCAAAATCTTACTTCTTCCTTACCTCTCTATGTCCAGTCCGTTACTGGTCCCTGCGCTTGTTATTTCCACCTCCCTCCTTGAGCGTTGGTCACCATCCTTACAACAGTGGTCCTGTCCCCACTGTGTCTCATGTTGATACCTCACATCCACTCACGCTCCCTTTTTAGGTCATTCTCCATATGAGGACCACAATCACATTTGTGAAATGCAGATATTCCTAGCTAGTCTGCCTGCCTGCCTATCTGGGTCTTAATAAATAACCTGGCAAGCCACATCCCATCATTCTTTTGTTTGTTTGTTTCAGTCTTCTGTTAGTACCTCTTACCATGGTGCCTTTGCAATTGCAGAGAAAGGTGTTCTTCATGGAATGTGCTTCCCTCCCTTCTTTACTCCTTAACCATTATTTCTTTAGAATCCATCACTGACAGGATTCATGTCTCCTCTATCTTTCAACATTTACTATGGTTATACTTTCCATGGAAAGGTATAGTTAGGTTTTTAGTACCTAGAGTGTTCTAAGAACAGACCTGTGAAGTCAGGGCTCATGTCGGTTTTCAGCTACCTTCATAGTCCCAATAACTTTTTTGAATAGAAAGTAATAAAATTGAAAAAAAGTAATAAAATTGGTCATTCTAATGAAAGAATAAATTTAGAACAATGATAACCTTTTATAAACAACTATAAAGATAAATTTTAGCTGGCATCAAATACAAGATCAGCAGTAGTATAATTGTCAACTTTTGTTAGTAATATAAAGGTGACTAAATGACCTGATAAAGACATATCTCATTTTATTGTGCTTTGCACATACTGTTTTTATGGTTTGTTGTTGTTTGTACAAATTGAAGATTAGTGACAACCTCGTGTCAAGCAAGTCTGTTGGCATCATTTTTTCCAATAGCACTGGCTCACTTGGTGTCTCTGTGTCACATTTTGGTAATTCTCACAGTATTTCAAATCCTTTCATTATTTGCTATGGTTATCAGTGATCACTGATGGTACTATTGTAAGTTTAGGGTGGCACCCCTTTGTGTGTTCAGTTCCCCTCTCTTCCTCTCCTTGGCCCTCCTTATTTCCCGACACACAACGATATTGAAAGTGGGCCAATTAATAACCCTACAGGGGCCTCGAAGTGTTCCAGTGAGGGTAAGAGTCACATGTTTCTGACTGTAAGTCAGAAGCTAGAAGTGATTAAGCTTAGTCGGGAGGCCTAACACAGGTAGCCAAACTGTGAATACAAAGGCAAAACTCATGAAGGACATTTAAAAAAACTACTCCAGTGAACCCCTTCCATGGAGACAGTTTTAGTGGTCTGAATAAAACCTCCATCTAGCCACAATATTCCCTTAAACCAAAGTCTGATCCTGACCAAGGTCCTAACTCTTTAATTCTATGAAGGTACAGAAGAAAAGTCTGCAGCTAACAGATGTTGGTCAATGAGGTTTAGCAAAGAAGCCATCTCCATAACATACAAGTGCAAGGTGAAGCAGCAAGTTATCTAGAAGTTGTAGCTAAGACAATGAAGGTGGCTACTCAAAACAGCCGATTTTCATTGTAGACAAAACAGCCTTCTGTTGAAAGGAGATGCCATCTAGAACTTTCATAGCTAGAGAGGAGAAGTCAGTGCCTATACAGGCTGACTGTCTTGTTAGGGGGCTAATGCAGCTGGTAACTTTAGGCTACAGACAGGGCTCATTTACCATTCCAAAAACTCCTAGGGTCCTTAAGAATTAGGCTCAATCTACTCTGTCTGCTCTACAAGTGGAACAAAGCCTAGATGACAGCCCGTCAGTTTACAACTTGGTTTACTGAATATTTAAAACCCACTATTGAGACCTCTTGTTTATAAAAAAGATTCCTTTCGGAACAATCTACCTCGTCACCCAAGAGCTCTGATGGAGATAGACAATGAGATTAATGTTGTTTTCATGCCTGCGAAAATGACTTCTTGATCCATGGGCTGCAGAATGGATGTTATTTTGACTTTCATCAGGCTATAGCTGCCACAGGTAGTGATTCCTGTGATTGATCTGGGCATTCTAGATGCCATGAAGAACATTTCTCATTCCTGGAAAGAGGTCAGAATTAACAGGAATTTGGAAGAAGTTGCTTTTAACACACATGGACAGCTTTGGGGGGGTTCACGTCTTCAGTAGAGGAAGTAACTGTGGATGTGGCAGAAACAGCAAAAGAACTAGAAATGGAGCCTGAAGATGGGACTGAATTGCTGCCATGTCATGAGAAATCTTAAGAGATGAAGACGTGCTTCTTAGGGTGGAGCAAAGAAGGTAGTTTCTTGAGATGGAACCTACTCCTAACGAAGATGCTCTGAAGATTGTTGACCTAACAACAAAAGACTTAAAATACGACATCAACTTAGTTGAGAAAGGCAATGGCAGGGTTTTAGAGGCTTGACTCCCATGTTGAAAGAAGTTTTGTGGGTAAAATGCTATCAAACAGCATGGCGTGCTCTAGAGAAAGCATTCATGAAAGGAAGAGTCCGTCAACATCACCCCAACCCTTAGCAACCGCCACCCTGATTAGGCAGTGCCATCAACACAGAGGGCAAGGCCCTCCACGGTTAAAAAGATTATGACTGGCTGAAAGCTCAGATGATAGCATTTTTTAGCAATGAAGTATTTTTAAACTAAGGCTGGTACATTGCTTTTTTAGACCAAATGTTGCACACTTAACATACTACAGTGTTGTGTAAACATAACTCTTACATGCACTGGGAAACCAAAAAATTAATTTGGCATGCTTTCTGGTGATACTCATTTTGTTGTGCTATTTGCTTTATGGCAATACTTGCTTTACTGGGGTGGTCTGGAGCCAAACCTGCTGTATCTCTGAGGTATGCCCGTGTATGCTTTTATATCCACAGCAGTGGACGTTCATGGAGTCCCTTGTTGGTGGACAAAAGAGGTTAGCATTCCCCATCATTTCTAATTAACTTCCAGTCTATATACACCCAAGTGTGCTTGCTAAGCAAACCCTGCCTTAAAATAATAACACTATCCTTCCCCCCACCCTGGCCCTTTTCAGCCCCTTTTCCCCCTTCCCTTCCTGAATAAAAATGTTGGAGCTGCCAAGGAGCTAGCATATTAGATCCATCAATGATAAAAATGTCTTCTTATCCTATTTCTTGTGGACAAAGAAAGAACATTTGGAAGATTATTCTTGTATTGATTCTTATACGTAAATATAAAACAAGACCATGAACACAAGCCAACTATGTTCCGGAAAAGAATGTGTCTAAGTAGTCTCTTGCTGGGGAGGCTCCCTCTCTATTTGTGTGCAGTTAGAGCATTTGCAGGAAGCAGACCTTTAGGGGCATTTTAGCTCCGTCTGCTGGGAATATAAGTTTGCTCTAGCTAAAACCTCAACAGTAGTGACATTTCATTTGGAAATTCTAAAAGTTGTAGAAACACAATACAGTTCCCTAAGCCATAATGATACTTAGCTGCTTTTTTTTTTTTTTTAGTGATATGACACTTGAGAATAATCTCAAAGTAGTAAAACTTTGTTTCCTTTATTAATCCAACTCATTGTGGCTTGAACTGCATAAAACATTTTATGTCTTTTATGGTTCTTATGAACATAGAGCAGATTCATTTGTGGAGGTGTGACTGGCTTCTGGGAAGAACTTGGTGCCCTGAGATTCTCTTTTTCATAAAATAGATACTAACCTTACCCATAAGTGAGACAGCAGTCCTACACCGGTTGAGGGATTACAGTTCTAGGGGGGATATTAACTGTGTGACAAAATAGTTTTCATTTTCCTTAAATAGTTCCTGCACACCAACATCAACACGTGGAAAGGCTAAAAAGATGATCTGCAGTAAGAGACCTATGTCAGAATTTTATTTTTCATTTAAATGCAAATATGAAGAGAGCAGTCAAGTTGAGAGATTAACAGATTTAGATGAAGATCAGAAAACGAGGGGGACAGTTTCCTAGGAAGCCATGCTGTCTGTTCCAGGTGTAAAAGGTTGGCAGTGAGTTTATTGTGCCTGGATAGCTTTTGGTGTTCGCAGAGAGCATTCACCTACCAGTTCTTGTGGAAAAATACAACTTTCACTGTCATTCTGCCTCAGTTTTCCTCGTCTTCATTTGGAGTCGTTCGTGTTAAAGCTCCGAACAATTGCACACAATGTTGTCTCAGCACCAAAGCCAGCCACTGTCCAGGGCTATTTGATGTTTGAAAATGGAAATAAATCGTAGTGAATTTCAAGAAATTTTAGATGTTTAAGGTTTTTATTTTTCCAACATCTAAGGGTAAAGAGCTATGCCTTTGGAGCAGTTCTCAACCAGGGGCAGTTTTTCCATCAAGGGTCATTTTTAGTTGCCACACGTTGTGGGAATGGGGGTTGTTCAGACATCTTGTGGGTAGAGGCCAGACAGGTTGTAAAAATCTTAAAACGCATAGGAGGGGTCCCCCATAGCAAAGAATTAACTGGATCCAAATGTATTTTTTTCCGGTAGCTCTTGGAAAGCATCCTACCTGATTCTCTTACTGCATTTACTTCTTCTAAGTTTGCATTCTCTGCATGCTTCTAGTATTTCATATTAGAAAATGAGAGAGAAGAGTTAAATGAGGCTTTCTCTGCTATACCATCTCTTACCCTTAAGATCTAAGATGACCCGTTCTTATGGTATCTGCCTGAAAACACCCTGTGAACGGTACCTTTCTCTGTTTCTTAGGCTACCGCTCTGAATCATCTTCATTCTCTTTTGCTGCATTATCATAATAATTATTTAATGGTAACAGTAGCTTCAGAAAACTCATCCTAGGGGGTCCTCGTACCCACTGTTTTGAGCCACACTCCTTGGATAGTCTGGTATAGTAAGTCTGGGATGGGGCAAACCATTCTTAAAAAGTGCTTCATCCGTTGATTGTCATTTAACCGGGCCCCACACCTGCTCTGTTTTTGCTGTAGTGCTGTTTTCTGTGTTTCCAGGGTAAATTCCTTTCCCAGGTTTCTCCTTGGTGAGAGACCATCAATGGATCCCCATGGGTAACAGAAAATAGAGTGTAAGCATCTTGAGGTCAACCCCTAAATGTGACTCCCCCAATAGACCATGTATTTCCATACCCCCACTGCTACCTCATTCATCACTTCTCTTTTCTAAAGTTCTAGTTGTCTTTTAAGTTCCAGCCGAGATGGTTCCTTTCCCCTGAGGTCTTGTCTTTCCTGATCCCTGTGGAGTAGAGCTAGTATTGGCATGTTAGCAGTGTGGTATCCACCGAATTTCAAAGTGACAATGAACCTTACATATACAATTAGCAAAAAGAAAACTTTACAGGAAAAGAAATGCTAAAGAATCCGGTCATTGAACTTGAGATTGGCTCCAAAATGAGCTGGGCATGGAAAGTAAGCTTCCTTAAATAAGATGCATTGAGAATTACGTCCTCCATCTATACTTAGATCCAGAAAGAGCTAATGTGGCAGTAGCCACCATTTTATGAGGTTAATCACAGGACAAGCACCGGGTCATGGCATTCACGGTTCACTCACTCTTCACTATAAATGGAGGGAGAAGATGCTACTTAAACATTTAGCAGCCGAAGAAGCTCAGGCAGTGATACTCCTCCCCATCAGAAAAAGACCGGTATTCAAGAGTAAGACTCTGGAGTAGTTCCTGAATCCTCATTCTCTCCATCCTTTGTCCTGTTGGCTTTGCCTTTCAGCACTTCTACCAAACTGATCCTCTTAAGTTGACAGTCCAGCCATGCACCCCTTGTCTCACTTTTGTACCTGAGGTGGAGAAAGGCCTAAGTTTTTCCCCCTAGGTAGTCAGGACTCCCTCTCATCACTCCAGATTCTCCTCATCTGACAATCCTCTAGAAATCACAAGACTTCTACCCACCTGGCCTTAGTATCTTTTTTTTTTCTCCCTAGCGTATATCACGTTCTGGCATATCCTTTCTTTGTGTCTTCATCCATCCCTTTCCTCTAGAATAAGAATTACCAAGCTGTGGCTTGCAAAGCCACATCCAGCCCTTGGCCTGTTTTCCTAAGGTCTGTGAGCTAAGAATGCTCTGTACACTTTTAAATGGTTGGAAAAAAAATTCATAACATGAAAATTACATGAAATCCTAACTTCAGTGTCTACAGCTCACATTTTATTGGGATAAAACAGTGCCCATTAGTTTACATTGCTGTCTTGTCTATGCTCCTTTTGTGCTATAAAGGCTGAGTGAAGTAGTTGTGACAATGACTATATGGCCTACCAAGGTGAATGTATTTACTATCTGGTCCTTTATAGAAAAAGTATGCTAGCCCTATTCTAGATAAACTCCATGAGGACAGGTTTTTGTTGTGTTTGCTCTGGTATTCCCAGCACAAACAAAAGAACAACTCTTTTGTAAAATGTATAAAATAAAGGCTTTATGTCAATTGACAGCAAATCTGAGGTTTGAATAAATAATTGATTGGGTCTAAAGACCAGGCAGGATGACTCTGTCATCAAGTAATATCTTTTTATGTTATAGGCAGGTTCACATCTCAAGCTTTTGGTTTTTTTTCCCTCTAGCTTGTGTATGGATTATCTAACCTGTAGAATACATTACCAAATAAAACTATAGAAACTGCTGATTTATTCTAAGCATTTAAAAGTAGAGAAAATAGTAAACTTCTTAATGAAGATCTGTTTGCAGTCATTATGGCAGTTTTCTAAAATAACCTATTTTTTAAAGGTTTTTTTTTTTTTCAACGTTTATTTATTTTTGGGACAGAGAGAGACAGAGCATGAATGGGGAAGGGGCAGAGAGAGAGGGAGACACAGAATCAGAAGCAGGCTCCAGGCTCTGAGCCATCAGCCCAGAGCCCGACGCGGGGCTCGAACTCACGGACCGCGAGATCGTGACCTGGTTGAAGTCGGACGCTTAACCGACTGCGCCACCCAGGCGCCCCAAAATAACCTATTTTTTAAAATAAAAGTTAACTACATTAAAAAGTAACAAAGGTAGCATTTTGATCTTGACATACACAGATCTTAACTGGCATTCATTTGAAAAAATTTAGTGCCTTCCAGAAAGCATGCTCAACATGCGTGAGTTAACTTGATGGGCAATGAATGTACCTAATCTGATGGGGTTTTGATAACTCTAAAAAATACCAAGCTAACGTATATAATATCGTGTTGTGCAAGTCTTTGTGCATGTTTTCTTTGCAACCTGAAAGTAAGAACTGTAAAGGATTTGAACAGGTGTTTTGGTGAGGTGGGTTACAAATAAAGGAACAATGTGCCCAACGGTGCACAAATGACATAGACAGGGACTTATGGGTCTGGTAGTAGAAGGGACCTTTTTTGGTGGGGCTGAAATACTGAATGCTCACTTACTTGTTTTAGGTAACACGGTAGCAAAGACAGATGTGCTTAACGTGGGAGGAGCGACAGGATGCAGAAGTCTCCTATTTGGATTACCATCCTGGCTGGTTTGTGGAAAATCGTCTTGGATTTCAGCAACATCACATTTGTATAAGTATGCTGTACGGAGTGTCATTCACTTAACTGTCCCAGCCCTCTCGGCTTCATGATTTTATTACATTGAATTATAGCCACGGGCTGCCACACAATTCACATCCTATCTGGATCCCAAGGACCAAACCTCCAAGAAACCCTGGAGGAACAAAGCAGAGACTTCAAAGTGGATCTTCACTGGGTCTTCTGTTTCTTTCTGCCTTCACAAAGGAGCGTGGACCGGTTCACAGGGTTCTTATTCCTGTCTTCTTTTGAACTTTTCCTTTAGTCCTTGCATTAAAGTGGTTTCAAAGGGGTCTAAGTATCAAAATGCTTTGGCAAAACATATTTGCAGGTGTAGCTCAATGAAAACTCTGATTAGGGAAGAAAATTTATTTTCTAAATCTTAATGAATAGACTTGGTGGGGTTCTTGTGTGTGCATTTGTATTTTTGCTTTAGAGCGTTTCAATGTTTGCACTTTAAGTTCTGTTGTCAGGTTAGCAGAAATAAAATAACATTTTAACATCAGTACACCATTTTACTGAGTGCTAAGGAAGTGTGTCAGCTCCAATATTTTATAACCAAAGCTTGATCATGACATATTCACAAAAGAAATAACACCTGTGGGGATTTTTATGGCTTAAGGTATAGTCATAGAAGTAAATTATTTAAAATCTGAAACAGTCTCTGTTTAGATCAAGGGTGATTTCTGAGATCCAGTTTATGTCACTTAAAATACTTTGTTAACCCTTAGAAGTCTTGAAATGTTTGATTTTTAGACTGTAAATGATTTATTCACTTAGCACTTGTCTCATTTGTTATTTTATTTTTTTAAATGTAAGTAAAATCTGAGTCATTTTCTCTTGGTTTAATGATTTTGCAGCAGACGTGTGTCTGCATAGTCTCAGATGCTGTCATGGAGAAATATATTACAGATGAAAAGTGACCCAGATTTTAAATGCATAATGTCATTGAAACACCTACTACTGTAATAACTGATAGATTTTATAAAGAAATGCCAAAAACATCCTTTCTGCACTATTAATTATCCTTGTCCTTTCACAGTCATTGGGGAAAACATTACTATAACATTTATAGGAGCAACAAGTATGTCTATTTTAGTCTTGCAAAAAGAATGGAAATGGCTGACATGCACTTGTTGGCTAACTTTGAATTTGGACGCTTACCAGAATTATTACTGTCCTGTGAGTAAGTAAAAAAGTCACTCTGCTGATGGCACATAAATTTTTGTGATTTTTATTGCCTTAAATGCAAATGTGAAAAATCACTTAAAATTACATTTAATTGTGGGCATGTCAACTGTATGGCAAACTTGAGACCTATACACGTTGCATTCAAGATCGTTTAAAACCTAGGGAAATTTGATTAAGTGTAGGGCCCCACATGATGTTTTAGGCATTCTCTGCTGCCTTTAGTATAGGACCCTCCATGGTAAGAACAGAGAGTTTAAAAAGTCAATTTTATGGCACATGAAAGAATGTGTCTTTTGCACACACATCTGATCTTGTACACCAAATAAGATCAAGTACAAATGACACTGCTTCACCTTGAGATACATTTCTACTACTTTGGGGGGGAATAAATGGTCCATTAGGGAAAATGGTGGGTATTAGAGCTGTCATTCTCATCCATTATTGCTTCAAAGTGTACTTTTTATTGAGTTCAAAAGTTAGTTCTGAAATGAAGCCTACTTGGAGAAGCATTTTAATGTTATCAGCCCTATACCATTCCTGTAAGGAGGTGCATAAGATAGGTTTGCTTTGAATCCTAGAATACATAGAAAACTATTGATGGAATTGTGAGAACATGATTAATGGCAGCATTAAGCCCTCTGATTGTGGCACTTGTGATCTCAACACCTGCAGACTTTCAATTCTTAGATCTAAAAACCTGAAGCTGCCCTGCAAGGTTGTAGACTTAGCCTGTGACTCTGCAAAGGCAGCAGCAACCTAGATTTTCTAGCTCTTCTTCAGATCCAGATGTGTGGCTCTGAAGTGTATGGACCTCAACTCTACACAGGTAGAACTCCATTCATAAGCTAAATTCAACAAACATTTAAAGAACCTTCCCAAGACCCCCAAATCATCTACCCTTATACACACAAATCCATTTTTTCTTTTCAACTTGGCAGGTCTTTATGAATATTCTCATTGTATAGAATTTAAGACCCAATAAAATTAAACTTACCCACACTCACATAGTTACTACTAGGAATTTTATGAGAGCTTTTCAGATAACATACTAACCCTGTGTCCTAGGGTGTCAGGGACATGGGTGAGTCTTAGAATCTGGCTAGTAGCTGACCTAGTTTATCAGGGTCCAGCACCACACTGTTTGCCACAGTCTTATAATGTGCCAGTACACTGATGAAAAATCGTACTGCTGGCCTTTTTGAATTGGGTGAAAGGAGATGGTCCTCTAAGCCTACGAAGTCTCAGAACTCACTTCCTCCTATGGACACACCACATCTACAATTAAATGTAGAGCAATTTCTACTGAAGAAGAATCGAAGGTTCATTGAACAGCTTTGGCATAAGCAATGACAGGGGGACCACCTAAAGTAGGCTAGGACAGATGGACACATGGTAATGATGGGAACACCACCCCTGATGTGATGATCTCCTCTAGGGAGGGCTATCACTGAGAGACGTATACACACACTCACCTGCCCCAGGCACTGCCATTTAAAATGCAACTACACCGGAAGTGAAGGAAAGCCATTTACAACCCTACAGCATAAACCAGAGTGTGGGAACTCTGAGGTTTTAGGTGCCACCAGGCACTACTGTTTATGTAACCCCCTACCTTCAGAGTACCCTGAGCCTGCACCACCCATTCCACCAAGGTGGCCTCAGTGTATGCTCTGGGCCTCCCCTGGCCTGTGCTCAAACCAGCCATCCTGCCAGGGCAGCCCTAGCACAGAACACCCAAGAACCCCCTCAGGCCTGCACCACTTGAGCCATCCTTCAAGGGTGGCCCCATCAAAGAGCCATCAGGCAGAGTGCCCACTTCTGCTTCAGTTCCAGCTATCCCTCCAGGGCAGCCTTGGGGACATGCCCTGAGAAGCCCAGCCCATGGTTATAGTTCCAGCTGTCCTGCCAAGGTTGATCCAGTTCACAGCACCCTGGGACCTTGCAGTCCATGTCCACTCCAGCTGCAGTTATCCTGCCAGGGTGGCCCTGGTGGAGCACCACCTGGAGCCCTCCAGCCTGCACCTGATTCAGCTTAGACTGCTCAGTCAAAGCCACCAGGCACAGATAGCACCTACACTGGGGATGCTCCAATGCAAGGTGACTCAAGATTGGGAGAGATGGGTGTTCTCCATAATAAGTGTTCACAGATACAAACACAGAAAGTTCAAAAAAAAAATAATAATGAGACTGAGGAATACATTATAAGCCAAAGAACAATATAACCCCTGCCCCCCAAAACTCTAATGAAACAGAGGTAAGTAATTTACCTGATAAAGAATTCAAAGTAATGGTCATAAAGATGCCCATTCAACACACAACTCCAGAGAAGAATGGAAGAACAGAGTGAAAGACTTAGTATAAGAACGTAACAAGTCACAAAGTTGAAGAACATAATAACTGATATGAAAAATATACTCGAGGGAATCAACTACAGATTAGATGATAAAGGTCAGTAATCTGGAAAAGAGAACATTGGATATTACTCAGTGAGAAGACCTAAAAGAATTAAAAAATGAGACTAGTTGGACCTCTGGGACAACATCCAGCATATCAACATTTACATTATATTGATCCCAGCAGAAGAATAGAGATAAAGGGACTAAAAACCTTTTTTTGAAGAAATAATGGGTGAAAAGTTCGCTAATCTGGGGAAGGAAACCAACATCTGGGTCCAGAAAGCAGTCTCAAGAACCCAAAGAGATCCAAACCAAAACATAATATAAAAGCACAAGTTAAAGAGAAAACCTTAACACAGCAAGAGAAAAACAAATAGTTGCATGTAAGGGAAACCTTGTAAGACTATCAGCTGATTTTTCAGTGGACACTTTGAGGCCAGAAAGAAATGGCATACTACATCCAAAGTGCTGAAAGGGAAAACTTAAAACCAAGAATACTCCACCTGGTAAAATCACCATTCAGAATTTAAGGTGAGATAAAGAGTTTCCCAGAGAACCAAACCAGCTTTACGACAAATGTTAAAGGGTCTTCTTTAATCAGGAAAAGACTTAATTAGAAATTAGAAAATACATAAAAGAAAAAAATCTCAATGGTAAAATGAAATATATAGTAAACAGTATTATCAGTCCCTTGAAAAGTTAGTATAAAGGTTAAAAGACAAAAAGTAAAACCAACTCTAATAATAAATAGTTAAGGGATGTACAAAATAAAATGAAGTAAAATAAGACATCAAAGTATAGAGATTAAAAATGTGGAGTATTGGGACACCGAGGTAGCTCCGTTGGTTGTCTGACTTTGGCTCAGGTCATCATCTTGCAGTTCATGAGTTCAAGCCTCACATCTGGCTCACTGCTGGCATTGCAGAGCCCACTTCAGATCCTCTGTCCCTCTCTGTCTCTGCCCCTCCCATGCTTGCACTCTCTCAAAAAAAATGTGGGGTATTAAAATGAATTTGAACTTAAGCAACTACCAGCTTAAAATAGACTGCTACGTATGTAAATCACTATGTTCCTCATGATAGACACAGGCCAAACACCTACAGTAGATATACAAAATATAAAGAGAAAGGAACCCAAACATAACACTAAAAAATACCATCAGGGGCGCCTGGGTGGCTCAGTTGGTTGAGCGTCCGACTTCTGCTCAGGTCATGATCTCACAGTTTGTGGGTTCGAGCCCCACGTTGGGCTCTGTGCTGACAGCTCAGAGCCTGGAGCCTGCTTCGGATTCTCTGTCCCTCTTTCTCTCTGCTCCTCCCCTGCTCATGCTCTGTCTCTGTCTCTCTCTCTCTCTCACAAGAATAAATAAAACATTAAAATTTTTTTTAAACACCATCAAATCCCAAGGGAAGAGAATGAAAGAAGAAAGGAAGAACTGCAAAAACAACCAGAAAACAAAATATCAATAAGTATATACCTTTTAATAATTACTTTAAAATAAATGGACTAAATGCTCCAATCAAAAGGCATGAAGTGGCAAAATGGATAAAATCAAAACAAAACCTATCAATATGCTGCCTACAAGAGACTCACTTCAGATTTACAGACATACACAGACTCAAAGTAAAAAGACGGATAAGGGATTCCAAGGAAAGGGAAATAGAAAGAAAGCTAGAGTAGCAATACTTCTATCAGACAAAGCAGACTTTAAAACAAAAACCGTAACAAAAGACAAGGGCAATACATAATGATAAAGGAGTCAATCCAAGAAAATGATATAACATTTATATATTTATGTACCCAACATAATACATATTTTAAATATAAAAAGCAAATGTTAACAGACATAAAGGGAGAAATTGAGAGTAATAAAGGAATAGTAAGGGACTTTAACACTCCACTTACTTCGATGTAGAGATCATCTAGACAGAATCAATAAGGAAACATTGGCCTTCAATGATACTTTAGATCAGATGGACTTAATAGATATATATAGAACATTCCATCCCCGAACAGCAGAAGACACATTCTATTCGAGTGCATATGGACATTCTCCAGGACAGAGTGCATATTACACCACAAAACAACTCTCAATGAATTTAAGATTTAAAAAAAGGTCACTTATTCTAATCACTTTTTTAGCTTCTATGAAACTAGAAATCAATTACAACAAGAAAAAGTGGGGAAAATGCACAAACACATGGACACTAATATGTTATTAAACAACCAAAAGGTCAATGAAGAAATCAAAGGGGAAATTAAAAAATAACTTGACACAACTAAAAATGGAAACATGGCTTTCCTAAGGGTATGGGATACAGCATAAGCAATTCTAAGAGGGAAGTTCATAGTGATGCAGGTGTACCTCAACAAACAAGAAAAATCCCAAATAAACAATCTAATTTTATACCTATAAAGAACTAGAAAAAGAGGAAACAAAAGCCTAAGTTAGTAGAAGGAAGGAAATAATAAAGATCAAAATGAGAATAAGTGAAAGAGACCAAAAACATACTAAGAAAAGATCAACAGACCAAATAGGTTCTTTGAAAAGATATACAAAATGAATAAACCTCTAGCCAGACTAATCAAGAGAAAAAAAACAAGGTTGAGGGCCAAGATATTTCAGAAATGAAAGAGAAGCTACAACTACCACCACAGATAACAAGAGTGAACGAGATTACTACAGTTATTTGCCATAAACTGAAAAACCTAGAAGAAATAGACAAATTCCTTGAAACATACAACTTTCCAAGACTGAATCATGAATACTCTCTGAGCAGATTGATTACAAGTAATGAAATTGAATTAGTAATTTAAGAACTCCTCAAAACCAAATGTCCACTACCAGTTGAGTTCTACCAAATATTTAAAGCCATTCAATTAGTAATTTAAGAACTTGCTAAAACCCAAAGTCTAGTACAGTTGAGTTCTACCAAATATTTAAAGACTTAATATCTATCGTCAATTTTTTCAAAAATTTGAGATAAAAGAATGTTTCCAAATTCATTTAATGAGGCCAGCATTACCTGATACCAAATCCAGACAATGACACTCCAAGAAAAGAAAATCACAGACCAATATCCCTGATGAACAAAGATGGAAAAATCCTCAACATAATATTAAACAAACTGAATTCAAAATGCACTGAAAGGATAATACACCATAATCAAGTGGGATTTATTCCAGTGATGCAAGAATGATTCATTGTGTGAAAATCAATTAGCATGATACACCACATTAATGAAGCGAAGGATACAAATCAATTGATCATCTAAAAAGCATTTAACAGAATTCAACAAAGCAGGTAAGGAAGAAACTTGGCTCAATAATAAAGGTCATATGTGAAAACTGACAGCTAACATCATACTTAATGGTAAAAAGCTGAAGCTTTTCTCTAGGATCAGGAACAAGAAAAGCATATCCACTCTTGCCATTTTTATTCAACATATAATTAGAAGTTTTTGCCATGGAAATAAGAAAAAGGAAGCATCCAAATCAGAAAGTAGTAAAGGTGTCTGCAGATGCCATGATACTATTTATTAAAAAACCCGAAAGGCTTCACCAAAAAACAATCAGAATAAATGAATTGTGTGAAGTGATCAGATACAAAGTAACATACAGAAATAGGTTTTGTTTAAATACACTAATAATGAAACAGAAAGCTTAAAAAAATACCACTTACAATTGGATCACAACAAACAAAATACCTAGGAATAAATTTAACCAAGGAGGTTCAGAAACTGTACTCTGAAAACTCTAAGACATTAATGAAAGAAATTGAAAGTGACACAAATAAATGGAACAATAATCTGTGCTCATGGATTGGAAGAATATTATTAAATGTCCATATGACCCAATAAAATCCGTATCAAAGTCCCAATGATTTTTTTTTTCACAAAACTGGAACAAAGAATGCTAAAATTTGTACAGAATCACTAAGGACCCTGATAGCAAAACAATTTTGAGAAAGAACTAAGCTTTAGGTACCATGCTCCCTGATTTCAAACTATATTACAAAGCTATAGCAATCAAAACAGTGTGGTGTGGACATTAAAATAGATGTGTAGGTCAATGGAATAGAATGGAGTCCCCCTCTCTCTACCAAAAGACCTCAATATATGTATGATCAAAAATGACAAAGGAGGCAAGAATATACAATGGAGAAAAGACAGTCTCCTCAATAAGTGGTGCTGGGAAAATTGGACAGCTACATGCAAAAGAATAAAACTAGACTACTATTTTATACCATTATACAAAAATAAAATCAAAATGGATTAAAGACAAATATAAGAAACCAAGAATTTCATGAAACCATGAAAATTCTAGAAGAAAACACAAGCAGTAAGTTGACATTAGTCTTACTAATATGTTTTTGGACCAGTTGCTTCAAGCAAGGACAACAAAAGCTAAAATATATATAAAAATATATGAAGCTTTTGCACAGCAAAGGAAACCATCAAGAAAATGGAAGGACAACCTACAGAGTAGGAGACAATATTTGCAAACCACAAGTCTGATAAAGGGTTACTATCCTTAAGAAATAAGGAACTCAGACAACTTAATAGCAGAAATACAAATAATCCAATTTAAAAAAGAGCAGAGGACCTGAATAGATGACATACAGTTGGCCAACAAGCACATGAACCTCAACATGAATCATTATCAGGGGTATGCAATGGAAAGCACAAGGAGATATCATCTCATACCTGTCAAATGGCTATTATCCAGAAGACAAGAGGGGCACCTGGGTGACGGAATGCGAATTGGTACACCCACTATGGAAAATAGTATGGTGGTTTACCAAAAAATTAAAAACAGAACTACCATATAATCCAGCAATCCACTTCTAAGTATTTTTTCAAAGAAAATGAAAACAGAAGAAGAGATATGTGCACCACTTTGTTCATTGCAGCATGACAATAGCCAAAATATGGAAGCAACCGAACTGTCCACTGATACATGAGTGGATAAAGAAGATGTGGTATGCTTGTATACAATATTACTCAGCCATGAAAAAATGAAATCTTGCCATTTGTGACACCACGGATTAACCTAGAAGGTATTAGGCTAAGTGAAATAAGTCATAAAAAAGTTAAGTATCATGATTTCACATCCATGTTCATTCTAAAAAACAAATGAGCAAATAAAACAAAACAGAAACAGACTCATAGGAAATAAGCTGTTGGCTACCAGAGGGGTGGAGGGATTGAGAGGTTGGCAAAATAGGTGAAGGGGATTAAGGAGTAGAAGCTTCCACTTATAATTTAAAGGAAGTCATGTATATAGTCAATAAGATCATACCCACTTTGTATGGTGACACGTGGTAACTAGAATTATCGTGGGGATCATTTTGCAACTTCTAACAATATTGAATTACAATGATACACACCTGAAACACAGGCTATTGTATGTCAACTGTACTTCAATTAAAAATATTAAAATAAAATAGGGTGAAACATTCATTAGCAAATGTCTACTTGAGTTTAAAACAGTGACTGTGGTCTCTTTTACTTATTGAAGGGGCACTATGGGACTTAGGTAATATAGAACAAAAACTGATAACTTCCAACTACTATCCAGTAGTTGGACTTAGACTATAAGCAGCTAGAATTTTATAGATACCACTGTGTAAACTGGCAGAAAACCACCCTTCTCCATGTAATCTTTAGTCAGAGGCTGCAGGCAGGCAGGTATCTGCAGCCCCAGCATGTTTCATGGCTTCCCAAGGTTTTTTCTCAAGATGATGCAGTAACACTGAGTCCCTAATCCTCCACAGCTGTTGGATGGATGAAGACAGTGGCCCCTTTGACATGTGCTCCCTACTTAATCCAACCCCATGACTTGGTCTGCTTCCCTCAGCTGAATTGTTGCCCATACTAAGGAATTTCTGGGAAAAAAAATTGTTGATGCACAGACTGGGTATTGACTCCTGAAAGTGTCAATGGAAACAACCTTACCAAAATGACTAGTTCACAGACAAATTTCCCAAGATTGGAAGAAATTTCTGAACAAAAATCTTTGTCATGCGCTATTAAGGACTCACTGGTGATGAATCCAACGCTAACTAACTTTACCATTTAGGGTGTTCGTGAAATAGGCCAGGCATTATTAAGGGTTGTACCTAAAAGCATGTGGATTCTTCTGTAGGGGTTGGGCAACTGCAGCCTGTAGGGTCAAAATCAGCGTGGCTATTGTTGTAAATAAAGATTTATTGGAACACAGCCATGGCATTTGTTCATGTATCATCTCTGGCTGTTTTTGCACTAAAACAGCAGAGTCACATGGTTGTTACAGACAACCATGGTCCACAAAGCCTAAAATACTTGGTCTTTGGACCTTTACAGAAACATTTCTTAGTTCCTGTTCAATACAAAGGAAGAACATGATTTTTTTGGCTTTTTGTTTGTTTGTTTTGTTTGTTTTTTAAGGAGTTCATTCCAACATGTTGTACAAGATAATGGCAAAGAGTTCAGGTGCTGAAGGCAAACAAAACAAAGTTTGATTATCAACTCTGCTATTTACCTTTTTCAGCTATTTTAAGTTTCAATTTCTTTACCTATGAAATGGTTATAATAATAAACACACCTCACAGGAAATGTTAAAAAGCATTTCGTATCACAACATGCTTAGCATGTTGATTAACAAATAGTTCTTGATGAAGGTGTTTCTCTTTTATGAGTAATTTGTAGCCCACGTAGTGGCCTCATACAAAAAAAGACTGAAACAGCCAGCCCTCACTTCAAGACTGAACCTAAGGTTTAAGCAGACATAACCGACAGAAAATTAGGACCAAGTAAGAATAGATGTTCAAGTGTGTTCCCTTTGTTTCCGAGTCCGTTGGAACTTTGAGAAAGCAGATCAAGGACAAATGTGGAAAACAATTCAAAGAGCATTGCTTTCCCTTGACCTTGGCTGTCAATTAGGTAGGATACGGAAAATACTTGTGCTTTCTTCGTGGACAGGTCAATGTCTTGGACCTGTAATACTACTCTGGTAGAAGCTGAAGCACTGCTAGGCAGAAGGATGTGGCACACAGGTACCTTGATTTGAATCTGCTACCTGAGATGGCAAATACAGCCCATACATACAAACAGCGTTCTTTCAAGTTCATCTTCCAGTAATCTTGTAAACACAAAGTTTGAACAAAAGAGCTCTGTAAATAATTGATGAACAGTTACTGAAGCATGTTGGGCAGTCTTTGTGGTATTGATTTTGGACTGTGAACAAAGCAGACCTCTGCAAGCCCAGACTTTAGTCCCTTTCTCTCCTTTTTGGTGCTATCAATATTCATAGCCTGCTCACATGTTGGGAATGTGAAATGATGCTTCTTTCATGTTGCTCATTTGGGCCTTTGCTCTCTGTGGATAGGGTCTCTGACCCATCCTTTAATTATCAGCTTTGATCCCCTTAATGAGGCGTTATCAAAATAGTTCAGGACACTGAATTATTAATTGAATAACTGTAATTAACGATCAAGGAATGGAAGCAAGCAAATGAACTTTGGTCTTCTACTTCCAAATTCGAAATCCTACTCTCGGTAGTTCAGCTCGGGTCTCGGAACTTCTCTGCCCTCTTTTTGAATTGCATCTTCACCCTTACTTTGTTACATATATTAAGTTCAACATTCGGTGTTTTATAGACCATTCACAGACATCATAGAAAATAAAATCATGTCCTTGCAATTTTAGCATTGCAGTAACTGAAAAGAAAACATAAAAAATAATCCATCATTTTTCTCTCAAACTCTCTCACACACAAATCAATAGAGCAGAATGCTTAGGTCAGCTCAATGGGGGCATGGGTTGAAATAGGAATCAGGACAATACTTTGGAATATTTAAATATTTATGAGTGCTGTATATCTCACAGAGGACTGAAACAGATTCTTAATGCCACAGTAAAGAAACTGGAGTAAAACCATCAAGTCTCAGCTTGAGAAAAAGTTAGTGACAACTCTTGAAACTGTCACAGTCAGAAAAACTGGTATTGGATGCCGCCATATGCTATCGCAATCACTGTCTTTCCTGATTCGCCAGTAGAGCACAAAGAATGGCAATAGGGAAGGGGATCTCTAAAACATGCAGTGTCTGACATTCTCAAGGGAAAGGGACTTTGTCGAAAATCAATACAGATGACTGTTCTGGTGATGTAGGCACTTGGGCTGTGGTGAGAGGAAAATAGAAAGAAATTTGAGTGTGTTTTTGGAAGGCTCTTATTTCACTTCTGGTTAGACAAAAAAGTAGTGTAGAAGGTCTTCCTCACTTGTTACTCCATTCTTCTGGTGGTTTAAAGAGCTATATTCATTTCTCTTTTCCCTCCTGACATCTCAAATGCAAGAAGGGGTGAGAGGTGGGAAAAAGGTTTTTTCAGGCTCAGGGTAGGGCCTGGAAGCTATCCATTTTCAATAGGAAAATATTTGTAAAAACTGATAGAATTGACTACATAAAAAGCAAAATCTTTCACATGGCAGAATTCTGTAAACCAATCTAAAACTCAGACTAGAAATCCTATTTACAGCTTATATGTCAGGCAAAATGTTAGTAGCCATACATACAAAATTTTTACAAATCAGGAAGCAAAATATGAACACCTGAAGACTGAAGTTAATAGACAGTATAATAATTCATAAAAGAAATACTAAAATGACAATGGTTTGCAATTTTTGATAAATAGTTGAGACTCAACAGTCTTTCATGTATCAGTTTGGACAATATTAAAAAGAAAGAACATTTAACAAGGGTTGCAGGGGTGCAGTGATATACTGTACATATTGCATATCAAGAGGCCTAGCGGTATAATACCTCTTGACTCAAGATTTCTACTTAGAGGAATAATTACCAAACGGAGCTATACTTTTGGTTCCGGGCAAGATGCATTCCATTTTACTTCTGCAAATTGCAACAAAAATCCCTGGACAAAACACATAAGTCACTTCGCAGAGCACTCAAAGATAGAGGAAGGTCAGACCTGCTAGGCACATTGAGACTCAAAGAACAACCTAACAGTGAGGTCCTGGGTTCCTTTACTTCCTTTGTTTCCCTTTTTCCTCTCGTTCCCTTCTCCCTCATTTGCTTCCTTCCTGTCTCCCTTCCTTCCTTGCGTCCTGTGTGTCCTGACTGAGGCACTGGAGAGGCCTTCAACCCAGAAATGCCAAAGAGGTCAGAAAAAAATAGGCGCCCTAAAAAACTTATCTTTTGTGCAAACAGCTGGGAAGGGAGCAGTTCCACAATGCATAGATCTTTAATCCTATCTACCTTTTTAAATAAGTTGATTGATTTATTTTGAGAGAGAGTGTGTGTGTGTGAGAGAGTGGGGGAGGGGCAGAGAGACAGGGGGAGAGAGAAGGGTCTCAAGCAGGCTCCACACTGTCAGTGCAGAGCCTGATGCAGGGCTCAAACTTACCAACCACTAGATCATGACCTTAGCTGAAATCAAGAGTCAGGTGCTTAATTGAGCCAGTTAGGTGCCCTATTCCTATCTACCTATCTTGAGTGAGCACCGTACCAACCATGTACAGCCATACACATCCCCACCCAGGGCTGAGAATACTACAGTTGATGACATTTTGTCATCAACATACAAGTAAAATAGAAGGAAATAGCCCTGCAAAGGCTTTATAGCTAAATTGACATTTGAACCACCACCCACAAGAGTGAGCCAAGACATACATTTTGAACGTAATAGGTTGACCAGCCATCAAAACAGAAGATTTAAATGGGACCTAGAGTTTGATAACATAATATTCAAAATGTCCAGGATGCAGACCAAAGTTACTCATCAGTAACAGGAAAATCTTAACTCAAATAAGAAACTATCATTAGCAGATGCCAACAATGACAAAGTTGCTGCAATTTTCAGACAAGGATTTTCTAGCAAGTGCCATAAAAATGGTCCAAGAGGCAATTATGACACTCTTGAAACAAAAAATAGACCATCTCAACAACAAAATGGAAGATATAAAGAAGAACTAAATGGAAATGTTATAATTTTTTAATGCTTATTTTTGAGAGAGAGAGAGAGAGGAGAGAGGGAGGGAGGGCAGGGAGGGCAGGGAAGGGCAGGGAGAGAGAGGGACAAAGAGTCCAAAGGAGGCTCCAGGCTCTGAGCTGTCAGCACAGAGCCCAACATGGGGCTTGAACCCATGAATGTTGAGATCATGACCTGAGCCTAAGTTGGATGTTTAACTGACTGAACCACCCAGGCGCCCCAGAACTAAACTGAAATTTTAGAACTGAAAAGTAAAGTAAGTGAAATTTTAAAAAAGCTTCCATGGATGGGTTTCATAGCAGAAATGAAATGAGATAGGAAAAAAAAAATCAGTAAACATGCAGATAGCCCAATCAAAATCACCCGGTCTGAGCCACAGAGAGGAAACAGACTGAAATAAACTGAGCCTCAGGGGCCTGTGATAAAATAATGAGATTTAATAATCATCTCCTCAAAGTCCCACAAGGAGAGGAGAAAGACTATGGTGCTCAAAAAAGTGGCTAAAGGCCTCCCAAATTTGGCAAAAGATATAAACCTACAAATTCGAGGATGCATGTACAAACTTAAGTTTTCACTTCTCTGGGATAAAGACCCAGGAATACAGTTCGTGGGTTGTATGGTAAGTGTATGTTTATAAGAAAGATTGCCAAATGTTTTCAGAATTGTGGTACCATTTTACATTCCAACAGCAATGTGTGAGAGATCCAGTTACTCAACATCCTCACCAGCATTGTACAGGTGATTATTGTTATTCATGGTAGTTATTATCTATAAAGTCACCATGAGCACTAAATTAATGAATACTGAATCATTGTTCCTATAGCTTATACAAGCTTCTGTTCCTGCAGGCCTCTGGTCACATTTTCATCAACCAATCAACAGAGTACCTTATTTTATATGTGTTTCTGTTCAAAGACACCTTATCTAATACAATAATGTTGACTAACATTGAACTCCTGGACAAAAGCCCTAAAACTCATGATGGAACAAAGCTTATTTAACACATGCATTTTCTCCAGGGTAAATTGCAGCCTTCTTATCTTAGAAACACTAGCCAGCACTCAGCACTACCCTTGGAGTCCATCTCAAATGGTGCAGTGACCACAAAAAGCTCAGAAATGCAAGAGAATGTGGTGCTAAGGAGACTGCCTGAAGAATCTCATTTACACTATGGGAGCTGAAACAAAAAGGCAGAGTGTCCCTGTATTTAACATCAACTGCAGACATTTGTATTGGATGACCCAAATTTTTATTGCTCTATGCAGGCACATGTCCAAATGACTGTGAAAGCTCTCTGAGTATTGATTTTGGGGTTACAAATAAATTTTAGCAAGTAGACAAATTCACAAATAACCCATGAATAAATAAGGACAAATTGTACCACCATCAATATTCTGGTTTCAACACTGTGCATAAGGTACACGTAAACTACTAATTTTCTAACTTCTTGTGAGTCTTAAAATATTTCAAAATAAAACCTTATTGTAAGGAGGTGTGGCTAAATATGTTATCATATCTCGAAGCAATAAAGTATTATAGAACCATTAAAAGAGTACTGATTTATTTCTTGTATAATCCCATTCAATTAAAATATACACATAGATCTCATATATAAAATGTTAAGAGGGAGGACATTGTGTAGTTTTAACTTCCTCTTTCTCAATGTCCTTTTTTGAGACAGGTTCGCTAACATGTTTAATCTCCAACTGGGCTCCCTTCAGATATTCCCTTGGCTCCCTTGGTCATTCTAACTTAAACTGAATTATTATTCCACAGCAAGGAAGAGAATCCAGATAGCTAGAAGTGACATCTTGTTTAAGTGTCAAAACTCTCTAAGATGATCACTCTTTCGACTTGATCTCTCATAAAAGTCCCACCAACCCAGAGATGTCGTCTATCAGAATGTTTGGAGTGCTGTGTAGCCGTCGGAATTCATCTATTGCCTTTCTGTCTGATCTTCCAGATTCTAGGTTTTGATACAAGTCTAAGAAATCTTTGGATCCATTGTACAGAAATTGCTAGAAAAAGAAAGGAAACTGATGTTAACAAGCACCCACAATGACTGAGGCAGATGAACAGAATAAGTCTTAGAAAAAAAATGAAAAGCCACTGTGAATACTCAGATGTTAAGTATCAGAGCCTGTCATGTTCCTACCTAACCTTTTTCAGAGGACTGTAATTTGAGTCAATGTTAGTGAATAATAATGTCAGAAACCCCAACTCATTCTCATGGCTTCAAAGGCTTCAAGTACCCCCAGAGAAGGCAATGTAAAAATGAAGCTGTATCAGGGTGGTGATACTAAAAATCAAAAGGAAAGAAGATTTGGAGCCTAATGCTATAATTAATTTTGTAATTACATAAGACTGTCCAGAACTGGGAATTTGAGTTCTTAGAAAGTAAATAAATTTAAATGAGAATTACTTAACTAAAAATTTGATAAGACACTAATTGATTTTAGTAAAAAGACATTACGCGAAGTATAGTCAGCAAGACTGGTAAAATAAGGAAGTACGTGCCTTGGAGTTTAATGGAACTTCATCCCAATTGCCAAGACGCTGTCTCAGCAGAAAACAGGAGCCCACAGGATGCTATTAGATAGGAAGAGGTTGTTTTCATGGCTAAAAGGAAGAGTAGGCAGGGCCTGGGGGGAAATCTCTTCTGGTTATGCAGCTCTGCATGTGATAACCAAATGCCTGTGGCAAAAAACACAAGATTTGCTTGGCCAGTCCAAGGTTTCTTCAGGTTAGAGAAAGGTATCTCTTCAATCTGGGCCACTTAGTCCAGAAGAACAATGATGAAATTAAGGCCTGAGAGAAGAAGAGGCGTATCTTCATTTGGTCTCCAGTGAAGCCACATATATTTTTCAGTAAGTATCCTCATTCTACTTTGTCACAATCTAACAAAAGAGAATTCCCTTTAAGTTTCTGTCTAAAAAGTTCTCTTTGTCAGAAAGAGAGCAAGTAGTGTGTTATCACGAGCAATATCAAATCAGTGCTAATGACTGCATTTGGAATAAAATGCAGATAGCAGGAAAGACAAATTATAAAACCAATCTCTCTGGTCCCCATGGAGGGACCATAGCGGATGTTGATTTATTGAATCAAAGGAAAGCCTTTGTTGGTAAAAGTGCCTAATGACATAATTAAACCTTTGATCATATGTGATGTTTGAGCCCTGCTTTAGTTTTTCACTCAACATGTAAAAGCTATAATAACCCTTTGGTTCACAGTTAAAAAGGGGGAAGAATCAAGAAACAAACAAAAAGTTTTCTTCTGGTTTTTTTTTTTTTTTTTTTTCCTGATCATTGAAAGAGCTGTGGTGTGGTACAGATCAATTGCTAGAGATGCCTCTATACATCAGATGTATTCAAGAGACACATTGATTCAATCGCTCAGAATAATTCAGAGTTCATCTAATGGGAGGTTAAGATACTAAAGCACCTCAGGTTCAATTTTCCTGCAGTTTCATCCTCCAATTGTATCTGAAATTTAGTCGTCCAGACAGTCCCAAGACACTGACAGAGACATGTAGTTAATTTGTCCATTAGAATCTAAGATGCTTTGAAAGGTAGGCAGATCATTCTCAGGAAACTTGACTCTTTAAATAACAGACTTGTTAGCAAAATGGCATGTTGAAAATCTAGGCCCACCAGGGTGAATGGTTCCCCTCAGATTTACTTTTTAAGTTTGTATTTAAAAATAGGACTTGCAGGGATTATTATACAGAGATGGTCCCTTGTCTCTTTCACCAAGATCACCCACTGGTTCCATCGGACCTAATTACAGCATAGTGTCAACACCAGGAATCCAACACTGGTACAATGCGTATGTGCAGTTTTCGACATAAAATTATTGCATTACCACCCAGATCTCCTTCATGTTACCCTTTTAAGTCACACCCGACCACCCTCACCCACCATTCCTAACCCTTGACCACCACTATTTTCCATCTCTATAAAAAGGCAGCTCAATGCCCTTGAGATCCGTCCAGGTTATACATATCAATGGCTTGTTCTTTTTAATTGGTGAGTAGTATTCCATGGTATGAATGGACCACAATTAGATTAGCCATTTACCAACTAAGGCATATTTTGATTGTTTCCAGCTTTTAGATATTATAAATAAGGTTGCTATGAACAATTATATACAAATTTTTGGTGTGAACATTAGGTTTTCATTTCTCTGTGACAAATGCCCGGGAGTGCAATTGCTGGGTCTTATGATAAATGTATGTGTTTTTTTTTTTTTATTGTTGTTGTTTTTTAAGAAACTGCCAAATTATTTTTCAAGAGTGGCTCTACCATTTTACATTCCACTAGTAATGTATGCGTGGACTGGTCTTTCAACATCCTCACCAATACTTTACCAGTGTTTGTTTTTAATCAGGAGTTTTGAGAGTTTCTTCCATATTGTAGATACAAATCCTTTGTCAGATTTGTAGTTTGTACCTATTTTCTCCCAGTCTGTAGCTAGCCTTTTCTGAACTGGTTATTTTGAAGAGTAAAAGTGTTCAATTTTAAAGAGGTCCCATTTATCAGTTATTTTGTGGATGGTCATGTTTTTAGTATCCTAACAGCCTTTCATTAAGCTGCTGGTCCTAAAGATGTACTCTGTTGTTGTCTTCTGTAAGTTTATCTTTGTTTTTCTTTTTAGGTGTAATTTTTCTGGTAAATTTTATAGTTTTTCATTTTACACTTAAACCTATGATCCATTTTCAGTTATCTTTCCTACAAGTGGAGTTTAGGTCAAAGTTCTTTCCCACCCCCCCACCCCCCCACCCCCCCATGGATGTCCACTTGCTCCAGCACTATTTGTTGTAAAGACTACATTTTCTCTACTAAATTGCTTTGGTGCTAAGCAGGAAAGAGTATCCAATGGAAAAAATTCTCTTTAGCAAATAGTGCTGTGAGAACTGGACAGCAACATGCAGAAGAATGAAACTGGACCACTTTCTTATACCATACACAAACTGGACCATGTTTCTTATACCATACACAAAAATAAACTCAAAATGGATGAAAGAACTAAGTGTAACACAGGAAACCATCAAAACCATAGAGGAGAAAAGTGGCAGCGACCTCTTTGACCTCAGCTGCACTGATTTCTTGCTCTACACATCTCCAAAAGCAAAAATTAACTATTGGGACCTCATCAAAATAAAAAGCTTCTGCACTGCAAAGGAAACAATAAACAAAACTAAAAGGCAGCCAATGGAATGGGAAAAGATATTTGCAAATGACCTATCAGATAAAGGGTTAGTATCCTAAGTCTATAAAGAACTTACCTAACTCAACACCCAAAAATCAAATAATCCAGTGAAGAGATCCAGGAAGAAGACATGAATAGATAGTTTTCCAAAGAAGACATCCAGATGGCCAACAGACACATGAATAGATGCTCAATGTCACCCATCGTCAGGGAAATACAAATCAAAACCACACTGAGATACCACCTCACAGTGGTCAGAGTGGCTAACATTAACAACTCTGGCAAAAACAGATGCTGGTGAGGATGTGGAGAAACGGGAACCCTCTTGCACTGTTGGTAGGAATGCAAACTGGTGCAGCCACTCTGGAAAACAATGTGGAGGTTCCTCAAAAAATTAAAAATAGAACTACCCTATGACCCAGCAATACTACTGCTAGGAATTTAGCCAAAGGATACAGGAGTGTTGATGCATAGGGGCACATGCACCTCGATGTTTATAGCAGCGCTTTCAACAATAGCCAAATTAAGGAAAGAGCCTAAATGTCCATCAGCTGATGAGTGGATAAAGAAGATGTGGTTTTTATGTACAATGGAATACTATTTGGTAATGAGAAAGAATGAAATCCTGCCATTGCAACCTTGTGGATCGAACTGGAGAGTATCATGCTAAGTGAAATAAGTCAGAGAAAAACAAATACCATGTTTTCACTCATATGTGCATCTTGAGAAACTTAACAGAAGACTATGGGGGAAGGGAGGGGGAAAAATGGTGTCAAACAAAGAGGAAGGCAAAACATAACACACTCTTAAATATGGGGAAAAACTGAGAATTGATGGGGGTGGTGCGGGGGAGAGGGAAAAATGGGTGATGGGCACTGAGGAGGGCACTTGTTGGGATGAACACTGGGTATTGTATGTGATGGATCATGGGAAACCACCCCCAAAACCAAGAACATACTGTATATACTGTGTATTACCTAACTTGACAATAAATTCTATTAAAAAAGAAGAAGAAAAATACCCTATAAGCCAGCAATTACACTAATAGGTATTTACTCCAAAGATATAACAATACTCATTTGAAGGGGTGCATGCACCCTGATGTTTATAACAGTGTTATCAACAGTAGCCAAACTATGGAAAGAGCCCAAATGTCAAATTTCCACCAATTGGTGAATGGATAAAGAAGATGTGTCTCATATATGTAAATATATATGGTATATATACATAATGGAATATTACTCAGCCATCAAAAAGAATGACATCTTGCCATTTGCAACGACGTGGATGGAGCTAGAGTATACTATGCTAAGTGAAGTAAGTCAGAGAAAGACAAATACCATATGATTTCACTCATATGTAGAATGTAAGAAACAAAGCAGATGAATATAGGGGAACCAGGAAAAAAACAGAGAGGGAAGCAAACCATAAGAGATTCTATATCTATATCTATAGGAAACAACCTAAGGTTTGATGGAGGGAGCTGGGCGGGGGATGGACTAAATGGGTGATGGGCTAAATGGGTAATGTGTATCAACAAGGGCACTTGCTAGGATGAGCACTGGGTGTTATATGTAAGTGATGAATCACTAAATTGTATTCCTGCAACCAATATGACACTACCTGTTAGCTAACTAGAATTTAAATACACATCTGAAACAAACAAAATAATACCAAAAAAAAAAATTGCTTTTGCACTATTGTCAAAAATCACTTGGCCATACTTGTATGAATCTATTTCTGGATTCTCTATCTTGTTTCATTTATCTATGTGTCTATCCCTCCACCAAATATACAGTCATGATTAGTATATAATAAATCTTAAAATTGATAAAGTGACTCCTCTGACTTTATTCTTATTTTTCAGAATTATTTTTAGGTATTTTAGTTCCACTGTCTTTCCATATAAATTTTAGAGTAGTCTTGCTTATATAGAAAAATATAATTGTGGTGCCCGGGTGGCTCAGTTGGTTAAGCATCCAGCTTTGGCTCAGGTCATGATCTTGCAACTTGTGGGTTCTAGTCCCATGTCGGGCTGTATTGACAGCTCAGAGTCTGGAGCCTGCTTTGGATTCTGTGTCTCCCTCTTCCTCTCCCCTGCTTGCACACTGTCTCTCCTTCAAAAATAAATAAACATTACAAAAAATGTTTTTTAATGAAAAATATGATTGCATTAAATCTCTTTATTAATTTATGGAGAATTTTACTAAATGGAGACTTCCAATTCATGAACATGAACATGGAATATCTCTACACTTCTTTACATCTTTGAATTTTATTCCATCAGTACTGTGCAATTTTCAGCATGTAAGTCCTACACAGGTTTTGGTGGATCTGCAACTAAGTATTTCATATTTTTGGAATAAATGTAAATAGCATTTATTTTTTAAATTTCATTTTCCATGCGTTCGTTGCTAGTATATACAAATACTTTTCCCTTTTAACTTCAAAGTTCTAGGAGGTTTTTTTTTTCTTCTTTTTATATATTCTTTGGGATTTTTTTTTTGTATAAAATTTCAGGCCATCTGAAACAAGTGTTTTATTTCTTCCTTTCTGATCATGTGCCTTTTCTTTTCTTTCCTCATTGTGCTAGTTAAAACTTCCAGTACCATGTAGAATCAGAGTAGTGAGAGCAGGCATCCTTGATTTGTTCTTGATCTTAGGGGAGAAGCATTTAGTCTTTTACCATAGAGTAAAATGTTAGCTTCAGGGCTGTTGTAGGTATTGTTTATCCATTTGAAGAAATTCATCTCTATTTCCTTTTTTCTCAGAGTTTTTATCCCAAATAGGTACTGAATGTTGTCAAATGCTTTTTCCTACATCGAATGATATGATCTTTGTCATTTGTCTTCTTTAGCCTGTTATATAGTGAGTGATATCGATTGATATCTGAATATCATAACTTTGCATCCCTGGAATAAACCTTCCTTGCTCATGGTGTATATTTCTTTTTGTATATTACTCGGTTGTATTTATAAGAATTTTGTTAGTTATTTCTATATTTATATTCATGAGGGATGTTGGTGCACAGTTTTCCTTTTTTGTATGGCCTTTGCCTGGTTTAGTATTAGAATAATAGCAGCTATACAGAATGAATTGGGAAATGCTCCCTCCTCTTCTGTTTTCTGGGAGACAATTTACAGTTGGTATTAATTATGCTTTAAATGTTAGACAGACTTCTCTAGTAAAACCATGTGGGCCTTGAGATTTTCTGGTCTATGCACATTGGTGTTGCCAGGTTACTGGTTTCTCCAGCACCCAGTCTGAGACAGAAGTGAGGCAGAAAGAAAGCCCAGGTAATTCAGTATCATATTGTTCCCTGGATCCTAGGTTTCCTAGTTAGTCTACCTTCTTGTTTCCACCTTTTAGACTTCCGTTATATTTGTTCAGAGATTTTACTTGCACTCAGTGGGAGAAAGAATGAAAGATACATATACTCCATGTTCCCAGAAGTGTAAGTCTCTGAAAGGAGTTTAACCTGGTGGGTAGCCAAGAGGAAAAATATTTAGGACCAAGGAAAAAAGAGGGGAAATTTTGGTGAACTGTTCTGTCTTGGACATATATGGATAATGATGATTTGTGTCTACTGATGAACAACCTCCTTCACCTCCTTGTTTTGTTTTCTATAGAGCTATAATTCACATACCGTAAAATCTATGCTTTTCAAGTGTACCATTCAGTGAATTATTAGTATATTCAAAAAGTTTTATAGACACCAGCACTGTACACTTTCAAAACAATTTTATCACTCCAGAATGAAATCTCATACCCATTCCTCCCACTCCACATTCCTTTCTCCCCAAAGCCCTTCATTGATCTACTGTCTCCATTTGCCTATTTGAATATCTCATATATGTGGAATCATGCAATACGTTTTCCTTTGGGTCTGGGTTATCTAACTTAGCATAATTTTTTAGGTTCACCCGTGTTGTAGCATATATCAACACTTTATAGCTGATTGATATTCTATTGTATGCACAGACCAGATTTTATTTATTCATTCAGTAGTTGATGGGCATTTTGTTTGTTCCTACTTTTTAACTATTAGGAATAACGCTGCTATAAACATTTGTTTATGTGTGTTTTTGTGGAAATATGTTTACAATTCTCTTGGGTATAGATCTAGTAGTAGAACTGCTGGGTCATATAGTAAGTCTATTTTCAACTTTTTGAGAGATTGTTGAAGTGTTTTCCAAAGTGGCTGCATTTTACATTCCGATTGGTGATGTGTGTGGGTTCCAATTTCTCTACATTCTCATTTTCCATTTAAAAAAAAATTACAGTAATCCTAAGGAGTGTTAAGTGTTATCACATCACCTACTGGTATTATTTTCATTTCCCTATTTATTTTTATTTCTCTGTTGACTCATGATGTGATTACCTTTTCACGTGTTTTTTGGCTTTTTGTATAATTTCTTTGGATATGCACCTTTCCAAATCATGGCCTATTTTAAAATTGGATTGTATTTCATTAATGGAATATAGGAGTTCTTTATATGTTTGGATACTGGATCCTAATCAGATAAATAATTTGCAAATACATTCTCCCATTTTGTAGGTTGTCTTTACGTACTCCTGACAGTGTCCTACGATATATATATTTTTAAAAAAAATTATTCTTAAGTTAGTGAACATATAGTGTAGTCTTGCCTTCAGGAGTAGAATTCAGTGATTCATCACTTACATCTAACAGCCAGGGCTCATCCCAACAAGTGCCTTCCTTAATGCCCATCACTCATTTTCCCCACCCCCATCAACTGTTTGCTCTCTGTATTTAAGAGCCTTTTATGGTTTGCCTCCCTGTTTTTATCTTATTTTTCCTTTCCTTCCACTATGATAGTCTGTTAAGTTTCTCAAATTCTACATATGAGTGAAATCATGTGATCTGTCTTTCTGTGACTGACTTGTTTTGCTTAGCACAATACCCTCCAGTCCCTTCTACGTTGTTACAAACGGCAAGATTTCATTCTTTTTCATTGTTAATATTCCATTGTACATACATACATACACACATACACCACATCTTCTTAATCCATTCATCAGGTGATGGACATTTGGGCTCTTTCCATACTTTGGCTATTGTGGATAGTGCTGCTATTAAACATTGTTGTGCATGTGCCCCTTTGAATCGGCACTCCTGTATCCTTTGGATAAATTCCTAGTAGTGCAGGTACTGGGTTGCAGGGCAATTCTATTTTTAATTTTATGAGGAACCTCCATACTATTTTCCAGGGTGGCTGCTGCACCAGTGTGCATTCCCACCAACAGTGCAAGAGATTCCCCTTTCTCCACATCCTTGCCAATATCCGTTTTTGTCCGAGGTGTTCATTTTAGCCACTCTGACCCGTATGAGGTGATACCTCAGTGTGGTTTTGATTTGTATTTCTCTGATGATGAGTGATGCTGAGCATTTTTTCATGTGGAAATGCCATCTGGATGTCTTCTTTGGAAAAATGTCTATTCACATCTTTTGCCCATTTCTTCACTGGATTATTTGTTTCCTGGGTGTTGAGTTTGGTAAGTTCTTTATGGATTTTTGATACTAACCCTTTATCTGATATATCATTTGCAAATATTTTCTACCATTCCATTGGTTGCCTTTTAGTTTTGTTGACTGTTTCCTTTGCTGGATGCACAAAATTTTTAATTTTGATCAATTTTATTTTTTCTTTTATTCATTGTGCTTTAGATATCTTGCCTAAGAAACCACTATCTACTCAAAGGTCACTAAAATTTATACTTAAGTGTTAAAAAGTAAATAATTTGGACACTTGAATTTTAGTCTTTGGTACATTTTAAGCTAATTTTTATATATGATGTGAGGTAGACATATTAGGTTGATATGGCTTTTTAATAATTGGCTTAAAACAACAGAAATTCATTATCTCACAGTTTTTGAGTCCAGATGTCTGAAATTCGTTTCACTGGGCCACAAGCAAGGTGTCAGCAGCATTGTGTTCCCTTCAGAAGGACAAGGGGAAAATGTATTATTACCTCTTCTAGCTTCTGGAATGCTGCTGACATTCCTTGGCTTAGGACTACATCAGTCCATTCTCTACCTTTGTGATCACATGCCTTCAATTCCTCTGTGTGGAGTCTCCGTTTCCTCCTTATAAAGGATACGTCTGATGGCATTGTGGGCCCATCCTGATAATCTGGAATCATCTCCACATCTCAAAATTCTTAATATAATCACATTTGCAAAGACCCTTTTTCCCAATCAAGCAACATTTACAGATCCCAGAGGACAGAAACCGATACCTTTGGGAATCCTAATTCAAACTGTTACACAAGGTGTGCAACCTTTCTTGTTTTTGCTTATGGATATCCAATTGTCTCACCACTTATTTTTGAAAAGTTTGTTCTTTCCCCACTGAATTGCCTTGTCGTAGTTGCTGAAAGTAAGTTGACCATAAATTTACGTTTTTTTTTCTGGTTCCACAATTCTATTCCATTGATCTGTATGTCTGTCTTTTTTTTTTTTAAGGTTTATTTATTTTTGATGGAGAGAGAGAACATGAGTGGGGGAGGGGCAGAGAGAGGGAGACACAGAATCTGAAGCAGGCTTCAGGCTCTGAGCTGTCAGCACAGAGCCCGATGCAGGGCTCGAACTCACCTACCGTGAGATGGTGACCTGAGCCGAAGTCGGACGCTCAACTGACTGAGCCACCTGGGTGCCCCTCTCTATGTCTGTCTTTACAGCAACACCACAATGCCTTGATTACTGTAGCTTGGTACGAAGTTTTGAAATTTGCAAATGTGAGTCTTATAATTCTTTTCTTTTTCAAGATAGATTATGGGAGGTCTTTTGTATTTTCTTATGAGTTTTTGGGCCAGCCTACACATTTTTGTACAATAGCTTCAATTTTGATAGAGAATGCGTGGTATCAGTATATCAATTTGGAGAGCATTGGTATGTGTTAACAATATTAAGTCTCTCAATGATATTGTGTAGTTTTCAGTGTAATAACCTTATACTACTTTTGTTACATTTACTCCTAAGTATTCATTTTGATACGGTTGAAAATGGAATTGTTTTAATTTTTTATTTCTCATGACTGAAGTATAGAAGTACAAGTGACTTTTTAATCATGATCATGTAACCTGAAACCTTCATTAATTTATTAGCTTTAATACTTTATTTTTGGTGGATGTCTTAAAATCTTCATTATACAAGAGCATGCTACCTGACAATAGAGGTAATTTTACTTCCTTCTTTTCAATCTGGTTACATTTTATTTTTATTTTCTTGCCTAATTACTCTGGCTAAAATCTCTAAGACATTGTTGAATAGAAATGGCAAGAGTAGGCATGTACATCTTGTTCCTGATCTTAGTGAAAAATCTTTCATAGTTTTAACATTGAGTATGTGTTAGTTATGGATTTTTCAAGTGTGTCCTAAACAGGTTGAGGAAGTTTCCTTCTATTTTTAGTATGTTATTAGTTTTTTGATCATGAACTGATGTTGGACTTTATCAAGTGCTTTCTCTTTCTATATTCATATAATCATGTGTTTTTGTCATTTCTTCTATTAATGTGGTGAATTACAATGATTCTCATATGCCAAACCAATCTTGCATTCCTGGAATGAATCTTTCTGGGTCATCATATGTAACTGTTTTTACATATTGGTGGATTTGGGTGGTTAAAGCTTTTAAGAGATTTTTCCATCAATACTCTTAAGAGACTTTGATCTGTAGTTTTAATTTCCTGTGATATTTTTGCTTAATTTGGGTATCAGGATAATTCTCACCTGATAGAAGGAGTTGGGAAGTGTTTCCTTCTTTCCTATTTATGGGAAGATTTTAAGAAGTTTTAGTGTTAATTATTCTTAATCCTTTGATAGTATTCACCAGTGAAGTCATTTGCATCTTGGCATTTTATTGTCCAAAGTGTTCCTGAATACTACATCTCTTTGCTTGTTATAGACCTAATGAGGTCTATATTCTATTTTTTCTTCAGTTAATTCCACTGAAATGTTTCTTTCCAGGAATTTTTCTATATAATGTAAGTTATCTAATACATTGGCATATAAAAGTTCATAATATTCTGTTCTAATTCTTTTTATTTCCATAAAGTTCATCGTAATGTTCCTTCCTTTTGTGATAATTTTTAATACTCTTTTTTTTCTTGGTCAGTTTAAAGATTTATCAACTTTGCTGACTTTCCAAAGAATTAACTTTTAGTCTTATTGATTTCCTCTATTTTTTTCCCTACTATTTCATTTGTTTTGGCTCTCGTATTTATTGTTTCCTTTCCTCTGGTTGTATAAAGCGTAGTTTGTTCTTTTTTTCATATCTTAAGGTATGAGTTTAGCTTACTAATTTGAGATTTTTTTTAACGTTTATTTATTTTTGAGACAGAGAGAGACAGAGCATGAATAGGGGAGGGTCGGAGAGAGGGAGACACAGAATCCGAAGCAGGCTCCAGGCTGTCAGCACAGAGCCCGACGCGGGGCTCGAACTCATGGACTGCGAGATCATGACCTGAGCCGAAGTCGGCCGCTTAACCGACTGAGCCACCCAGGGGCCCCGAGATTTTTTTTTAACATAGGTGTTTACAGCTAATAATTTTCCTCTAATCACTCTGTTAGTTGTACCAAGTTTTGGTATGCTTTGCTTTCATTTTCATTCACCTCAAACTAGTTTCTAATTTCCCTTGTGGTTTCATCTCTGATCTCTGAGTTATTTAGAAGCATGCTTCTTAATATCCACATTTCCCCCCAAAATTTCCTTCTGCTAATGATTTGTAATTTCTTTCAGTTGCAGTTAGGGAACATGGCTTATATGATCTCAATTCTTTTTTTTTTTTTTTAATTTTTTTTTTCAACGTTTATTTATTTTTGGGACAGAGAGAGACAGAGCATGAACGGGGGAGGGGCAGAGAGAGAGGGAGACACAGAAACGGAAACAGGCTCCAGGCTCTGAGCCATCAGCCCAGAGCCCGACGCAGGGCTCGAACTCACGGACCGCGAGATTGTGACCTGGCTGAAGTCGGATGCTTAACCGACTGCGCCACCCAGGCGCCCCTTCATGTACACTTTAAGTGTATTCTGTTGTTGGGTAGTGTTCTATAGATGTCTATTAGTTTGGTTGATTCATAGTGTTGTTCCATTCTTCTATTTCCTTGTTCAGCTTCTAGTTGTTTTCTCCATTATGGAAAGTAGGGTATTTAAGTCTCCAACTATTGTTGAATTATATTTGGTCCTTCAATTCGCCAATTTTGGCTTAATATATTTTGGGACTCTCTTGTCAGGTGCACCTGCCTCCTGTTGACACACTTCCTATGTGAATTGACTCTTTTGGGGCTCAAGTATAGATAAAGCAATATTCTAAATATATTTCGTATGTAACAAAAGTAATTGAATAACGAATGATCTCGATCTCGGTGGCCAGAAAACATTTTCAGCAAAGGGCCAAATACTGTTTTAGGTTTCTGCAGGACATACAGTCTCTGTCACAACTACTCAATGCTGCTTTCGAAGTGAGAAAGCAGCCCCAGAAAACATGAAAGCCAATGAGTGTGACTATGTTCCAGTGAAACTTTATTTACAAAAACAGTCAGTGGACTGGACCACGTTTACCAACCCCGGCCCAGATGATTGCTTTTTGGAAGTGTGATTTATTAACAGGGTATGTTTATCAATACTATTCTCTGTACTCTTTTGGACTATTTCCTCTGCATAATTCCAGAACATAATTTGATTTTATGCACTTTACTCAGAGAACATAATTGACCAACTTGTAATGAGTTTATTTGCAAGAAACAATTCTTCCTTCTTTAATGTCTTCAGTTCTGAAACGTGGATATGAAAATGCATTCCTGTGTTTGTTTGTTTGTTTGTTTGTTTGTTTTACCAGCCATGTCTACATTAGTAGCATCTTAAATATTGACATTTGATATATAATCAATCTGAGACAACATAATATTCTCATCCTATATTCTCCATCCTTATGCATGGATTTGAATGAGTTGCATCTGTGTTCAGAGTAAAGCCCTGCAAATCAATTACAAAAGAGCAAACTGAGGTATATCATATTTAGCTGAGAAGGCATGAAACTTTGTGTTTGAAAATATTTGGCAAGTATTGAGATTTCAAGATTCCAAGAATACTCCAGGGGTTTCAGAGATGCAGGGCAGGGAAACTGTGCCCATTCCAACATACAGGTGTGACAACAGGAAAATTGAGTGCTAATTGATTACTTGCTGCTCAGCGGCATGAAGCAGAGTCCAAATGAATAAATAATCAAATCCCAGCTATAAAGTAATGGAATGATAGATTGCTCAGGAAGGCTCTGTTACCAAGGCATGTTAGAGCTCCAAGAATACCTTTATACTGTGGGAGGAAACAAGAGACATGATGCACGGTATTTATCACTCTATGATTATCCCATAGAGAGTTTTTTTTTTCCCCAGGAGCCTTTGAGTTGCTGCCACAAACTTCATCAGTGAAAGGGGACAGAGGGGGAAGTTATCTTGGTTTAACAGACTTGGAAATGAGGGCCCACAATGGCTTAGTGACATGCCAGTGCGCTTGTTCGCTTCGGCTCTGGAACCCCTCCTGGGATGAAACCTGGACAGCATCCCAAGCTGCCAGCCTTCAACTGCATTACAGCAACAAGTACTTATCTGGCTTTGGCTGTGTCTGGTGAGGAGGATAAGAGGATAATGGTTGTTGCAAGCTTCTCTGGCACCTGGTCCAGTGGTAAGGGTTTGACACATGTTATCTCATTTATTCCTCACGGATGATGCCACGTAGTGATTTAAATGACCCTTACTCTAAAGATGAAGAAACTAAATCTGAGCGCAAAGAACTTGACATATTTCAACGTTGTCTCTCTGATTCCCAAACTCTCTTTAAGCACTTTCTGTAGTTTCTTTGGGCAACACACCTGTTCTTGTTTGCTTGGCAGCTACACCGTGTGCTAAATGATAGTGATGTCATTCTGGCGTTCTGAGCAGTCTCTTGTGAATCTGGGCAGGCTAAATGAGTCTGTCAGAAGTGAATAGGTGATCAAATGAAGTTGCCCCAAAATGACAGACCCACATGAATGAACTGGTTCTTGGGAGGCAATAGCTGCCTACTTCTTGCCCCCTTTTCCCTTACCTACAGGCAACTGTAGTGGGAGGTTCTGGGGGGCTAAAAGCTGTGTAGGTGCTCCCCCTCCACCCCAAGATTTCTGCTCCCTGGTGAACACACCCTGTGTAATTCTCTTCCCTGGTGTATAAACAGGCCCTGTGACTATGACAGGACATCACTCCTATGATTAAATCGTATACCAGAAAAAAAGAAAAGGAAACAAAAGAAAAAGGAGACTCTTAAGGATAGAGAACAAATTGAGGGTTGATGGAGGAGAGGTGGGTGGGCGACGGGCTAGATGGGGGATGGATATCGAGGCAGGCGCTTGTTGGGATGAGCACTAGGTGTTGAATGTAAATGATGAATCACTGAATTCTACTTCTGAAACCAATATTACACTGTATATTAACTAAAATTTAATTTAAACAATTTAAAAATAGATTACATGTCAGGTAAAGACATTTTGCAGATGTAATTAAGACTCCAATTCTATTGGTTATGAATTAATCCAAAGGGAGATTATCCTGGGCGGGCCTGACTTAATTAGGTACAAGAGTGGACTGTTTTGAAGAGATTTGTTCTCAAGCTCACCTTCAAGAAACAAGATGGCACTTTGTGAGAGGGCCACATAGCAAGGACTGCAGGCATTCAGAATCACCCCCAGCTAACATCTATTAAGAAAATGGGATCTTAATTCTACAATTACAAAGAACTGAATTTTGCTAACAACCACATGAGGTTGCAAGAGGACTCCGATTTCTAGAAGATACAGACTGGCCAACACGTGAATTGCAGTTTTGTTAGACCGTGAGCAGGGGCCTCAGTTAAGCCAGGCAGGGACTCTTGACTCACTGGAACTGAGATCATAAATGAGCGTTGTTTAAAACCCTATGTTTCCATCTTTTTTGCTACATAGCAACAGATAACTAATCCAGAATCCTTTCTCGAGGAGGGATTTCTTAGGATTCCCTAGGGAAAGTCCCACTGTCTGTTCTCTGCAAGCTGGAGAACCAGAAAGCCAATGGTGTTATTTAGTCTGTGACTTTCAGAGCCCAAAGCGATGGTGCAAGGCAGAAGATCAAGGTGTTAGCTCAAACAGAAAGCAGTCTGCTCTTCCTCCACTTCTTTGTTCTATTCAGTTCCTTTAACAGATTGGATGATGCCCACCCATAGTGGTGAGGACAATCTTTATTCATTCTACTGATTCAAGTGCTAACGTGTCCTGGAAACGTCAAAGACACACCCAGAAATGTATTACCTGCTATCTGGACGTCCTTTAGCCCAGTAAGATTGACAAATAAAATTAACCAACACAATGGGCTTTCCCACTTCTTTTCTCTTGTCCCTCTCTAAACCCACTGTCCAAAGAGCAGCTCAAGTGACCTTTCAAAACTGTACAGCAGATCATGTCTTTCCTTGCAGGAAACTCCTTAGTGTCTTTCCTCCTGACAAAAGTCTACTCTAAACTACCTCAGCCTACAACACCGTGTATGACATGCCCTTGCTCTTTCCATGTTCACGGTGCCATTTCCTCCCTAGGCTTACACTCCAGCCTCACAAGCCTTCCTTCACTTCTGAGGGGGTACCACCAACCACTTTTTAAATCTAGAGCCTTCACACATGCTGTGTCTGACATTCTTCACCACACTCCGAAGAACTTTATACTCATTGCTCAGGTTACTTTTTCAAAGAAGACCTTCCTCCTACCCTATATAAATTACAAGTATTTATTTACAATTAGTTATTCTGTCCCAAGGACATGTAACTGTGTATTTGTGTATTTTTAATCATCTCCATCCTCCCTGCCTCATTAAATTGTAAACTCCATGAGGGCAAGGCACATATGGATTTCATTTTGCACTGAATATCCAGATTGCTAAACACCGGTGCTATGCAATTCATTAGAGCTACTCACTGATAGTTTTTTTCTGTCTTCCAAAGAGCACAAGGTGGAATAGCTCTTTGGGGTCCCTGGAAGCTAGAGGCGAACATGGGACTAACTTTGGCTGATTGAATGCAAAAGGGCATGATGATTATTACTTCTGAGAAGAAGAATCGAAGGACTACTACGTAAGTGTCCATGTTTCTCCCACTCCTAGCCACACATGATATTCTGGCCCTGTATTCTATACTACAGTGACCGGTGGCCAAATGTGGCTATTAAAATTTAAATTCATTGAAAGTAAATAAAAGCACAAATTTAGTTCCTTGGTCACATTCACCACATTTCAAGTATTCATGCGCAACCTGTGAGTAGTGGGTACCATTTTGGCAGTGCTGACATTGACCATTTCTTTCACCATATAAAGAGCCACTGGAGAGAGCTGCTGTAGATGCTGGAGACTCTGTGCCTCTAACTGAAGAAAGTATGAAGCACAGCCATCAGCCACCTAAGATACACGTATTATACGAGTGTAAAGTAACCTGTGTTATCAGCAACTTGTATTGCAGGCTTGTTTCCCAGCCTATCCTAACCGCTAAAAGTCGTCACTAAGTACTTGCTAAGTAGCTTAATGATCGAATGTCATCTGAGGTAAGTAGTTAAAGAAGGGGGATGGAAGAGCTTTGAAGAGTAGTGAACAGCATTAGCAAACGTTTAAACCGGAGAAGTAACCAGATCTCTGGGGTAGTATGGTTTATGCGATGAAGCTTCAGACAAGGGAGAGACCAGGAGAGAAGTAGTAAAAACGAAGAATTGGTACACAAAACATGAGAAGGTCAACGGTAGATGCCAAACTTGCATCTGACCCTTAGATCCACTCAACAGTTAAAATCTACAGAACCTATAACTTGAGCCCATGACTGATATTGCCTTGCCAATTTAACCACCATAGTATGCCACCTTCACAAACCACCACGTCCTTCAAATGGAGATGACAAACCTACTTCAGAACATCATCAGTGATTTGCTGAGAACATGTGTAAAGAACCTGGATGATGATTGGTACCCAGGAGGATGTCCTTTTGGTTACAAAATTGTGGCTTCAGCCCACAGCTGAAGAAGAGCGGAGAAATACAGGATGTTCCCAAGTCAGAATGAAGAGGGCAGCTACTTTCCTGGAGCACTTGCTCAAAGGCGCCATTAACTAGCCCCATCTCCCCCACTCAGCCTTGTCACCGCATTAAGAGAAGTACAGTAGGAAGAGCTACTGCCTCTATTTCTCCCAGTGGGTGACTGGTGAGAGGTACCTCCTCTCCTTGGAGTCAGCAGTCCTCCAGGAAAGTCACTTCTAAAGCTTATGAGTGACTGAACTACTTTGCTCATGGGGTGGGGACAGGTCGGAGACAGGAGATTCTTTCTCAAGGTTGGCGAGATTCAGGATTGGACACAATGGGGCAAAAGGGAGAAAAGATAAGAATAACATTCAAAACCAACCGGGACTGAATCTCGGTACAATCCTAAAGACACCACTGGATCAAGTGAAAAATAAGACAAAACAAACAAACAAAAACACCTAAAAGTTGTGGAATTGAGCTGAGATGCTAAGGATGATGTTACTCAGCTGGGAAAGAGTGGGGGCAATTTTACACATGCTTCTTTAAAAACATTTTTTTAGTGTTTATTCATTTGAGAGAGAGAGAGAGAGAGAGAGAGAGAGAGAGGGGGCATGAGCAGGGGAGGGGCAGAGAGAGAGGGAGACACAGAATCTGAAGCAGGCTCCAGGCTCTGAGCTGTCAGCACAGAGCCCAATGCAGGGCTCGAACCCATGAAATGAGAGATTATGACCAGAGCCGAAGCCAGACGCTCAACTGACTGAGCCTCCCAGGTGCCCCCATATGCTTCTTGAAGCCTATTATTAGAAAAGTTTTTCCCTAAAAGTTATTCTAATAATTTGAGATGCTTCAATGAGCCAATTATACGAGGATGATGCTGGGGACATAGCAAGCCCTTGATGATCTTTCCAGGTGTGACAGCTGGTGAGATGTTTTTAAAAATTGGCTCTTGAAGGCTCTTCACTTCTATCCCTTAAGCTCTGAGTTGATGAAACATAAAGTTATCATTAAAAGAAAGTGTGGGGATACAATCTGATATTCTTAGAGTATTGCTAGTTTTATAATTAATTCATGGATGAGAGAGCCATTATCCGATAGCATCCAGAAATGGGGAAATCATTCGTTTCAGACAAGCACCCCTGGTCCTGTTATAATTTTTGATTAAAATGAAAACTTACCAAGTTTTATTCTTCAAAATGTGGTAGCTTCATGGGCAATTGCAATCAGCTAGTTCCATTGTTGGGTTTCTAATTCCAGGGCTTATAATAATATTTTTTTTTTTTTTGAGTCAAACATGACATAATGCTCGAACTCCTGGAGCTAGCAAAGACGATAAAATGTTTTTGCCGCAGCAGGTGCTCTGCAAAATCCTTTATTAAAAAGCACTGCCACACACAGGCTCCGAGTGTGATGGATTGTACAGAAATTAAGAGTGACATACTATGAATTTACAACATCAAAAATTTCCCCTAATTAAAGCAATGGGAATGGCCCCCAAACAGAATCTGGCTGGAGCTGGACGAGAATGATTATATTCCCCCAGGAGTCCAGAAGGATTCTTGACCCACTGTCCTCACAACAACTTAGTACTTGAATTAAGCTATAACCTGATGGTAAAAGGCAACTGACGTTATTTCACCAAAAGCCTTTCTTTTCTGCTATACTTTGACTTCTATGTCCAGCATGTGATGCGGACATTTCCTTTTAAAAAAAAAAAAAAAATGTGTGCAATTAGACTTGGTAATGTAGCTGTCCTGTTGACAGAGTAAACCCTCCCGACAGTACGAGCGTTCTACTTCCAGACATCAGAAGGGCTCACAGAGTCGTTCAAACTGTGACAGAGTGTCTTGGCAGTGACTGAGGAAAGCTTGACAAGCGGTAGCTACTAACAAGTCCATGATTGCCGGGGAAGGTGTTGAGTGACTTTTCCTTACCTGCACGTTCGTTCTCGTTCATTCTCGCACAGAAGGAAAGGAAGGCATGTGTAGGTCTCCTGCAGGAGGTATTTAATGAGCCACAACTATGACACAAAAACAGACGGATACCGTGTCTTTCCCAGCCTTTGGAAGAGAAAGGATAGGTGGCCAGGATCATGCCTGGAACAGAGCTTTTCAGAAATAATAATGTACCCACACTGATAATGGACTCTGGCGCTAAACGAGCTCACTTCTCCCCGGATGTATATTCATCTCCTAATTGTCAGGTAGGTGTTTCCCATACTGATCCAGACAGGGACACCCTAGTGTTTCCTTCATCCAGCAGATTTTATGGCTTTTTTCCCCCCTTTAGAACTCTGAGGAGGACATGAATAGCGACACACATATTCTCTCTCTCCCTCCCTCTCCATCTCCCTCGCTCTCTCTCTCCCCTGTCATACGTTATTTCCATACGTTACCATAAACATACACAAAGGACTTCAATTTCTCACTGTTTCTTAAATACATGTGTATTTCTCATCCTGATAAATCATTTATTTTAATAACTTTTCTTCACTGGTGTGAAAAAGCATTATTATTATTATTATTATTATATTATTATTATTTAATGTTTATTTATCTTTGAGGGAGAGAAAGAGTGTGAGCAGGAGAGGGGCAGAGACAGAAGGAGACACAGAATCTGAAGCAGGCTCTGTGCTCTGAGTTGTCAGCACAGAGCCCGATGTGGGGCTTGAACTCATGAACCATGAGATCGTGACCTGAGATGAAGTCAGCCGTTCATCTGACTGGGCCACCCAGGTGCCCCAAAGCATTATTTTTAATAGTTTGGACTTCAGCGCCAAGCAGCTCCATGGTTTCTCCTGGCTGGCTAGTGTTGGGCAAGTTACCTAACTAAATCTCTTTTGCAAATGGAGGATGTTAATAGTATCTATTCTCAAAGAGTTGTTCTGAAGAAGAAATGAAATTATGCATGTATATCCAGCATATGGGGTGCACCCACTAAAGGTTAGCTATGAATATTTACCACCATTATAATTATTATCAACGAACTGAGACCTAAAAATCACTCGAGCTGGTAAAAAATTGCATTTGCAGAAGCTGAAACTGGTAATAAATTACAAAACCATTTCAGGAAGGCAAGGAGAGGCCTCTGCCTTTATTCATATACTCCTATTTTCATTATTCTCAGTGTCAGACATGGGTGATGTGAGAAAGAGGGTAAGAAAAATGTGAGGACAGGCAAGGGGGAAGAAGTGAAAAAGTGAGAAATTGAAATGGAGGGAAATTCCAGAATGTGGAGAATATGAAAGATGTAATGGTACATAATTCTAAGACGGCATTTTTCTCTCTTTTCCACAAACCAGCAGCTTCTCTGACTGTTCCACTTATTTTAATGAAGCCCCATATTCCAGCTCACATGCGTTTGAAATCTTCTCTAAATACTTTCCTAACACGATGATTTTAATGGTGTCAGGGCCAGATCAAAAATACCCTCACTATCAAAATCGCATCTACCCGCTAGTCTATTCTATCCAAACCACGGTGACTTAGAATCCACGGTCCCAGGATGGCAAATAGACTTCAACTCAGATACCATCTCCCACTGAGTGGTTATGGCCACTTGCATGGCTGTGCTGAAATGATTTCTGAGTCTAGTCTGGCTACAGCAGCAAAGAAGGGCACAACTCGTGTCTGCCTCAAGCATGGGAGTGGGGAGTGGAGGCAAAATGCTCACGTATTAGCCCCTCTTGTGATCTTTAGCATCGTATCATTACCTTAATTGGTTATGAATCTTATCCTTCCTTGAATTCACTCATATGTACCATCATTTCACCTATCCCCTATTTTTTTTTTTTTAGGAATTCAGAAAACAGGAGGTCTTTTTTTCCCCTCTTAACAGTTCCACATGAATGCTTTGCATGCTGCAAATACTTGGTAATTATATGTTGACTGATTGACACCCGGGAGCAGAAATTAAGGTGTTTGAGTGAGTACAGGCAACCACACAACAACAGCTCTTCCTTTCTGCTGGCATTTTTTTTCCCCTAAGCTCCCAGACTGTAACACCTTACAAGCTCCCTTGGTGCTTTTGAAAGGAAGATACAAATACGCTGTATGTGGAAAGGAAGACGTGCCTGCCACGGTCTGCAGGATTAGTCTCTGCAACACAGAATTACTGAATCTGTAAAGTTCAGTATCATTTTCTCCGTCCTGCACGCCGTTGGGAATGGCAGGCTACAGAAAGCAGATCTCTTGAAAGGGAACGCACATCCACTCATCTCCACAGGAACCACAGTGAAAAGGGTGTTCAAAGCTAGGGCACACAGCTTAGGTTTGGCAAGAATCACGGCTAGCTTGGAGAGCAAGCGCCTACTCACAGTGGTGCCATTTAGCTTCTCCCGTTCCCCATTGCGCCTCTCAATGGGTTCAAGAAAAAGCCACAATGAACCGACCACGGCAGGGACGTGCTGTCAGCAAGTCAGAATAATTATGGCACCTTTCAGGCTGTCAGGATGTAGGCGCAAGAGACAGTCTTTATATTTGAGTTCACAAAGTGAGGGTGTGTAGGTACGCACGCACACACATAATAACAGGTACACATGGATCAGCTCAACCACTGCGATTTCTCGGGAAATTGATCTAGCTAGATCAAGCCAGAGAGATACGTGCTGTCTTGTGCATCACAGAACGCTGAGTGCATCCCTGGCCTCTCTACCCGCTGGATACCCTTAGTTAGTGTCCACTCCTGAGCTGTGATACAAGGGTCTCTAGATATTGCTAAATCCTCTGGGGAAATATCATCCATGGCTGAGAACTGCTGGACAAGACCTTTCTTTTTGAGTTTCCTGAGGGTGAAAGAGACATCACATACACACAGGATTTACTGGTGATATAGTTTGACAAATTATATACATGTACCATTTATTTTATCACTCAGAATTGCCTTGAAGGAAAGTCGTATTTGTCCCAAGCAGCAGTTGTGTTAAAAATGTCTTTAGTGTATTCAATACTTGCAAAGAACACGGGATTTTGATTTTGAAACACATCACCCTACATTAATCAGAGTATTTTCGTGGAGACAGAAATATACCATCCAAACACAAAGAAGTTAAAACTACAAATCATGGCAAAGCTGGCAGTATAACTAAATTGGAAATGAGGTGACAAAATAAATGAAAACACAAAACATTATAGAATAAGCATGTCCCTCACTGCATCTTTTTTTTTGTTATAAATTGAAGAGAAACATATACAATAGGAGTTAAATACACAATACTTTCCACCTATCAGAATACACTAATGCAAATAGATTTCTGAGCAGGTGTATCTAAATGCTGTAGTCATTAATCTGGATTTGCAAACATCTTGACTTTCCAATGACAAGGTGGGGAAAAGTAAGTGAAATCCTCATCAGCATTAATTGAATGATGAAACAGTGCTAAAGATACACCGTATCACAAGTTTTCAATGAGATTTTATACCTTTTGTTAGTAGGCATTCCTTCTATTTGTTTCTAGTCCTTCTATCTGTAGAGTTGGCTGCTGCTAATTAACTTATTAGACAGTGATGATATGAAAAGAGGACAAAGACTGGGACAAGTGACTTTTAGGAAGCTTTCTATTTCATGGTCATATTTTCTCCAGGACAAAGGAAAGCATTTAGTCAAATTGCTTTCACCAAGTAAAATGTAATTGTTAATTCAGCAGATCTAGGGATTGAGTAAAGATTGTTTTAAGTATAGTTTTTTATCACCAGAAAAAAAAAGGATTAGAAACACACAGTCACCTCAACATTATGTTCACATTGGATAATATAACTGAGTAATAATTCTGTCAAACTGATTCATCACACCATTCCTTCCCGTTCTAAAAACAAGGATATTTTCCATCCAACTTAAATTTATTCTCTGTCAACAGCCGGCTTGTGCGCACAGCTGAAGTCACTACTTCTTTGTCACTGTAAGGAAAAGCCTTTCTATTTCATCGGGTCAAACTGTGAACTGTTTCATTCTTACTGTATTTGGTTTCTGGCTTGACAATTAGGCACCCGCCATTGACAAACTTAATTCCTGCACTGAATTGGCACTTCTATTGTGAAAGACAATCCCTTGCTTGCTGAAGTATCTCCCCCATGCCTCCATTCTGACTATCAGGAACTGAAAACTCTTGGAGCTTGCTTCCCTTCCAGAACACAACTAGGGAGTCCAAATCAACCGCTAGTGAACTTGTGAAAATGCAAGGCATTTTCTTTTGACGACGGAGGTTAAATGCCTTCTGTGAATTTATACACGTGATCAAATGATGGAAGTGAAAAACAAGAAGTCACCCCTCCAGACTCAGCTCAGAGAATCCTGCCTCTATAAACCACCATGATCAGTCAGTCTATTTTTACTCTGTGCTGCATCGTTTTGAACCTAATTCCTGTTAGCATTTAGCTCGTGGTACTAGGATTATTTATTTTAAGGTCATTCTCCCCTAATAGACTGTGAGCTACTTGAGGGCAACAAGCACATCTTATTTACTGGTTTGTCTCTCAGAATGTGTCCTTTTGTAATACTCAGCATAATTATGCAAACTTGCCTAATGCCTGTCTTCTCTGCTGGACTGTTACGAGGTGGCACACATTGATGATGGTAACTTGTGCTTACAGATGTGGTTCTTAAAATGTGTGAGCCACTGTTCAAAATGGTTAATAGTATTAGTTTCCTCTTATTTCATTCTCAGAACTATATAGGAGGTCAATATAGCATCAAATATCATGTTATAATTGTTTCAAGTTTATTTATTTTGAGAGAGTGAGAGAAAGTACGCATGTGCACGTGAGCAGGGGAGAGGCAGAGAGAGAATCCCAAGCGAGCTCTGAGGTGTCAGCATGGAGCCCGACATGGGGCTCAAATTCATGAACTGTGAGATTATAACCTGAGCCAAAACCTAGAGGTGGTTGCTTAACCAACTGAGCCACCCAGGCGCCCCCAGCATGTTATAATTGAGAAACCTCCCATCAGAGAAGTGAAGTGACTTACCTAAAGCAATCAGCTACTAAGCGACTGGGCTTGGATTTGAACCCATGCAGTCTGGCCGAAAGGCAATCACTCTTCAGTTCCATTATGCTGCCTATCAGGGACCCTGACAATGTTTGGTAAATGAATACAAGAAAGATAAAGGATGAAAAAGATTGAATAAAATGAAAAAAGGAGCAAATGAACAAGGAACTGTTGGTCATTATTAAATGTTTGCTAAGTAACAGAAGAGTAGAATCTAATTGCCACAGCAAGAAAACTGAGATCCATAGGAGGGGAAAAAAGGTTTTTATACTATATTCAAATAATGAAAAATGGAATTGATGTTAAAAATGATAATCTTGAGATTAAGTTAAGATGGCAGAGCAACTGGAGACCCTGAGCTTGTCTCATCCCTGAAACGCAGCTAGATCAGCACCAAACCATTTTGAACACCCAGGAAATTGATCTGAGGATTAACACAACAATCTGCATTACCTGAGCCACAGAAATCTGCAGGCATACCACGAGGAGAGGTGAACTGAGGGAGAGAAAAGCTGCAGAGGGTACTGAGTTGTTTTTGCGCAGAGAGGACAGAAAAAGAGAAAGAAAGAGAGTGGTGCACTGGGAGTGCAAGAAAAGCACTCTCCTGAAAGTACCTGGAGATAAAGACAAAGAGTGAAAACACTCTCATGGGACTGAACGAGAAATCTGTTCCCCAAAACCACTCATGGAAAGAAAGGGGAGGGTTTCAATACCACCAGGATTCTATAAACAGTGGAGGACAGAGTCTTAAGTTCTGGGGATCAGTGCCTGGCAGTGCTCTGGTGAGGGAGCAGGGCCAATCCCCAGAAGCAGGCAGCGGGGTCTGACGGGTCCATGTGCCACATGGGGAGAAGTGGTTCCCCTTCCTGGAGTGCATTTGGTAGAGCCTATATGGCCTCCCCAGAGGCAGAGGTCCCCGCAGACCCTGGAGAGCGGCCCCATTTGTTGGTATTGGGACAAAGACACCAGAATGCAGTGAAACCTCATGCTGGCTGTGTGTTGTTGTTTGTCATAATCTCTGAACCTCTGCCACTATGCAATCCCACCAATGTTTTCTGGGGCAAATGGTTTCGGGCCAGCACCTGGCCATTGCTCAGCAAGACCCTCCCCCAGAGGGTTGACACAGGTCCAAACCACAGGGGTCTCTGAAGCATGGGGTTCTGACACAACCCCATCTGAGATCAAACTCTGGAGGGAGGTCCTGCCCAGGAGGCAGGCAGCTTGGATGTACAGGGTAGAGGTGGTAGTGGACAAAAGCACTCTCCTGAAATTATCTGGAGGGGTGCTGAGAAAATGGAGGGGTGAGAGCTTGAATTTCCTGTGCTAGAGCCTAGGGAGCTGGGTGAAGCCATTTCCACCTCTGCCACACATGCACATGTGTGCCACACTGATCCACTCCAGTAAGTTAAGCAGTGCCACCTAGTGGAGAACAGAGCCATTACACCATGCCCTGCCCAACTGTGCCCTCCAAGCACATCACCTAGAAGACTAGCACAAGTCACTCCATCTGCTTAGTGTAAGGATTATGGAAGGCTTCACAGTTTCAGTCATAGGGAAAACCGGATATAACTTCATTCAGGTTTCATTCTGTTTGCTGGTTCCTTTATCTGTTCGTATTCTTTGCTTCTGTTTTTGTGTAAATCGCTTTCTTTTTTTCCTTCCTTTTCCCCCTTGTCTTTTTTGTTGTTGTTGTTCCTCATTTTTGGATACAGAAAGAGAAAAATTAATGTTTTTTACTTTATTTTTTATTTAAAAATTTTAAATTCTATTTCATTTTCTTTATTTCATTTTATTCTATATGTATTTTTCACTTTTAAATTTTTCTTACCTTTTACTTTTCTTTCCCTTTTTTCCTCTATCAAGCTTCTTTCAATAAGCAGACCAAAACACACCTAGAATCTAGCTTCCTTTATTCAATTTTTTGTTGTTTTTAATTAATTAATTTTTATTTTTTATTTTATTATTTTTTCCCCTCCAAAATGACAAAAAAGAAGGAATTCACCCCAGAAGAAAGAATAGGAAGAAACAACAGCCAGGGATTTAATCAACACAGATATAAGCAAGATGTCTAAACTAGAACTTAGAACCATGATACTAAGAATACCAGCTGGGGCTGAAAAAAGCTTAGAATCCCTCTCTGCAGAGATGAAAGAATTAAAATCTAATCAGGACAAAATTAAAAATGGTATAACTGAGATGCAATCTCGAATGGATACCACAATGGCAAGGAGATGAAGCAGAACAGCGAATCAGTGGTTTAGAACATAAAATTATGGAGAATAATGAAGCAGAAAAAAGAGGGAAGTTAAGGCAAAAGATCATGATACAAGACTTACAGAACTCAGTGACTTATTAAAAAGGGGCAACATCCAAATTATAGGAGTCCCAGAAGATGGAGAGAGAGAAAAAGGGGCAGAGGGTTTATGTGAGCAAATTATAGTAGAAAACTTTCCTAATCTGAGGAAGGACACAGACATCAAAACCAAGAGGCACAGTGAACTCCCATTAGATTCAACAAAAACCGACCATCAACAAGTCATATCATAGTCAAATTCACAAAATAAACAGACAAGGAAAGAGTTATGAAAGCGGCAAGGGCAAAAAAGTCCTTAACCTAAAAGGGAAGACAAATCAGGTTTGCAGCAGACCACAGAAACTTGGCAGGCCAGAACGGAGTGGTGGGATATATTCAAAGTGCTGAACTCGAAAAATATACAGCTAAGAATTCTTTCCCAGCAAGGCTGTCATTCAAAATAGAAGGAGAGATAAAAAGATACCCAGACAAACAAACAAACAAAAAAAGAGTTCATGACCACTAAACCAGACCTGCAAGAAATTTTAAGGGGGACGCTTTGAGTGGAGCAAAGACAAAACAAGCAACAAACTTTAGAAAGGAACAGAGAACATCACTAGAAACACCAACTCAACAGGCAACCCAATGGTGCTAAATTATTATCTACCATTCTCTCTAAATGGACGAAATGATCCAATCAAAAGACATAGGTTATCAACTGTTATTCAACATAGTATTGGAAATCCTAGCCTCAGCAATCAGACAACACAAAGAAATAAAAGGCATCCAAATCAGCAAGGAGGAAGTCAAACTCTCACTCTTTGCAATCAACATGATACTCTATGTGGAAAACCCAAAGTATTCCACAAAAAAACTGCCAGAACTGATCCTTGTATTCAGCAAAGTTGCAGGACATAAAAATCAATGCACAGAAATCGGTTGCATGTCTACACAACAATATGAAGCAGAAGAAAGAGAAATCAAGGAATTGATTCCATTTAAAATCACACCAAAACCCATAAAATACCCAGGAATAAACCTAACCAAAGAGGTTAAAAATCTATACACTAAAAACTATAGAAAGCTTATGAAAGAAAATGAACAAGACACACACACACACAAAGGAAAACATTCATGCTCATGGATTGGAAGAACAAATTTTGTTAAAATGTCAATACTACCCAAAGCAATCTACATATTCAATCCAATAGCTATCAAAATAACACCAGCATTCCTCACAGAGCTAGAAACAAACAATCCTAAAATCTGTATCGAGCCAGAAAAGACCCTGAATTGCCAAAGCAATCCTGAAAAAGAAAACCTATCCTGGAGGTACCACAATTTCTGGACTTCAAGCTGTATTACAAAGCTGTAATCATCAAGACACTATGGTGCTGGCACAAAAACAGACACTCAAATCAATGGAACAGAATAGACAACCCAGAAATGGACCCACAAACGTATGGCCAACTAATCTTTGACAAAGCACGAAAGAATATCCAGTGAAAAAAAGGATAGTTTCTTCAAAAAATGGTGCTGGGAAAACTGGACAGTGACATGTTGAAGAATGAAACTGGACCATTTTCTTATACCATACACAAAAATAACTCAAAATGGATAAAAAAACCTAAATGTAAGAGAGGAAGCCATCAAAATCCTAGAGGAGAAAACACGAACAATCTCATTGACTTTGGCCACAGCAACTTTTTACTCAACACATCTCTGGAGACAAGGGAAATGAAAGCAAAAATGAGTTATTGGGACCTCATCAAGATAAAAAGCTTCTGCATGGAGAAGGAAACAATCAACAAAACTGAAAGGTAACTGACAGAATGGGAGATGCTATTTGCAAATGACATATCACATAAAGGGTTAGTATCCAAAATCTATGTAGTTTGGTGGTTCTGAGAAAAATTAAACATTCTATTCTATTGCCATAGAATTACCATATGATATGGCAATTCTATTCCTATATACCCAAAAGAATTGGAAACAGGGAACTGAACAGTTATTTATACATTTATGGTTATAGCAGGTTTTTTTTTTCTTGGCAAAAGCCAAAAGCTGGAAACAACCCAACTGTGCATCAGTGGAAGAATCGACAAAAAATATGTAGAATATGCATACAATAGAGTATTTCAGCTAAAGAAGAACAAATGAAATTCTGATATATACTACAGTGCAGATGACCCTTGAAAACGTTATGCTAAATGACATAATCTAGACACATAAGAACAAATATTGTAAGTTTCTACTTATGTAAGCTACCTAGAATAAGCACATTCAAAGTAAGAGAAGGTAGAAAAGAGGATATAAAGGTCTAGAGGGGATGGAAAATGAGGAATAATTGTTTGATGGGTATAGGGTTTGTGATGACATTCTGAATACAAATAGAAGTGATGATTATTCAACATTATAAATATATTTCATGTCATTGAACTATACACATAAAATGGTTAAAATGATAAATTCTGTATATTTTACCCCAATATATGTAAGTAAATTAAAAAACATAGCTAATAATCTCATCTAAAGGTAAAAAAAAACTTAATGCTCCCTTAAATTTGCAAAAAGAGGGGCATCTGGATGGCTCCGTCAGTTGAGCATCTGACTTCAGCTCGGGTCATGATCTCATGGTTCATGGGTTTGAGCCCCGTGTCGGGCTCTGTGCTGGCAGCTCGGAGCCTGGAACCTGCTTCGAATTCCTTGTTTCCCTCTCTCTCTACTCCTCTTTCGTTCATACGCTGTCTCTCTCTCTCTCAAGAATAAAATAAACATTAAGAAGATTAAAAAAAATAAATTTGCAAAAAGAAAAAGATGACTCCTTTCAACATTTAATTAAATATTGTAGTGGAGGTCATAGCCAAAGCTATATAAAGCTAGAAAATAGAATAAAAGCCGTAGATATAAAAAAAGAACAAGTAAAAATGTCTATTGGCAGATCACATGATCAATGTGTAGAAAATTCTAAAGAATCTAAATAAAGTTACTAAAACTAGCAAGTAAATTTAACAAGTTCACAAGATCCAGAAACAAGGTCAATGTGCAAAAATGAAATGTATTTCAATTTAATAGCTAGAAATAATTAAATATAAAATTTAAAAATACCATTTACTGTAGCATCAAAAAACCGTGAAACACATGGAGATATGTTTATTAAAATTCGACAAGACTCAGAACCTTAAGATATCAATTCTTAGCAAACAAATCAATAGATGCAGTCAACCTCAATCAAAATGCAGTCCTTTGAGTCTAGGTTGTATTAGTGAGTACAATATTTGTAAGATGTCTCCATGTTGCAGCCATGCATTATTATTTGGTACCATTTTATTGCTGAGCAGTATTCCACTGTATGTGTATCTGTTTTCTATCCATCCATTCATTCCACAACCTTTGATCCATTTTTTGTTGTTAGACAATGTATTATCTCAAAGTTTGGGGATAATAGTGAATAAAACTATGAATATTGACGTATAAGTGTATGACTATATATTTTCATTTTTTCTTGGGTAAACAATTAGGAACGGAAATGCTGCCTCATATGGTGTGTATATATTCGTCTTTGTAAGACAATGCTCAACTGTTTTCCCAAGTGATTTTACCACTTTGCTTTTCCCTAAGAAATATTTCAGAATTCTAGCTGCTTTGTATTTCTGCCAACACTTGATACGTATGAAAATTTTTTGCATGAACATTTTTGGAAAGATAGTTTTAACGGTGACAGAAAACACAAATGACTGTTTAAAGAGGTGGGGGTTGACTGCAAAGGGACAGAAACATTTTGAGGTAAAGGAAATAGCTTTTAGCTTCATGGTCTTGGTCATTACATGGGTCGTGGAGTTGTCAAATCTCACCAGAGTGTACGCTTTAAATAGGTGCGTTGCATTGTATATAAATTTACTTCAACAATGATAGTTTAAAACTAACTCAGAATGTTTTTTAATCTAAGTACTGTATTCCAGAGTAGGGTAGTATTTTGACAGATATTTGTGAGTAATGTGGCTACAAATAAGTAAATCCCTTTTCAAAGTTTCGGAAATTCCTCCACTTGGTAAAACAGAGCTCCTTTTCTACTACAAAACATTCTCGCTGGTAGCCAGGGAATGCGCCTATGACCTCGGTTTAGCCCAGCATATAAATCCCCTAACCGCACGCTTTTCCGCTTTGAATGACAAACGGGTCCCATGATGAAGTCAAAACTGCAGAAATCCTTGTGCGACCGGTGGTGGCAGCAAGAACTGTGGATCCAGGAGCTCTCGGTGTCTGGCACTAATTTGGTGACCGGTATCAATTGTGGTGCCTGCGCCTGGTATTGGAAGCACTAGAATGTTTGTGTTACAACCAGTCTGGCAACAGAAGGGAGCCAGGTAGGTTCACTGTCTCCTGGATTCAAAGGGAATCTCTCTGACCACAGCAGGAGATTCCAGTACCATTACTAAGGTAGAGCCAACTGGGATCCCTGTCAACAAGTGTCCAGGGGAATTGCTTTTCTTTCCCACTGAGCTGGAGATCTCTTTTCTCTGCCCAAACTCCAGGCAGACTGGGAAGAGGAATTCAGCCGCCATAAGCATTCAGCTTGGGAAGGACTATCCCCCACAGGCAAAGAAGATTCCACTATAGTAAGTATCTTTAAAGACTGGCTAAAGGAAGTTCTTTAAATATAACATTTGAAAATGAAAAATCTTACAAAGTGAAGGAAGACTATTAATAATGTTAAAAGCAGAAGTAAAGGTACATAGAATACATGCTCTTTTTCTGATTAGTTGTATAAATCAAATTTGAATATTGCAACAAAAATTATGACGTCATCTGATCTAACAATGATAGTGAAAAACAGGAAGGGACAAGGACCGAAATGGAAGTGAGTTTTCCACAATTCACATGCAGTGGTAAAATGTTCGTAGTCGTAGACTTTGATAACTCACAGAATGCAATTGGAATACTTGGCCGCTACAAAAATTACATAAAGAGATATACTCAAAAGCACTATAAGTGAATCAAGATGAAATTTAAATAGAAAATGTTCAGTAACCCAGAGAAGGCAAGAAAAGAGAAACCAAGAAATGAAAGAGGAGAAAAATATAAAACAAATAATAGAATGGCAGGCTTACGTGTTAGCAAATCAATTATTACTTTAAATGCAAATAGTCTGAATATAACAATGAAAAGACAGAACGGCAGAGTACATTTTAAAGCTACATGGTTCAATTATATGTTGTAAGAAACCCAAATTCAATGACATAGTTAGGTTGAAAAGAAAAGGATAGAAAAAGATATAACCCGCAAGATTTTACAAGAAGTATTGTGGCTATATTAATAACTGATACTGTAGAATTTAGCACAAAGAAAATTACTAGAGGCAAAGAGGGATATTGCAAAATGAGAAAAGGATTAATCCACCAGGACGATATAACAATCCTAACTGTTTATGCACCAGACAAACAGTGCCTCTGTGGGGAGTTAGTTTAGGAATTCCCTGAGCTTGCACCAATGGGTTAACAAGGCTTAAAGCAGAAAGCAGCCACAGGGTGAAAATGACCCCAGCACAGAGCAAAGCGTCGAGTGGGAAGCCACTTCCACAGGATCAAAGCATCTGAGAACAGGTAAACAGGATGAAAACACTGAGCGTAGAACAAAGTGTAGGGCGGGAAGCCACTTCCACAGGACGAAAGTGTCTGAAAATAGGTAAACAGCGCAAGACAGCCACAGCAGGGTGAAATTGCCCAGAGCTAATTAGCAGAAAAAGAAAAATGCCTTGTTGACCCTGAGGTAACTTTCTCTGTCTTATCCCCTAGACAAGTTAAGGTAAACAGACAAGGCTGCTGGTAGCTGCCGTAAACAGCTATCTGCTTGGCACTGGGATTTTGTTTTGTATTGACCCAAACCCCTAACATGGCATATCTTCAAAACCCCTTTCTTTCACACACATAAGTTAATGATCCCTGTTTCATTGTCTCTTTCTGCACGTCTATCACACTTGTAAGCCTTCTGATCCTAATAAATGCAGAGTAAAGACCCTTACTTGGGGCTCTTGTCTCCTCCCGGACATTAGCCTCTCTTGCATTCAATTTCTGCATCCACTCTCTTCCTGGACAAGAGAGAACTCCAGACTCACAGTCTGCGACATGCCTCAAAATACTTGAAACAGTAACTGATAGGACTGAAGGGGAACAAGACATATTAACATATTTGGACACTTCAACATTCCTCTCTCAAGAACTGAAAGGATTACTAGACAGAAAATCAACAAAAATATAGAGGATTTGAAAAACATAATCAACCAATATGATCTAATGACACAAATAGAACATTTCACCCAACATCAGCAGACCATCTATGTTTTCAAGTTCCATGGAGAATTCATGGAGATACACCATAACCTGAACCATAAACAAACTTCTACAATTTTGAAAAAGTTTAAATCATATAGAGTGTGCTTTCTGACCATAATGGGCGCATACCAGAAAATCATTAACAGAAAGACAATAGTAAGACTTCTAAATATGTAAAAATCAATCAACACATTTCTAAATAATGTGTGGATCAGAAAGTCGCAACGGAAATTACAAATTACAGCCAAATGAGTTAATATCAAAATTTAATCTATCAAAGTATGTGATATACAGCTAAACCAGTGCTTAGGGGGAAATTTTTAGCACCAAGTGGGTACACAAGAAATGAGGAAAGGTCTCAAATCAATAATCTAATTACATACCTCAAAAGCTAGAAAAAGAAGAACTAACCAAACTCAAAGCCAGCAGAAGGAAGGAAACAGTAAGAATAGAAGTCAAATGGAAGTGAGAATACAAAAATAATACAAAATAAATCAATCTGAATCAATCAAGCTGGTTCTTTGGGAAAAAAAAATCATTAAAATTGATAAACCCCTCATAAGACTAACAAAAATAAAAGGGAAGAGGGCACAATAATATCAGAAAAGAAATAGGCAATTTCACTGCAGATCCTGCAGTCATTAAAAATTTAACAAAGAGATATTATCAACAATTTTATGCTCATAAATTTGACAATTTAAAAGAAAGGGCTCACTTTCTCACAAACCACAAACTACCCAAACTTAATCTAGAAGAAACAGAAATTCTGGAGAGCTATATAATTCTTAAACAAGTTCGATGTGTACTGTAAAAACTCCCCAAAATGAAATTTCTGGACCTACATTGTTTCCCTAGGGAATTTATCCAGAGATTTAAAAACAAAATCAACAATTTTATACAACACTTTCAGAAAATAGAAGTCTCATTCTATGAGGCCAGTGTTATCTTGGATATTAAAGCCAGACAACAGTAGTACAAATACAGAAAAATGCAGACCAGTATCTCTCAAGAACTTAGGTTAAAAAAAATCTCTAATATTAACAAATTGATCCAAAATGTCTTAAAAGATTATACACCATGAGTAATTTAGAATTATTTCAGGTATGCAAGGATTGTTGAAGACTTGAAAAAATCAATACAATCTACCATATCAATAAGCTAAAGAAGAAAATTCATACTATTTGACAGAAGCAACATTTGGCAAAACCCAATAGTTATTGTGATAACAACACTCAGCAAGTTAGGCATAGAAAGGAATTGCTTTAAGTGATAAAGCACATCCACAAAAAAATTACAACTCGTGTCGTACTTAATTCTGTCCACCTTGTCTTTCTAATATCAGAAAACAAGCAAGATTTTCTGCTGTTACCACTCATTCAACCTAATACTGAAAACTGAAGCCACTGCAATAGGCAAGAAAAAGAAATAAAAGGCATATATATGGTAAATGAAGATACAAAATTATCATTATTGCAGATGACATGATAGTCTATATCGAAAACCAAGTAATGTACAACAGCAAAAAATCAGGGCTATAATTAATAATTGCCTTCATCAAGGCTAAGGTATAGAAGATCAACACACAAAAATCAGTTTCATTTTCTTTTTCTTTTAAGTAGGCTCCATGCCAAGTGTGGAGCCTCATGTGGGGTCTGAACTCACAACCTAACGATCAAAACCTGAGCTGAGCTCAAGAATTGAATATTTAACTGACACTCAGGTGTCTCAAAAATCAGTTGCATTTTTCAATACTAAAAATAAATGTGTAGGAAGTGGAATTAAAAATACACTACCATTAACGGTAGCAAAAAAGAAACTAAGAAATAAAAGTAAGAAAAAAATACTTAGGTATAAATCTAACCAAACATGTACAGGATTTGTGGGCTGAAAATAACAAAATATTGATGAAATAAAGACGATCTAAATAAATGCAGAGACATACCATGTTAATGGATTGGGAAGTTCAATAGAATAGCAATACCATCTATCATTCTCAAGTTGATCTATACATTTAATGTAATTTCTGTCAAAATCCCAGAAATGATTTTGTAGACCCAGACAACACCCTTGTGAAATTTGTACAGAAAGTTAAAGAAACTAGAATTTTAAAACAATTTTGAAAAAGAAGTATAAAGTAGGAGGAATCACTCTAATATTAAAGCTCATTACATGGTGAGAGTAATAAAAAGTATATGGTTTCACAAAGGGCTAGACACATATATCAATGGAATAAAAAAGAGAAACTCCAAATACCCCTTTGCAAGTACAGACAAGTGGTTTTGAACATAGGTTTCCAAGTGATTCGATGCAAGAATGTTGGCCTTTCAACAAATAGTGCTGGAGCAACTGGGCATCCATAAACAAAAAAATAAACCTCAATTTAAACTTGATGTTTTATTTAAAATTAACTCAAGATGGATCACAGACTTAAATTTAACGTGTAAAACTATAAAACTTAAAAAAGACATAGGTGAAAAATCTTTGCAATATAGAGCTATGCAAAGAACTTTTCAACTTGACATCAAAAACAATTTCTAAGAGGATACATAAATTGGACTTACTTCATCAAAAGTCAAAAAAGCCCCTATGAAAAGGATAAAAAGACAACCTATACACTGGGAGAAAATATGTGCTAATGATCCATATGACAAAGGCCTAGAGTTTAGGACATATTAAAAAAATTTTGAAAACTCAACAATGAAAAGCAAACACACCAAGTAGAAAATGGGCAAAAGACATAAAGAGACATTTCACTAAAGAAGATATAAAAATAGCAAATAAGCACATGAAAAGATGTTCAACATCATTAGCCACCAGGGAAATGTAAATTAAAATGACCATGAGCTGTCACTGTCAGCCTATCAGAATGGATAAAATAAAAAATAGTGATTATACCAAATGTCGGTGAGGATGGAGAGAGAGTGGATCATTCATACAAGCTGGTGAGAATGTAAACTGGTACAGCTATTTCAGGAAGCATTTATGTAGTTTTTACTTATTTATTTATTTAATTATTTATTTTAAATAAAACCCAACATATAGGGATACCTAGCTGGCTCAGAGAGCTGAGTGTCAGACTCTTGATTCTGGATCAGGTCATGATCCCAGGGTTGTGGGATCGAGCCCCATGTTGGGCTCTGTGCCAGGCATGGAGCCTGCTTGAATCTTTCTTTCTCTCTCTCTGTCTCTCCCTCTGCCCCTCTGGCTCTCTTCCCTACTCATGCACTCTCTCTCTAAAACATATAAAACAAACCGGCAAACAAAACAAAACAAAACAAAACCCTCCAATATGCAATTACCATTTGACTCAACAAGTATACTTGGAAATTTATCCCAGAAAAATTAAATGCAGGTTCACACAAAAGCCTGTACATGAGTGCTTATAGCCATTTTCACAGGAGCCCCAACTAGAAACACTGCAGATGATCTTCAACAAAAGAATGGTTAAACAAAGTGTGGTACAGAAATGCCATGGAAGACTACTCAGTAACAAAAAAGAACAAATTACTGATATTCACAATACCTGGATTGGATTATGCTGAGTAAAAAAAAAAAAAAGCCAATTCTAAAAGTCCAATACTATATGATTCTAACTTATGTAGTATATGCTAATGTCAAAATTTTTAGAATTGGAGAGCAAATTCAAGGTTTTGTGCTGTTAGGGATGTTGAAGGTGGGGAGGGAGATGGGTATCGTCATAAAAGGTCAACCTGGGTGAACCTCATAATGTTCAAACTGTTGATTATTTTTTTTATTAATTTTTAAAGTTTATTTGTTTATTTTGAGAAAGAGAGAATTCCAACCAAGCTCCATGCAGTAAGTGCAGAGCCTGATGTGGGGCTCAAATTTACAAACCCTGAGATCAAGACCTGAGCTGAGATCAAGAGTTGGACGCTTAACTGACTGGGCCACCTACGCACCCTTTAAGTGTTCATTATTTTGACTGTGGTGGCAGATACACATACATATCCATTTGGTAAAACTATATAGAAATACACACACACACACACACACACACACAAATACATGTAAAAGTAAGGGAATCTGAATAAATGTAGTGGTTGTTTCAATGTCAATATTCTGGTTGTGAAATTATACTACAGTTTTGCAAAAAAAAGGCTACCAATGGGAGAAAAGGTACGTGAGAATCTCTGCATTAATTCTTATACAGAGAACTGTAGATTCAGTTATCTACAATTATCTCAATGAAAATTTTATTTAAATTTTGTCTTTACTATTTTTGAGAGAAAAATAGCTAACAGTATAAAAACACACAGACTTTTAGAAAAAGAGATATAAAATTTGAGAAATGAATAAAAGATAAAGATAATGTTGATTAAAAGTGTAAATTTACTGGGCACCTGGGTGGCTCAGTCACTTAAGCATCCAACTTTGGCTGAGGTCATGATCTCATGGTTCGTGTGTTCAAGCCCCATGTTGGGCTCTGTGCTGACAGCTCAGAGCCTGGAGCCTGCTTTGGATTCTGTGTCTCCCTCCCTCTCTGCCCCTCTCCCACTCATGCTCTGACGCTCTCTCAAAAATAAATAAACATTTTAAAAAGTGTATATTTATTGTCCTTTTGGGAGAAGGCCAATTTTGTAGGAAAAAAAATGAATTGCAAGATGTTACTATTGACGGAATCAGGGTAATTATACAAAGAGATTCTGCATGATTTCTTACAACTGCATGTGAATCCATAATTATTTCCAAATTAACAGTTTAATTTCAAATTAGTGACAAATTCCAAAAAGATGAGAGGTTATGGAGAAGGAGGGAAAAAAGAGAGATAATGACAAGAGAATTTCCACATATTTTAAATGATGGGAAAAAAGAGAGAAGTCAGGTCTGCAACTTGACCAAATAGAGAGTTTCAATAAAACTAGAGTGCATATTTCATTGTCAGTTACCTTTGATAGGGCCCATACTTAATGATAGTGATAAAGGAAATGATAATGATTAAAAGGGAAAGTCATGGGCAAGGAGAAAAAAATCAAAATGAGCACCAATCAGATTCTTACTACCAGGAATTATTATTGCCAGTAATTGAAGGTGGAGGAACCCCTATGATGCCACACCTTGGACTAAAATGAGGACTTGCAGAGGCCTAAGGGTTGCATACAAAGGAATAATTTGGGTTGGTAAACATATTCTATTGATATGATATGTCTAAATATTTCTGCATATTTCATATACCTGTTTCCCTCACTGGTTCAGCCACAACCAGAGACAAAAAACTAAACAGCTGTAAAGCTATCCTGTCACAATTCTACTAGTAGCCATCATAGCAAGAAGATATTTGGACTGAGGGATGGAAACACTCACTGTCCAGGTGGACGTGCAAACTGCCTAGAAAAAAGGGAGGATACGAGAATAAAAAAGTCAATAGAAAATCTCAAAAATGTTCCTAAAGCAGACACACTACAAGGAATATAGGAGTATAACACAATAAAAGTTGAACGAACTGGATATTCAACATTCTAATGATTCGTAGGTGAAAGAGGAAACAAAGAGTGAAATTACACACTTTTGGAAAGTATTGTCAATGACACTTGTATTTATTAAAGCGTATAGGGGGCGCCTGGGTGGCTCAGTTGGTTAGGCGGCAGACTTCAGCTCAGGCCATGATCTTGCGGTCCGTGAGTTCGAGCCCCGCGTCGGGCTCTGTGCTGACAGCTCCCTCTCTCTGGAGGAGAGAGGCAAATTAAGTAATAAGTTTGCATCCTTTGGATAAATTGTCTCCCTCTCTCTGGCCCTCCCCCATTCATGCTCTGTCTCTTTCTGTCCCAAAAATAAATAAACGTTGAAAAAAAAAATTAAAAAAAAAAAAGAAAAAAAGAATACTTAGTCTCCAATAAAATCACAAAAGCATGCTTTTGAACTAGAAAAACTATTTTGTCATGCACGTATTCATTCATCAAATGATTATGCTAGTCATTCTTCTTGCCTGAATTCATTAAAGAATAAAACAGGCAAAGGTTCCTGCCTTTGTGGAGATTATATTCCAGCCAGGCAAGAGAGGGCTTCGACAAAATTCTAGTAAATAATGTAGATTAGGAGGCAATGAATATAGTAAAAGAGAGATCAACAACGTAGGGACAGGCACGTGAGCGGTGAGTTTCAATTTTAAATGGGGGTGGGGGGGGGTGGTTGGCTCTACCCTTACTGAAGAGGCACATTTTAGCAGAAATCGGCAGCAAGTGAAGGAGGGAGCCATGATGATATCTGATGGGAGGAACATCCCAGATGGAAGGATCAATTAATGCCAAGGCTCTAAGGCAGGAATGAGAGCACGAACCACTAGAGAGAGCAGGGGGAAGCCTGACTGCAGTGGAATGAGCAGCACTAAGGGGAAGAAAAGTAACAGATGATGTCTGAGAGGCAAGAGGAAGGGATCATGTACATCTTCCGTCATTTTATGAAAGTAAACAAAACGCTAAATATTAAATAGCACAATGTTAGTCGTGCCGGAAATAATTTATTAAAACACCATAAGTGAACATGTGATGTAACAAGTAGATAAAAAAGCCTTAATAAAACAGAAGAAATGCTTTAGGAGAGCCACATATATTTGACAATTTGGTATAGGACAGGTTTAGTGTTTCAAATTTAGTTTTGTTTTTTTTTTTTCAACGTTTATTTATTTTTGGGACAAAGAGAGACAGAGCATGCACCGGGAAGGGTCAGAGAGAGAGGGAGACACAGAATCGGAAACAGACTCCAGGCTCGGAGCTGTCAGCCCAGAGCCCGACGCGGGGCTCGAACTCTCTGATCGCGAGATCGTGACCTGGCTGAAGTCGGACGCTTAACCGACTGAGCCACCCAGGCGCCCCTAGTGTTTCAAATTTAGAATAGCTATCTATTTGGGGGCAAAGTCTAAGTTAACCATACACCATGGAAGAATAGAGAGGACGCTGAAATGTAAAAATCACTGCTGGCTTTGCAGACAGGAGAAGCAGGTCCTAGCCAAGGCATGTGGGTGGACTCTAGAAGCTAAGAATGATCCTGAGCTGACAGTCAGCAAAGAAATTGGGATTTCAATCTTAGCATTTCAAGGAACTGAACTCTGCCAACAGCCCAAATGCACAAGGAAAGAGATTATCCCTTTGAGCCCTGACAAAATTTGATTTTAGCCTCATGCAGCCCATGTCAATTTTCCACCCATGTAACTGTATGCTTCATAAATCTATGTTGTTTTAAGTAACAAAGGATAAAGAAAAGCATTAATTACATCTGAGTTCAAGAATTAAAGATTATATAATTTCTAGGAGAAAATGTATGAAAATATATTCCTAGTGTTGGTAATGGAAGATCTTTCTTGGAGTAAAAATAAGCCTAAAATTTTGAGGCAAAGGATTTTTGGTTATAGTGTATTTTAATTAAAAATTTTTGATATAGCAAATGGTATGACACCCATAAAGTTAAAAGAGAAAGAAGAACCTAGAGAAATTATTGTAACATATTACCACTATCTGTTAATATCCTTAAACATGAAGAACAGTAAATAATCAAAATAAAGAGCAGCCTCCTAATAACAAAATGCACAAAGGTAGGAGACCAAAAGTTCCAAAAAATACAAATAGTTACCCGCAACCAATAATGAAAGAAAGTTTACCAATAATGAAAGAAATGCAAATTAAGTAATAAGTTTGATTTTCCTATCGATGGGAAAGGATTTGGGCTGCCAAAAATGCTCAGGAATGGAGAAGGGAAAAAGAGATGGGCTCTCTCACAAACTGGTAAGCTGGTGGGTACTTAAATTGTTACTTTCTCGAGATCATGATGGCAAGGATATCAAGATTCTTTTTTCATTATTAATTTATTTTCAGATTACTTAACATACAGTGTAGTCTTGGCTTCACGAGCAGAACTCAGTGATTCATCCCTTACATATGATACCCAGTGCCCATCCTGAAAAGTGCCCTCCTTAATGTCCATCCCCCTTCTAACACCCACCCCCAACCTCCTCCCTCCAGCAACCTTCAGTTTCTTCTCTGTATTTAAGTCTCTCATGCTTTGTCTCCCTCTCTGTTTTTACTTTATTTTTGCTTCCCTTCCCCTAGGTTCATCTGTTGTGTTTCTTAAATTCCATACATGAGTGAAAACATATGATGGCTGTCTTTCTCTGACTGCCTTATTTTGCTTGGCATAATACCCTCCAGTTCATCCATGTTGTTGCAAATGCAACGTTTCATTCCTTTTCACTGGTGAGTGGTACTTCGTTGTGTTGATGGATATTTGGGCTCTTTGCATACTTTGGCTATTGTTGATAGTGCTGCTATAAATACTGGGATGCATATGTCCCTCTGAATCAGCGTTTTTGCATCCTTTGGATAAATTGTTATTAGTGCAACTGCTGGGTCATAGGGTAGTTCTATTTTTAATTTTTTGAGGAACCTTCATACCGTTTTTGCAGAGTGGCTGCACCAGTTTGCATTCCCACAAACAGTATAAAAGTATCCCTCTTTCTCCACAAGAGAGAACAAAATTTTAAATGTGGAGCGGATTTAGCAATTTCACCTCTGTAAGGTGATCTTAAGGATCAAATATGTAACTCTGTGAAGATATGTAAAGTTACATATACTATACCACTGTGAATAATAGTAAAATCCTGGCAAAATGCTAAATATTAATTGCATAATAGATAATGAAATTATGGAGCATTCATATAATTTAGATTAACATGAAGCTGTTAACAATGATGAATTAATTTATACACATCATCAGGGTAAGTTTTCCTCTCTATGTTAAGCTAAAAAATCAGGTAGCAAGTAATATGGGCACACTTATGAAACAAGATAAATGTTATGCAAGTGATCACCTATGTATACAAAATATGAAAAGGAACATTTCTCAAATAGAAGAAATATTTAGAGTTGGGAAAAATGCATACCGACAATAATAATGATCTCTATGTGCCTTCACACGAGTACTTTCTTTTTTCTTTTCTTGTATTTTTGGATTGTTCCTTAATGAAATATGTAGTGTTTATAAAAGTTATTTTATACAAAAGTGTATTAAACAGTAAGGAAGACAGTAGATGGTCAAGTATCTAGGGAATCAATTCAATAAATACATTCAGAATTCAGGCAAAACAAACAGATAAAAATAAAGGGACAGAAGGTTGGAAACGTGAAGAAATACATACAAGGAATCCCTGAAAGACCAGAGAATTGTCAGAACAGAATGAGTAACATAGAAAAGTACAGAATGGTCAATTCTTCTGTCTTTAAGAAAAGTTGTAAGAAAATATTAATGAAAAGGGCTAAATGTCTAGGCTTACCCAGTGACATCTTTTGAATTTTAGGAAATTAAAATCCATCTTAGGGGCACCTGGGTGGCTCAGTTGGTTGAGCATCAGACTCTTGATTTCAGCTCAGGTCATGATCCCAGGGTTGTGGGATCAAGCCCCGTGTTGGGCTCTGTGCTGAACGGTATCCTGCTTAAGTGTCTCATTCTCCCTCTCTCTCTCTCTCTCTCTCTCTCTCTCTCTCTCAAAAAAAGCATCTTATGAATAATCAGAAAAAATGTCACAAAGGAACAAAACCCTAGCTGTAGGCAGATACTGTAATACTAAGCCAAGAAAATAAGCAAATCACAAACAACATTTGAGAAAAAGTGCCTATCTGTGCAATAGACTAACACAAAGAAATATACATTTAGAACAGCAATAAATGAAGAGGATGTCTGGATGAAATTTGCTTTCTTAGACTCTTGAGACCAAAGAGCAGGTATTTCCGAAATGGCTAGGTAGAAGACCCAGGGATGGCTTTTGAGACAATCCCTCTCAATTTCTAGTGCTTTTCAAGGAGACAGCTCTTTCAAGGGAAGCAATTTCCATTTCCATTGATGCAAACTTCTGACAGGTATTTTTTAAAAATACAGAGAGCCATTATGTTGAGTTCATATAAGAAAGAACATCACTTAGAAAAGCGTGGCTTATCCTCTAAAGAGTAGAAATTACTCCCAATTATAGGAACGGCAATTAAATGCTTGAGTAGGCTTATGTAAATGACAAGGGGCATTGAAAAAATCCTGCACTGTGGGCATTCCAAACTCCAAGACCTGGCTGAGAAGACCTGGGAACCCCACTGGCAGGAATCAGAAGGCTGGCCTCAGTTTCAGTGCTGTCACTGGGAGGTCCTGTGAAAGGTACGGAGCCTCTCACGGCCCTGGTTTCTTCAATCCCGGTCAATGCCTCATTTCCAAACACTCCAGAACAAGCCACTGGGCACACGTTAGTGCATGGTACTAGATAAGAGCCCAGAGGTTCAAGGTCCCACAACTGGAGTTCAAATCCTGATTTGACCACATAGTCGTGGTGAGGCTGTGGGCATTCTTGCTTTTTCTCGTTCTCATCGGCAAAGAGGAACATAATCCCTCATCTTCTAGGTACATATGGAATATATATTATACCTTACATAGTCTGAAAGTGTTCCGTAATTCCTTTTATCAGAGGGAAAATATTCGTGAAATAAGAGAACGATAGCAATAAAAGCTTGCTTCTTCTATGCCAGGAACTTAATTATTACCTACAACAATTCCACGAGAAAGCCTTTATTATTCCCATTTTACTGATCAAAGAACAGGCTGGTGGGGATAAGAAACCTGCTCAAATAATAAACAGAAGCGCAGAACTTGTACTATACTTCAGGTGTAACTAATTCCAGAGCTCAACTTTCAGCCACGACCATTTAATGCCTGAATAACTGTCTATACACTGAGGACATTTTGCATCCATTACACATTTTACCTAAAAAGGACTCCATTAAGATAAAGTATCCATTTTCCTCTCCTGATCTTAAATTGAGGTGACTAGCTTCGTAGCTTGCAAGCTGGTTCATTAGACAGAACAATTATAAGCACCGGAGGAATCAGTAAATGGTGAAGTTTGTCACAAAGTAAAATATTAACAAAGGCAGTTGCGATTAATTTTGAAATAATTGCTGGATCCTACTCCCACCAACACGAAGCTACATATATATTCCAACTAATTTGATGGGGCTGAACTTCAAAAACAGATTAAGTCTTTTTAGATTTTTACCTCAAAGATAATTAGCTTGAAATACAGGAGATGAGAATAAATCACAAATACTGTTATTTCAAAGACATTTCCTTTCGCTCGATCCTGATTTGCCTGACATCTTGATGCATAAAAAGTAATATTCCATCTGTGCAAAAGCTTTGCACATTTTGCTCAGAAATACCATTTTTATACTTTAGCCCCTGGATGGCGATTTGCACGGTTTCATCTCCTCTTGCTTGACAGTTATTCCGTGATTGCTTAGAACCTCCTGAGTATACACAGCAAATAAGGAAAGGTGGTAAAAGTGAGAAATCTCAGGAAGGTAAAGATGAAGTGAGAGAAGTGTACTGGAGAAGCTTGAGAAAAATAGCTCAATGCTTGCTGCTTTGGAAGACCAGAAGCCACTCCTAAGCCCTTCTCCTGTGTCTGGGTTAGGTCAGCTGGAGCTCTCACTGGTCTAGAAGGAACCTCAAGATATTTCTGTCTGCCTGACAGTTTCAAGCAAGGTTTTACCCGATATAGCAACATGGACATCTGGGCAGTGTTTGGGAAGCTGAAATAAACATTTGCCAACACAAAGCCCCAAGTTTGTTTTATTGCCTTAAAGGACTTTTTTTTTTTTTTAAGTGTTGTCTCATTTTTAGCAAAACCTCTACACTGTCAAGGGGACCCTAGACAAAGTCCAATTTGATTTCTCTCCTGTGGCTTTGCCTGATGTATCGTGCATAGTGCTCTCTAACTTGTTTACCGGGAGTTAACATTTATGTTTGCCTTCTAAAGAATAGCTCCTAACACCACTCATGTATCTGATTCTATGGATCACTGTCAATAACAAAATACTGAATGGAGTCATATTCTGTTTTTCATTCCTGTTGGATTCACTAGCCACCTCCAGAGGAAAGTGTTGCTATTTGGTTGCTATGGTGGCCAAGGAAGGGAAATAGTGGCGTATATTTACCTTGGAAAATTATCTGCCCTTTTCAAACCATGCACTCTGACTGCCTATCTTTAAAAATAACATTTCAAAGCCTGACCAAGGTGTTGGAAATAAATTTGTACTAAAAGCTTGCCTTTTCTATCACTTCCCATTTTTTACTTCATTACTATGAGAAAAAGTGTATTAGTGTCTGAACGTCTCATCAGTTCTGAGAACGGGAGCTGTAGGCAGTTCATAAAATGGAAATTGTTAACTGGTTGGATCCCTATTTGCAAGGGTACCGCACGCACAACTGTTTGATTTGCAACAAATTTGCATACTTTGGGCTCCAATCTTATACATGTGTATTGCGCTGGGAATAGGGGCTTGGTTGATGGTGGTGGACGAAGTTGTAACACAGTTTGAGAGCTGAATTAGGGTTGTTTGTGCAGTAGGCAAAAACCTGAAACATTATAAAATATCCTGTTATTCTAAAATAGTACCTTACATGTCTTCCCTTTAAAATTGAGGTGTAATTGATATATAACACTGTGTTAGTTGCAGGTGTACAACAATGGGACCAATATTTGTATACATTGCAAATGATCACCATAGAAGTCTACTCAACATCTGTCACCATACCTGGTCACAGCACTTTTTTTTTCTTGTGATCTACATATCTTCTTCTGCTATCGCTCGTATTTATAGGCTACCTCCCAAAATTCATTCTACGGCTACAATGAGTCAATTATTGCCCCTGACCCTGTATGGATCAGATAACAGAATCACTGCCTAACTGGCTTTTGAAGTGTTTGTGTGAGAAACAAAATTGACCAGGGTAAAATTGATCCGTGCAAATCACCGTGGCAACTCCAAAACAACTCAGTTTTTTTTTTTTTTTCTGTTGAGGCTTTAAGCAGACAGGGGCCACAAGGACCTGTGTGAGTCCCTCCTAAGACAAGGCATTTTCTTGGCAAACATTTTTCTGTAGGATGGGCGAAGATCATTTTGATACCCACTGTGTCCTACGTGGGAGAGGCTTTGCAGACTGCTAACATTACAAACACACACATATCCAAACACGAGCTTCAGCATGACTGTTCTGAGGGCCCAGGATGGAGTGTTCACCCCAACTTGTATACTAATAAGTGGACCTGTAACCAAAATGATACCTGATAAAGGGCAAGTGATTATGGAGCAGGGTTTCAGAACACGGATGTGTTTCCCAAGATCTCTATTCTTTGACTTCAAACTCAGGGCGCCTCCTTGGGCTCTCTAAGGTCACATGGGCAAAGTTTACAAGGGCGGTAGTCAATCTCAGCTGTTGCCAATCTCTCATGCTCTCCTTGCAGTTAAAGGTGATTGATTAAAAGGATGCACGGCCAGCTCCCAGACCAACCCAATGATAGGTTTGGGGAAGGTACCCCTGGGGGATCAGGAGCCATTTTGAACACCAAAGCTAATTCTCCAAATTTAAGAAGAAACTGGAATTACCTGGAGAAACCATAGGCAGGGATGGGTCCCCTAGAAGCCAGGTGTCCTCTGCTTCTCAGGAACAGCTCAGGAAGGTTCACCATCGGACCACAGATGACAGTGACAGAGAGGGGAGCTCTGAGTAGCTGGTATCTTTGCCATGACGGGTAAAGACAAGATTGACAGAGGGTAATCAATCTTCCACGGAAGAGAGTGTTGATTGGTTCTATTTTTTTTAACTTTTAAAAAATGTTTATTTTTGAGAGAGATTGTGCATGCAGGGGAGGGGCACAGAAAAAGAGGGACAAAAGATCTGAAGTCGGCCCTGCACTGACAGCACAGAGCCCAGTGCCAGGCTGGAACTCATGCACCGCAAGATCGTGACTGGATTGGAAGTTGGATGCTCACCTGACTGAACTACTCAGGTGCCTTGGTTCTGCTATTTTTGGTTTACAGATCCTGAAAAGAAGAAAAATCTACCCAAATAAAAGGACTTCTTGGGGTGCTGGGCTGACTCAGTTGGTGACACATGTGAGTCTTGATTTTGAGGTTGTGAGGTCGAGCCCCACCCTGGGTGCAGAGATGACTTAAAACTAAAATCTTGAAAAATAAAAAAGGACTTCTTAAATATTACAATTGAGCTAATTGCCTTGAGGGGGTTGGGCCAGGTGGACTCAGGTTTTAGATAGACACCAACCTACAATTTACTTTGGTGTTTAGAAAATAATTTGTTAAGTTCTATCTTGATTTCTTCCCCCCCGTACCTTGACAAAACCAGTAAACTTCTTTAAGTAGTCAAATGACCCACAATTACTGGTTGAGTGAGCCTCCGAAAATCAGTGTAGTCACTCTGGGAAATACAAAACCATGATTCTCTAAAGGATGTTACCTGACAAAAAAGGAAAAACCTTACTTACACTAAAAAACAATTCGAGAATAGTTTCATTTTACGAATATCTTAGAAAGTCATTGCATTCCAAAGCAGCCAAAACTGCTTCACAGAGTACAAAGAATTGAGCTTTGAAAGCTAAATAGAATGTAAATAGGCATTTTATTTATCTATCGATTTTCACAGTTGGCTGGTTACACCGTAATTTTCCTGGTTGCGTGTTCCTCTCTCGTCCAGGAAAAGTGAGCCTCAAACTTTTTGAGCATGAGAATCATGTACTGTTTGGGGCACTTTCTCGGCTCTGTCTGTGCCTTCTCACGTTCCGAACTGGCTCTGAGCCTCTCTTTAGGTTATATCCCCTTAAGAAGATAGTCCAGAATTGTCAAGAGCCATAATTTCTCCTTATAAGTATTAATTTATCGCCACTTACAACAAATGGATTAGAAATCTATTATTCAGATAAAGATCCTGACTCTGGGTTGCTGACTGTAAGTAGCTGGCATAGGGCTGGGGAGGGGTCTGCGGATGGGATGCTGCTGGACAGCTGGTCAAAGGGAGAAGGGAAGGGACCAGGGGAACTTGATGGGACAAACATATGCAGCCCAGTGTGACTATTGTAGTCCGTGGGCGGTTTGAGTCCTGGCTTTGCCACATCCTAGCTGCGTGACTGTGCTCAGATTTCTCAGCTTTTCTGGGTGTCAGTTCCTTAGGTAAGTGGATCTCGATACTGCTGATCTGAAAATGGTATGAATATGAGCAACATTTGCTCAAACGGGTTACTGTGGGTGTTAAATAATTTAACATTTAGGAAGCTTGGTGGAATGAAAGTAAAGTAGATTTATTTTGTGTATTTAGTTTATTTTTTTTAACTTTTTAATGTTTATTTTTGAGAGAGAGAGAGAGAGAGAGAGAGAGAGAGAAACAGAGAGAAAGAAAGAATATCCCAAGCAGGCTCCAGGCTCTGAGCTATCAGCACAGAGCCAGGCCAGGGACCCGAACTCATGATATCATGACCTAAGCCAAAGCCGGACACCCAACCGACTGAGTCACCCAGGCACCTGTATTTATTTTTAACTTTTCAAATATTCCATATCATTGTTTACATTTCATTGTATCAATGTTTATACAGCATGAATACATGTGTTACATTTTCAATAGCTGAAGTTCATAAACTTTAAAATGGGGTGAGAAAAGAGTACCATTTCTTGCATTTTTTAAAAATTTTAAATGTTTATGTATTTTGAGGGAGAGAGAGGAGGACGGGGAGCAAGCAGGGAGGGGCAGAGAGAAAGAGAGAGAATCCCACGCAGCCTCTGTGCTGTCAGAGCAGAGCCCAATGTGGCTCTCGATCTTAAGAACTGTGAGATCATGACCTGAGCCAAAATCAAGAGTCAGATGCTTAACTGAGCCCCCCCAGGTGCCTCTCGCTTCTGCAATTTCATGGATCCTAACCTAAGAGATGAGAATCTGCAGGGCAGTACCCAGAACTCTGCATTTTGAAAGTCAGTCCAGCTATTTATAACACAGATGACACCTGAGCTACCTTTGAAAAACCATACATATACTCCAAATGTCTTCTTGCAGAGACAGCACCTCTGGATATCTTCAGCAGCTAGTACAGGGCATGACACATAGTAGCTACTCAATAAACATCTGATGGATGAGTAAAAGAACCAACTGTTGGATGAAAAGAAATACTAATCCAGAGTTTCTCAACCTCAGTGTAACTGATTCCGGGCCAAATAGCTCTTTGTTGCTGGCACTGTCCCGAGCATGATCGGATGTTTAGAAACAACCCTTACTCATTCCCACTGGATGCCAGTAGCACTCCCTCCAGTCGTGACAACCCCAGATGTCACCAGACGTTACCATTTATCTCATGGGGGCCAAACGAGGCCCAGCTTCAAACTACTGTCCTAGACAGAGGCACCAGCAGAAGGGGAAAGCCCTCACACACTGTGTGGCACACAATAAACATGGGCCCAACATTGCTGCTATTGCTTTAAACCATTTGGGATGCTGAATCACTGCAGAGGATGCGGAGGAAGCACCCAATCAAAGGGTTGTACTAGAGTTCTGTGAGCCTTCTTGTAGGATTAGATAATTACTTTCTCCTTCCGAATGCTTATCTGAGTATGCTCGTAAGAAAAAAAATTAATTTGATTTTGAGCACCCCTAGCAGATGTCTGGCCCTTAATTTAAAAAAAAAAATGTTATGTGTTGTAATTGATCAGTGTGATTCCTATTAAGTCAGTGGGGAGTCAAGGAATAAATCCATATACAAGGCTTCAAAGTGCAACCTTGAGTGTGATCCACTTGTTATATTCATGAGAATTATAATCGATTGCCTATATAGGGACACATTTATTTTATTCCCCCACCCTTTAAAAATTTAAAGCCACACACACACTTTGTAAAAGGAACTCACTTTGTCAAGAAAGCAAGCAGGAAAATGAAATGTAAAAGATCAGTGTCCTAAACACCATTTTCACCTTATTCTTTAAACACGTGGCCACTCGTACAGCTTCAGACCAAACTTTCGAATCTCCCTCAGGCAACTGACAATTACAGTTTGAAGTACAAGGAGGTGTGATTTTGTGCTCTCCTCCAACAAAGGTAAAAGTGAGGATTAATGGCCTCATGGAAGCACACGTGGGTACGTAGCTCAGATGGAATTCTGCGTTTCGCTTGGGGTTCAAAATAATGACTTGGGAACTTCAGTAAGACAGGTAAAATGAAAGAAATGATAGAGAAATCCAGCCTGAGTTCTGCTCAGATTTCTACCACAACAGCAGTTACTGCTACAACAACATCAACAAGAGACACAGACCACAAGACGATATGCATCTGAACTGCAAACTTTTGTTCTACACCTGCTGTTACTAGCCAATCATGGCAAGTGCTATTCCTACGCACGCCCGCGTCTGGAACAAGGTATGACAACAACCCTAACTAATATTTTTCCTACCGCTCCTCCACTGCTGCCGGAAAATAACTCTACTGAGACCTCTCTACAGTCCATAAGCTTCAAACCATCCGATGAGGTAGGAATTTAGTTCCGTGTTCCCAAACGGAGGCTTAGGGTTTGTCTGATGTGCTCACCAAAGGCAGGAAGACCACTCAAGGCGTGAGTCCTCGTCTCCAGTTCAGTGATGTGCTACTCGACACCGTGGCCAGATGGCCCTACCTTCCTGGAACTGGGCCATCTAGTTTGTTGAATGCCGGGAATGGATTAGGTAACATGTAAGCAGTTTCCTCTATTCCTTCTCAGATGAACTTTATCACTGTATTACATTAGCCCAGAGCAGCATGGCCCCACACAGTGACCCGGAACTAAATGTTCAGATGTGTCCTCCGGGTTCCCATGGGGGCAGCTAGCTAGAGCTGTGGCTCAAGCCAACAGGTGTTAATTGAATTTGTTGTCTGCTGGCCAATAGGGCAATGTTGAGATCAGGAACCTCCCCTCCCCCCATGTCCACACCAACGCTGACCATGAAATAAGCCATTTGTATTTGAACTTTGAGGTCCAAACAGTGAGGACTATGGAAACCCCGTAAGTTAACCATCCTTTAAGAACATGTTCCTTCAAGAAGAAAGACTAAGGGAGGATTTGAGAGTAGGAAGGACAAGTTCTGGCCTGTTTGTAAGTGACAGCATTGTCGATGACAGCAATGTTCCTAGTACTGTTTATAATAGCAAAAAGTTGGATACCACTTACAAGCCCATCAGGAGGGGGCTGGCTACATTAATTATGAGACTTCTCTACAGCACAATACTGCAAAGCCATTAAAAATGATGTGTAATTCTATATGTGACACAAAATGACACCCATTTTATGTAAATGACAGGATAAATTGTCATCATATTCCCACTTACAAAAGACAACTCATTTTTTTTAATTACTCTTTTTTTTTTTTAATGTTTATTTACTTTTGAGAGGGAGGGAGAGAGAGAGATAACAGAGTGCGAGTGGGGAAAGGACAAAGAGAGGAAGACAAAGAATCCGAAGCAGGCTCCAAGCTCTGAGCTGTCAGCATAGAGCCCGACGTTGGGGCTCAAACTCACGGATGGTAAGATCACAACCTGAGCCAAAGTCAGACGCTTAACCGACTAAGCCACCCAGGGGCCCTCATTTCAAACTCTGTGTTAACAACGAAAATTGATATATATATATATATAAAACCACTACCTCTTTGGGGCGCCTGGGTGGCACCGTCGGTTAAGCGTCCGACTTCAGCCAGGTCACAATCTCGCGGTCCGTGAGTTCGAGCCCCGCGTCAGGCTCTGGGCTGATGGCTCAGAGCCTGGAGCCTGTTTCCGATTCTGTGTCTCCCTCTCTCTCTGCCCCTCCCCCGTTCATGCTCTGTCTTTCTCTGTCCCAAAAATAAATAAAAACGTTAAAAAAAAAAAAAATTAAAAAAAAAAAAAAACCACTACCTCTTGGCAGTGGATTAAACTCGATCTTTATTTTTGCCTGTATAAATTTTAAATAATATGCAGAAAAAAGATACAAAGCTATTTCTAAAGACAGGGAAATCTAGACGTAGGAGGCTACACTTATATTCTGGTGACAATTTTCTATCACATCCCAACTTGGTAAACAGCCTATCGGTTTCGTTTATATACTGTATGAGAAAATCAGACCTCTCCTCTTTAAAAACCCACACCTCCTATCTGATCAGCCATGTTATTTGTTAGCTTTGATTCTGAACAACTGGTAGCCTCTCGTGAAAGTCAAATCCCCCCAGCAGGAGATGGACTAATACTGGCAGGTGCAGGTTATGACAGTAGCTCATGTGAACACCATTAGAATAAATACGAAGCTTCAAACTCAACTGCAGGGAAGGAAACAATGCTAATCTGAACACATCCATTATAAAGTGTGAGGAAGGAAGAGCACTTTTTTACGGCACGTAAGCCAACACATAGAGAGATACAATCAGCTCCCTTTAGCATAAGTTTTATATGATTTTCAAATGAAGCCTTTCCCCCTCTCCCATCGTGCTTCCCAGACCCAATTTGGTTTGCTGATCTATTTCCATCCGTCAATTTTCTCCTTGAGTACAGTGCATTTTGGGCTCCTCTTTTCCTCCAGGCCTGGAGGCATGTTAATAGGATGAGTCAACAAATGAGCTTAATTGATCCTGTTGGGCCTTTGTTTATGCAAGGCTGGAGAGGAGCTGTTGGCTCAGTTCTCTTCTGAAAATTTTAACTTGGGAAAAATGCATTTCCATCTAATTTTACTTGCCGAAAGGATAGTCACCTATCTATTATTCAACACATATTGACCACTAGATTACAAGCGTCCTCACTTTAAAAGACACGTTTCTCCAACACCGCTGGTACGATTTACAGCATCTGTTCTCCAAAGAATTCAGGGGCTTTCAAATACCTTCTCACGGCTACCCCCTGCCCCCACCCTCCCTTGGCAGTGTGTAGGTGAGAAGGAAACCTTATTTACCAGAGGATGAGGAACCAGCCCAAGGCCGCTATCAAATTTACACCGAAGAGCACAGCAGGACATTTTTCTCAGGTGCTTCCCACCTCCCATGACCACCGCCAGGGTTTGCCTCCCTGCCATTTTCTTAGGCTGCCAAGACGCAGTGAATTCCTTGATGTGCCCTGAGCACATTCCTCAAAAATAGAAAAAAAAAAAAAAGCCCAGTACTGGAGATGTTGTCCTGTCCCCTCTGCCCGCCGCCCCCCCCCCCCCCCCCCCAATCACAGAAGCAAATGACTTGATCTTTTGCTTATCCCTTGACCCATCGTCTGGTGGTAAGCCATGCTTCCTGGCGTGAGTACCTTGGTTCCCTCCCCGGTTGTCTCCTGACACCTCCTCCCTTCTCAAAATGCTAACATCTCCTTCTGCTCAACATTCTTAGCTGACCAGCTTGCCATTTCCTTCTTTGAGAAAATTCAAGCAATAACACGAGAACTTCCACAATCTCCCATGTCCGCATCAACTCACCTTTCCACAGGCTCTGTCTCCCTTCTTGTCCCTGCCGGTAAACCACCTCTGCTCCTCTCCGAGGACATTACCTTACCTTGTGCCCACCCTCCTTCCCTCTCCTGCTCAAACCACCCCTCTCCCTCCCACGTCAATTCTCCTCTGTCTGCAAGATTGTTCCCAGCTGTGTGAAAGCACAGACGTCTCTCCAGCCTTACAACAGTCCCCATTCATTCCATCGCTTCTTTCTCCCAGAGCCTCATTTTCCTCCTCTCCTTTAGCGAACCTCCCCTAAGAACTGTTTGGGCTAATGGTCTTCACTTTGACCTCGAGCTTAGTCAACCATTCTTTTCCACGCTTCTCTCCATAGCACTGTGTTGAAGCCACTCTGTAATCTCACCGGTGAATTCCTTGCAACTACTTCCGGTGACCTCCTAACTTAGTCTCCCTTTTCCCATCTTTGCCTCCCATGCAATATGATAACCCAGCAGTAAAAGTCAAACCGTGTCATGCTTGTGCTCAAGACACGTTCATGGCTTCCCGTTATATGAAGTCCCTATAATTTTATGCAATGTCTTATGTCATATCACTGTCTCTCAACATTTACTCTCAACCCTCATCCCCTCTACTCTGCCTCAGCCATGTCATCTTCTTAGTCCACCTTGAAGAAATCAGGCACACACCCACCTCAGGGCCTTTGCACTGACAACTCTCCCTCTGATATGCTCTTCCTTCAGTTGCGTGCTGGCATACTTCCTTACATTCTCCCTGTACCTGCTTAAATATCACTCTCTCATTTCAGTCACCCTGTCTATTCTATTTACAAATATAATTTTCATCTCCGTGCCTGGGACTGCCCCACTACCACCCCCAACAATTAGGTTTGGTTTTTCTCGACATCACTTACGTTTTATTATTAATTATTTATTTTTTATGGTGTTTATTGCTTATCTCCTTCGGTGGAATGAAAGCCAGTTGAAGGAAGTGATATTGTATTCTACCTTTTAAAACAATTATTATTTTTAAAATTTTCATTTATTTATTTTTGAGAGAAAGAGAGAGTGAGAGAGACAGACAGACAGACAGAGAGACAGAGAGAATGCAAGCTTGTACCAGCAGAGGAGGGGCAGAGAGAGGGAGAGAGAATCCCAAGCAGGCTCTACACTGTCAGCACAGAGCCCAATGTGGGGGGCGCAGACTCATGAATCATGAGATCATGACTTGAGCTGAAGTCAAGAGTCTGGTGCTTACCAGACTGAGCCACCCAGGTGCCCCTAGAACAATTCCTGGCACAGCACACGCTCGGTAGATCTTGAATAAAGGAGTTAGTGGCAAGATGACCACTGGTACTCTAAGGAACTGGTCGCAAGGTACTTATAAAACATGCAATACATATGACTCCATACCTAACTATTTAATTACAGTCTCTGTGGGTAGGGCCCAAGAATGGAACTGATTCTTTTTTTTTTTTTTTAATGTTTATTTATTTTTGAGACAGAGAGAGACAAAGCATGAACGGGGGAGGGTCAGAGAGAGAGGGAGACAAAAATCCGAAGCAGGCTCCAGGCTCTGAGCTATCAGCACAGAGCCCGATGCAGGGCTCAAACTCACGGACCGTGAGATCATGACCTGAGCCAAAGTCGGACGCTCAACCGAATGAGCCACCCAGGTGCCCCAAATCGAACTGATTCTTATTCACAGTGATTTCTGACAGCGATGATTTGAAGAAGGTTAAAGAGCTAGAGCTACAGAATTCTGACTGGCTCTTTGGTAGCAAGCCAGGGGGAGGTAGTCACTCAAAAGTCTTGAATAGGCCGATGATTCTGATCCAGGGTTGTGTGTTCTCCATTGGACAATGTCTAGAGCCATTTTACTCGTCCATACGGAGTACTACTGGCATCTAATGAATAGAGGCTAGGGACCCTTGTAGACATCCTACAATGCACAGGAAGGCTCCCAATCATCAATAATTATCTGAGCCAAAAAAGTTAATAGTGGTGAGGTTAACCTTGGACTAACCTAGTTTCATATCCTGGGCTGTTCACTTGCACAATTTCTGATCCCTAGCTCCCAACAAGAAGTGTGGCAGAGATTTACAGAGAGAGAGACCAAAGGACAATCAGGCAAAGGGAACATTGCTTTTGGAGGAGTTATCTGACTTCCAGCCTCAGCCCTGTTTTTAACTGTATGATCTTGATTATCACAACTATTCATTCTGTTTGGATCATGTTATGGACTGAATCGTCCCTCTCAAATATCATACGTCAAATGCCCTAACACATGATGTGGCTGCATTTGCAGATAGGGCTGTAAGGAGGTAGTTTAGGTGAAATGAAGTCATAAGAGTGGGGCTCTAATCCAGCAGAACAGATGGGATTCCCTTATAAGAAGAAGAAGAGACACCAACAGTGTGTCAGTACAGAGAAAAGGCCACGTGAAGACACAGGGAAAAAGTGGTCCTCCATAAACCAGGAGGAGAGGCCTCATCAGAAACTAACCCTTTCAGCACTTTCATTAAAAAAAATTTTTTTTTAATGTTTATTAATTTCTGAGAGATGGAGACAGAGCGCCAATGGGGCAGGGGCAGAGAGAGAGAGAGAGGGAGACCCAGAATCCGAAGCAGGTTCTAGGCTCCAGGCCGTCGGCACAGAGCCTGACGTGGAGCTCAAACCCACAAACCGTGAGATTACGACCTGAGCTGAAGTTGGATGTCCAATCGTCTGAGTCACCCGGGGAACCCCTAACACTTCCAGCAGTTTGATCTTGACTTCCAGCCTGCAGAACTGTGAGCAAATAAAATTGAGTGTTTGGTGTTTAAGCTCCCCAGTCAGCGGTATTCTGTATGGCAGCCCGAGATGACAGGTGCAGAATGCAAATAAACTTTGGGTTTATGCTGCCCAGCATACACTCCCCTTTCTTCTTAGGGCAGCATCTTGATTTTGCCTTTGGAGCACCGGCTCACCTTTTACATCACTCCTTATAGTTCAAGTAGGGTTGACCTCACCCTCTGGCTCCAAGGGCTGACCTGGGAACTCGGCTTGGCCAATCGGAGTGTTTGTTCTCTTGACCACAGTGATTGAAACCGGGGCAAAAGCAAGTATGGGATTTTTGTTGGATTTCTTGGAAAATTCTGCCGGCTTGCAGCTGGGAACATGGGCTACTGTAACCGTCAGGTGTCTCTGCAGCATACGAAGACAGAGCCAAGAAAAGGAGAGACAGAAAGTTCTAGCCACTTGCAACCAAGGAAGTCCTGACTCAAATTTCCTTGAATGTTAAATAAAAAGGTAGATTTACATTACAGCCAAAAAGTGACAAGATGCAGTAAACGAGACCGAGGAGCCAATGTTTTTATATCTTTGACAATTATCAATAATAATCACATGCAAGGTGAGCCTCTGACCCTGCCCCCACCCCCAACCAAAAGCGGACTGTGAATCGAGTTTGAGGCATATTGTAGGGATGAGAAGAGACCCCAGGTCTCTCCCCTGGGGTGAAGATTAAATTGGAAACAGGAGAAAGCCTTGTAACATTTGTGAGACATTAAAGTTCAAGTGGTAAGGCGAGCCAACTCTGGCCTAGTGGAAGGGGAGAGAGAGGAGAAGAAATACAACAGTAAATTAGTATTAAATGTGTGCACGCCAACTGGCTTTGCTGATAAGTCTTCATGTATTACATACATCCCATGATGTACCTAGTGTGGAAACCGGGTTTATCGTCCCTCGGAAAAGACAGTCATAATTCAGAGCTATTAACAAAAATAATAGGGCTGGGGCCCCGAGGAGCTTTTCTTAGAATGCCTACACACATTCTACCTAACCTAATTTAAGCGATGTCATGAGTCAGAACAGATCCCCATCAAGCCTGTCATGCTTGTCATAACATAGCATTTGAACAGAAGACATCCCTTCCCAGGAGATATTCCTGCTAAGGAACTGTGTTATTTAATGGGGTTTAAAGATTCCTTTTAAGTTGCAGGGCCTGTTTGTAGGAAATTTGCATTGGAGAAAGCAACTGCTGGCTGAGCTCCACTTAAAGGGAACCAGGCTTTCTCCAGGCTCGGATTTGGAGGGCAGGCTCCACAGCTGTAATTAGCTAATGATGGCAGGAGAGCATCGAGGACAGAGGGATTGGGAGGGAGCGGTTGGGGGGAGGGGGGCTTTGGTTTGAATTTGAAATGACGGGCACGGTTTTTTAAGAGCTACCGTCTGGGATTCTGACTCACCTCCAAAATAACCCTGTGGGTCATTCATGATGATGTTTGCGTTTCATGGTGTCGCCTCTCTGCATGAGGTGATTGGACCAGAGTTGGACACCTGGCCCAGTTTTGGCCATCGTATCCTCTTGGGGGTTGGAAATGAGACACAAAAGTAATCTACTCTGTTTGTCCCAAACTTTTTTTCTTGAACTTGGGACATACACATTTCAAGAGACATAGGATGATGGAGGCCACAATTTCCACTTAGTTTGGAGGAAGGAAGAGCATTAGCTTTGAAGCCTTTGGACGAAGCCTTGGTAAAAGCAGAAAGGGACCCAGAAAGAGAGAGAGAGAGAGAGAGAGAGAGAGAGAGAGATCTAGAGCACTTAGAACCTTCAGTCTAGTTCTGAGACATGGCAGATTCCTTACCAGGTGAGTGATTTCAAGACTAGTAGGGGTTAAGAGAAAAGAGTGTGTTTAATTACCAAAACCTCTTTATAATTTTATTTCAAAAGTAGCACTTCAAACTCCGAGGTTCTACTGGTATAAAAGTGACAGAGTAATAACGTTGCTGGAGTTATTTAAACAGAGAGTTACTAAAGCGTCTTACTCTTACCCATCTTTAAATTCTTTCCTTCTGGCACTCTCCACCTTTTCGAAGGATATTTTTGACTGGAAATGAACAAAAATGGTACCTGAGTAAGGAACACGGTCAAAACGGCACAGTAGGATTCACCCTGTATAATTCAGAGAAGGATATCTGCTCATGGAAGGTAGACACAGACTGCAGATACAAAAAGGCCACCTTGGTAGGTCAATCGAGTGCCCAGATATTGCCAGTTCCTAAATATCTGCACTCATCTTTAATGTTACGGGCTGGGTCAGTATCCAAGTGATTCATTATTCCTCTGGATGTGTTTTTCAGAGTTTGTTTGGCAGTTAAGCAGCAGGAAAAAGTTCCATTTTTCACATCAGGAAAAATTCGCGAATAAAATGAAGCCTCTCATTAGTGCCTCTCCTTTCTAAATGATGTGTTGCCGTATTTATCACAAGTCATGACAGCACCTTATTCGAACCTCACACTTCTATTTCAGCTTTCCTTGCTTTCTTTTCTTATCTATTGTTTTCTGTCTCTTTTACCTCCCCGGTTAGAAAAACCTCTCAAACTCTAGTTCAGTAAAAGTGTCAGCTAGGCTTTCTGGAAGAGAACATGGTTGGAGCAGAGGGGAGAACCCTAGCCCTGAATGGTTCATGTTTTGGGGACTTTGGGCAGGAAATAACAGCTAGAACGTTTGTTGCTAAATAAAATTGTTATTTTTATGTCCCTTACTCAGCGAGCATCACGAAGAGAATGCTCCTTGTCTGTCAGAAAGGAATGGTTTAGCTCTCGTAGTCTCTGGATGATTGGGGCAGAGGAGGCTGACAGTGAAAACCTCCTTACAACCGGCACTGAGACAGTAGCTGTGGTCAGGCTACTAAGTTGGTGGTGGCAGCGTGGCTATCACTAAACATTCCCAACCAATTAGTCCTGGGGTGGATCCAGGAGCCTTTGAACTGCAGCTACAATATCAGTTTGGCTAAGAAAGCTAACTCATGAACCACAGGTAATTTCACCCCAAGGCGAAAGCCTGAAACATTTGTGGGAGAGCAAATTCGTCAGGCGTCTCTCTGTAGGGACACTGAATTCATTCTGGCATAAACATAAATTGACTTCTGGGAAGTCAAAGGAGCGGAGAGCTTCAGGAATGGCTGTATCCAGGGGACCTGTTGTTATCCGTCTCTCTCCATCTTTCAGCTCTGCTTTATTCTGGATTGACTTTTTAGTCTTATACAGGCCTTCTCATCGTGGTGGCCCTAACAGGTCCAGCTTACACTACAGTTAAGGCCAGAAGGAATCCAAAAATTCCAGTAGAAAGAGATCTTTCTCCTTTATTGTCCCCCTTTTCCTCCCTAATATGCTCACAGTATTCCTGAGATTGATTCACTCTGGTCTGGGTGGGTAATGAAACTCCCTGACCAGACCAAGGAAGTGCTCTTTTCTGGAGACAGGTGCATGTGTGCGCGCGTGTGTGCGTGTGTGTGTGTGTGTGAATGGGACAGGGTGTTGTCACCTTGCACTAAAACCCATAAATGAGGAGTGAGAAAGACGTGACTTTCCACAGAGAACCTAGGTACAATTTCCAGAAGAATGGGGGCTAGAAGACGGGTTTACAGAAACCAGTTTGCAGATATTTTGCAGATATCCACCCTAAGGAAACCCTTACAAGGACTGCACTTCATCCCTGAGTGCACAAGGATTGGTAATTATCCACACTGTGCATAAACGTTCACATACCTTCATTCACACTCACAGGTTGGCAAAACCCAGCTCATTTAGGTTTGACCTGTTTTAAATTGACCAGGGTGTGTCCGCATGGGAGGGGACCCCTTAACCTTTACCGAGTACCTGCCACATACTGAGCACTTGCGTATATATGATTTCACTCTCTTCTCATGATGTTCTTTCAAGGCAGGTGTTGTTAGCCACATTTTAATACGGAAGCCAAAACGTTAAGCAACAAAGAGGCCCGTCCACAATCATACAGCTAGTGGGAGAATCTAGCACTTGCCTTCAACCTAGCACAGTACTTTTATGTTTACATAATTCACAACATTAATTAATAAGCCAGAGGTCTCATGGTTGGTGGTGATGGTGGGGGTCACTCCCAGAACCTCAAATGTGTTATCTTTCTAGCCCTTGATACAATTTCTGTGGTTCTACTGCTTGTCTGTCTTAGTGCTCACACTGCTGTGACAAAACACCATGGATCTGGTGGCTTACGCATTAGGTATTTATTTCTTACAGTTCAGGAGTCTGGAAGTTTAAGATCAGAGTGACAACATGGTTGGTTTCTTGGGGAGGACTCTCTTCTTGGCTTGTAGACAGTCACCTCATTGCTGTGTCCTTGCATGTTGGAGAGAGAGCAAGAGCTCTGCTCTCTTCTTCTTATAAGGACACTAGTCTCAGCAGGGGCCCCTGCTCTCATGACCTCATCTAAACTTAATTACCTCCCAGAGGCTCCATCTCTAAAAACCACCACAATGGGGGTTGGAGCTTCAACAAATGAATTCTGCGGGGGCAGAAGCACTCAGTGTATAACATCATCCTATCTTCCATTCTAGCTGAACTTAACTCATAGAGTTATTTATTCTCATATTCCTTTCCTCAGTTCTGACTTCCTGCCATATCTCTCTGCTAAACCTATCTACGCCACAATAGGAACTGCTTTTGGAAAATGAGATAGAGTCTCTCTCCCTCTCTCTCTCTCTCTCTCTCTCTCTCTCTATTTCTCTCTCATACTCTTCTGACATCGGGCATCCTTTAGCAGGCATGTTAATGCAGAGAAGGGAGAACTGGCTTTGTAGAGGCCACTTTTGCTTCTGTGTTCAATAATGCACACATCTTAGAGCCAGAGGAATCACTTTGATTCTTTTACTCAGGCTTTACCATATTTCATTCCAATACAATTTGGGATTTTTGAACCAGTAACAGTTATGAGTTGGATTCTCAATTAACTTTCCCAAATAAAAAGGGGGGGGGGGTACAGTGCCACCCCACTCATTTTGATATAACACTTTATTTGGCATCTACTGAGAGTAACAGCCTTAAGGTGTTAGCTGGCTGAGCTGAGTAGATTAATAACTTGCCTTGGGTTATCAGCTGAGTTTTATCCGCAAATAAATCCTGTCTGATCACTTGGTACAAGCCATGAGATTATTCCATCTAGTCCAGAGGCAAGGATTTTTTGCCTTGTAATTGAGCGGCAAAATGATTCTGAATAAAGCATTATTTTGTGTGTCTCAGGGTTTGGCTACTTTATGAACTATGATCATGGAAGAAAGATGGTTTGCTCCCTGTCATCAGAAATTATATAGTCAAAGAGCATATACTTAAGCTAGAACAGTGGTTCTCAGCCTGGGGGAAATTTTGTCGCCTTCCTTCCCCCAGCAGACATTTGGTAATGTCTGGAGATATTTTTGATTTGTCACAATTGAAGAGAAGGGTACCACTGGCCACCAGTAGGTAGAAGGCAAGGATGCTGCTAAGCATCCCGCAATGGTCAGGGCATCCTCCTCAACAAGGGATCATCCAGCCAAAATGTTAATAGTGCTGAGGCTGAGAAACCTTACGGTAAATCGTAAGTAGCCAAAATGACCCTTGGATTTCTTGTTGGATAGGCTATTTTCTAATTTTTTTTTTTCAACGTTTATTTACTTGTGGGACAGAGAGAGACAGAGCATGAACGGGGGAGGGGCAGAGAGAGAGGGAGACACAGAATCGGAAACAGGCTCCAGGCTCTGAGCCATCAGCCCAGAGCCCGACGCGGGGCTCGAACCCACGGACCGTGAGATCGTGACCTGGCTGAAGTCGGACGCTTAACCGACTGCGCCACCCAGGCGCCCCTGGATAGGCTATTTTCTTAAGCTCAAACAGGAAACACCTTTCTCTTTTGCAGATGCTGCTGGTAAGGAATGTAGTCCTTGTATTAGTTTCCAATGGCTTCTGTAGTGAATGACCACATGCAAGGTGGCTTAAAAAATACAAATGCATTATGTTCCACTTTGGGAGGTCAGCAGTCTCACTATGTCCCTTCTGGAGACTCTAGGAGGAGAATTAATTCCTTGCCTGTTTCAGCTTCTAGAGGATACCTGCTTTCCTTGGTTTGTGGCTCTCTTCTACCTTAAAAGTGAGCAATCCCTTTTCTCTGACCTCTGCTCCATTATTCTCTCTCCTTCTCTGACTCCTTAGAACACCCTACCTCCATCTTGGAAAGATCCTTGCGATTACGCTGAGCTCACTGGATAATCCACGAACATGTTCCCACTTCAAGACCCTTAACAATATCTGCAAAATCTCCTTTGCCATATAAAGGCAACACATTCACAGGTTTTGGGGATTAGGAGATGGATGTCTTTGGGTAACCATTATTTCGCCTATCATGGTTCCATTCCTTTGATACAAGTACCTGTAGGCTACCCCTAAGTTCTGAGATACCTCTGCCCCAAATGCACATACATTACTAGAATCCTGAGACTGCAGAAAAATAAAAAGCAGTTCTAGAAAAACAAATCAAAACAACAACATCCCTAACAACACACGAAAGACAATTCTTTTAAAGGAGCTTCTGGCCACTTGTTCAAGCTACTAAACTAATGACACGTAAGACTGAATACAATAATGATTATAACTTCAAGATTTCAAGAAGATAGGAGAATTGAACCATTCTTGGGACTTGCATCATTTCTTCTTTCCGCATAGAGATTTATAGTAAATAGAGTCTTCTTTTTAAAATTTGAATCTCTAGTATTCTTTATTCTATCACTGACTCAAAATTCAAGAATCAAAATTTCAAGAACACAGCTACTATTTTAATCCAGGTAGCTGTCAATATTCAACTCAGTCCTTCATGGCCTCCCAAAAGGCAGATACTGAACTTGAAGCTTACCATAACAGAACTGCCTGTAGGGTCTGTATTAACTGCGTGGACTGGAGCATCTACATGCTTATCACTGTGCTTTGGAGGGCCAAAACGGGTACTGGAGAAAAGCCAGGCATCCTTCAAGGGTTCAAGGAACTTAAATCATGTTTGCCTTCGCTTGAGTCATTTGGGAACTAAAAATTCCAGACAACTGAGTAAACGTTTATAGAGCATGTACTCTACACTACCTTGGCATAAAATGTTAGGATATAAAGATAAATACACAAATGCTTCTCTTGAACTCAGGACCCGGAAGGAATGCCTTAATCTTTCTCATCAGGCTGTGTTATCATAGGCATTTCTGTAATAGCGAGTCTTCAATTTGTCCCCATCTATAAAATTGTGTACCAATAAACGTGACACTGTGCAAAGAAAAATAAAGTCATTGCCTCCAAAAACTAAGCTTTCAAATCCTAGAATTTCTCTTGGGGTCTCTTCTTAAAGAGGCAATATGACATGGTAGAAAGCACAGTAGCTCTCAAGTACGCGAACGTCAGTATGAACCCCGGTGTGGCCCCTGACCAGGAAGTAGGACCTTGGAAAAGTCACTTACTAGTCTTTGTTTCAGTTTCCTTATTTGTAAAATGGGGCTAATAAGGGTTCCAACTAAAACACCATAGGAAGGGCCACCAAAAATGGTGGAAGGACTTCACACAGGAGCATAGTGGGTGGTGGATGAGTGATGCCTACAATCCTCACTCTCTCTGTCTCTGGTCATGGACCCCCTGCTTCCATTCAGCCTTACCAAGTTTGCCTCAGTTGCACACTCATCCTTTATGGCTCCCCCACAGCCCCCATGGCCTTGGAAAGAGCTTAATATGCAGACCAGTTACAACTGTTCATACTCCTCTGTTCACATTTTTTAAACACCTTTAAATGTAACTCACTTGTCCCATAATTGGATGCTATAAAAGCCTACACCTTTTTTTTTTTTTTATTACACAACTGAGTATCTTCTAGAAGGTGCTGACTTTACACTTTTTAAAACTGGTTACTTAATGGAGTCATTTTTCATGTTGGAAATAATCTCTCATTTTCACGGAGCACACAGGGCTGGCCACACAGCCAACTGGGAGCTTTTACAATTCTCCATTCCATTCATCTGTCTCCCATTTGGTATAATTTTCCCTGGAGAAAAAAAAATGCTATTGGCATTTTTGATCCATTCCCTGCTTCTAGGAAATTTGAACATTGACATCTTCATTTTATGATGCAATATTTATGTGGTTTTGAAGTGGTGAGCAGTTGAGATCTTGGGATCTGTAGTCAGGGAGGATGTAATTTCAATTCCAACTCTGCTACTTACGAGTTACGTGGCTTTGGGCAGGATACTTCCCTTTCTGTCTCTCAGTTTACCCGTCTCCAGAATGGAAACTGTAATAGAACCCCATAATGACGTTCGCTGAGATTAGGCATAGTACTATAGTGCCTAGTGCATACATTATTATTATTACTGCTGCCATTATTATTAACGATACCATCACTTTGATTTATTATTACCATTGTACTATTATACTTCACTGATTGACGGGATAAATTTAGATGTTACACGTAAAGTACTTAGCATAAAGTCTGGCATGGAAAGTTCTTAGTGAATGGCAAATATTATTTATTATTCTTTATTTTTACTTATGGAAGGGTTTTATAGACCATAACCTAATCATTATCCTATGTGTAATTTCCATTATTCCCATTCCAAAGGTAGATAAACTGAGGTACCAAATGGCTAAAAATTCTGCTCAAAAAATACAGATATTAAATGGTAAAGCTGGGGTTTGAACCCAGGCACTTATTAAACACAGCTCCATTTTATTCATTTGGCTGTAAGATGCTGCTCCATCTAAAATGTGTTATCAAAATGCCCCTCGCATGTCATTAAAGTCATGGCCATGCCGAAAGGTCAGTTAAATTATCCCGAACTAGACAAGATAAATGAGATTATAAAAATATTACTGGGCTTAGTGTTGTCCCTCCCTTTCCAGGGCAGCACACCATCTGGATGGCCCAGAGAAGGCAGGGAGTCAAAATCATTAATAAACTGGCTCCCTCAGTGTGGAGCGGCCATGAATCCAGCATCCATGAAAAGAAGCGAGGCGCCCGCTGATTCAAGCAGACTGGTTCTTTAGTAAGAATAACTGAACCTTTTCGTTGTCTTGATGGCACTTGACACAGCTTCTCATCAGCAGCTGCCTCACTCCCTCAAGAAGAAAGGTCTTAAATGGGGATGTGGTTTAGGAACACTGCTTCTGGTAGGAAGCCAAAGGGAGAGATTACATTATAATGCTGATTAGAGCCCATTGAGTAGGGTGATTGGCTGGGAGAATTCAGAGGGTCCCAGGAAATCAGTGGGTTGGATTACTCAGTGCCCAACAGAGACGCTGCTTGTCCTAGAGAACACTCCTTGGCTCATTGCCATCTGGTGTGCAGGGAGCCACTGCATTTTACAGCACAGGGGCAGTGATGGATTTGACAATACTATTCTTAGTGGAGACCATTTACTGAGCATTCATCAAGGGTGTGGCCCTTTCCATACTAATTCTCACTGAATCCTCACACGAGCCAGCTAAAGAAGGTAGAACCGTTTTTCCCATTTCACAGATGAGGAAACTGAGACTCAAAAGCTTGAATGCGCCCATGTGGGCACAGTCAGAATTTAAACCCAGGTTGGGCTGACGCCATCACCTACTGGTTTAATTACTCAGCCACACACAGAGCTGAAGGTGGTGGAAAGGGCCAGATCTGAAGAATTTTAGCTAGCCGGGAAGTATAAGGGACAGCACATTGTTTTCTCATCCTTACAATAGGGAGTTTGTACACAAAACACCCTTGGCGAGTCTCTGTCGTTCACAAAGACAACCTGAGGAACAAATATCATATAACTTCAGTATGTTTTGAAAAGTTTAGGAGGCAGCTCATTTGATTTTCCACTGTTAGAACAAAAAGATATAGCTGAATATAGCTGAATATAGAAGCCAAATTTTGGAGACTTTCCTAAGAAAGGTACAGATTCATTTGTGGCACTGAAAACTCGAGCATAATTGTACTTGAGTTATCCCAGCTGATTTTCTATCCATTCTCTGGATCACTCAAGAGCAGCACTTCTCAAACTTTAGTGTGTATCAAATCACCCAGAGGGCTATGACAATGGAAACTGCAGGGCCCCGCCCACGCTCAGGAAGTCTGGACTGGGGACACAGCAGTTTGCGTTTCTAAGTCGCAAGCTAATGCTGGCTCTGCTGGTCCAGAGACCACACACTGGAAACCACTGATCTAGACGCTAGTATATTTCATGGAGGTTTCATTCAAAGGCATACACAATATCACCAACACCCAAATGGCTCTCCTCTCTCTGCCCTCTGCAGAATTTCCTTCATCTTAGCCTCTGCACTTGCCTTTAGCAATTCCTCATTGTAATGGCATCAGTATTTCTGTAGAAGAGCTAGATTCTATTTCCTCAGACCTCACTTTATAAGGGTGAGAAAGCCAGGAGACCCGGGTGGCTAGGTCGGTTAGGCATCTGACTTCGGTTCAGGTCTTGATCTCGCAGTTCATGAGTTCGGGGGGGGGGGGGGGGGGGCCCGTTGGGCTCTGTGCTGACAGCTCAGAGTCTGGAGCCTGCTTCGGATTCTGTGTCTCCCTCTCTGCCCCTCCCCCACTCGCACTCTGTCTCTCTCTCTCTCTCTCTCTCTCAAAAATAAAGATTAAAAAAGAAAAACATTATAAAGCTGAGAAAGCCAGAGTTCCTCATCCCTGGGAACACCATCTCTTTCTCCACAATGTTTCGTGGATCTTCTTGGTTCTGATCTGTTCAGGTGCTTGTTTTTGAGCCAATCCCTTGGGGATGGAGGTTGACCAGGCTAATCAGAAACTCTGGAAATATAAGTGGGAAGTGAACCCCACCTGAAACACACGGCTGAGAAGGACTGAGGAGGAATCCCCCAAAGAAAAATCAGGGACCTGACCTTTCATGGGGTGGAGTGGAGATAGATACTGGAGAGATAAACAACATATTCTCATAATTTTATAATACGTGAGATCCCTCGATAAAGCCAGGGCTGAGGTCAGAGCTAGTCCTGGCCATGCAGGCAATTTCAGAACAGGAACTCCTTCAGGAGGTAGCCTGACTCCTCAGAATACTTAGCCATGCTTGTGCGGGGTTCGGCCCCATTTTCTCTTATTAGGTAGGTATCAGGTGTTCAAGATAAACGTTATCTCTTCCTGCTTACATGGCTTGATAGCACTAAGGAAGAAAGAGATCTTATAGTCAGAAGATACCAGTTTCCAGTTACGAGATAAGTAAGTGCAGGGGATGCAATGCACAACATGGTGACTACAGTTAATATTGTACTGTACATTTGAAAGTTACTAAGAGATAGATCTTGAAGGCTCTTGTCACAAGAAATAAGAAAAAAAAATATCAAGGACGTTTGGGTGACTCAGTTAAGCATCTGACTCTTGATCTCAGCTCAGGTCTTGGCCTCAGGGTTTTGAGTGCAAGCCCCATGTTGGGCTCCACGCTAGATGTGGATAAATAAATAAATAAATAAATAAAAACAAAAACTGAGCGCTGGTGGATGTTAACTGTACTTTCTGTGGTGATCATTTTACAACATACACATGTATCAACTCACTGTGTTGTACAACTAAAACTAATACAATATTATATTGCAAAGAAAAAGAGAGACCCTGAAAACTGGCAGTGTGACCAATTTTTAAGCCTGCCAAAAAATCTCAAAGTCTTAAAGCTGTAACCATTAGCCCTAATGACGACTGGGGTCTCTAGAGAACCCATTTCTCAGTCCCAGGTGATTATTTAGGCAATAAGTATCCTTATCACGTAGCTCAGGGTGGGGTCCACAGACCTTTGATCCATTGTCTAGACAACAGGGAAAATGCTCCGCTCAAGACAATGCTTTGGTAAAGGAAAGGATTGTGGCTCATTTCACCTAAGGTCAGCTTTGTTCATTGCACCTAAGTAGGGTGGGCTTCTTGGGAGGGGGCCCGGGGAGAAATAGCTCAGGCACAGAAGTCCTCATACATACGGCTTCTTACAGAGAGTCAGGCTTTTGTCCCTTATGTCACCCAGTTTCTAGGTCTCTTAGGCTGACCCAGACCAGTATTGGGAATTCTCGACATCATCCTGATTCCCCAGCACGAAACACTGCTTGATAAAAATGAGAAGCCCAAATGAAAAACGTTTAAGACTATTTGGCCATTTTGGCTAGACTTGGGTTTCTGGTTGGCACTCTTTTCTGTACAGAAAGGGTTCGGCCCATCTTTCGGCAGCTGCCGGGGTCGGTGTCCACCAGATCTTAGAAAGCATTCCTGGGACCTTGGAATGATTATGGAGGGGAACAGCCCCAGGGAGGGAAAAAAGACATTTTTTCAGTAGGAAGTCTTGTGACTGAGTCATTTCATTTGCATTTTCGACCACAAACTGGTAAAATTATAGGCCAGTAAAATAAAGATGACAAGAGCAACAGTTACATTTAGTATATTTTTGAGTGCTCACTAAATGCAAGGCATTTTTCAAAAGCACTTTATGCATGTTAGCTCTTTCCATGCTCATTTTAACAGTGATAAACACTATTACCGTCACCATTTCCCAGATGGAGACATTAAGGCGAAGGGTTTAGGTTACTTGCCTAAAGTCACGTAGCTACTAAGCGGCACGTGCTGCTTTTGGTCTTAGATTGGTGGCTGTCAAATATTAACAAGTAACAAATCCTTTTCTGGCATTTGTTAAAACACCAGTTGGCTAGGCCACGCCCCCAGAGTCTCTGATCCTGTATGTCTGGGATGGACCTAAGAATGTGTATTTCTAAGTGTGCAGGAGGTGCCGATGGTGTTTTTTCCAAGGGCCACACGTTGAGAACCATGATTGTAGAGAGACAGATTCTGGAGTTTACACACCTAACAAATTTGGGGTGAAAGGGACAGTCATTGAGAAATTGTGGCACTGGTTGCTTTGACTGTTTCACTTTTTACTCCTGGTAAAAGTTTGCATTTCTGTGCCCGAGTACGAGTCATCACTTTCTTATGTCCAGGACCATGAGCATTCACACTGAGCACTTCCGAAGCACGTTGTGTAGAGTTCCCACAGCTGTAGTGTGAGGTTGACTTTTCTTCTGCGGACCGTTCACTCTCAGACCAGCCTGCTACACTGGCCTAAGTAGCCCTATGTCTGGTGACCATCATTTAGTGATAAACTAAATAAAAGTCTGTACATCTAAACAAAGGAATACTACAAACCTGGAGAAGAATGGTGGTCCTCCTAACATCTGTTTTCTGCTTTTGTTGGCTACATGGCCGGTCCGCTAGAGAAATCATCTCCCAGATTTCCTTGCAATGAGGGGTAGCCATGTGATTAAGTGCTCCCCAAATGATGTGGATTCAGCTCTCACTTTATAGGAAACTTGTTTTTTCTTGTTTTTTTTTTTTTTTTCCTTTCTGCAAGTTGGAGTATAGATAGGATAGCAACCCAGGTTTGATCTTACAGATGATGACAGGACCCTAGGGATAAGAGAACAACAAGATAGGAGGAACCTGGGTCCCTGAAAGACCGTGTGGAGCACAGCTTCCCTACCAGCCTGGGCCTCACATCTCCAAACTATTTTATGGGAAGCATAATAAACTTATACTTATTTAACTCATTGTATTTTAGGATTGTTGTTTCTTTATTAGCCTTTGCAATAACTAACAAAAATGACATATGATGGTGTGTTTTAGTTATCTAAAATTATCCCCAAACTTAGTGGCTTTGAAGAAACAAATGTTAATGATCTCCCAGTATCTGTTGATCCTGAATTTGGGAGCAGGCTAGCTGGATGATTCGGACTCAAAGTCTCTCATGAGGTTGTAGGTAAGATGTTGAATGAAAGCCTTACTTGGACTGGAAGATCCATTTCCAAAGTGACTTGTTCACACTGTATTGGCAAGATGCCTCAGTTCTTTGCCCCTCCATAGGGCTACTTGAGGACTCTCCCAATATGGCAGTTGGCTTCCTCTACGGTGAGTGACCCAAGAAGGAACAAGGAGGAAACCACAATGCTTTTCATGACCTAGTTTTGGAAATCATACTTCATTCCTTCTGCAGTGTCCTATTTGAACACATGTCAGCCCTATTCAATGTGGGATGGGACTATACAATTAGGAGGGGGTCACTGTGGTCATCTTAGAAGAGTTCCACTGTATCATATGAAACTATATCCAAGATAAACTCTCAGCCACTAGGGGGTGAAAGGTAGGCACAGTATGCTCTCATGTGTATTGATTTTATGGATATACATAATACCTGTGCTTATATACACATATGTGCCTGGAGATTGTTTGAGGGGACACCTAACAAACTCCTAACAGAGAATGCCTCTGGAGTAAGAGTTAGGGGACTAGGGGCATAGAGTAGAATAGTAATATCGTTCATGGCACATCATTTTGTGCTGATCTATATATTTACTTGTAGCCAATATTTAGTGAAAACACTTTTTGTTAAAAGCCAAACCAAAAAAAATGACAATAATGCAAACAAAAATTGTAATCCAAACTTGACTCCAATATACAACCATCCCTAAAGAAGCAAGTTAGTATTAGAATTTGATGTTGCTCCTTTTCTTCCCCTCAGATTAACTCACTATCATTTAATAGCGATTTTTTTTTTGCAGAGTTAATATCTTTGCTGTAATGCATAAATATTTGGAAGGCGAAGTTGAAAGTGCTGGAAAACACAAAGTATCATCAATAGCAAATGTGTTCAGTAGGCAGAAATAACAAAGAAACGTAATGAACTCCATATTTCACTTTTAGAAGAACAACTTCTTTTATGTCACCAAAGGCATTTAAAATGCTCCTAATTGATATGGTTTATGTCTTGAAACAAAGAAGCCCATGTCTACAGAATTGCAAAGTTATTTGCAAACAACGAACAAACTCTGTCCCCTGGAAGGCTTTACAGAAAGTTTATTTTAGATTGTGTTCTTCAAAAGAAAAAGGGAGATTTTTGAATTAGCTAGAACAATAAGTTGGCAGAAATAATAACAATCTTTTGTCTAGGACCCCAGGGTTGGAATGGTGAATGGGGTTTACATAACTAACTATGGAAAAGTGAAAGACTTTTTTTCCATTCCCAGCCTGTGAGCTACATCAGTGGATCTCAGTGGATTTGTAGTGAGCAAAACTTTTAAAACTTTGCAATCCATGGTATGACCAATATAGGGCTCATGCCCTGTGTGACTCACCAGATGAGCTAGACAACATGCAAACTAGCCTATTTCCTTTAAAAAAAATTTTTTTTAACGTTTATTTATTTTTGAGACAGAGCATGAACGGGGGAGGGTCAGAGAGAGGGAGACACAGAATCGGAAGCAGGCTCCAGGCTCCGAGCTGTCAGCACAGAGCCCGACGCGGGGCTTGAACTCACGGACCACAAGATCATGACCTGAGCCGAAGTTGGACGCTTAACCGACTGAGCCACGCAGGCGCCCCAAGCCTATTTCCTTTAAAAGAGGCTAAGTTCAGTGAGCACAGGCTTGAGTGGCATGGCAATGTAAAATTACTATGGACGTATCTAAAACTTACTCTCTATTTATATATTTACTTCCTCTCAGACCTAGTCAGGCAGTTCACAAAAGGTGCCAATCACTGAGCCAGACATTAAACAATACTGAGTTAGATCAGTGTTTACGGGTGGGAAGTGATTTGGCCAATAAAGTATGATTGGACATGTTTTTCTCATACATACTGTTGTGGGTTGAACTGTGCTTCTTGCAAAGATATGTTCCAGTCTTAACCCCTGGTGCTTGTGAATAGGACCATATTTGGAAGTAGCCTTTGCAGAGGATGCAGTCAAGTTGAGGTCACACTAGATTAGGGTGAGCTTGAAATCAAATGACTTGGTGTCCTTCGAAAGAGAAAGCGAGCGGAAGACCAAAAGAGCCACAGGGAAGAAGGCCGTGTGAAGAATGAGGCAGAGTTGAATTACATGGCCACAAGTCAAGGTACACAAAGGGTTGCTGGCAGTTATGGAGGACAGGAAAAGGCGAGGTCACTCTAATTCTCCAATGGCGTCAGAGAGTATAGCCCTGCTGTCACATAGATTTTGGTCTTCTAGCTTCTAGACTATAGGAGAATAGATCTCTGAGTTTTTTGATATCCAGCTTGTGTTACTTTGTTACCATAGCTTTAGCAAACAAGTACATACACTAGTAGTGAATTCTGTGGAAAAAAGTTTAAAACAGGTTTTTACGGCCAAATAAGTGTAACAAGAAGAAAGTTAAACAAAGCTAAAGATTTAATCTCAGTACCATTTCTCAGGCCTTTGACATAAAATCAGCAGCGACTATTGACTAAAAACTGTCCCGAAGATGTGTCAAAAATGTTAGGCACACTAATGTACTTGGTTGACACGATAACTCTATGAAGTTGAATGTGTTCCTCTCCTCATTTTGGAGATGATAGAACGGAGGCACAGAATGGTAGGACGACCCACATAACTGGTAAGAGGGTGGAGCCAAGATTCAAAGCCCAGAAGTCTGAGTCTGGAGCTTGGACTCTTCCTGGCATGTGAGGAGCACTGAGGATCTCTGAAGTCTCCCCTGGTGACAGTGGGATCCTTTTTTTGTACAGAGATTCGTAGGATGAATGTTCAGTGGGTAATGACTGTGGACCTGTTCTAGTACTGAGATTATCTCAGGATTCAGGCAGTTCAGAATCTCTGAGAAACTAACTGAAGCGAATACCCATGGCTTCCAGTGGCTCAGACATTTTCAAAGAGCTGAACGAATTATTTTTATATCTAAACATTCCCATTTGGAAGGAACTTCTTTTTTATCTTCCACAGGTTCTGGGATTTGCACAGGGAGGCACATCTTGGCTAGTAACGAGTACAGCCTGACAAAAGCACAAGAAAAAACCCACCCTGGCAAATGGAAGAAGGAGCTAAATTGACGGGCCATAGAGTTGAAGGGAGACAGACCCAGGTGTAAAGAAATGGGCATGGATGTGAGTCACGCCATGTTGCTAAGAGAATGAGGTCGTAAAAAAAAAAAATGAACAACACAAAAGGGATCAGGGAGACTCGGACAGAGAACCAGGGGGATATGGCTATTGGCAAACAGAAGGAAAGGGAGACACGGTCGGTCAGAAGCATTTCAAAATGCACACACATTGAGAGGAGAGGTCAGGCCGGAGGATGACTACAAAGGAGTAGAAGATGATGCTACTGGCAGAAAGTCAAGCTCTGTTTTCCCACGCAGATAATGACTTTCCTTCTTATTTCGTTGAGAACACAGGAGCAATCAGAAAACAATTTTCTCATGTTTCCATCACCAAATCTACCACCCACCCGCATCTGTACCCATTTCTTTTCTTTTGCTCCAGATATATGGCATCATCTATCCCTTCCCGTCCTGCCACCATGCACTGGATGACTTTCCTTCTCAACCACTCTGGGACTTTATCCTGCAGTCTTCCTCTTTCCCTCTGGTGTCATTACTTGTTCTTTCTCTACAGGATCATATCAATCAGTTTATAACCATACCGAAATGATTCCCTCCTTAAAGGGGTTTCCTCCACCCCATTTCTCCCTCCAGCTACAACCCCATTTCTTCCCTTCCCCTCTCATAGTGAAACTGAAGAATTCTTCATACTCCTCTTTTCCACTCTTTAGCTCAATCTGTCTTGCAAACACTCCAATCAGGCTTTTTATCTGGACCACTCCACTGAATCATTCTTGTTAAATCTGCAATGACTCTGTGTTGCCAAAACAATTCTCTCTGTCCTCATCGTACTCAACCTCGCCGCATATTGACATGGCTAATCGCTTCTTTGAAACTCTTTCTTTGCTGGGTTTCCAGAGTACCAAACGCACCTGGTGTTTCTTCTATTTCACTAGCTGCTTCTTTTCAGTCTTGGTTGGATTCTCTTCTTTCTGACCTCTAAATGTTGGGACTCAGTCCTTAGATCTCTTCCCCATCTATACTTGCTCAGCAAGAGCTCTCATTCAGTCCCATGGCTTTAAATACCATCTATGAGCGGTCTTCTCCCAAGTGTGCATCTCCATTCCTGACCTTTCCCCTGAGCTCTAGGCTCATACATACAATGGCTTCCTTGACATCTCTCTTTAGCTGTCTAACGGATAACTGACACACATTCTGTTTAAAACAGAACTCTTAATTTTCTTCCCTCTCTGCCTTCAAACATGCATATACAGGTTGGGTTCTTTGGAAATAAATGTTGAGACGGAGTTCGGTGAGCAGGTATTTAGTACGGATAAGCATCTGTGGATAGGAAGGTAGAGAGGGGGAGAGAAGCAATATCAAGTACAGAAAGGAGTTTCATTGTGAGGCAGAACCAACAAAACGTTGGCTTACTCCCTGGAGAGTTCTGGATTGCAAACGACCCATTAGAGTTGTGCCTTCTTGGGCCAGGCCTTTCTGCTCCGTCTTCACCAATCACTGAATGTGGGCTTCCCTCAGAAGGGTGTACTCTCAGATGGGGCAGCTCTGTGCAGCTGAGCAAACCATGAAGGCACTGACAGTTGGAGGTGAGTATCTCTGACTGGAAGGAAGTCTTTGTCATCACTAGAACCACGTTGGGTTCTACCTAACCATCTTGTAGAGCAGACCACCTCTGAGTTTTAAACAAGCAGCGCATTGTGAATACAGGCATTTTGCTAATTGTTGGCATTTTATCCCCGGCTACGAGTATTTTTTGCATAACATCAGGACCCCGATGCATTCACTCTATGATGATTACAATGGTGATCTCCCCAAAGCCGCTACCCACTTTATTTTATTTTAAAGAGATTTTTCAAAGGCACAATTATGACAACGAAATGCTGAAATTGTGAGGCTCGTATCTCCAGAAATAATGAATCTCTACACAAAGACCAGCAGAAACTAAGTGTAAGGAATTAATTCTGTACAGGGGTCTCTGTAAGTATCTCAAACTAGAATGGATTGAGAGTCTTTCAGGCTAGGTTTTTTCCAAATTTCTACATAGTTGTTGAAAATGAAGTAATTGAGTAAGTCTGTAAAGACTTGTGTGTGAGGTGAGTCCCTATTTTCTGAACGATGAATTTTGAGGCAAATATCTTGCCTTATATCCAGGCATTACGCTATTCAAGATTACGTAAAAACCAGATAGATAGATCTGTCACAGTGGTTGAAGTAAACCTGACTCTATATACCGAAGTAAATTCCTCACGGGCCCAAGCAACAAAACTACTTTTCTTCAAAGCAACACATCTCGAAAAAATCCTGCATTCATGTTTCACCTCCATTTAATTTTCTACCTACAACTCCTCTTGAAAACACAAGCGCCTCATGGAACAGGTAAGAGACCCTCAATTCAAGGCACAGACTTTACTATTCCACAACACGTGGGCCCAAGACGCCAATTTCAAATTTTATAATCTGCTTTTAGAAAACTTGGCCTGTCCTCTTCTCCCCTGGGGTTCGCTTCCTCATCCGGGACATTCGGGTTGTCTGCTAAAGTCAAGAAATAGGAAAGAGTGCCTGTGGGGACAGGTCTCAGAAGCCCACGCGTAGCGCCTTTGTGTTTCAGTGAAATTTGTGGATATTTCTGTCACCTCACAATGTGTCAAGGCCTCAGACACATGACTACAGAAGTCAGAAATGAAATGGAGAGTAGACACGTTCCTGATCAATACGTTTTATTTTTAAAAAGTTTAACAAATAACAAGCTTTTATGCCACTCTCTATGTCTATCAAAAGAGATGCTATTTGCTGTTTATTCCTGCTCTTTCCCCACCTTCACTCTGCTGTTACTAAAAACCTGAAGAGTTGCATCACGAAAGGGACTTGGTACTATGGTTTAACTGTATTCTGTGATCTCCCAACATGGCCTGAGGTTACGTGGACCACGACACGGGCTACCACATGGCATGACTGGGAGTCACCACTGCACAGCCTCCTTTTCTTTCGGCTTATCTTCTCCTTCATTTCTCTCCCACAACATCCTTTGGCTTAAAAAAATTTAAACCAGTCATTGTTACAAAACAATCCAAGGAAACCAGCTAGTATTTATGGACTGTGTGTTTCAGGGTGATTCATCTCAACTCTCTCCTTGAGAGCGAGACATTATCTCTCAAAGCGGCCATTATCAAGCCCATTTTGCAGATGAGAAAACTGAGACCAAAGAAGTGAAGAAACTTCATAGACAAACATATTTAAGTGGGGGGTTTGGCCTACCTGCCAAAACTTATCCTCTTAACCCCAGCTTATCTCCTTGTGCTCAGAGTTTAAACGCATCCAGCAAATTCTCTGTTCCAATCACCTCATTTTCAGGACAGGAGAGTGACTCATTTGAAATTACACAATAGCTAAGCCAGATTATAGCTTGGATCTTTTTCATTTAAATCTGATGGTCCAGGTACACTATGGTGCTGCCTCCAACATGATGAGGATTCTAGGAAATAAGAGACTCAATGTTCATACTGGTTTTGGCACAAAGAAAATGCACTTGAAATTCTAAGAGTTATATAAGGGCAAACACTTAGGACAGAAAGTAGTGTCTCTTTACTTCCACTTACTTTTCAGCTTCTTGTAATTCATGCCCATCATGCTAAATTGGCACCCTTCAGTGATGCCAATATAAAGTGCTCTCATTGATTTGGTGTCTGCCTGTGTGGATGTTTGGGTATGACTGGGAGGAAATCATTTTGCTCATCTGATTTTCTAGGACTTTGCTCTAACTTTACTCATCTTGCTTGTTTAAAAGTGAGACCAACAGAATCACTAACATGAATCTTTGAGATATTCTGCATGCTGTATCTTAGTGCTAGTTTTTAAAGGATTTACGGAATATTTTCTCCCTCCAAGCTTTATCACTTCTCTATCCATTATCTATCTATCTACCTACCTACATATCGACCTACGTGTGATTATATTTTTATTTCTTTAGTGGCCAGATGAGAAAACAGATTCACACACCGAACCAAGTATGATAATAGAACTCCTCATAGAGTTAAGAGTTGGCTTTCTATACATTCTGGTTTAACTATGTTTTTGTTAGTTTTTTTTTTTTTTTGTGAAAAAATTTCATGGAGACTGATACAGAGTTTCAGAACCACTTCTGAGTTGACTGCCAAACCTATTTATTAATTAACAAGGACAGTGACTCCATGCAGGGGTAGCGCTAAGAGAGGCAGTTTCATAAAGTATGGCACAGATTTTGATCTACAAAACTCTTCTAACAGATTTCCTGGCTAGACTTTCAATTCTTATTTGCCATGGTACTGATGCACACTACTTTTCATGGATTAAAACAAATGATCGTGTTGAAGAATAATTTACCACCCCTTATACTGGAGTTTGATAGAACTATTCAAAGCCATGTGATCAATGAATTATTTATAAACTACAGTACTGACGTTGGGCAGCAAGGCTATTGTTAAGGCTCTGTCGGCCTTTCCGATAGATCTCAGCCTTTGTTTCTCCCTCACTGTGGATCACTTGCCCATTTTAAATTGTAGCAAGTAGACACTTGGTGGAGAGAATGACATTTTATAACGAAAATCACCAATGGCTCAGTAGATAGCAAAGAAAATTGCCTTCTTCTCAGTCACATTTAAATCCCCAGGCACACAAAGTTTGCAGGTAAGAGAGTTGGAATAAGCATACATTTTTTTTTTCTCAAAACAAAACCAAGGTGGGTTATTATCGAAGAGCACAATACACTATGTTTTTATATAAGATTTGAGATAGGGTGAACATACAAATAAATTACCGGGCAAACTCACACTACCATTTCCCCATTTATGGGGAGCATTGTCCCCTGTCACAATTAGACCTACCCCCTAAATTCTCTCAAGGCAGCATTTCCCAACATCTTCAACTCCCCATCATTAGCATAGGGGAAATGCGGTGCTCATGGACATGACAGACATCACTAATCAACTGCAACACTATTACAGCCCTCTTTGCTGCTGAACTTGGCTTGGCCAAAATGTAATTAACCTTTGCTAGTTGTCTACGCACTCATATCCACTGAGAATGCACTCCACCACTCCCATTCAGTGGGAAGAGCAAACACAGTTTTGAAAGGTCTAAATTCTACTTCAAATCAATTTCACAACAGTTGGAGGCACTGTGGAGATAGTGGGAGAGGAATCAGATGTGACTTCAGGGCACAATTAGCTCACTAGACCACCCTGTGTATGAGTGTTGGTATAAAATCTCCCCTACCTCACTGAGTAAAAGTGCCTCCTTCATGACCTTAAAGCCACACATGCTCAATAAATAATAGGAATGAAAAGGAATTGCACAGACAGGCCATGCCCTGGTTGTTTGATCTAAAAAAGTAGCCACTATGCATTAGAATGAATGCGGTTTCCCTCACTGACCCACCTCCTCAAATCCCATCAAGTTTACCATAATCTAAATTATCACCATCTCCTACCTGGAATAATGCAATAGCATTTTAAGTCATCAATTCTTTTTTTAATTTTTTTTTTTTTTCAACGTTGATTTATTTTTGGGACAGAGAGAGACAGAGCATGAACGGGGGAGGGGCAGAGAGAGAGGGAGACACAGAATCGGAAACAGGCTCCAGGCTCCGAGCCATCAGCCCAGAGCCCGACGCGGGGCTCGAACTCCCGGACCGCGAGATCGTGACCTGGCTGAAGTCGGACGCTTAACCGACGGCGCCACCCAGGCGCCCCTTAAGTCATCAATTCTTAACTTGGGTCCCTGCACAGAGTTTGGGGAGGGGGGTGTCCTTGAAATACAATGGGAAAAAATATATCATTTCCACTAACCTCTAATTTCCTCCTGGTTTCCCTGTTTTCATTTGCGGTTCATTCTCCACGCTGCAGTCTCAGGGATTCCTGTCAGAGCTTAGCACTATCATGTCTCGGACCTTCTTCTGCCCTCCAGTGGCTTCCCAGTAGAGAATGAAATCTAGACTCCGTGCTGTGGTCTATATAGAACCCTCTGTGACCTACCCACCACCTTCCCCATTTCCTCAGGTCCCATCTGCTATGTCTCTTGCCCACCCTGACTCCTTTGCTCTTCTTTTGAGCTTACTCATCCGTCTGGCTGGAAACCTTGTCCCCTGGTTATCCTCATGGTTCCCTTCTTACTTCTTCAGGTTTCTGCTCAAATGTATCTATCGGAAAAGCCTTCCCTAACTACTCTATTTAAAGCAGCTCCACGGGCTCTGGGCTGACGGCTCCGAGCCTGGAGCCTGCTTCCGATTCTGTGTCTCCCTCTCTCTCTGCCCCTCCCCCGTTCATGCTCTGTCTTTCCCTGTCTCAAAAATAAATAAAACGTTAGAAAAAAAAATTTAAAGCAGCTCCAACGTCACCGCTCTTCCCTCATTTTGCCTAATTTTCCTCATTGTTTTATCACCCCAAACATAGTATATACTGTTTTTTCCTCCACCGGATGCTTAGGTTTGTGTCAAAACAAAAAATGGGTAAATAATGTGAGGAAAATGCACAGGTAAGTAATGCCCAGGTGAGACAAAGCAAAAGGATGCCCAAGGGCCAAACTGAAGAGTCCCACTATTTCTCCAGAGTCCCCTCCTGCCAGGGGGATGATTCAGGTGATTTTCACGGGCTTACAAGAGGTCAGGTGATTTTACCCTAATCCTCAGCAAGGGGAATTCTGGGAAGGCCATGCAAGATCAGCGTGTGGCCTGGGACTGAGGCCTAAAGTTCTTGAACTGGGGCGAGCTACATAACGTCTCCAAAATCTATCTTTCTCAGCTGCGGAAGGAGAAAATATTTGTGTTCATTGGGTCAAATATACGGTAGTACAGAAGACTAAATATTCATGAGCTTTAGAGAGAAAATACTACAGGTCAAAGACATTTCCTACCATGGAGGCTTAGGACGTGGCCCCCATATCTCCAGAGGGTAGAGCACCACTTATGGCTGCTGATAGGTGCTGGTGATGGGTGCAATTTAGCACAAGCATGGGAGAAGCAACAGAGGTGCTTACATTTTACTGCGAAATCAAAATTCTCTGCAATGTGCATTAAAATGCCCTAGGTTTTAATTCACTGGCTGAGAGGTGAGACCCAAGGATGTGCATATGTAAAAAGCATACTAAGGAGTTTTGATACAAGTGGTCCAAGGCCCACTCTAAAAAAGATGTACTGAAAGGAAAGAAGTAAAAAAGAAGGCCTTTCAACATATATTAGCTTAGGGTCAGAGTGCATAATGGTTTAGGGCAAACTCTATAGGTAACAACAAAAAGATGCATTTGCATGGTGGGCCCTTTGTATCTGTAGTATTGGAACCCATGCGGTGATGGGGGCTGGTTGAGGCTTAGAGATCTTTACCATCTTCTCCTTGGGGACCTAGCTCACATCCACTGCATTTTCTATGATTCATTTATAGTCCTTTTTATCCTGGAACAGCTTTTACTCTGTCCAGTAGTCCAAGGGTAAGTTCCGATTATCTCCTGGAGTCCTAGATTTAGAAGGAAGATCTGGTGTGCAAATACTAGCAAAGAAAGAAGACAGAGTACGGTAAATTACGTTGTTATTAGGCAAAAGAAATTATTTGCTTTCACTTCTCCCCGACCTCCATGGGAGGAGTATACTTCCCAGCCCTGTTAATTTTGCGTTTGATATGGTAACTTCCTTTGGCTAATGGAAATTGAGATGGGACAGTGTGTGAATTCCAAGCCCAGACCATAAGATTCTGTATGTTTCTACTCATTGCTTTGTGTATTAGTTTTCTGCAGTTGCTGTAACAAATTGCCACAAACCAAGTGGCTTAAAATAAATTTTTTCTTTCACTGTTCTGGAGGCCAGAAGTCTACAATAACGGTGTCAGCAGGGCTAGCTACACTCCCGGTCAAGACTCTAAAGGAAAATGCTTCCTTGCCTCTTTCAGCTTCTTGTGGCCCCAGGCGCTCCTTGTTTGTGTCTGATTCACTCCGTGTTCTCTTATCTTCACGTGACCTTCTCTTCTATGTCTGTGTCTTCTGCTTCTTATAAGGACATTGGGTCACTGGATTTAGGGCTCATTGGGATTACAAATCATCTTATCTCGAGCACCTTAATTACATCAGCAAAGATACTTTTTCCAAGTAAGGTCACCTTGATAAGTTCAAGGGTCAGGACAGGAACATTCCATTTTGGAGGCCAACATTTAACTGAATACACTCTGGGAGCTTGTGGCTTCTACAGTGAGAACATGCCTTAGTTCTCCAGTCTGGGCCTTGACAGAATTTAGCCCAACCCATTGCCTGAAGCAGAGCACATCAGGTGACCTGCCAAAATTTGAACAAGAGATAATTGCTGATTTCAGTGTGCCACTGAGACGTTGTGGTTGCTTGTCATGCAGCAAAAGCTGACTGATACACCAAGTGTGAAGAACATACTCCTTTATTTCTGTCCTGGTGAACAAGAATTTGTAAACTATGTCACAGACACATCAATGGTAAGCAATAGTAAGAAGTGACTTTCTTAACATGGAAGTTACTAGAAAATCTGGTTTTAGGGTCTTATTCCAGATAATTTACCCCTATATTGGACTGGCAATATTCATTCTGCCTCAGGACTCACATAAAGTAATATAGCTGCCAATAGGGTGGGTGGGGAGAGGAAATTATTTTAGCACTTCTTACTTGCTTACTTCTCAATAATGCAACCCACAGTTGCAAACAGTGATAAGGCTCCTTTGGATAATTTGCATTTTTCTTACAGAGAGAAACTAGCTTTTTGAAATCTGATTAAATGTATCTTGCTACACCACACTGTTAGCTGAATATATACCAGTCTTTGTTCAGCTTTAAGAAAGGAGTTATTAGTCAGATTAGAGAAAGTAATGGATGAGACTGTGAAAAATGTGTTTGCCACCAAGCAAACAGAAGGCAATATATAGGAATGGGGAGGCACTCAGCAGTGGAAAAAAATTACAGCCTCACTTACAACCCGTGGTCTTTGCCCATGGACTGAATTTAATAGGACATTTACTCATTTTCATAGCAACCTGTACAAATAGTGGCTGCAGTCTGTGAATTGAAAGAAGGGACTAGATTTTGCTCAATTTTGTGTCCCCAGTACCTGGCCTCAAGACTGACACTAAGTATATGCTCACTAAGTGTTTGTTAAATGAACATGCAGGAGCCAGCGTGAGACTCTTAAAAGTGTAAGACCCGTCATGTCACTCTTCTGCTCAAAACCTTTCAGTGGCTTCCATGTCATCCAGAGAAAACTGCAAAGTCCCCTTGATGACTCTCAAAGCCCTGCATTGTCTGACCCTAACGCCCCGTGTAACCTCATCTATCTTCTCGTTCTCTATAACTCACTCATTCTTTCCCAGCAAGACAGTCCTCCCTCTGTTTCTCGAACTCAACAAGCATGCTCCTACTTCAGGAACTTTGCATTTCTTAACTCCTCTACCTGTGTTGTTCTTCCTGGGTGTCTGCATGGCTCACCTCCCCACATCCTTGAAGTCATTATTCAAATGTTTCGATCTCCAACTGGCCTTCCGTGACCACCACACATGCAACTACAACTCCCAACCTTATTCCTCAACACTTCCTGCTTCCACTTACTGTTTTATCAATTTAATTTTTCTTTGTTTTTAACCCAATATAACAATGGATCCCAATATATTTTTTTTCTCTTTCTAACTAGGCTGTGAGCTTGCCCGAATGAAGAGATTTATATATGTATCTATATTTTTATTTATTGCAATATCCTAACATAGTGCTTGGCACAGAGTAGTAACATGATATAATTTGTTGAACAAGTGATAGAGTGCCAATATGTGCTTCACAGAGGGTGATTCCAAGAACAAAGAAATACACTTTGGCAATGAATGCTGTTGCCCCAGCTTAGGACCATGACTGTCTCTGTAGAACTCACTTGAAAGGAATGCTGCTCTTAAGACAGATAGAAAGTGTGTAGGAGATAATTCTTCAAGTTGTTTGTGCTTATCTAACCTTGACAGCTGGAATAATAAGCCAGCTTGGTGCTAACGTGCCATGTAGGGGCAGCAAGTGTATTTTAGTTCAAGATTACGAATCAGTCTACAGCTTTGTAGTGGTCAACAGGAAACAGCCAGATGAATACTGTGATTTATTAAATATGTCTCCCTAATTAAGCTAAAATAGTTGATGCATTAGTATTTCCCTTGCCTGCTGCCTGAGTCTAAGGAAGAATAAATCTCCTAAGAGATAAGTCCCTCAGATTATGATGTATCGCCTTGGGGGAGGGACTTTTGAAAAGCTGGCTTTTTCTGATGAAAAGTAAAAGGGAGAGGCACCCTAAAAGTTGTGAGTTCTGGAACAGACTGTGGCTGCCTCTCTGCCATTACAGCCAGTCATTAGGGTGGGGCTCTAAGAACCAATGCTACCTCTCTGGCTCTCCCTGGACTGGAAAAGATGGGGGCCCCAGTCAATGGCTCAGAAAGTGTCATGAATACAGCATTTTCTACAAGTGAAACCAATTTCTAGGGGGAGGAACCTCAGACCTTGTTTACCTTGAGTGTGTTCTAGCTTGGGGTCAGGGTAGGAGAAGAGAGGAGGGAACGGAGATACCCATTTCAACTTTATCTTGTCCTGCTGTACACACAGGCACACATCTCTTCAGAAGGCTTTCTTGAATACTAGGATTAAAGAATGTTTAAACCCGGTAAACCACATTGACAGTCTCAAGAGAACTCAAATACACTCCAAATTACTTTTTAAATAATCCAAATGACGGTGTATAAAACGAATAGGGCTGTACTGTGCAAAGGGAAAATTCCAATCTATCAAGTCCCAGGGCATAGATAGAAGGCTGCTGTGGAATCCAGGGCAGTGACTATCTTGAATGTTGACAATATATGTGGCAAGGTGTAGCCACATTATCTAGTAGAATTCTCATCACAACCTTATTAAGGTGATAATACCATCCTAGTTTTTTGTAGGTATTAGAAGGTTAATATAATTTGACTAAATAATACATTATTATTTAAAAATTTTTTCTAAACATTTATTCATTTTTGAGAGACAGAGAGAGACAGAATATGAGTGGGGCAGGGGCAGAGAGCGAGAGAGACACAGAACCTGAAGCAGGCTTCAGGCTCTGAGCTGTCAGCACAGAGCTTGACGTGGGGCTCAAACCCATGAACCATGAGATCATAACCTGAGCTGAAGTCGGATGCTCAACTGACTGAACCACCCAGGCACCCCAATAATACATTATTATTATTATTGCCCAAACAGGAAACAGTTGTAGTGAAGTTAGGTGACTTATCCAAAGTCAAACAGAAGCAACAGAGTCATAATATAAAGCTGGGTCTTTCTCTTCCCAAGTCCTCATCACTATACCCCACTATTTCACCAGAAGCAGGAGAGGATCGGACTGTCAGCACCTCAAAGAAATACAATATTATGCAGAAAATAGTTTCATCTAAAACTAGTTTACCAAAAATGGCATTCTTGGAAAGCTCAAAGTTTGAAAAAAATTTTTAAATGTTTTTATTTATTTATTTTGAGAGAGAGAGAGAGTGCGAGCTTGTGAGAGCAAGAGTAGGGGAGGGGCAGAGAGGGAAGGGGAGAGAGAGAATCCCAAGCAGGCTCTGCACTGTCAGCGGCACAGCCTGCTGCAGGGCTCCAACACTTGAAGAACCACGAGATCGTGACCTGAAACCAAGAGTTGGATGCTTAACCGACTGAGCCACCCAGGCACCCCAGAAAGCTCAAAGCTTCAAAAGGGCTCTGCACAAGTTCAACTCTTACCCACACCTTTGACTATCATATTTTATTTAACTCTCCAGCTGAACATGATTGCTCACAAGATTTCTCGTCTCCACGTCTTTGCAGGAACATTGTTCTTTCCCACAGAAGGCTTCAACCTTCAAAACAAACGCTACATACCTATTCTCCCAAACCTGTATGAAACGCCTTCCATCTTGGGAGCCTCCATCTTTGGAACCTAGGTACTTGCCTCTTTACACCCCTCCTTGGGAGCCAGGCTTGTCTCCGATTTATTGCTATGATGTATAGTAGTCACTTAGAACACGCTTATAAAATGACGAGATGAAATGAAAATAGACTAAAACTCCATACTCTGCACGAAACGTGGCCCAGAGCTCCTTTTGCAGACATCACCAAGCATCACAGATTAGCACCTTGAAGAGAAGCCAGGCCATTAAAAATCTGGCCACATGTGGTCCACCAACTTTGTCCCTTTTGACGTCTGTGCTTCCCTTCTAAAAACCCTCCCACTTGTTATCAAGGAAGAACAGGTCAAATAGAGAAGCTAATTTACAGAGCTGTAATTTTTTTACCTATTGCAAAACTTCACGTGCATTGAGCAGTGTTTTGTCTGTCATGGCTCACAACAGCACATGATAGGGAATTCAGAGAAATGCTCCTGTCCTCAAAGCAGATGAGGTGATTTGGTAGAAGGAAAATAACACAGGCATACATAAGAGTCAGGAGATCTGGGTTATAATCTCAGATATGCTACTTTGGGTAATCACTTAATCCCACTAAACTCAAATTCCTCATTTGCAAACAAAATTAATCACATTTTTTTCTGCCTGCTTTGGAGGGAGATTCTGGCAATAATTTAAGAAAATATTATTTCTGATCACTGTAAAAGCATAATTACAAGTTTTCTAAGTAACAAAAACCCATAGCTTTTGTTAAGACAATCTTTACCCCCATGTGGACTGGCTAACCTAGCAAAGTGTGGGCAGAGGATATTGAAATCTACCATCACTCACATTTCTTTTAAATAAGTTATTGTCTTATTTCTGGTGCTGCCTATGTACTAGCAATACTATGAGATTAAAATTCAGTTTCTTTTTTCTTTTTTTAGGATTTAACTATCTCACAGGTTAACTGACAAGAAAAACAACTCCATGTTTAATGTGGTTACTGCTCCTTGAGGTTCCAAATCAGCACTTAAGATCCCATCTTGAAAACCTCAATAGAAGGTGAAACCATGCTAATTAGGATAATGGGAATTTATGTATCGAAGTATAAGCATCCATCGGGGCAGCTCCTCACTCAGGTGGGAGTGAAGAAAATATACTGGGAAGGTGATAAATATTTACTACCCAATGGAAATATATCTAGAAGACGCTATCTTCTTCTCTGCTTGGGGCAGATTTAATGCTGTGACACAGACTCAGAAGGAATTCTCTGGTGTCTGAGATCTATAGATACTTCCCTATCCCTCCGTCTCTTGTGTAAATCTATACACACACACACACACACACACACACATGCATACACTGCAGTGCCTTTTCAAATTCATTTTCCCCTTTAAGCCTGCCTTAAGGCTTCCAACGCTTATTAGTTCTCTTCAGTATCATTTTTGTTGCCTCTCCCAAGAAAAGGGGATACTAATTCTATTGGTCAGATTCTAGGATGCCTTAGGGAAAATTTACTAGTGGATAGATTCATTGCAAATTAAGAGATTAAAAATATGGTATTTAGGGACAGAGTCAAAACTCTTTAAGAAAGTTCAGTGTTAAAATAGACTTTGAATGAACTAATGCACATTTGATACCTAGAATTCTTCCCCTAATATCTGTCTCACATCTACAAAACTGGATCCCTGTGGATAGTCAGATAAGAGCGTGAATTTTCTTGTCTTTCTTTTCCTCCCAGATAACTGAGTGTGATTTTCCCCTTCATTCAGACTTCCAGTTCGGAGAATCAGTTATATCCCAGTGTCAACAAGGGTATAGATGTGAAAGGTGACTAAAAGTAAGTTTTCTTGCCTAGGGATTTATATTTTTGAAATTCTGTTATTGGGTTCCAAGGAGTTTATTCTTGTATCTTTGAAATATGAAGTGACAAGCTTCCTCACACCTCCACCTCCTCCCATTCTGTCTCAGAGACACGGGCATTTATGGTCTTTGGCTGAAGGAATTAGTGGGAGCCAGTTTGTCACCGGGTATCATTTGGGAGTTTATAAAATCCTCGTGAAAGCCTGTCTCTCTGAGTCAGCCTGGGATGGGGACTTTGCTTGACTCTCATGACATTGAGTACACCACACCGGAAGAACAAATTCCAAGTTTTGCCAACCTAATTGTCTCTTTCTCCGTGACACTGACGAGACAGGAGCCAGTGGCACATGCACACACATGAGACACAGCAGTTGGATATAGCACGCTCTCTCTCTCTCTCTGCTTTTCTCTCTTCTTTATCTTATTTCTAAGACAAAGGTACACACAGTCACTGGAGGAATCTTGTTAACATTTAGATTCTGATTCAGTAGTTTTGGGGGAGGGCAGACATTCTGCATTTCTAACAGGCTCTCTAGTGATGCCGCTGGTCTGCAGACCATAAACAAGGACATCCCCAAGCTTTAGCTCGGCTTGCCAGAGGGCGGCAAGGGTAGGGTGGTAGCCACGGATCCACTTAACAGTCCATTGGTATTTTGCTTTCCCTCACTTCTATCCCTTGTAGGTGCAATTCCCTTAAACTCTTTTATTTATTTATTTTTTTTGTGGAGAGACGATTGGGAAGGTAGGTAGGATCGTCTGGTGCAAATATTGCACTGATATCTCCAGGATGTTACCACTATTCCTGTATCCCACTATTCCATCGAAAAGTCTAGATTTAAAACTGTCATCGGTTCGATTGCTGATATTTTTGCAGACGCCTGCGCAGGGGCTAGTAAGAGCTTTTCTAAACCAATGACACCTGAATTAAAATAACGTTCGCAAACACAGCTTTCAACATAAACGAAGACTCAGCACAGCTACAGAGGCACATTAGCTTGCTTAACGAGGCAGGCAGGGAGATGGAGAATTATTCTTGTTGGATTGAGGACCTTAGCAGCCTCTGCAGAATAGCTGTTCCTTGGTATCGGTAATAATCCTGAATTCTATTCCTTTATGGGAGTGTTCTTCTATAAACATTATTGAACATTTGCTTCGTGTCGGGGACCCCTGTGAAGTACTGTGGGAGAAACAAAGATGAATAAGACAAGCGCCTGGTTTTCAGAGATCTAAATGCAGGCTAGACCTAACACATTTAGTCGCACGAGATTTGCAAGGATTTAGTAGGCCATTAATGTGTTCATCTAACGGATCTTTGTCACATCACCACCACGTGCCAGGACATAGTGGTGAAAAGAATACATACGGTCCCTCATACAGCAGAACTTATTAAATAGCCAACCACACAAATAAATATGTGATGGCAAGTTGATATAGGTGTGATACAGGGGAGACGGGCGGTAAAGGAAGAAGGACCTGGTTGAGAAGGGAATCAGAAAGCTGTTGAAAAGATGAGCTGCTCTGCTCATTTCTCCTGAGCTCTTGAAGGATGAGGAAGCGTTTGCTAGGTAAAAGGATGTCCTGACCAGTCCAGGAAGAAAGAAAGGTGTATCCTGAGGCCCCAAGGCAGGAAAGAGCTGGTGCATCCCAGAACTGACAGGGGGCCAGTGTGGCCAGATGGCTGTGAGGGAGGCGATGCGGGCAGTACGACGATGCGGGACCAATGAGCAGAGCAAGCTCACCTTACGGCAACTGCAGGACCTCTTATGGAGTCTGCATTTTCTTCTGTGTGCACTGGGACACCTAATAATCCAACCTGCATTTTGAGAAGCTGCCTCTGACTGCAGGCAAACAGAAGAGAGGCAAAAGGCGATGCCAAGGGACCCACGGGGGTCACTAGCCGGGTCATGCTCATCACCTTCTTCAAGAAGCTTCCACGCTGACTCAAGTGCCTGAAGTCAACTTGGACACAAGTCTGGCCACAGTGTTTCATTCACTCATTTGATAATTATTTGCTAATTATCTCTTATATGCTGGGCACTGGGGGAAAAGAAGTTAATAAGATAGAAAAAAAAAAACCCTAGCCTCTCCCCTTCCCCCCCCCCTTTCTTCCTCCCTCCCTCCTCTCTCCCTCCCTCTGTCCTGTTTTCTCTCCTTTGTTCTTTTCCTCCCTAAAATGTGGATTAAGTGGCTTCTGTGTGCCAGGCCTTCTATAACAAGCTTGTGAATACTTCTTTGCACGGAGGTCCTTTAACCACTCATACCTTTGGGTGGATCAGATCTATTAGTTATTAAGATCTGCGTTGGGATAAAATAAGAAGGTACTTCCTATAATGTTTATCATCATTATCCATTATCATCTATTCCCTTGCTTCCTCTATATTGTAAGATCAGGCCCTCTGAGGGGTGTGAATTAGAGAAAGAATTTTAGAACATGTCCTCCGGTGAAGAACGTGGGTTTGAGAAATGACCTAAAAACACACATTAAATCTTAAATTATTCTTGTGGGTAAGAGCCGTGTACTGGGTGCTGAGGGACATGGGTTCCCATTCCCATTCAACCCTTGTAAATTGTAACCTTGGGCAGAATGCTTATTTTTCTCATGTACAAAGTAAAAACACTGAATTGTGTAATCTCCAAGGCCCCCCTCAGCTACAAGTTTCTTCTGTGGAAATCAACATGGGATTTGCAATCGGAAGACCTAATAGTTGTGCTCATTCACTTGTGACCTTGGCAAAGTCACTTGATATCCCTGAAGCCAGATTCCTCGTCTGGAATGAAGAGAGAAATGACACCATCTCAACCCAGTATGCTAATGCAATGCCTAGTACTTAGTAGAAACTAAAAAGCTATTTTTCAGTGGATGATGGATACTTTCTACCTTATAAAAATTAAATGAGATCAGGCATATAAGAAAGGTCTGGACTATGTGGCACTCTTTCAATAATAGTTCACATACTTGTTATGAACTGAGTTTATATTACACATTTAAAAAACCCTTTGCTGTGGTTTGGGCAGGGCATGACTCGTTATCCAGCATTATTTGTTAAATTGAGGATACATCTCCAAATTCTTCGGGGCACATTGAAACAGCAGAAAGTAAGGTTGGGAAAAATGAGTAGGTATGCCACTTAATGAGCTATTAAACTTCCCATCAGAAAGCCAGAAACTCAGAGGCAGTCTAAAATAGCAACTCTGCATAACCACCCAAATAATAAGCTACACTCGAGAGCAAGCGATCCATTCTTAACACGCCTACAAGATAAACTAAACAGGAAGAAAAAGATGCCAGCCTTGGCTCAGAGACTTCATTGTAAGGTAACTTTATTCATCATCTTGAACCCTTCCGATTTCCAGGCAACCATCTCTTAACATGGGCTTGCAGGTTTCACATGAGGGTGACAAGGAGTCTGAAGTATGAAAAGTTACCTCCGCTGCAGTGTGTTTGTCTTAGGTTGGAATTTCTTGATTTCAACCTGTCAATGCTATTTGAATGCCAGGGTGGTTATCCACCCTGGTCCCCACCCTATGTTCCAATACTCCAGCTTGTCCACCACCGCTTTCCCATTCTGGAAAGAGTTGTAGGGGGACCGGCTGTAGTTTGGTTTGGCTTTGATGTCCAGGAGCCTTGCCATCCTTCCCATGAATGATTTCTGTTGCTGAGACTCACTTTGAGCTTGAGGTAGAGTTCAACATTCATTAAAGACTGAAAAAAAAATTTCCTTTGGTACGTATTGTAAAGAAAAAACACTGCCTCCTTTTTTCTGCTCCAGTTCATCTCTCTGGAAGGCAGCCTGGTGGGAAGGCTGGAACAAAGGCTAGGCTAAATTAACATTCTGGTTCCAGCACTCACTACTGATCTATTGCACCAGGAAGCCTGCTGGTGGCCTCCTTGAGTGATTTGGGAAGAGGATAAGGCAGGGATGGCTGTGACTGTAAGGGGCAGAAGAGACAGGAGCCAGTATTTCCCCAGGGGTAGTGTGGTTGCCTATCTTATTAGTAAGAACCGCAGCAAAAAGAGAAGGAACGCCACTAACAAAACAACTACCATTTAACTGAGTGTCTATTACGTGTCAGGTACCATGCCTTGTTTACTCCTTTCAAAAACCATGTAAGATTTCCACAGATGAGAAAATGGAGGGAAGGGAGGTTAAGTGATTTACCCAAAGTTATGCGGCTTGGGTGATAAGAGCTGGGAGTCAACGCCAAGTCCATCAGGGTCTACAGCCCAGGCTTTCACACTTCATCACACGATGGAGTGCCAAGGAGGGTCTCAAGGACTTGCGAAGGATGGCCTTCTCTTTCTAGCTCTCCTGATTTCCAAGGTTTATGTGAGGGAGATGGAGTTGGCTCCGGGCTAACAGAGTGATTCTTTTTTGATGAGAGAATGAGAGCTTTGATTTTATTTTTTCTTCTTAAAGCTAACAATAATCTGAATTTTGAGGTGTTGGCAAAAGGAAAGAGGGGTGGTACAAAAGGTAAAGAGCATCCTGGTGATGTCTGCAAACTAGTAGCAGGTGGATATATACCCAAAGGGGAAACACAAAGCCCAGGAGGGCCTTACGGCAGAGATAAAGTATATCTAATTAGGCGGCAGTGACAGACTCCCAAAAGGCTTCATCGAGGAGGTGGCTTTTGAAAGACAGGAAGAGTGCTTTGAAAGAGAGGAAGAGTGATGGGAGGCAGAAATGGGTATATTCCAAAGTTAAAAATAGAATCCTTATTAATTGCATCCCAGACAAAAGCTTGATCTTAGGTAGGAGAAACTCACACTGTGAAGGCAAGCATCTTCTGGCCAATAAAAATGTTGACCCCAGAAGTTTGCTAGAGTGGATATGAGTGCACTCGAGTGGAAAGATCATTTACTTGGCTAGAAGGTCTGCTTTCAAATTCTAACTCTGGCACTGAGGTAGGAGGTAACCACTCTGGGACTTAATTCCTTCAGCTATAAAGCTGTTATGGTCTCTGCCTACCCGCCTCCCAGGTTTTGGAAAGGTTCAGGTAAGATAAAGTAGATGAGAGGTTGCAAGTTAAAAGAATTATCATTTCCTTTGAAGGACTTTTTTTCCCCTAGTACCTTCTGGATATTTCTGGGGATAGTGGCTTCCACTGGAAAGTTCCTTCGAGTTCCCCCAGCTAACTGATTGGCCTACACCTTTTTTTTTTTTCAACGTTTATTTATTTTTTGGGGGGACAGAGAGAGACAGAGCATGAATGGGGGAGGGGCAGAGAGAGAGGGAGACACAGAATCGGAAACAGGCTCCAGGCTCCGAGCCATCAGCCCAGAGCCTGACACGGGGCTCGAACTCACGGACCTCAAGATCGTGACCTGGCTGAAGTCGGACGCTTAACCGACTGCGCCACCCAGGCGCCCCTGGCCTACACCTTTTAACAGTCTAAGTCAAAGCTTGCAAGGTGTTTGAATTTCTCAAACAAGTAAATGATCAAGATACATTTTTGACACAGCTTTCCACGCATCAAAGTCGGTCATAAAGAAATCCATCACATTTGCACACACAGCACATATACATGTGCAAGTACAAACACACACTACCATCTGTTCTCACCAGCCTTCTCTTGAAGAAAGACACTTGGATGACAAAAAGTAGGAAGGATAGAACTTCAGTAAAATGTCCTTTAAATGGAATAAGTGTGGCTTTAGGAGAAATTCACTGTAGCGTCCCTCTGCTGTGAAGATTAAAGCATCATACTGTCATGACATCAAGCCACAGGGGGCCCCATTTCAAATTTGCCAGATGTTTGCTGGGGACAGTTTATTTATTTATTTAAAAAAATTTTTTTTAACCTTTATTTGTGAGACAGAGAGAGACAGAGCATGAACGGGGGAGGGTCAGAGAGAGGGAGACACAGAATCTGAAACAGGCTCCAGGCTCTGAGCTGTCAGCACAGAGCCTGACGCGGGGCTCGAACCCACAGACTGCGAGATCACGACCTGAGCCGAAGTCGGGCGCTTAACCGACTGAGCCACCCAGGCGCCCCAGGGACAGTTTATTTTATTTATTGACTGGTTTATGTGGATGGTCATTCCATACGCTTGAGGAGAGAATTTCTAGGTACTGCACTTCTGTAGGTTGAGACAAAGTTTAAGACTCTATGTATCCCTTTAAGGCGTCTACACTCCTAGCCCCGACACAGTACCTGAGATGGAGGACTGACGACGGTGCTGGGGCGTAGGAAATATGAAAGGAAATTAGTTTATTTACTCTTTGAAGTTTCTAGGGGCTTATCAGGTAAAAGAGAAATTATGTTGGCGATGACGCATGAGTGCATTTAATCTACAAGATGAATATAGACCTAAAAGTTTCCCAACCTCACCAGCCAGAATCTTACACCCAGATTCTACTGTATCATCTCCTCTACTAGGTGAGTGTTAGAGAGTTTTAATGGGAAAGTGGCATAAACTCTGAACAATCAGGGGCATTTTATAGTTTTTCCACATATCTCACTTTCTGCTAAAGATTTTCTAGTTATGTTACATGCTGAAACGTTCAAATGTCCAGGTATCTACATAGGGACTTCCCTCTTGTTTCTTCTTTCAGGGCTTCTCAAACTCTGATGGGCATAGAATGATAGAAGGATGTACACAAAATCACGGACCTGAACTTTGGGATAATCTATAACCTTTTCAAGGTTATTTTTGATCAGTCATAATTTCTGCCTTAACACAATGACATTCCCTTTGAACTGAACGATGGACCAATACCATGAATCACTGGGCCAAACCTCCCAGAACTTGGAATTTTGCTGGCAAGTAGAGAAATTGTTAGCACTGTGGTTAAGTGACCCAGCAAGTTCAGGAGAATGCTGAAACACTGTCAAAGAATTTGCATGAAAACTAAGAAAAAGCTTCTAGTTTGTGTCTGTGATGTTGTATTAGTCGGCTATGGCCACAATAATACCATATAACAAATGAACTCCGAGCTCAGTAATTGAAAATAACAATTGTGTATTATCAGGCACTTGGGTCAGTGACTCAGGTTCTAGGCTGTAATCCTCTGGGCAGCTCTGCATTCAGCTGTGGGTCAGCTATACATGGCTCTAGGCTTGGGGTTCGGCTCAGTTTGTTCTGTGGTCCGGGAGGAAAGGGCAGGAGCTACCTAGAGCATGCTCTTTTCAACCTTGAAAGTACAGTTCAAGTTTATGCTTGTATTGTCACTAACTGCCTATTATCAAAACAGGCCACATGATTTGCAATCAATCATGAATGTGACCCCAAGTGAGGAAGTCCAGCTACACCATGGGAGGAAGGGTTCTGGAGGCTAAAAGGACCAAATCTTGCTTGGTGAGTTAAATTCTCCTTCAGGCTGCTAATTAAGCACCCCTTCCCAAGGAAGTGACTTGATTTTCCTATCAGGCTTTATTTCTGTTGCCAGATCCAGGCTCTGGTGGCTATGATTGATTTCCCCAGAGCTAGTATATGGCACTTAGGTGAACATGGAATAAAGGTTCACCAGTCAAACTGTGGAAAGCTCAATCCTTGATTTCTGTGACCTAATCCTTAGCCCCAAAATAGAGCAGTGGTAACCTGAGACAAGTTGCTTAACCTTTCTTTGCCTCAGTTTCTTTACTTATAAAGTGGATCCAAAAATGTATCTGCTTCATAGGGTTATTGAGAAGAAGTATAAGATAATGTGGATGAATTATTTGTTATAATAATGTCTCAGTAAATGCTTTCCTTGCTACTTAAATGAAAACAACTCTCAGAAAGTACATCCTATAGAAGGACAAAGAAGGATTTCTCAGAACATGTTATATTAAGTTCTTCTCAAGATGACTGGAGAAGGAAGAATATGGTAATGGTACTTTTAAGTGACTTTGACAAGAGAACAAAAATGGATATCTAAATCCAAGAACTCCGATCAATGTGACTGCTAAAAATCAGCAGCTCCTCATTTCTGCATTGCCTTGTTATCTTACATTCTGGCTTCATGGTCACTTCAGGAAACATTTGCTGAACATACTGTCAGGATTTTCACTGGAAGAACAAAGTCGTGTCTGGAAACGCTGTTCAGAGGACCTCTCAGCTCATACTTTATTTTGCCATGCTCTGAGCATTAGGGCTCTGGAATGTGTTTATTATTCTGAATTTGTAAGAAGTATCATTCTGAGAAATCTTTTCATAACTTACACACTTGTCTGGACGCAATGACTTAGGACACAGACAACTTTCAGGAAATAACAGAGCTTTATTTGACTTTGCAAAATTTTGATCAAATGCCAGGCTGGGAGTTTTGTGGGCTGACAATGTCAGAGTCTATGTGGTATTATCCCAGAAGCGGTTATTGCTGTTTGAGATGAAAATCAGGAGTCCGGTGACAATTCTTATTTTAGTGATTCTCAAAAGGAACGTCACAATATTACTGGAGTGCCATGAATCCTTTGCATGTTTGCTTTCTAGTTTTGATGAATGTGTCCAATTAATTTCTTTTTCAACTGAGGGTATATATTATTATAATTTCTGTCTGATATAGGGTTGTGCAGAGTGAGAGTTAGGAAGCCCTGTAGAGCAGAGAAATGTTGACATTGAGAAGAGGCTAATCATGATATCAAGTCAGCATGAAGAAAGAGTCGGGTTTCTCGGAATACTCAAGAACTCTGCCTTGTGGGTATGTTAGGGGAACTTAGGAAAGTAAACCATTTGTCATCTAAAACAGTCTACATAGTCTTCATTGTGTTGAAAGACAATCAACGAAGATGATAAGACGATGTTTTTTTTGTGTGTGTGTGTACTATGTGGTATCATCCCATTGTAATAGAATTGTACCACAATTATTACAGACTGATTTGTTGTTGCTTTCAATCTCTTAAGGGCTTTAATGTGTGGCCAAAATTTCTGTTATTATAAAGGTAGAGAATCACTAACTTACCACCACAAAACCCTATCCTTTAAATGCTGTAGGGAGAGGGGGGCCTGGGTGGCTCAGTCAGTAAGCATCCGACTTCAGCTCAGGTCATGATCTCACGGTTCTTGAGTTCAAGCCCCTGTGCTGATAGCTCAGAGCCTGGAGCCTGCTTTGGATTCTGTGTCTCCCTCTCTCTCTGCTCCTACCCCACTCACACTCTGTCTCTCAAAAATAAATATACAGTAAATTTTTTTTTTTTTTAAATGCTGTAGGGAGAGAAGCTCAGTATTAACCCAGTGAATGGAAATCTGGGATCTAATGTTCCAGGTTCTCAGGAGGGCTGTGGGATTTGAGGAAGCACAAAAATATCTGAGTGGCAAGATTGGAACCTCCCATATTAAAAAGATGGAGAGAGTGATGATGGGGAATCAAATGCCCTAAAAATAATGAATAATAAAATGCAGCTAATAAAAAATTGCTACATGCAGGACTTTGAAGGAACAGAATACTAGTGACTGAATACCTACTGGCTGACTAGACAAACGAATAAATTAGTCAATGAATAAATAACCTTTACCATATATTATATATATAATATATGGTATTGTATATATAACATATATATAACATATATATTATATATATAACATATATAACATAATATATAATAATAATATTATATATTATACATGTATATGATCTTATACAAGAAGGCAGATATTCTTATGCCCATTTTGCCCTTAATGGTTTAAAGTGAGAAATTCACTTGTCCAGGATGAGCTAGTCCATGATAAAGCTGGGATTTGAACTCAGAACTATCTAATTACCAAAACCTATTCTATCAAGCTGTTATCATTAAACAAAAAGCTGTAGATCTATTCACTACAGATGAGCCCAATTAATCATATAAAGCTTCAATGTGATCATATCCTTCTCCTATTAAAACCCCAGGACGGTTTTCTGTCACTCAGAAAACAAAGCCCCAACTCCTGACCCTTGGGCAACAAGGTGTCACACCATCTGGCCCCCGCCCACCTATGGCCCCTCATCTTTTTGCACCGGGCTCTTCTTGCTGTTCTAATCAACCAAACTTGATCCTCCCTCCAAAGGCTTGCCTTTACTGTTTCATCTTCCTGGAATATTCTTCCCCCCAATCTTTTTAGATCTGTGCACAAATGCCGCCTCTTAGAAAGCCATTCAATGGTCACCCTGTCCACTCGTATGCTCGATTTCTTTAACTTACTGTTTAAACCATTACCTGAAATTAGATGTTTTGTTTATGGATTTACTGTTTCTCATTTCCAGTAGTATGTGAGCTCCAAAGATCCCTTCAATATTATCACTGTAGCCCTAGGCCCTCAATCAATGCCTGGAAACAGCAGATCCTCAACTAATGTTTATTAAATGAGTGAACAAATTCATTCTCTGAAGCAAAGACTGAGCACTGCTTGCAATGATGAAAACATTTCTTTTGTCCAGAAGATAGATAATACCTTGTAGGATTAGGTAGGTGAAAAATAATGTCTAGGTAAAATATTGTCACTTTAAGAAAGCACAAGATTGATTAAGGGACACAATCCCCCAGCCTGTAAGAACAAGGCAGCATAAAGGTGAAGGTGAAACATAGAATTGAAAGGGCTAAAAATTTGTGGCTATATTCTCACTGGTCAGGTTAAACTTTATGACCTCAAAATGGTGCAGGTAAAAATGAATTTTGGCCAAAGTTAGCTGAGGACAAATTTGGCCTCAGGGTCACAAGGCAGACATAATTTTAACGTAAACCACCTTCTGTAGCAAGGGCAGTGTCCTATTTGTGAGTGTGATTCTAATGTAATATTTTAACGGGCTGCAGCAGTTTTGGCCAGACACAGGACTATACAAGTCTCCAGTTAAGTTTCAACGACTGCAGAATTCAGAATATGCCATCTGAGTGTCAAACTGTGAACTCTTAGCTCTAGCAAGTTTTGGAAGGTGACAAATCAATTCCCATTCAGCTACCCTTCCCAAGGTTAAGGTATCTCTGAGGCACGATCTCCAAGACTCAGATGTAGTTTGGAATTTAACAGTTATTGTTTCAGGTTAGAAGTATAATCTAATGAAGTGTGCAGTAATATCCTGTGGTGAGCACTTGAACGTTAATCTGCTTGGAATAAGGCAGTGGATCTCATCCGACCTTGTCATCTATATTGAATTTAACTCTCCCAGTGAACGCATTTCGAGCAGCCCATGTCAAATGGATGCGATCTATTTCGATTTTCATTCTTCCCCCTAATAGTTTAATACAGCTGAGTAACTCCTGGGGCCTCGGTACAAATCAGCAGTAGCTCCTGCTGCCAGTTACGGGCTGGTGCATGACGTAGCCAGAAACTGACCTTCATACAACACCTCTCTATTTTCCTTCACTGGTCCTGATTCTAGGAGGTGATTGCAAAACCCAATAGCTAATTCTCCCCGAAGCGCTAATTCTCCCCTGAAGCTCTCCCCTCAACTAGCTCTTGGAGAGCCCTGGTAGATGCAGCAAGTGTGAGAGATGGGAATGTCTTTTTTTTTTTTTTTTTTTCATATTTAGAGCTAAACTTCTTTGAGCAGTAGTTTACTGCTGGGGGGTAACATTATGCAGCAGCTGCTAGTTTCCATATTTGGTAGAGAACGGTGAGTATGGCATTATTCAACACTGATCGATTCCATTTTCCCACAGAAAAGAATAGCCTTTTTCTACACCCCATCCAAGCAAACAATGGATAATTATTTAACTAACATTATTGTATAGGCAATTGGAGAATCCAGGTCTCAGGAAAGGGGCTGCTTATGTAATAAGCTATGTTGAGAATGTGTTCGACCTCGTCTGATCTCGGAAGCTAAGCAGGGTCGGGCCTGGTTAGTACTTGGATGGGAGAATGAATGTGTTAATCTGGAAATCGGTAACTGTGGGCAAAACACACCCTTTGGATTATAAGGGAATATGATATTTATTCCCTTTGTGTAAATCAGATTAAACTAGGTAGACTTTAAAAACCTCTGTTACTCCTTGACGTAGGTTACACGTCAAGGAGAGGTTTACTCTCCTCAGGAAAACAACTACAGTTTATGTACTCAGAAAGACAACAAAAATGGGTCAAAATGTCACCTTAATCATTTACGAAGAGCCTACTAGATATTACAGCTGAGTTTCATAAAATCAAGTCATTTTAAAGATGAAAAAACTAAGGCTCGGAGAGGTTAAGTGATTTTGCCAAGGTCTCACAGCTGGTTGCGGGCAGCCCTGGGATTTGTAATCAAGTTCTTTCTGATTCTAAAGTCCAGTGTTGCCACAACATCCATCTGCAATCCAGTTTTGAGGTTCTATCTACCAGCAACGGGCTGACTCCCTAAAGAGATAAGCTCTGAAGGAGCTGAGATAGAAGCTCTGAAGGGTCCTTCTGAGACAGTACTACCAGCTGGTGCATTAGTTGAAATACTTGGAGGATTATATCTGCACAGTTTCCACGAGGAAATATTCATGTCTGTTGTCTTCGTTAGTTATTCCTAGTATCTGGCAAGTAGTAGGAGCTTCATAAGTAATTAGGTGCAAAAGGGAATGCATGAACAAGTAAATGAATGGCATACTCAAGAAGAGTCTAAAATACTTTCCTAAGTAGAAAGAAGTTAGATTATCAGCACTGGGTAAGACACACGTAAGTCAAAAGCAAGAAGCAATCAAGGATACCCTTAGTTCAGGCTACCAACTCTGCCTGAATAATCCCATAAATCTTTGTGCGTTTGGCTCTTTCTTTTCCCTGAGGGCTCATTTCCAAAGTCATCTCCCGAGAGATGCTTTCCTCAACCCTGGCTGGGGTTTGCTTCAAATCTAGTCACTTCGTGTTCCCTGACCCTGTTTGATTGAGTGATGTTCACGTAGGCTTCGCTCTCAGTGTGGAGCCCAATGCAGGGCTTGAACTCATGACTCTGAGATGAAGACCTTAGCTGAGATCAAGACCTTAGCTGAGATCAAGAGTCTGACGCTTAACTGACTGAGCCACTCAAGTGGCCCTGATTTATTTTCTTTATAGAACTTGTCATCCAAGATGTCTTCATTATTCATTTGTTTGTTTCTTATCTTGCATATTGTGGGCTTCCCACCTTTAGAATGCTAGCTGGCAACTTGCTTGTTTTCACTAAAGTATCCTCAGTGCCTAGGCACACAGCAAGCACTTTATAATTATTTCCTGAATGAATGAAGCCAAATTCTAGAAAATGGGTTCAAATCAGGATTTCAGAGGTCAAGGTCTAAGAGAAGGGTCAAGGTCCAAGAAGCTGGACCTTAGTTAACACAACAGCACATAGCTGATCCCCCTGAAACCCTACATGTCATCTCTTTCGGAGCTGGCCTGCTTTCCAGGACATTCTCCCTGCAAAGACTGCATGGACTGAAATTTTTGAATCCCTTGGCCTTTCCAATTATTCCTCAGTAACCAACACAGGAAATAGGTGATCGAACAGATTTCAGTCTATGACATCAACATTCCTGACCTCATTTCAAAGGCCATAAGGGGTCCAAATGGTCCCTTGCTGGAGAGAACTCAGAATCTCTTAGGAGATACAGTACGTTGTCCCTGTGTCCCTGAACTCCAGGAAGGTACCATTCTCCAGGATCAGCCCATCCAGGATTATCATCTTCTCTATGAACACTGTTAGCATTTGGACCTCTTGGTTTTCTTTTATAAAAATCCTCTCATTTATGCTTGGGGTGCCTGCATGGCTCAGTCGGTTAAGTGCTGATTCTTGATTTCAGCTCAGGTCATGATCTTACAGTTCATGAGCTCAAGCCCTACATCAGGCTCTGTGCTGACAGTGCAGAGCCAGCTTGGGATTCTCTCTCGCCCTCTCTCTGTTCCCTGTCTCCACTCATGCTCTTTTTCTCTCAAAATAAATAAATAAACACTTAAAAAAAAAAAGCTTCAAAAATCTTTTCATCTAGGCTCCACAGTTATCCCCGTCTTATATACGAAGAAATGGAGGCTCAGAGAGGTAGGGTAGCCTGGCCCACAGATAACCCAGCTGGAAAGTCATGCTGGAGAAGTTAAAATACAAGTTAATCTGATTTTATTTTATTTATTAAAAAAAAAATTTTTTTTTTTCAACGTTTATTTATTTTTGGGACAGAGAGAGACAGAGCATGAACGGGGGAGGGGCAGAGAGAGAGGGAGACACAGAATCAGAAACAGGCTCCAGGCTCTGAGCCATCAGCCCAGAGCCTGACGCAGGGCTCGAACTCACGGACCGTGAGATCGTGACCTGGCTGAAGTCGGACGCTTCACCGACTGCGCCACCCAGGCGCCCCGGAAGTTAATCTGATTTTAAAGATTATACTTTGCTATAGCAACATGGAAGTGAAAAGCTGCATGTCTCTGCCTGATGCTGAACTCTTCATTTTGGCCACGGTTATGACAAGGGGCTGGAGGGATAGCCTTCAGCCTCTTTCCATCTCTGTCCTATTGAAATTGTATGTATTTTTCCTTTTTCTTTTAATGTTTTTTAAAAAAAATTTTTTTAACGTTTATTTATTTTAGAGACAGAGAGAGACAGAGCATGAACGGGAGAGGGTCAGAGAGAGGGAGACACAGAACCGGAAACAGGCTCCAGGCTCTGAGCTGTCAGCACAGAGCCCGACGCGGGGCTCGAACTCACAGACCGTGAGATCATGACTTGAGCCAAAGTCGGACGCCCAACCGAGTGAGCCACCCAGGCGCCCCTCTTTTAATGTTTTTTAATGTTTATTTTTGAGAAAGAGAGAACGAGTGGGGGTGGGGGAGCGAGAGAGAACGGGGGAAGGGCAGGGAGGGAGACAGAATCCAAAGCAGACTCCAGGCTCTAAACTGTCAGTACAGAGACAAACGCAGGGCTTGAACTCATGAACGGTGAGATCATGACCTGAGCCGAAGTCAGACACTCAACCGGCTGAGTCACCCAGGCACCTGTCCTTTTTCTTTTAGCCTTAAGCTCTCCAACAGCATAGGTGATTACATCTAACTAGTTTTGAAGCCAGGACATGTAAAGTAAGGGTTAAATGACTTAAAAGGCACCAGTATTGAGCAGTCAAAAGGTAGTTTGGAAATGTTCCCCGGGGATGGTTCACCTGAACAGATCTAGCATCAGGGGCTGGCTCCTTACACGGTGATGTCTTGATGTCCTCCCTTCTCGCTCCCCCTACCCTTGGTCTCCAGCCAGACAGGCAGCTTCATCTTCCTGCCATCGTGCTGCATTTCTCACCCTGAGATTCAATATATGAGTCTTACCAAAGTAAATCTCATGCAGGCTGCCTGGGCGGCCTTAATATTAGGGCAGGAAATGCTGCTGTCCATCACTGTTTGGGCTTTTCCTGAGAAAGCCTGCAGGTTCAGGGAGGTCTGTCATTGTCCAAAAGGCACATTCTTTTCCTCAAGGCAAGAGAGGAGATTTGTCTAATCCCAGATTGCACTCAAAATCATTTTATTTTCCTGGAGGTTGATGGGCTAGAAACAAATAGGAACATGTTAGTGGTGCACCACTCACACAAGGTGAATTGCTAATAATGATCATCCATAGTGTTATTATGACTGAAATTTATCAAGTATTTGTTAAGTGCTAGCCTGCATGTTGCATTACTTGATCCTCATACCAATCTTCTGAGGTAGTATTGTGATTATTCCCATTTTCTGGAGGCTCAGAGATGCTAAGAAATTTTCCCAAGGCCGCACAGCTAGAAAGTGCTTGAGGTAGGACTTGAACCCAGATACTCTACAGCAATGGTTCTCAGTTGGGGTTGATTTTTCTTCCAAGGGGACATTTGCCAAAATCCAGAAACACTGTTTTAAATTAGCTTTTTTATTTTACAAGAGTTTCACAGTTACAGAAAAGATCTGAAGGTAGTGAGTTTCTATATACCTCATATTGAGTTTCTCCTCTTAAAAACATCTCTTGTGCTAATCATTTACATAGTACATTTGTAACAATTGAGAGCCAATATCAATACAACATTAAATAAAGTCTGAACCTTCTTCAAATTTCATTTGCTGTTATGTGATGTCTCTTTTCTGTTCGAGGATCCCATCCAGGGTACCATGCAAGGTTTAATCATCTGACTTGTTAGTTTCCTCTTGGCTGTGACAGTTTCTTGGACTTTCTTTGTTTTTGATAACCTTGACAATTTTGAAGAGTGCTGGTCAGATATTTTGTAGAACATCCCTCATTTTGGACTAGTCTGTGTTTGTCTGATGAGTAGAACAGGGTTATAGGTTTTGGAAGGAAGATCACAGAAGTAAAGGGTGATTTTCATCACATTATATCAAGGGTACATCGTGTCAACATGACTTATCACTGTTGATGTTCACCTTGATCACCTGGCTGAGTAGTGTTTGTCAGGTTTCTTCACTATAAAGTCACTTTTTAAATCACCCATACTGTAATTTTCAGAAGGAAGTCACTACATGCAGCCCACACCTGATGAGTGTGGAGCTAAATACCACCTCCTTGGAGGCAAGTATCTACATAAATCACTTCGAATTCTTCTGTAGAGAAGATGTTATTATCCCATTTAATTGTTCAATAATTTATTTAGATCAGTATAAACTCCTGAATATATATTTTATACTTGGGGTGAAAATCCAATGCTACTTTATTTTGTCGCTCAAATTGTCCCCAGGTTTGGCCATTGAGGGCTCTTCGTTTGGTTACGGGGGTCCCTTTGACATCCTCCCATCCTTGATTTTGTGTGTGTGTGTGTTTGTAACTTCCTTTTTTTTTTTTTTTTTTTTTTTTTTGATACTGTGAGATGCCCTAGGCTCATCTTATGTATTCTTACCCCCGCCACAGAATCAGCCATTTCTCCAGAAACATTTTTAATTCTCATGATGGGGGTGGGGCGGGGTGGGGGCGGGTGCTACTGGCATCTAGTATATAGAGGCCGGGGATGCGGCTAAACATGGTGTGATGCACAGGACAGCCCTGCAACAAAGAACGATCTTGTTGAAAATGTCAAGAGTGTCAAGGATGAGACACCCAGAAGTGTTATCTTGACAATTACTGCCTTCTCTTTATCTAAACCTTCCGAGTGAAAATATTGGAAAGGTGGGGACCCAATCTTTGGGTGCCACACGCTGTTCCAACCAACATGAAGACATCAGGCTGGTGAAAAGATTCTTTTTGCATTTGCACACATTTTCCTTGCCTGGATGCTTGTCTTGAAGAATGAGATATATTTGACAAAAGGAGGAAGAGTTTTTAAAGTAGAGCACATAAAACAGAAGGAGCAATAAATGAAGACATGAGGTTAGCATCTGCTAAATTAAAAATAAAAGTTTGCATCCCTGGAGAAAGCTCTGGTACCTTTCCCTCTTTTCTCCTAGCAAATTCTCCTTAGTAAGAAGAACTAAGACTCCTCTCCTACTCTCTTCTATATGAGGATATTTTAGAATCCACCCTGGGAGACATTATGTGGCCAGAAAATACAACACAGTACATGGTAAGAAGAATGGACTTGTGGCTTGTTTGTGTCTTCTCTTGATTTCAGTACAGTTAGTTTAGAATCAGCAAAAATTACTGCCTTCTGTTTGGTTATCACAACTTCCCAACACCTGTTCGTGTCAAAGTCACATTTGTCATAGGTTTTCACGTTGTAACGCCGTGGGCTAATAGAGCGCGCATGTTCTCTCTTATGTGCGTACTTTCTCTCTGTCTTTAGAACAGATCCCATTCCCACTTATACGACCTGCCAACACTTGCAAACAAACTGATAAAAGAACAACACTATTCATGAAGACAAAGCCAGGTCATTCAGAGAAAGTCAAAGCTTATGAAGTATGCCAGGTCAATCTCTGGGACACCCAGATATGTCCTTAGCAGATTGAAACAGATTGAGAGAGACCAAATTACCATCTAATGTGGATCATCCTTAGCCCTTACCCTCAGCCCAACACATACAATGATCCATGATTGAAGGGTACTTCTGTGCAGGGAAAGACACTGGACTAAGACAAGTTTCTAGTCCTGGCTCCATCACTGCCCAGCCAGGTGAAAGGCCAGACATTGAACCTTTTTGAGCCTTCTGGGTAATCATTTGTAAAAGTGGGATAATTTAACTACCTCAAAGAATTATGAGGATTCAGTGAAATGGTGAATAGAAAGCACTTTTCATAACGCTGTTTTCAAAAAGCTACATGTCTTAGACGTTCCATAAATTATGTGAATTAGACTCACCTATTTATAAGAATTATACTGATATGGTAATTCATAGAAGAATAGCTTTCTGAGAAAAAGTGAAGCTCAGCCAAGTTAGTTCACTGCTATTGATCTTGGTTTCTTCATTTAGAAAAGACAGGGTGGGACAAAATGATCTTTGAACTTCCAGAGTTGATAAAATTCTAGAATTCTATGATTCTATTAAATTAGCATTGAAATAATGAATATTAGCCAATTATGACTGATATACATACACACATATTTTTGTTGCTATTATTTATCATAGGAGGTCCCTACATCCTGTTTTCATAGACCCCTGAAAAGAAAGGGCAATTTTCAGCCCAAATTCTCTCTTCATCCCCCTACCTTGTAATCCATTCCTTGCCTTTCCCCAGCCAGGAGATGTAAGGAGACAGATCCAATAAATGGCAGAGAAAGGCAGACCCAGAAGGGCATTGGTAGAGTAAGACTTCAACTGGTACAGTAGAGAGGTTCATTACATCTTCACAATGAAGCCATGGAGAAGAGGGGATGATGGGCATGTAGAGGATGGGGCAGGGGTGGACAGTGGGCAAACAAGGACTCCAAAGAGTCTCCAGCATGTGGAGAGAAGAGGAAAGGGGATATAGTAAATGTTGAAACTTTTCAATTGGATCTCTCGAATTATCTCATGAATTCAGGTAAGGAGGGACTTTTCCCTTTGAACTTCAAACAAGTACACACCCCTGCCTGCTCGACTCTCTTCATCCATTCAGACTGCTATAATAAGATACTACAGACCAGGTTGCTTATAAAGCAACAGTTCCTACAGTTCTGGAGGCTGGAAGTCTAAGATCAAGGGGCCAGCATGGTCGCTTTCTGCCGAGAGCCCTCTTCCTGGTTCATAGCTAGTGCATTCTTGCTGAATTCCCACGTGGCAGAACGAGTGAGGGGTCTCTATGGGTCTATCTTGTAAGAGAACTAAATCCCATTCATGAGGGCTCCGCCCTCGCGACCTAAGCACCTGCCAGAAACCCTAACTCCTAATACCATCAAATTAGGGGTGAGAATTTCAGAATGAGAATTTGGCAGGGGTGGTGATGGTGGGAGGGGACACACAAACATTCAGATCGTTACATCTACTTTGCCACTTGGATACCTAACCAGCATTTTAACATCGCCTGTTCAAAACTGAATTCCTAATCTTTTCCCCAAACCAGCTTTTCTTATCATCTTTCCTATCGCAGCTGAGGACACTGTGATCCTTTAAATTGCTCAGGACAAAGTCTGAGAGCCCACCCTACTGGAGTCTTCTCACACACTCATATCACATAATCAGTCAGTTCAGTAAGGGCTACTGTCAAAAACCAATCTGATTACTTCTCACCACTTACATTGCTACCACCCTGTTCAAAGCATTATTATCTCTTGCCTAAAATATCGACATAGCCTCCTGGTTGGTTGCCCTATGTCTGCCCAACACACCAGCTAGAGTGATACGGCTACCATGTAATCAAATCATGCCATTACACTGCCCAAATCCTTTAAGAGCCCTCTATCCCATATACAATGTGATGGTGATGATTAATTCTATGTGTCCACTTGACTGGGCTACAGTGTACCCACATATATTGGTCAAATATAATTCTGGGTGTTTCTGTGAGGGTATTTTTGAGGGTTTAACATATAAATTGGTAGACTGGGGAAACCAGATCTCCTTTCCTAATGTGGGTGGGCCTCATATAATCAGTTGAAGGCATGAATAGCTCAAAATACTGGATTTTGAGCCTACTGGTCTTCAGAGTGGAACTATACCATCAGCTCTTCTGGGTCTCTAGCTTGGCAACCGCACATCTTGGTACTGGTCAGCATCTATAATCTTGTGAGCCAATTCCTTATAATCTCTCTCTCCATCTCTCCCCCCCGCCCACACACACATGCACACACACACATACACATCCTGTTGGTTCTGTTTCCCTGGGGAACCCCGACTAATATCCAAAGTAACATCCAAAGTTGTTGCAATGATATATAAGACCCTACACATTCAGATATCACTACACCTGCTCATTCTTTTAGACCAGAGGTCAGTAACTGATGGCCTGTTGTCTGTAACAGCCTTCGCACCACAGTGGCAGAGCTGAGTGGTTGTTACGGAGACTGTATGGACCCCAAAGCTGAAATCTTTTACTATCTTGTCTTCACACACAAAGTTTGCTGATCCTGGTTCTAGTCTCTTACGGGCCTCCTCGTAATTCTAAGAAAGGCCTAGCATTTTCCCACCTCAGGCCTTTACACTTGCTGTTCGCCCTACCCGGAATGTTCTTTCCTCAGATAACTGCCTCTCTCCTGGCTTCCTTCATACTTTGGGACAAAAGTCACCATCTCAAGGAAGCTCTCTGCTCCCAGTGCTCCCAATCGTCTTTTGCTGCGCTTTGTTCCATATCGCTTTTCATCATCTAACTTGTCACTCATTTTATTTTGATTGACATATGTTTTCCTCCCCTCAGTGTAAAATCAATGCGAGAATACTTTTTGTTTAGTTTGTTCACTGTTGAATCACTAGTGGCATGAACACGGCTGGCACAGAAGATATTCAACAGAAATATTAAATAGGCAAATGGAGCCCATCTTAATCTATATCGGGGTGTTGAACTATGCCTCCCGAATGAGATACCATAGACTGACCACATGGGTCACAGATGCCATAGGGTTTCACATGCTTATTTAGCTTGTGTACGTGTGGATCAGCCCAGAATCACATAGAATGAAACAGCAGCCTGCGCAAAAATACAACAGAAAAGGATTCCCTTCATCCGAGAACACAGTGTATGCTTTAGGCATTACAAAAAATTTCTTTTAATCTTTTTTCCGACCCTTCTCTTGCACTTATAAGCATGTGTTGTCCTCTGCTTACTTCCTTGACTCCCTGACTTTCCCTGAAATGACTACATTTGGTTTTCCTGTTCTTATTATCTTCTGATCCTCTTCTATTTGTCCAGATCATCTCAGCTCTAATCCTTTAATTCCATTTAGCAAATAAGAGTGGAAAGAATGAAAAAGAGAGATAAACCACAAGCACAGAGATTGTGGACCAAAAGAAGTTGTTATGAGGAATAGATATCTGCCTCTTATTAAATAGCTCCAGGAAGTCTCCTGGGCAACTTTGCACACTTACTTCTTTTCATAGAAGCAGATATTCCTGGGCTTATATTTTGTGGGTGGATGGACGGGCTGTGGGGATCTGGTGACTTTGTGTACTATTCAAACACCAACACATTTATGAATCTTTCCCCTGAATGCAGTTTTAGACTCCTACATAGAAGTATAGACAGACATATAGATGATATCATATGATATAGATGATCTGTATCTATAATAATAGATAATATCTATATCCATACCTATTATCCTTTTGGAATTCTCTATGCCTCAAAATATTTATCAGATTTTAAGATGAATCACTATGAGTGGAAAAAGAATTCTAACTTCCCATTTTTAGTCCTTGTTGATTCATATGGTAAGAAACTTAACTCAATCTGGTTTAAGTGAAAAGGAAATTTTTGGGCTCCCATAACGAAAATGCCTGTGGGGTGATTTCAGGCGTAGTATAATGCAAGGGCTCAAACTGAGTCAAATAAGCCCCACTTTCTTCAGAACCCTAATAGGGAGACTAACAACCTTCCGTGCTAGCAAAAGCTAAAGGTGCCTTACCCATATCCTCCTTAGGTCTTATTTCAGGGCAGCAGGATCTAACTTCCAAATTCTAGCATCTGTATCTCTTTGCTTGATGTTACCCTTTGGTGACTAAAACTTCTACTCTGCTTGTGCTCAGGGTGGGCCAGAGGTAGGAGGGATGAACACGCCCAGGAGCAGCCCTTTACCAGTGACTGACCGGGATAAATGTGCACCCCTCTGGCGGCTCCTTTTCTACACTGACTCCTCGTCCCCCAAGATGAAGCTCCAATTCCCCTCCCTTATAATTTACCTGATAATGTCAACCAATATTTCCTGAGATCATTTGTCAGGTAAACGATTCATACTCAAGTCCTAATCTCTAGATGTGCTTCTGGGGGATTCTTTCTGATTGAACATACCACAAACCTTACCCCGGTTGGACAGTTTGGGACCACACCCCATCCCTGCACCAGTCACTGTGGCTTGGGGAATTGGTGTGTTCATTGGTTAGATTTTGGTCACATTCTCTACTCATGGAGCCAGAAGCCCAGACAAAGCAAAAGCACGTGAACAGAGGGTCGGGTGACAGTGGTTCCCAAATGACGCGAAGGGAAATAGATCCTAAGTAACCCAGAAAATAAAACCAAGAATGACCACTATTACTTATGTCGGCTATATCCAATAGGAAAGTCCATTTGTATCTCCACATTTTATGCCCCGGGTGTCATATCTAGTCGGAAGGTGGACTTGCTTTGGCACAGATAAACTCGATTAGAGGTTGGGCTGAGTCTAGCTGCTCACTGTTGTATGTAAGTAAAGTTTTATTGGAACGTAGCCACACCCCTTTGTTTATGTATTGCCTATGGCCACTTTCAAGCTGTAACAGTGGCGTTGAGTAGTTGCAGCTGAGATTTTATTGCTCACAAAACCTAAAACATTTACTATCTCGCCTGCTATAGTCTGAATATTGGTGCTTCCCCAATATTCACCTGTTGAAATCCCAATTCTCTTATAAAAGAAGTCCCAGGGAGCTTCCTAGCCTCTTCAGCTAGACAAGATAAAAGAAGATGTCTGCCATCTTGAAGAGAGCCCTCATTCTACTATGCTGGCACCCTGAGCTTAGATTTCTTGCCTCCCAAACTGTGACAAATAAATACCTGTTGTTTATAAGCCACCAGTCTATCGTATTTTGTTATCGCAGCCTGAACTAGGACATGACATTTGCAGAAAGAAATTTGCTAACCCTTGAGCTACACAGTAACCACTCTGACTTCAAGATGTTGTCTCTTAGGTTCCAAGACAGCACATGAAGAAACGTTATTCTCAACTCTTTTGTTTCCTTTTCTGTTCTTTTGCAGAGACCTCCATGTGAGGAGGAGCACGTGAACAAATGGCGATTAAATTAGCAGATTCAACTTGTCATACTTCCTTAACCAAGAACTTTGTATTAAATCACACAGCTCTGCAGCGAATCTTGTCAGCAGCTCCGTGCCCATGGTCCTGGTAATGGAATACACTTAATATATAACGCAACCCGAGCACTTCTAAACACAGTTGTCACAAGTATGATTAATTCAGTCACGTTCCCCATATTCAGCCTGAGAGGATGAGTTACTGAAAGGTAAAAGTTGGTGGGTTATGAACCCAAGGTGACAATCTCGGGTGTGTAAAAATTAACTCTATTTGGATGAAACCTGTTGATTTCATGAGTCAAGAATTCCCCAGAGAGAAAAATTAACCTAGCCCTTTCTAGGACTAGTCCAGAAATTCAGTCCCCTCCAGAGATTGTGACTTGTTACTTCTAGGTTAAAACTCAGGCTCATTCAGAAGATCTCACACAATCATCTTGAGGTTCTCTGCTTCCCCCTAAACCAATCCTGATTTTACATGCTCCAGGGCTAAGACAATTGCTACAAGATGCCACTGGGGAGACAAGTACAGATTTTGGTCTTACTCTGTCTTCATACTTGGAATTTTGGGGGGAAGGGACACAGATTTTTTAATATCTGCAAAACTTGTCTTGCCTGAGTCTTGAGGGTACTATCCCGTCTACTATGGCATTTTACCCTTTACAGCTTAGAGTCATTGGCTCCTAGCTACTCTTTGGGCACATCCTTTGAGCCATATTAATGTATTTGTTGAAAATGACCAATGATGCCATCATCTCTGAATAGGGATAGCAATGATTTTGAAACATTTCACCCTTCTAACCACCCACCCAACTTTTTCAGTGAATGCCTGCTATATACATGATTCTGGGCTGGACTTTGGGGACATAAAACTTGCCCTTGAGAAGCTCTCATTCAACTAGGGGGGCCAGAAAGTAAAGAGGTAATTTCAATGCAATATGATAAGCACAAAAGGAGAAGTATGAATACAAGGCTGTGGGAACCCAAGAAGGTAGTTTCTCACCCATGGAAATATTCAAGGAATAGTTAAAGAGGGTAACTTTCCAGAGGGAGATGACAAAAATAATACAGAAGTTAAGAACACTACTGTAGTAGGCTTTGCACGATAGCCATTTCTAATCATCAGAACCTGTGGATATGTTTCCTTAGGCAGAGGGGACTTTGAAGATGTGATAAATTAAGAACTGAGATGGAGAGATTATCCTGGATTATCCAGGTGAACCCAATGTAATAACAAGGGTTCTTTTAAGAGAAAGGCAAGAAGGTAAAAGAGGAGATGTAAATGGGGAAGCAAAGTCCCCCCAAAGAGAGGGGGAGACAGAGACAGAGACTGAGAGAGAAAGAAGGAGGGAGGGATAAAGAGAGGGGAGGGAGAGAGATAGGGAGACAGAGAGTGATTTCAAGATGCGACACTCCTGGCTCAGAAGACAGGGGAAGGGGCCATGAACCAAGGGATGCAGACAGCCTCTAGAAGCTGGAAATATCAAGGAAATAGAATCTCCCCTAGAGCTTCCAGAAGCAATGCAGCCTTCTGACACCTTAATTTTATCCCAGTAGAATTCATTTTAAACTTCTGTCCTCCAGAACTATACAACAGTACATTTGTGTTGGTCTCTTTTCACAGCAATAGAAGACTGATACAGCTACTGTGGAGTCAGGATGTCCTGATTTGAATTCTCACTCTGCCAGTTCTGAGACATGTATCCTTGGATAGGTGTCACTTTGCTGATGATGGACATGTATCCTTGGAATGGTGTCACTTTGCTGATGGACATGTATCCGTGGAATGGTGTCACTTTGCTGAGCTCCACTTTGCTTTTCAGATTCCTTCTTATGCCTAATAATGGTAACACATCACAGGGTGTTGATCATCACAGTGCTGGATATGCAACATGCACTGAAGACATATGACTTACTAAGGTGATCCTTGGTTAAAGACTTGAGGCCTCCAGAGGAACGTTCCAGGCAAAAGGCAGAGAATATACAAGGACCACATCGTGATCAGTTGGGAGACAGTGAAAACTCTGCTATGGCTGCAGTAAAACATACAGCGTGGAAGAAGCCAGATACGAGGCTGAAGGGGTAAGAGAAAGACAAATTGTGAATGTCTTGCATGGTATGTTAAAAAGTTTCAATTTTACCTAGTCGACTAGGAGTAATCTTTTATTTTTAATGTTTATTTTTTATTAAAAAAAATTTTTTTTTCAACGTTTATTTTATTTTTTGGGACAGAGAGAGACAGAGCATGAACGGGGGAGGGGCAGAGAGAGAGGGAGACACAGAATCGGAAACAGGCTCCAGGCTCCGAACCATCAGCCCAGAGCCTGATGCGGGGCTCGAACTCACGGACTGCGAGATTGTGACCTGGCTGAAGTCGGACGCTTAACCGACTGCGCCACCCAGGCGCCCCAATTTTTTATTTTTGAGAGAGAGAGAGAGAGAGTGAGAGAGAGCATGTGCAGAAGTTGGGGAAGGGCAGAGAGAAAAAGACAGAGGATCAGAAGCGGGCTCGGAGCTGGCAGCAGAGAGCCTGATGTGGGGCTCAAACTCACGAACCGTGAGATCATGACTCGAGCCAAAGTATCATGACCTGAGCTGAAGTCTGATGCTTAACAGACTGAGCCAAACAGGTCCCCATTCAGAGTGATCTTTAAGGGAGGGAGGGCCTTGATGAACTGGGTATTTAGAGAGAGAACTCTTTTGTTGGTAATAATGTATATGTATTGCTACAATATATATATATCTATATTCATAAAAGAGGAAGAAAGAGAGGGAGAGAAGATCTGTTTGAGGGAAATAAGAATGCAAAATGCCCCTCAGTTTGACAAATAATGATGATAATTACTGTCATCATAACCATCAAAATCCAAGTATTTCTTGAATACTTACTTTATGCCAGGCACTATGCTAATTACTTACCAAAGTTATTTAATTTAAGGATCCCAATAACCCTATAACTTGGCAAATCATTAACATCAATAGACAAGGGAAACACGTACGCTCAGAAAGTTAAGTGACTTGCCTAGTGTTACCCAGGAAGCAAGGAGCAGAGAGAGAATTCAAGTCCAAGCCATTCAGATGCCAAAGGCTGTCGTTTTACCTGCTGGGTAGTTTTTCACTTCTATCTTTCCGGCGCAATCTCATAAGTAAAGCCCTCTTTTTTTTTTTTTTAATTTTTTTTCTTAATGTTTTTATTTATTTTGAGACAGAGAGAGACAGAGCATGAACGGGGGAGGGGCAGAGAGAGAGGGAGACACAGAATCCGAAGCAGGCTCCAGGCTCTGAGCCATTAGCACAGAGCCCGATGCGGGGCTCGAACCCACAGACCGTGAGATCGTGACCTGAGCTGAAGTCGGACGCTCAACCGACTGAGCCACCCGGGCGCCCCAGTAAAGCCCTCTTTTGAGGAAATCCTTGGGTCTTTGAAAACTAAAATAGGCCTCCATGAAGGACCCTCACTTGTAGCTATCCGATCTCATTCTTTGGAGATCTATACCAGAGCCAGTTTCCACTATAGTAGTTCTCTATGAGCTCACTCTTCAATCTAGCCCTCATGTATGCTAGAGACTGTTGAACCACTGAACATCTTTATGGCTATGGATTTATGCCCTTCTCTGTGTTCGGCAGATGAAATAACAGCTATTGATGAACCAGCGAAGCACTGCTGATGCTGGCATTCTAGAAATATAGCCAATTAAATTCATCGGGTAGAAGTGAACCCTATCATAACTGTTGCCGGTGAAAGAGACAGCTGTTTGTCTTGGTACAGGAAATAAATATAATCAGATTTTGCTTTCTGAAAGTGCATCAGAGACCATAGCTGCCTTTCTGGGTACAGAAGATGCTGTGATAGCAATTGAATACCTTTCCTTATGTGGAATGGGTGAGAAGGAGATGGATGGAAGGTAGCACAGGTAGAGGAGTCATATGAGATGTCCTTTATTAGGGATTGTTAGGGAGAGCTCGACCAGCCTCAGTGACATACCTTTAAACACCAAACGCGCCCAAAACCCAGAGAGTGGGATCGAGAAAGGGCAGTGTGGAATCTGACGTTGCAAACTTAAGGCCGAATGAAACTGAAGAGCAGCTTGAAAGGCAAAGGAAGACACTTGTGGTTCCTAATACCAAAATAAGTAAGGTAAGTCAAAAAGGAGGAATAGAAAGAGAGAAAGGAGAAATATGGAATTATGGATTTTAAGAGATAGGAAATTGTAGCTTCTCTAGTTCAGGGTTAGCAAACAGGTGATGTTTGGTCCGTTATATCGCATGCACTCCTGCAGGGATTATTCCCTGACCTCAGTGTTCTCCTGCCTAACAGTCCCCTGTTGGTTGAACAAAATGACAGCTGGGAAATACGGAAACCTGTGACGTCATACCTAAAGGTCAGCCTGGAGGCAGAGATGTGGTGAAAAGTAGGTAAAGAAGGGCAAAAGTGAGGTATCTACAACACTGTGGGTAAAACTTAGTCTTAGTTTAACAATTAGAAATGACTCCCAAGTCCCTAGAGTAGTGAAAGTGCTGGAAGAAGCCATGTGATAGCCTGTGAATCACACCAGGGTGGATACTTAGCTCCTTGGTGGCATCTCCTTCTACTTGTAGAGAATCAGGCAGTGGTCTCTCATTAAAAGACATAATAGGGGCGCCTGGGTGGCTCAGTCAGTTGAGCGTCCGACTTCAGCTCAGGTCACGATCTTGCGGTCCGTGAGTTCGAGCCCCGCATCAGGCTCTGGGCTGATGGCTCAGAGCCTTGAGCCTGCTTCCGATTCTGTGTCTCCCTCTCTCTCTGTCCCTCCCCTGTTCGTGCTCTGGCATGCACACATGTGGGAGGGGCTTGATCTTATGAACTTATGAACTGTGAGATCATGACCTGAACCAAAATCAAGAGTCACCAATTAAGTGACTGAGCCACCGAGGCGCCCTTCTCTTCTCTCTTATTGAGCCAATAGTTCATCCTAAGAAATACTTGGTGACAAAGAGTTTACTGTTGTACATGAGCTAGACCCAAGGTCAGATCCAGCTGGTGGAAAATCACGCTGAGTAACTTACAGGGCCTACTTGCCTTCAACAGGTGGCTGTCCTTGCTTCCACCTCCTGTCTGCCCTACCTTCTGGAATATTTCCCCAGCACATTTCTACTATACTCTTCACTCCTTAGGCTAAGCTGTATAGCTGTTTTTGAACATGGGAAACACTCTTCAACCTTATGAGGAGAAAACGAAATGCCACCACACGATTCATGAAGCTGAACACTCACAAAAGGCGTACTTTTCGATATATACACATACATATTCCACTTCAGCGAAAAGTTAACATTTGTTGGAAAAAGTGACGTTTCCTCCTAAAATGTATGCACACATTGTTTTCAAACATTCAAATATGGTTATTTTAATATAAGTCATTGAAAATCATGTTTCTGTTAGAATAAAAAAGTGTGGCTTTTCAGAATGTTTAGTATGTTTCTGTTAGAATGAAAAAGTGTGTCTAGTGGACACAGAGATCTGTTTTCCTCCTCAGCTCTACTTTCTTTGTGGGATCATTTCTCCCACTGTCCATACGATTTTGTGTATGGTGGCCCCCGCTCCCTGAACCTACAGATGATCATGTAATTCACTTGTGGCCAAAGTACTCCCTTCCTCTGGCTGCACAGACTGATGTGAGAATGGATACTCAACTCAAGGAGGCCAATCACAGTCCTCCTTGTTATATCTGCTGGAAATCTGAAGAAGATGCATCTTCTTATGCTTAGATACTAAGTTGCAAGAAGGACTGAATACACATGGGACTGCTGGCTGTCGTCTATCCAATTACATGACAGGAGAAAGAAAATGAGGCCGACGCATATTGGAAATGAAAGAGAAGGACACATAGTGATGAACAGAGAAAAGCAGCCAGACATCATCTGAGGCCCTGGAATCCGCTATGCCCCGCATGTCAACATCTGTGCTTGACTCCACTCCTGGACTTCACCGCTAGATGAGCCAAAATATTCTGTTTCTACTAGTTTGAGTAATGATTCTGTCTTTTTTTAAAAATATTTTTTATTTATTTTTGAGAGAGAGAGAGAGACAGTGTGCCAGCGGGGCAGAGGCAGAGAGAGAGAGGGAGACACAGAATCAGAAGCAGGCTCTAGGCTCCAAGCTGTCAGCACAGAGCCGGAGGCGGGGCTTAAACTCACGAAACCCGAGATCATGACCCAAGCTGAAGTCAGACCCTTGACCAACTGAACCACCCAGGTGCCCCTATTTCTGCCATTTGTAACCCAAAGAATTCCATCAATACAAGGGTGTTAGTAGTGTTTCTATATTTAAAATTATTATTAGGTTTCTTTTCTTCCAAAGGTTGAAACACATTATGGGCCTCTCCTTTGGAAGGAGAAATGAAATAATGATTGTTTTGTTATTTTCCAATCTCATTGTGCCTCACATTAAAGGGAAAACGATCTTATATGCATCAGCATGCATAAGCCCTGTTTCCATATTCAAGGATCATTATTGTTTAAAAGGTAGATAAAACCCTGATGAAATCACAAAATCTTCTGGATTGTATATTCCCCCCACACAGTGGTCTTGAGATTCTTGACTTTGAACTTGCCTCTGAGACTACATTTATGCGAAAGCATTCCAATTCAGTAGAACTCACCTCAGCTTTCTGGGATTTGTAGGAAGAAAGAGAGAGGCAACGACCCCTTCATTTGGAGAAGCAGAGAAAGGCTAGTGTATGGCCTCTACCGAGAGCTTGAGAAAGTCAAGCCCGCAAGAAGAGAAGGCTCAGCGACCAGCAGAACTGTCCCAGACTGTTCAAAAATACCCCCAGGGTCATTTAGAGCCTGCCAGGACCATAGCTGTTAGGTTTGTCCTCATTCACCTACTTTCTGGGAACTTCCATGTGCTTTGGCCTACAGTCAGACTCTTTCCATATTTCAGTTTTAAAGCAATTGCACATATTATTACATTCTTTCTTGGAACAGTTGCAAAGACAAACCTTGTTGCCTTCTCTCAGGTTGACTGGTTTCACAACAGACCCTACAACTAATCTTCTACAATGACACTTAATGAGAACATGGCCTTGATCTTAAAATAACTAATAAACCCTAACTTTAAGGATGTGTAGCCCATATAAGATGTGATCTCAGACATTAAGATTTATTTTCTAGGCTGACCCTGGCCTTTCCTTGAAATCTGAAGTTTTGTCCTATAACACAAGGTCATCATTTTTGGAATGAGAGGGATTTACCTACTGATCAAGGTACTAGAGTCTCAAAGCTGGTTTTCCCTTCTTCTGGCTGTTTAAAGCATCCATTTCTTACCACCTTGTCTCAATCAGTTCAGGCTGCTGTAATGAAATGTCATAGACTGAGGTGCTTAAACAATAAACATTTATTTCTCACAGCTCTGGAGGCTGGGAAGTCCAAGATCAAGGTGCCAGCAGATCTGGTGCTTGGTGAAGGTCCTCTCCCTAAGTTGCACATGGCTGTCTTCTCATCGAATCTCAGATGGTGGAGAGCAGGGAGAGAGAGATCCTGAATCTCCTCTTCTTTATATAAGGACATTAATCTCATCATGAGCCCCTCACCCTCATGACCTCATCTAACCCTAATTACCTCCCAAAGGCCAAATACCATCACATTGGGGGTTAAGATTTCAAAATATGGGAGTGCCAGGGTGGCTCAGTCGGTTAAGCATCTGACTCTTGGTCTTGGCTCAAGTCATGATCTCAAGGTCTGTGAGTTCGAGCCCTGCAACAGGCTCTACATTGGCAGTGTGGAGCGTACTTGGGATTCTTGCTCTTTCTCTCTCTGTCCCTGCCCCACTCATTCTCTCTCCCCCCCCTCAAAAAAAAAGATTTCAACCTATGAATTTAGGAGGATATAAACGTTCACTCCACAATACACCCTCACTTCCACCCCCATTCTGGGCTGCCATTATATCTCGCCTAGATTGTGATCACAGTCTCCCAACTGGTCCAGCGGCTTCTATATTTGTATTTCCACCTCTACAATTTGTTTTCAAGAAGCAACCAGAATTATTTTATTAAAAGAAAATTAGACCATGTCACTCTTGTGCCCAATACCCTACCGTGGTTCCCATCTTACTTAGATTAAAAGCCCAAGTCCTTACTATAGCCCAGAAGTCCCACACAATACAGGTCCTTATGACTTTTCTGATGTCATTGCTACCTCTCTCTTCCTCGTTCACTTTGCTTCTGCCCTTCTGATCTTCCTGCTATCTTTGATCTTCCTCAGATTCACCACACATGAGCCCACCTCAGGGCCTTTCTACTCATTGCTCTTTCTGTCCAAAATGCCTCCCTTCAGATATTCTCCTGGCTAGCACCCTCATTTTCTAAGGGTCTGTTCTCAAGAGTCACTTTCTCACGGAGGCCATCTAGGACCACTTGATCTCAATTTCAAGCCCCATCCTCTAACATTTCATCTTGTCCTTCCTTGCTTCGTATTTTATTTCACCAACTGGTTCCGTTCCTTCTAGTAGAACGTATGTTTTCTGAGGCAGGAAGTTTGGTCTGTTTATTTCACTATTGAGTCCTTAGGGGCTTGGCGAGTACCCAACATAGAGTAGGTGTCAAAAAAAGTTTTGTAGAATGAATAAATGAAAGGATGCATATTTAAAATGGACGACAGGGACACGTGGTTGAGGGTTAAAATGAAGATGCATCGGGGAGCCTTTTCAGAGAAGGGTTGCTCCCAACGGAAGAGAGGGCAATGGCTTTCTAGAAGCAGGGAATACACAACGTGTATGAAATGCTATTAGAAGTTAAAAAAGATGAAGTTGAGGCAAACATGTTGACACAGAACAATCTTCAAGATACACTAGAAAGCAGAAAACAACAACAACAAAAAGGAAGTTGCACAGCCATGAACAAATAAAAATATGCAACACTGTAGATTTCTGTCTATTTGTGTGTTTATATATGTACAGACATAGATACATACCTAGCAAAAGGTCTGGAAGTCTATCCCAGTAGTCAAACATTTTTTTTGTCTCTCAAGGACCAGACTGGAAATATTTTAGGCTTTGCAGGCCCTAAAACTGTTGCTGCTACATATTATTCATGTTTTTATTTTTAAATAACCCTTTCAAAATGTAAAAAGAGGCTTAGCTCATGGAATGTACAAAAATAAAATCTAGCCTGTGGGCTCACTGCCTGTTGACTCCTAATCTGGGGCTTGGTTCGTTATGGTGAAGGCATTGGGAAGAGTGAAGTGAGAGTTTAGATTTTTTTTTCCTTTGTATGCTTGCTATTGTTTGAATTGCTTTTTTTCCCCTCAGGGAACGTATTCCTGAAATGCATGGGCAAAAAATAATATGTGATAAAATAAACGAATGGGAAAAAGCCTGGCGCATAGTAGGTATTCAAGATCATTTGCTGAATAACCGAATGGATTTTAAATGAATGAATAATTAAATCTTCAAAGGAACAGATGAATGCATGGATTCATGTGCTCCCAGTCTTTTGGCTAGGTTTTGTGTGGAAGCAAGGAAGTTGTTTCTGAAGTCCTAGAGCTAACAGAGCACGCCCTGAAAAAGATCACATAAGCTACTAATTTTACATTTTCATCATTATCAGTTTCTTAATATTAGTACAGGAAAACCTGTTAAAAAGTCAATTCTTTGCAATAAAAACCCTTTTACCTAGTGCATTCATCTTTGATTTGTATCAGGTTCTGCTATAATACACCAGAGGAAAGCTTAAAAGAATATTTGGTTACTTCACATTTTATTCCAGGCTTAAGTGGGCACTGGGCCACGAATATTTATTCATATTAAACCCACTTTTCTAAGTATGAGCTGCTTTGCAGGCTCAACATATCAGACAGTTTTTAGAATAAGCACTTTAAACCTTCTTGGATTGTTGCTAAAAACCTGTTGTTCAATGGCCTCTTTGCAAAGAAGGAAAAAAAAACATGCACGTCTGTGTCCTTGTGGAGAAAGGAGACTATCTGTGCTTTTGCTTTAAAATGCTATTTTCATATTAATAATGTAAATTTCAAATTGTCCTTGAGATTAGTATCTAAATTGCTAACAATTGTTTAAAACATCCCTTCACCATGCTTTAGTACCTATCCCATGTGGTTTCACAAAATAGCATATTTATCATCATCAACATAAATCTCATTAAAAACACACATTAGGCACCCATCTGTACTGTTCTGGTGCCATACCGAAGGATTTTGGGAAAAAGAAAACCAACAGTACAAGTCTGGGGAGTCCTTTAAAAGTTGCTATCAGGAATGCTTTTAATCCTGTAAGTATATCTAGATTTTCTCCCAGCGTTATCCAGATACAAATGACAAATAACAGTGTGTCAGTTTAAGGTATACAAATGTAAGGATCTGATCATTAAATACCTAGATTTCCACCCCCCACCCCCACTTTGTTTGCAGGAAGTTTTCACTACTCAGTTGATTTCCTAATTTTATTTTCAAAAAAGTATTTGATTGAGGTCCACATTTCACTGTTTTAGGCTAGAATTACCATCATCACACAAGAGTTTCTTTCGGCTTTAACTGATGCTGTCAAATTTACTGCACTGAATGCCATTTAAAATAAATGCTAAAATACAGTATTAACTATCCGTGAGCAAATATCCGACTACAATATGTGAACTACCTAATATTTTCTTATCGTCCCCAAAAGTGTGAATTAAATTATAATATAATGAGAAACGAGCAGTTTGTAGTAATTCCAAATGCGGCAAATCTTCACCAGTGCGTAAAAAATTTTCAGTGACTGTGAAAAACAGCTGACTGATTTGAGCCTTGAAGCTTTCTCCCAACGACCAAAAAGGACCCAAAACAAACAAGCATAGCTAAGCATTTCACCCTGGAAGCGGCTTATTGAATTAATAAGACAAGTCAATTAATGTAATGCTCTGTTGCTTTGGGATAAAACATGAAAATGGAAAAATGTGGAGCTGTTTACCATATTAGGATCAAGCAACCAGTAAGTCTCTGAAAAAAACATCCTCCTTTCTCCAAGTCTTAGAGAGGAACTTGACACATGGCTTCTGCTGTCGACTGATATGTGTTCTCCCCAAATTCATTTGTTAAAGGACTAACCCCCAGTGTGGCTGCATTTGGAGACACGGTGTAACGGCGTATAAGGAGTAATTAAGTTTATAGAAGGTCATAAGAGGTGGGCCCTGATCCCATAGGATTATCATCCTTACAAGAAGCGACACCAGAGAGCTCACTCTCTCTCTCTCCACAGTGTGAGACCGCAGTGAGAAGGCAGTCATCTATGAGCTACAAGGTGGGCCCTCCCCAGGAGTCGAATTGGTAGCAGCTTGATCCTGGCATTCCGGCCTCCAGAACTGTAAGAAAACAAATTTCTCTTATTTGAGCTACTCAGTCTGTGGTGTTTTGTTATGGCAGTCAAAGCAGACCAATGCCGCTTCCACAGGCATTCTGTGTAGCGCTCTGGAGAGAAGTCTGTGGTGAGACCAGCCAGAGGTTCACAATGTGGGTCTCTCAGCCTTCCCAGGCACACAGTGGACTGCATTTCCCAGGCTCCCTTGCAGTTATGTGGGGCCATAACCTGGATTTCTACTTAATGGAATGTGGGCTCTTGTACTGTATTACCACTTCCAGGGCTGTCCCTTAATTCCAGAATGATCCTCTCTCTTCTCTGTCTACTGATGGGAAGCAGAGGCTCAAAGGGAACTGTCCATGGGCCCAGAAGTGACAGAGACTCTCACGAATTTTTAGCCTTGAGTCCATGAATGCTGGCCTATGAATAAAGTGTGAGGAGTCCACTAACTTGGTTAGAAGAACATCGTATCTTTGTTTTCATGAAACTCTGCTTGGTTAGAAAAACATTGATCTCTATTTGCATCAAACTCGAACTTAAATTTAGCATTTTCTTCTATTATGAATGTGGGCAAATAACCACAGTGGTTTAAGCCCTACCTCCGACTTTGTTACCTAGAGAAATCACAGGTATTTCATGTCACATTACAGTTACAGATATTTCAAAATATTTTACACTTACCACTGCTTTACAGTTATGATAGTTAATTACCTGCCGTGAGATTTTATTATTTAATGCTTTAATAAAGAGGCACAGATATTACTATATCACATTAAAGAATATTTTGATAACTGAATTTTAATATAATTTTCTTTAAATCCTGTGTATTTTATTTTATGCATTTGAAAACTATGATGCTGGAAAAGAGTTGACAGACATCTCCAGACTGCCCAAAGGGTCCAAGGCACAAAACGATTCAGAATCTCAGCGCCCCATGGAAGGAGCCTGTGACACGAGGGGGACATAATCATTTGTTGGGTTAGCACACAGGCTTTTTAATTGTTCATTATATTTGTCAGTCTCTGCAAATAAAAGGGTCTACACCCTCCCAGACATGGGTCGGCAACGTTTTTCTGTAAAGGGTCAGACAGTAAACATTTTGGGCTTTGTAGGCCACACATTCCCTTTGCAATTATTCAACTCAGCCATTGTAGTATAAAAGCAACCACAGACTACGTATGAATGAACAGGCATGGCTAGCTTCCGATAAAACTTTATTTATAGGCACTGGGATTTGAGTTTCTTATCATTTTGATTTGCCACCAATATTATTCTTGAACATTCTTTTTCAGTCATTTAAATACATAAAAGCCATTCTTAGTTCACAGGCTATACAAAAGCAGGCAGCGAACTAAGTTTGCCAACCCCTGGTCTAAGACATGGGTCAGGTGGTAGTTTGGGGCAAGATTAGGGAGGGTTATTGTGTGAACCGTTCAACTAGCGGGGATGAGTCAATGCAACATTGCATGAGTTACTGGAGACATCACTCAATGGCCATCTGAAGCAATTCTTTATTGTCTATTCTTCGTAAATCTAAATATCATCCTGATATCATCACCACCTATGTCCTTCATGTTGAGGTTAGTGGTTCCCCAGTCTGGCTGTGTTTTATGATACCATGGAGAGAACTAAGAAGCAAAAAACATCAAGGCCTTGGGCTTCACGCTGGACCCATTAAATCAGAATCTGAGAAGCTCTGAGAGCGTGCACTGGCATCCTTACAAAGCTCCCAGATGTTACCACATACAGTGAGGGAGGGATCGCTACTGCTCATGCAGTGAGGCTGGACATGAGCACTGCCTGCCTTCCACAATGGGGGGCTTGAATGAAAATCAAGATTTCTTTCTCCAGGTCTTCACTTTGTTTCATTTCTGTTAGGTCGCAAATGGCACGTATCATTTTGGCTGAATAAATACAGAACATCTCCTCTCTTCTAATACATACCACATCATGAGAGCAGTGCTGAATGAACAGATGTAGTCTTTTGCTTGGAGTTTGAAAACTGGTGGTTTATGGAACGACTTTGACCATTTGCTTCTTTTTCCTTTTTTTTTTTTTTTTTGACTTTGACCTTTTCTTTTTGGTTTCCTCTCAGCCTCTCTGCCTCCATCCCTCTCTCTTTCCCTTATTCCCTTTCCTCTTCCTTTCTAACATATGTTTATTGAGAACCTATTGTGTACTTGACGCATACTTTTCTGGACACCTTGAGATTTGTTTTGGTTTTCCTGTGCATTGTCTTAAACACTTTTCAATTATTTCCCAATCTTTAAAAATAGGGAGATTTCATCGCATCATGAGAGGAGATGGAAGACACTGGACATTTCCATATGGTGACAGTCAGGTATGGCTGAGTACCAGGATCCCTTTACATTGGGAGGGCAGGTTCTTTCTGCTGAACTCTAACCTCACCACTTCCAAAATCTTACACACACGTATATCTCTCATGTAACTGAAAGTTTTCACCCTGCAGAAATTTGATCTGTGACCTTCTACCAGAGCCACACTGTCTTTAAAACAGTTTTACAATAAAAATAAATAAATATAACAACAACAACAAAAAAAAATATTCTATAATCCACACCTTTCCTCTCACATCTGCCACTAAGTGTCAAATTCTCACATGAAAGCAAAGTATTCTGTCCCCGTCTATATCGGAGGTGTGCAAACTATGGCTCAAACACCAAATCTAGCCTGTTACTTGCTCTTGCAAATAACTTTGTAAATAAATTTCATCAGAATACAGCCCTATCCATTTGTATATGTATTGTCTATGCTTTCTTGCAAGTGGTGATGGCAGGTTCAGTAGTCCCCTGCAAAGTCTAAAACAATTACTTCCCGACCGTCTACACAAAAAAAGATTGCTAACCCATGATTTAACTATTTGGTTTAAGAAACTTGTATACCTAGACATCTGTTAGAAGCAGACTGATTTCATTTTTAGCTTTTCATTCAGACGTTTCATATTGTTGTGGCATCCACTTACTTCTGCATAATCCATTGAGCAACCCGGAGGGCCCTGCTCATCTCTGAGAACATAGAAATTTCAGTAACAGAGAACACAGATGAAAAGATGTTAGGAGGTTAGTAACATCTATGGTTGTTCTTTAGCTGAAAGTCTTTGCCTTCGTATGAATTTGAGTCACAGTTATTGTTTTTTTCAGTCAACTGCTTAAAGAGTCATTAAGAAAATTTTATTTTATCTTATTACCTAGGAGAACAAAACCCGCGCCCGAATTTTCAGCAAATTCCCATTTACTCCCAACCTGTAATGGACAAAAACACTAATGGTTGGAGATCATTAGACCATTTAAAACACTATGGTTGAAGCTAATCGACTTGAAACATACTTAAGAAAATATGCTTATGTCAGATCTCTAGGCAGCAGGAAAATGATCCAGTTTCCCAGGTTACAGCGAAATGCTTGACAGTAGTAAGATACTTATCACAAGTCTTCATCCTTTCCCAGGAAAAGCTAGTCCAACCTGAAATTCTTTTTTTTTTTTTTTTTTTGGGTTTCCTCTTGTAACTCCAACTTCTCCCTACCCCTGCTCAACTAAGAAGGACTTGTTAAAAAAAGCTTCATTCTTTACAAAGTGCTTACTTGGAAACACTTTCTCAATCTTCCTTCATCCTGGGATATGGACGTTTTGATGAACTTCATGGACTGTGAATCACATCAAGAGAAAATAGAACATGGTATAATTCACTGTGTTGGCTCATAACATTCCAATGTTCTGTGGGAACGGGTAACTGTGGATTTAATCACACACTTGTGTCTTCAAGTATCTTAGAAGGTGTCTAAGGTTGTTCTCAAGACTGGGATGGGAATAACCATAAGAAGGATAAATAGGGTTTAGCTTTATTAAGACACAGTGTTAAGAGCCCTGATATCAGAAGATCTGATATTCATCACAGCTCCACAATCAAGGAGGCTTGTTTACCCTGGCAGAGTTGTTTCATTCATCTGGGCTATGTGTCCTCTACTATTCAACATGGGTGCCATCAGGTACTGTCTGAGAGCCCAAACCCAACACTGCTAAAATGATGGGTGAGTCCAAATGAGACAAAAGAGTGTTAGCACTTTGTAAAGCACTCTACAAAGGGAACTCTCTCTCTCTCTCTTTAAAGTTTATTCATGGGGCGCCTGGGTGGCGCAGTCGGTTAAGCGTCGGACTTCAGCCAGGTCACGATCTCGCGGTCCGTGAGTTCGAACCCCGCGTCGGGCTCTGGGCTGATGGCCCAGAGCCTGGAGACTGTTTCCAATTCTGTGTCTCCCTCTCTCTCTGCCCCTCCCCCGTTCATGCTCTGTCTCTCTCTGTCCCAAAATAAATAAACATTGAAAAAAAAATTAAAAAAAAAATAAAGTTTATTCATTAATTATTTCTGAGACAGAGAGAGAGAGAGAGCGAGAGCAAGTTGAGGACTAAGAGAGAGAGAAAGAGAGACACATAGAATGTGAAGCAGGCTCCAGGCTCTGAGCTGTCAGCACAGAGCCCAATGCAGGGCTCAAACTCACGAACCGTGAGATCATGTCCTGAGCTGAAGTCAGACACTTAACCGACTGAGATCCCAGGCACCCCACCAAGAGGGAAGGGGCTCTTAATCGCTGCTCAGGAAGCCCTTGCAATTCCTAAGGAAATTCCTTTCTGGTTTGCCTTTAAAAGTCCCTGGAAAGCCCTCAATAAGTTTCAAATGGCAGAAGAGGAGGCAATTTGAGCTTCAGTAAGGATGAGACATGCAAAGAAACAAAAGACATCAAATATATTGACCTCCACAAAGTCACAACAATACTAAAAAAGTCACTGATTACATTGGAGGATGCTGATGAAACATCTCAATATTTTGAAAGCTGACAAATGAAGAGAAGCAAGCATTTATTATGCCTTCTTATAAAATCTGTACCTCTAGATAATGATGAGGAGAAAATTTCCTTTTTAGACAAGTATTCCAGTTAATAAACAAAGAAGGAATGAGAGAATTAAAAATATCACTATTTCTTTTTTTAAAAGTTTGTTCAATATTTATTTTTGAAGGAGAGAGAGGGAGAGCAAGGGGGGGGGGCATGAGTGGGGGAGGGGCAGAGAGAAAGGGAGACACAGAATCCAAAGCAGGCTCTAGGCTCTGAGCTATCAGCACAGAGCACTATGTGGGCTTGAACTCACGAGCCATGAGATCATGATTTGAGCTGAAGTCAGACAACCAACTGACTGAGCCACTCAGGCGTCCCCCAAATATCACTATTTCTAACTTCTAAGAAATCAGTGAATCTGAGTAGTGATCATCAATGACTGGTAATCAATCACTGATGATCAATGACATCACAAAAAGAGGCAACCAGACATTATGTGCCTCCTGATGAAAGTATAAATCTTTGTCGGAGAAGTCTTACCTGAAGAAAGAAAGAACAAAAAAATACAACATGAATCTCATCCAGCCTCTTGATCTCATTACTGCTATATAGGAAATTCAAGGGACAGGATTGTTTTAAACAATACTATGGAGATCTAATCCACAAAGTGAAGACTTTGGGAAAATTCTACAGGACAGAGGCAATTGACCGTTTCAATTTTTTTTTTTTTTTCAGATGGAAAAAACCCAAGCAAGATAGAAGGGAAACCCACAAGATTTAGGAAACATATCGATCCATTGTTGCATATGGAACTTGCATCCATATTTGGATCCTGCAACTTACTGAAAAATCATAAGATAATCAGAAGAGCACAAATAGCACTGATCTGGCACTTGGTGATATTAATGATCCATTAATTGTTTATTAGTTTTGGTAATCATAATCGTGATTATGTTTTCTTAAAAGGTGCCTTACCTTTTACAGCCTGAAAGATGGACAGTTGAGGTGATAAGAGTTGCTTCAAAATAATCTGGGGTGGGGGATCTTGGTGGGCATGTGGAGAATAAAAAAAAGTTGGGCTACGTACTACCATTTGTTTACGCTGGGTTTTGGGTAAACAAGTGTTCATCATACTATATCATCCACTTTTGTTTTATGCTTGAAATTTGCTACAGTAAAAAGTTAAAAAAGAAAAAAACAATTGCTCCAACATGGAACAAGTAATGGACCTATACGTCCTCATGTGTGTTCAGGAACTTTGGCCTTAGAGCTGGAAGTTCTCCGAGCAGAGAGGGTAGAATGAGGGCCCCAAAGACTCACTTTTCTATCAAACGCTTAAACTAGGCTTTGAGTTGCCACCCCTGAAATTTCATGGAAATTCAAAGCCCCCGCTGTCAAATCCATGTCTTACATATGCACACATGTCACATGTCACTGACATCTGTTAAATACCTCAGAAGGTAGAAAACCAACATAATGACCACTGTTTCCCAGCTAATTGAAAGGCTATCCCTGAGAGACTTTTAGCCGGTCTTGAGTTTTTCTAATAATGTGTTTGATCTGACCCAAATCCATTATGCTTTTTACATGCAATCTGGAATAAATGTGAAATGTGAGCAATTTGAAATGTAGGGTTTACCTTATTCAAAGAGAGCATTAATTTTATGTTTAGACTACAGTATTTGACACAAAGAGTTTTTATATACAGTTGTAGAATTTGCAGTGTTTATGTCGGAGGCCAAATGGAATTATCATGAAAAATATAAATCTATCTCTAATTCTTCTCTGGGATTTAAAAATCCTCAGTTGGTGCACCTGGTTTGTCGGTTAAGCAATCATCTCTTGGTTTAGGCTCAGGCCATGATCTTATGGTCATGAGGTCAAGTCCCACATGGGGCTCCGTGCTGAGCATAGACCCCCTTGGGATTCTCACTCTCCCTCTCTCTCCTTCAAAATAAATAAATAAACATAAAAAAATACTCTGTGGTGTTTAGGAAGAGAATGACATTTTGAAATCAATGCCTTCTTTTCTCCTCTCTTTGGAACTATAGTCAATGTTTAAGCTGAATAATTATTTCATCAAAATCCCATCCCACAAATGGCAATCGTCCACAGGAGGCTGCAGAGAGCATGCTCCCAGTGATGTTGGCCAGTGACCAGCAGGCCGAGATAGTATTTTTGAGAAAGTGTGAGTTGCATTATCCATCTTTTCTAAGTTACTCTCAGGGCATATTCTATTTTGAAAAAGACTATAAATAAAAATAAAGTATTTTGAGACTTTTAGACTCTCTTTGAAGCCATTAGAGACATCTTTGTGTGCACCAAAACTTGGTTTAGGAATCAATGACTTAGATCTTGGTTTGAAGCCTTCAGCATTTGGAAGGGAACGATTCATTAAAAGAAAAACTGAAAAGATTCTTAGTTGCTTTTTGTGGTGCCAAGCAGCCCACCGTGCAGCTTCAACCCTGCAAGCCATCAGTCAGTTACTCAGTTTCACATTTGAAGCCCTTCCCATGCCTTGAGGCTCTCTTAACTGCTGTTTTAAATGAAAAAAGAAAAAAAAAAACCCAAGCAAGAATGAAAAAGCTTTGAGAAACATTAAAAAAAATCCTAAATAGTTTGGAAGCTTTGTGTGTGTTTTTTTAATGCACCCTCTACCTCAAAGCACTACTGAACTATAAAGTTGTTAAGCTCCTTCTAAGAAACATATCATTATTGAATCTTAAGAGAGGCTGTAAATTCTGAGGAATACCGCACATCTTAATAATTTTTATTTTGGAAAAAATCCAAACAGAAACCTGCAATCATCTCATGGATCACGGGATAAGAATATATTCTGCATTGCTGTCTTAAAAATTGGATGGGGAGGGAAAGGCAGATGAAGGAACCAACAGACACAGCTTGAACAGTCCTTGAAATCCCTAAGGGTGGTAAGTGCTGATGGAAATCCAGCAAAGTATAGTGCCAAGTATTGATACGTCTTAATTATTTTTGCATGCTGTTATGACTGTAGTTCTTAACAAGAGCAAAACCTTACCCTTATGGGCCATGTGGAAATTTGTGCAGCGATTTATTGTTGCTACAGGGGTTATGGGCTGCTACTGCTATGTGGTGAGAAGAAAAAGATGCTGTATGCCTGAAGTACGCGACATAATGCTGCTCAAGGCAGAGTCATTGTCCCAAAGAATAATTAATGTCACAGTGAACGTTAGTGTAAGTGAAAATCTGTTTTAAGTGATCTGAGCCCAGAAGTGAACTCAGACACAAAAGAGAAATTTTGCATGTTTTTTAAAAAACTGAGGCATAATTAACGTTCTATAAAATTCACCCTTCCTCCTTTGATTTATTTATTTTTGAGAGAGAGAGAGAGAGAGAGAGAGAGAGAGAGACAGCACAAGCAGGAGAGGAGCAGAGAGAGAATCCGAAGCAGGCTCCAGGCTCTGAGATGTCAGCACAGAGTCCGACACCGGGCTAGAACCCATGAATCACAAGATCATGACCTGAGCCAAGGTCAGATGCTTAACCAACTGAGCTATCCGGGCACGCCTAAGTTCACCCTTTAAAGTAGCATACAAATCAATGGTTTTTAGTGTATTCAAAAGGTTGTATATCTAGATGGCAACTACACTTGTGGCGAATGGAGCATAATATATCAAGATGTTGAATCACTATGTTGTACACCTGAAACTAATGGAACATTGTGGGCCAACTATACTTAACAAAACAAAAACCAAAAAACAAAAACAAAAACAAAACAAAACAAAACAGAAAAGGGAAAAAAAAAGAAAAGGAAAAAGGAAGGTTGTGTATCACCATTATCTAATTCCAGACCATTTCCGTTAGTCCCAAACAACAACTAGCGGTCACTCTCCCATTCCCCCTTCCCTCCAGCTCCCGGACACCAACCAATCTACTTGCCTATTCTGGACATTTCATTTAAATGGAATCATATAATATGTGACCTTTTGTGTCTGGTTTCTTTCACATTTTGTTTAATCTGTTCGTCAATCGATGGACATTCGTGCTGGCATGACTTTGATACAGTAAATTTACTCAGGAGCGTGGCTAACACGTACATGGGGAAAGACTGTCCTTCTTTGTCCTGAACTTTACCGAGAATTAGTCACCATTTTAGCAAATGCACATTAGCAATAGGAACGTGGATTGTGGATTTGAGTCAGCAATAAACCTAACTCTTTCAGGTTTTATTTACAGATGCTGCATTGTTGGCTTTAGGTAAACACACCTTCTCTGTTACTTTGTCTATATTTTCTTTTTCTTTTCTTTTCTTTTTTTTACATGAAATTTATTGTCAAATTGGCTTCCAAACAACACCCAGTGCTCATCCCGACAGGTGCCCTCCTCAATGCCCATCATCCACTTTCTCCTCCCTCCCACCTCCCATCAACCCTCAGTTTATTCTCAGTTTTTTTTTTAAAGGTTTTTTCTTTCCTTCTTTTTTTTTTTTAATTTTTTTTTTCAACGTTTATTTATTTATTTATTTGGGACAGAGAGAGACAGAGCATGAACGGGGGAGGGGCAGAGAGAGAGGGAGACACAGAATCGGAAACAGGCTCCAGGCTCTGAGCCATCAGCCCAGAGCCCACGCAGGACTCGAACTCACGGACCGCGAGATCGTGACCTGGCTGAAGTCGTACGCTTAACCGACTGCGCCACCCAGGCGCCCCTATTCTCAGTTTTTAAGAGTCTCTTATGGTTTGACTCTCTCCCTCTCTAATTTTTTTCCCTTCCCCTCCCCCATGGTCTTCTGTTAAGTTTCTCAGGATCCACATAAGAGTGAACACATATGGTATCTGTCTGTCTCTGTAATACTTTGTCTACATTTTAAAGCATTTGTACACACACTCACAAAATTTTTCTTAATCTGTAATTTAAAATATAATACGTCAGCAGTATCTGAATAAATTTTACTTCTCTTAAATCTAAACTTAGTCATTATACACGTGCTCAAGTCTCTAAGTTTTTCATTACGTTTTCTGGCATTATGTGCCAGAGCACTTACACGTCAGAATAAATATTATTTTTAGTATACATCAATTTTCTTGCATTTCTCTTTTATATTATACTTGCAAACTACATTAAGTTTTTGGAAACACATCTATAGAGAAGTTGTAGTATCCATGAATTTCATTACAGGAGGCTTAGGTGATGTCGAAAGGAGGCAGTGCATCTTTCAGGGTTGACAATCACCGCATTAGGGCAGGATTATAAAGAGATTATTTTGTAGGGTGATGTTCCTCTGACATAGGCCACACATTTCTTTGATGGCATTTGCATGCAGGCAGGCATTGTTCAGCACTAGTATTTGGCACTTTGTTGTTGAAGTCAGGGTAAATGTACCACAATGAAAAATTAATTAACAATGAACATGGCACCCCTGAGTGTTTCCATTCAACAATTTTCTCCCCAAACAAAACTTTCTCCCAGGGCAAAGGAATATCTGGTGGTCTTTTATTTAGATATGCCTGGAAACAATGCTGAGATCATAATGGGCATGTTAAGACAGGAAAGTGAAATAGAGTTGAGGTTTTGGTCCAGGTGAATTTTCATTTATGGAGTATCCCACTAATTATGTTACTGTCTTTAATGATAACTATAACTTTAATGATAACTATAATCTGATAAACCATTGGAAAGGTAGTGGAGACATCCCTGGGTAAAATATTTAGTGAGGTGTTCAGTTTTACATTTTTGAACCAAGTCCTGCCTTCAGCCATTTTGGTTTTGACCTATGTGTTTCTGGGCTGCTTCCCTGTTACCAAACTTCTGATTGGTTCATCCTTGCAGTTGAAGTAATACCTGATCAAACATCCCGGAAATCTTTTGTCCCATCTCCATAACAAAGGGCTGCCGGTTTCCTGTAAAATTCCTGTGACCCCAAGTCACTCCCGTCATCATCTCATTATTGCTGTAACTGGCTGATGAGCAATGGAGCTGGCTTGCTCCCGGTGTGGCCAACTTGCTTTGAAGAAACTGATGGCCAGTGAACAATACTTCTGGGTCAGTTAAGGGATATCTGGACATCTGAACGAGGCAACTTGGATACAGGCAGATTCAGTTGCTCTTCAGGGTTTAAGAATGTCTTGCACCATAAGAATCTGACAGTACAAATTATCTCTAATTTTATTTCTACTCTACTGGTAAGAAATCAGGCTCAGCACATCACAAATTCTGGGAAGTACAAAGTTGTGTAGGCATGAATCCTCCTAAAGAACTCCTAAGAGTTCTCTTCTGTGTGAACACCATTCACAGCAAGAAAATAAGTAACTCCTATGAAAAGCCTATTGGGTACGTTGTTCTTACCTTAACTGAAATATATTTAGTTATAAATTCCATACACTCTTTAGAAAACTAATTTAGTCCTTCTTCTAAACGAGAAAACCTCCAATATTTAAATATCCTTAAATATCCTTCTCCTTCTTGATCTGTTTATTCTTTTTCACAAATCTAAACATCATGTCCTTCAACTATTCATAACCATCAAAACTACTTTCTTCTGCCTGCCTGTTCGGTTGAACTTGATTTCACCATCTTATATTCTCAATGACCACTTTGACTGTAGACCATCTCCAAGATTTGTCTGCATACGATGTGAATACCCTCTTTCACATGGTTAGTAATAAGACAATGCACTGGACACAGCCAGGACAGAACTCAGGTTTCTGCTACTAGGAACCTTCCTCCAGAATACAATCATTCCATGATTTAGAAACATTTGAATATGGCTATTCATTATGGTTATGAGCCCACACAAGTTTTTTTAAATTTTTAAAAATTTATTTATTTTTGAGAGACAGAGCATGAGCAGGGGAGGGGCAGAGAGAGAAGCAGGCTCCAGGCTCTGAGCTGTCAGCACAGAGCCCGATGCGGAGCTCGAACCCACAAACTGTGAGATCATGACCCGAGCTGAAGCTGGATGCTCACCGACTGAGCCACCCAGGCGCCCTGCCCACACGAATTTTTACTATCATCCAGCCTTTTCCATAATAGACCAGGGGTCAGCAAGCTTTATAAAGGGCCCACTGCTAAATATTTTAGGCTTTCTGAGCCATCAGATCTCTGCTGTAGCCATTATCCAACGGCTGTTATAGTGCAAGTGCAGCTATAGCCAATATGTAAACAATTGGCTGTGTCACAATAGAACTTTATTTATAAAAACAGACAGCAGGACAGGTTTACTGTAAGGGCCATAGTTTGCCAGTCCTTGGCCAAGGACACCTACCTTGCTAAAGTCTAGACATATCATATTCATCAATTTCTTCTATTTTCTTATTTTTTAATGCTTATTTATTTCTCAGAGAGACAGAGAGAGAGAGACAGAGAGACAGAGCATGAGGAGGGAAGGGGCAGAGACAGACAGAGACACAGAATTCGAAGCAGGCGCCGGGCTCTGAGCTGTCAGCACAAAGCCTGATGTGGGGCTTCAACTCCCAAGCCATGAGATCATGACCTGAGCTGAAGTCAAATGCTTAACCGACTGAGCCACCCACGCGCCCCCATATTCATCAATTTCTTAAAGTCTTCCGGACTAGTTAAAGAAAATAGGCCAATGAAAAAAAGGTGTCTGGCATGACTTTTTTCTTCTCAGTGAACACCAGTTGGCTCCTGGTGATCACTATTTTCCCAATTATTCACAGAAATTCCTTAAATGATCTACTGCAGCATCTTGCCCTAGGCTGGCTTCAGGGTCACTGGTCTATAATTTTAAAAATTCACTTCCTCTTTTTTAACAATTGTAGCTATACTTAACCAATATTAGACTTCAGGTGTCTTTTCCAGATATCTCAAAATTTCCCGTCAGGAGTGTAGTCATTTTTTGATCGTTTTGTGATTTTTTTTCACACAGGTGGTTATACACTGGAGCTGGCTCTTACTGGCTTGTGGGGGTCAATCACGCACATCTCTTCCCTACTTCACATTCATAGCTTGAAATCGGCCATGACGCGAGTATTTACAGCGCAGAAATCAATGGATAGTACAAAGCAGGGCTTCCCCCCTCCCCCCATCACTGCACAGGGTGCTTGAATCATTGAGGAGAGCTAGATGCTGTCTTACAAACCTCTTCTTCTATGTGATATATACATTATATTACTCAGCCATCAAAAGGAGTGAGATCGTGCTATTTGCAGTGATGTGGTTAGAACTAGAGTGTATTATACTAAAGCAAAATAAGTCAGTCAGAGAAAGACAAATATATGATTTCACTCATGTGTGGAATTTAAGAAATAAAACAGATGAACGTACGAGAGGGGGGAAAAATAAAGAGGGAAAAAAAGCACAAGAGACTCTTAGAGATAGAGAACAAACTGACGGTGGATGGAGGGAGATGGGTGGGGGATGGGTTAGATGGTGATGGGTATTAAAGAGGGGATTTGGTATGATGAGCACCAGGTGTTGTATGTAAGCGATGAATTACTGAATTCTACTCCTGAAACCAATATTGCACTGTATGTCAACTAACTAGAATTTAAACGAAAATTGGAAAAGAAAAAAAAAGGGAAACCACCCCCACAAATTTCTTCTTCTATCTTGAGTTTCTCTCTTAACAATATATTCCTTTCAGATGTTTTAGGCAGAAGATAATTTTACTGACAAAAAAGAAAATAGAAACAAAATAGTTGGCTTGAGAAAAATCTGAATTTCTATCACTTTCCTGGCTTTAGGCAGTAGATTTGTCCCATTTGCTTTGAACATAGCTACAAGAAGTTTTTTTTAGCATGATCTTACTATTCCTGGAAGTCAATTTTAGTCGTAAATTCATTTACCTTTGTAACGATATTCTTAGAGGTCTCTGTCACTCTAATATACATATAATCTTTCCTGAGTATGTGACTGTGCCAATTTTTCACTTATGTGCTTTAAAATTCCACACTGGAACTTTAGGCCAACATTTTCTCCTGTTGGGATGATTTGGTATCGCCTGCACAGGATGTCATTTCTGAGAACCCCTTCAAGAAGTGTAAATGATTCCTTAAGTTAGGCCTAGAGATTTGGGTTCTTCACCGCATTTTCTAGAATGCCATACTTGTTTTACCATTTGGTGAAAGAAAATACCAGGATTAGAGACAGATTTGAAATTTTCTTGTTAATAATTCACTTGAAACTTTGCTCATTGATGATGAGGCTAGGTCGAATCACAAGGGACTAAAAGCTTTCTCACTATGATTCACTTTTATGAGATGTGGCACAGCCTTATTGGCTAATCAAGATGGCCTTGGATAACTAAGCCTATTAAATGGAATCTACAGATGTAGTTGAGATGTGAACGCAAGGTCTTAGCTTCTCCATAAAAGGAAAAGCATGACTTGTTGATTTGCGCCCGGTTTTGACAGGAAAATTCTTCATATATGTTTACTAAATAGTATAAAAACCTCCTTACCGGTACCTTCAGTTCCACTTGTGTGCCCTTCCCATCTTTTTCCCTTTTTGGACTACAGTGGTCACTTTAAGATTGCCTTAGGTGGGTCTCTCCATAGGAAGGCTGGGAGACAGAGATTTCAATGCAAATAGTATAGATGAGAAATGCAAGTATGCAGCACTGGCAAGGAAATGAGGCAGCGAGACAGGAAATGAGAGGAACCCAATTAAATGCATCTTTATGAGCAGGTTTGGGGCAGCTAGGGATCAATCCCACTTGGTTGTCCAATACAATAGGCATTAGCCACAGCTGGCTATTTAATTACTAAAATTAAATAAAAATTGAAATAATTTCTTATGTCACAGTTGACACACTTCCAATGCTCAATGGTCACAGGTCATGATAGAGAATATGACTCTGAGTTGTGCCACCTGCGCGAGAGAAAACTGGGAAATTTGTACATCGAGTCCCATCTGCCAATGGTTGATGGTTGCTCTCCTTCTTGCCTGATACATCTGGTCTACCGTGCATGTGTATGGGACCAAGGAGACGATATGGATGGACACTAATAACGTCAAGTGTAAGTATAAATGAGATTGTGTCACTCCGTGGTTAAAAACCTTTTTACTAACATCTCTTCCTGGCACAATATAGATTAAACTCAAACTCTGTATAGCCTCATTATCTGACTCCAAGTTTACCTCGCCAAACTCAGGTCACTTTGCTTTAACTACTTCTGTGACAGCAAAATGAAAGAGACTTTATCTCAGTTTTGCAAATACAATGAAGTCCTCCGTGGCTAAGGCCTTGGTACATACTAATCTGCTCACCTCCTGTCCTCTTCATGTCCTCAACAGCATGGCTGTTGCCTGCCACCCTCTAGTTCTTAGCCTAAATTTCACCTCCGTGAAGACAGGCTCCCTCACTACCCTTCTTCCTAAAGTTCATGTTTCCTTCCCATTATTTACTTTCTCGGCTCCTTTTGCATTTATTTTATCATGATTTATGATTATTTGTTAATTTTTTGGCTTGTTTCCCCCAGAATAATATAAATTCTGAAGTTATCTCCAGTATCTAGTATTGTGTCTGACACGCAGTAACTACTCAACAGACACTTGCTAACTGAATGACGACTGACTGAAAGCAATCTTTACCAGTTTAGCAGCTGTAAGAGTGGACAATGAAAGGTCATACCTCTGCAGTAACAAGGGTTTTATGGGAACCTGCTTGGACAGTTAGCCCGAGGGACAAGAGGCTGGATGTGGGGAAAAAAGTAGCCAGGTAATAACATCGTGTGTAGTTGCTGAAAACTGTCTTATGTACCAGATGGCTCAGATCGTTATCAACTGGATAAACATTCTGGACACCAGCAAGGTGCCTTCTCCAACCCGCAATTGCTTGCTTGTATCAATGGCATTGCTCGAATGTAAGTTACATTGACATTTTCCAGTGGTTTAAGAACAGCAGCCAGTGGTAATGGCAAATGGCAAATCCTACAAAGTGGAGCAAGATCGGTCTAGACATTTAACTTTCTAGAAAGAGAATATGAAATAACATTTTGGCTGTTTTACCTAAGTTTGTTCTTTGGTTTACCTTGAGTGGGGCTAGCATTGACACAGGTAGCATCTAGGTGACACATAATCATAGGAATCTAAAAGAAGAACAAAACAATCATGCTTACGTACTGATTTCCACTTATAAAACATTTCCATCTTCTCCATTTCCCTGGTCCTCCCATAACCTTTAAACTTTGTGCACAGTCTCTGCTTTATAGACATGAAAACTCAGAGAGAGAGGGTATAGGATTTTCTAGGTTGTAAGTGGGGAACAAGGACTTAAATCTTTGGGGGGGACTTTTCTGGCTTACATTTTAGGGCTTCCCCCCCCTCCCCCCCGCCAAAACAGTGCCCTATCAGCCTGAAATGTGAAAGAGAGGAGAAAAGTAGCCATGCTGAAGTAGGCGGCAGGTGGGAGGGGCAAGAAACCTTGAGAGTTTCTAAATCTGGGGGAGGATCCAGATCAGGGGCAAAGAACTCAAGAACCCACATGTGTGGCAGCGGTATGTGGAACACGGAAGCAGAGAGAAGAGGCCATTCTGACTGGGCACCCAATTTGTAACGTTCTTCAAATTAAACGCGCAAGCTTCTCACATCTCTTACCACCAGCAGCTGGGATCTGCTGAGCTTGCACTGCCCTCTTCCAGTCCCTAAAGTTTACTCCCGCACCAGCTCCTGGCCCCCAAGCTGAAATCTACAGATTAATCAATTTACTCCATTCTAGACAGCAGATGACCTCTTTGTGTGACCGCGGCATGATCCCGATCAAGGATAGTTGGTCTCTATTGCTGCACCCACAGTATTTTCCGTAGAAAAGTAAAGCAGTCGGCAAGTTAAGCGCAATGATCTTCACACAAGCTCTATCTCCGTTGCTTTCTCTACCACCGGAGGAGGCACATGATAATGCACATCCATGGGAATCATGTAATTTTTGGCCAGATTTGCAGACTGTTATTTCATGGACAGAACAGAGTCTTCAGCCACTTTCTTTTAATGCAAATCCAATGTGTTATAAATATCTGAAATTTAGAGAATTCATTCAAGCCTCTGAGTTTCTGGATTTTCGCAAAACCACAACAAACAGAAGAACTGGGCCACCCCGGCTCCCTACTGCTGCGTGGCAACCATAGTCTGGGACCAAATGCTGGCTGCTGGAACCGTGGTGTCCCATCGCCAGTCTCGTCACTGTGGCCCTACGCGTTAACAGGTGACCCTTGTTAATTAACTTGTGTTTCCCGACTAGCTCCCGTAGGCACATAGGCCTCTTAGGCCTTGTTTGAGAACTACCCTTGAGCCAATTATAATTCCTTCCAAGACATATTTGCAGACTTTATTAATACTAAGAAGCCACTTCTGGCCCACTTCATGAGGTATGACCATGCATCCATGTAACTTGGCGACACGGCTGACAACTACTGACTTAAGGCAAGTCTGGCCCCAGGTTTTCCTCAGCACATTCATGCGAGCCTATTCTTGGGTTAGCGCCTCTCAACAGGTGGGAATTAGGGCTACAGATGCAGTGCCTAGTCTATAAATATAGTCAGTTATGTCTGGGGTCCTGGCTTTCCTGTGTAAGGACTGGCTATTATTATTTTTAAAAATAATGCAACTAGCTGCCAAAACAAATAAAGGAGGGCTTAACACTTTCCAAAAAAGTGAAACAAACTAAATAACAAACAGACAGATGAGAGCCATTCACTGACCAATGATGTGAGCATGCCAGACTTCCATTGAGACGCCTCCGAGAAGTTTTACAAGGAAAAAAAAAAAACACCTGACTTATTCAACCTAAAAGTTTTAAATCTTAAAAAAAATTATTTAATTCCTTTTAGTTTTGAAGGAGAGACAGAGTGTGAGCTGGGGAGGGACAGAGAGAGAGGGAGACACAGAATCCAAAGCAGGGTCCAGGCTCTGAGCTGTCAGCAAAGAGCCCGACGCGGGGCTCGAACTCACAAAGTGTGAGATCATGACCTGAGCTGAAGTCAGACACTTAACTGACTGAGCCACCCAGGTGCCCCTAAAAGTTTTAAATCTTTAACATGAGATGGGTGTGTGTGTGTGTGTGTGTGTGTGTGTGCGCGCGCGCGCGTGTCTTTCTTTTTAATTTACTTTTAAGTGTGAACATGACTCTATTTTAAACAGTTTGTCTGAGGTCCACGGGCACTAGGATATCTGATTTGATCACTGCTGCCATTAGTCCTGAGTCCTCCCTTTCCTTAGTACATCTTTTATCTTATTTTCTCACATTTATAAACTAGATGGAGGTGGGTTAGCCCTAGAATTTGCTAGACACTAAACCTTTTATTTAGAAGACAGATAGCTCATCAAAAGGAATACGCTACATTTCTTTGTCAAGGAAACCTTAAGAGATCTTGAAATGAAAGTGTCAAGCTTAATTAAAAGAAAAACTCATATTATGGCATGCTATTTAACCTTCCGGGACGCAGTGCATATCCCACGTGAGGAATGTGTGGATCTCCTCATGTAAACAATTTTTATACCTTTCATAACTTATATCAGTGACAATGACAAGGTAGCATAAGATGCCACACTATAAAATCACCATACTCTTTTGTGAAAGTTACACTGGATTTCACCAGAAAAAGGATGTTGGATTGTGTGTTGGTGAAAACATTCTTCATCATTCGATAATGGAATAGAGCCAAGTAGCAAAACTTCTCGGTGTGCTTGCCAAATCCATTAATAGATAAATCTAATCAGGCAAAAAAAGTCAACAAATAAGCTCTACCAAACTGGCAAATCTGTCTTATGAAATGAGCCATATTTTCTTTTTTACCAAGAAACGGGGTCTGGATGAAACCCTTTCCATTTGCTCTAATTGTGTTATGACATTATTCATCATCCTTGGTGCACAAGCTCAAAATCATTATTAGTCATACCACACTGAGCTCTTTATTACCAGCAATACATGATAAAAGTTTTTAAACCACACATGTAGGCATGGGGTAGCTACTGAATCCCCCCCTAACTGGGGTGGGTCCAATTTAAACACAACGTGACGGTTCACACATTTGTATAAGGGACTTGATAAATCCAAATTGAATTTGATGACATTTACAAATATTTGCACGGTTTTACAGGACGGTTGCCTGATTCTGATGTGGTCTTTTTTTCTCCTCTCTTCTTCCAGGCCTTTCCAAGGGAGGCTAATGCATCAAGTAACCACTACGAAATGAACTGACAGACTCTAGACTAATTCTTTCATTGACTTACAGGCTCTGGCTACAGAAGAGGAGAAGCTGTGAGTTCCTCATACCATAAATTATGAGAAGGGTCTGTATGCGCGAGGCCAGACTTCACATTGAGTTTCCATTCAGGACCAACGCTGTTAACAGGGTATTCCAGGAAACAGTAATCTCATAGAAAAGACTACATGATCACAGAATTTGGGGCAATAACAATGCTTGCAGAGTTTTTAATAGCAAACATCTCAGATTAGTTCCTCTTATTTAAGAATGTTAGGAGATGTTACATAAAAATCCAGATTGCTGGTGCTCTTGGAAAAAATTGAAGATGTAACAAGGCAGTGAATATATCCTCACAGAGAAATAATTTCTTGTACCTTCTTACTAGGCAGGGATATGCTGTCCATTAGTCAAGCATCCACCTAACATGCCTGGATTTGGGAAGATTTTTACTTTGCTCCCCGTGTTTTAGTCTTTCCTGAAGACATACAACACTTTTTGTGCATTAAAGGTTCTGAAAATTTCCTCAGTAAATATCTCTGTTTATTTTATTAAAAATGTTCCCCCAATATATTTGATTAGGGAGGTTTTTTCCTCCCCATCTTGGGATGTACCGTTCTAGGTCACTCTTTGCGTTTAGGATCTCAGTTGTTACTCTGAAAATTACAGGTGAAAGTTGATTGCCAATATATTACTCGGTACACGGAAAGGGACCATAAATTCAAGAGACTGTGATTTGGTTGTATGAATCTTAAGCTATCTTCTGGCAAACATTTGTGAAAGTATTTGGAAAGCCTAGATTTTGTAGTTAGGATTCCATTTCCATTTCTGGATTGCTTTTATAGGCATTCAAGATGGAGAACCCATCTATCTGATTAGAGTATCTACATATTCAATCAGACTTCAAGTTATACTGGTAGGCATTAAGGAGCCTCTGGATATTACCTGAGGTTTAACTTTAAAACTCCAAACTAGGCGGCCCAATGTGCTGGTGATCTAATACAAAGCCCTAAAACATGTATTCTAGAGGGAAGGCTTTGGAGAAAAAGTAGATATCCTTGCAATATGATAGGTTAAGCAACAGGAATGTATAATACTATTACACTATCCCAGGTAGATAACAAGTAGTTATTTCCTTTTTATAATCATTATCTGAGTAACTTTTAGAAAGAGAAGATGGACAAGAATTTCTTTTTTCGGGATGGGAGCCCCATATGTATTGTCCAAGTGACCGGTACAGAAACCCAATAATGGGATTTGACATTTAATCTTGCTGGCTGAGAACACAGCAGTCATAGTAATGAATTTCTGATTTTCAGAATACTGGGGTTGGAAATATTGGCTGCGATTGTAGCAAAGACGTCATGGAAAAATTCTGGGTGACTACGAGTCTCTAAGCAGGGTGTTCTGTGGATTTGGCTAAAACTGACTCAGGAAAAATAAATGGCAAATAAAGAGGACAAGTAGGTTTAGAAAGAAGTTATTTACCACTTTAATAGGGCTGTCCAGCATTTGGTCACATAGATCATTTTGAAACCTAATTGCTTTAATGGTCTTCCTATCTCACCAGAAGAGATTTGAATACTCATGAAAAAAGCAAATCAAACATAGAAAGAGGTACCATGATAAGACTTGTTGCTACAGCACTATGTACTTAATGATGCCAGACTTTGGATTTCATTGGAGGACATTTCTGCAGTCTAGGACAGCTATACAAAGCCTTAAGACATTGTATTTACAGAACTTATTAATACAGGGATCCGTATTCTACCATAATTTTGCCAGAGTCTTAATAGCACGGTGGAGCAGCTCCCTCAAGAATTCTTATTTTTCTTATCTGTGGAAAAGCTAGTAGTTCTAAAAATACTTTCCTGGAAGAGGTTAGGATGGTTATTATAGATCAATTGAATATAAAGTATGGTTATGTAAGCCAAGCTTGCATGCTAATATTGCACAGGGTAGAAAGCAATAAAACAGGACGATGTGCTTCCTTGGGCCATCTGGTAGAAACAGAAGGAAGCTCTCGATTCAGTATTGTTACGATGCCTCAGATTCCAGGAGTCCACCTGTAGCTGGCCTTCCAGCGTGAGTGCCATGTTGAAATTTCAGAAGGGCACATGTCTTCCTCGCCAAGAGAAAAAGAAATGCAACAAAACAAAACAAGACATCCAAACTCAAAGAGGTACACCAGCCGCCTCAAACTGTGGTATTGTTCATTTCTTGAAGAGAATATATAATATTTCAAAATATTATATATATACATATATTTAAAATGGTACAAAGTAACTATAGATCCAAATTAGAAGATAGTTGATCGTTCTTCGTAATCCCAAAAATTTTCACGGAGAAAACCCTTTTTTTAAACCCACTTTCCATGGTGTTGCCAAAAATGCAGGGTCTTCTCACTATAGGATACTTCATGACACACAGTAAAAGCACTGTGATTTTCTGGTAACCAGTCAAAGTGCAAATAAGAAATCCATTTGGCTTGTAATGTGTAAGATGTTTTAAATTCTTAAAATGTATTTTCTGCAGAGGTGGTTTTCCTTTGCTACTATAACAAATGCTTCCATTAGGTTCTTGGGTGAATCTGAAACCAAAGAAAGAAAGAAATTTCAGGGAGAAAAGAACAAAATGAAGGCATAAAGAAAGGTGACTAGGCAGAAAATGAGGACATCTTGAATTTTTAGTATGTGGCTTCTTTCAAGTGATCTGAAGCCAAAAATGTTAGTCTACAACTGTAGTTCTCAAATGGTGATAAAAAAGCACACTGACAGGCCATCATATTTTTATCAGTTCATTAAAGGTATTTTGCCACAACCGAGGAAATGGACTCTTGGAGCAATGAATAACGATGATTGGCTTCATGAGCATGTCACATATGCAGTTGCACAGAGCCCTGTGCTGGAAAGGGCCCCACACTTCATTTAATGATCTTCTATTGAAGTCTTGAAATTATTACTAATTTTTAAATGAGAGACGCCATGTTTTCATTTTCGTACTGGGCCCTTCAAATTATGTAGTTAGTCCTACGTCTGATGAGAATTTGAACTGAGTAGGTCATTCCATGACCTTGTCAAGCTGGCTTGCTGTGACAGGTAGAGGGGTGGCCATAAGGTAAAGTCAAGGTGCCATAAAGTAAAGTCAACCTGCCAAGGTTCGAACACATTTTCTTAGGAACACAGGAGGGCTTTGCAGGTTGAGGAACTCTCCCTCTCAGTGACATAGTATTCAAGAGTAACCAAGAGCATACTCTTATAACTAATGATGCCATTTAATCTATTTGAATATGGCCCAAAGACTCTAACATTCAACAGGATACATGCACAGAGTGTCACTGGTTTAGGGCAGAAATGATGATTCTAATAGAGTTGAAGGTTCTACTTTAGAGTTCTAGGAATAGGCATTTTTCTTCATAATCTCTTGGTTCTTTATAGTCTTAGAAATTGAGTGTTCTGGGTCCAGGGGTGGAGTCCATTAAAAGATTTTAAGGTTGGATAGGAATAGTAATAAAGTTGCCTTTCAAAAGTTGGTTGTGCCATGGGCAGCATGTGTACGAAATCTTCACACACTTATTATTTTTTTTATCCTCTCCTTAGAAATGACAGATTCTTCCAAACCTTGGTTTCCTCCATTCTGATAATGCGTATCACCTCCTGTTTCCACTGTCTTATTTTTCACCAAAAGGAGGGAGAAAGTGACATTTACAAAACTGAAATGGGTTGCCTTTCTTTTATCTCTATCAACTTACCATCTCTACCCCGCGCTACCCAACCTTAGGCCCTATCCTCCATGTAAGAACAGGAGGTTGGTCATCACATCCCAAGACCTTCACACATTAACTTCACAGAGCAGAGGCTTAAATATATTTATTGGCCAAAGAAATGGATGAGTTCACTTGGACCCAGGGGCAATTGTGACGGCATAAAGTGATTTGTTTTTCCTTCTGGAAATTTCCAAATCCACACTCTCCCTCCTACACTTCTCTCTTAAAGCTAGTTCATACAAAATGGTCTGAACATCAGGATTGTAAAGGCTTTTATAACCCTTGACACCTGATGGAATTTTGAGTGATGAAGCTGGGATGTGTCACAGCTGGAAGTTTGCCCTTCTGTAATATAAAAAACACTAGCTGATGAGAATGGATGGAGATATGTGAGGTCAGAGTCACCGTTAGGAGAATGGGCCCAGGTGAGTGTGGGCAAATGACACTAGCGCATTTGTGTGAAACATCAATTTGGCTGGACAGCCATTGTGGTGAGATGGGCAGTCTAACGCGGCCTTTTAGGGAATGGAACTTGACTCTATGTTGTGTATATCTAACTGTTCATTTTCCCAGGAGTCTGAAAGACACTAACATATTGGGTTGAAGGAAATCCAAAGTTGCTTGATAAATTCCCAGGTATTTTACCAGATTATGTTCTACTATTTTAACCTGTTAATTTTGCCTTCCTAGTGACTTTGGTTTTCTCATTTCCTTCCCTGCCTTGTTATGTCCCCCAAAGCCAATGTTCCCTTTTTATATGTGAATTATTACAGCATTGTCAAACAACTTATTTCCTCTGGGGCGAAGTCTGTCTTTATAAATTAAAGCATTATTCTTGAATGCACAGAGTATATACATTTCTTCCTGAATGCATTAGATACAGCATCCCCAGCTTATTTTTTTTTAAATATGTACTATATTATAGCATATTATGTATTATTATTTCATATACATTAAATATAATATTGATTATAGGGAATTAGCTCATCTTATTATGGAGAGTGGCAAATTCAAAATCTGCAGAGCCAATTTCCCAACAGCGCCCCCAGCTTTCAAACTTATGCGTTTTTTTTTTGTTTGTTTGTTTTTAGAAATGTTTTTATTTTTATTTCTATTTTTGAGGGAGAGAACATGCGAGCAGGGGACAGGGGCAGAAGGAGAGAGAGAGAGAGTCTTAAGCAGGCTCCACGCCCTGCATGGAGGTTGCCATGGGGCTGGATCCCATGACCTGAGCCACCAGGGGCCCCTCAAACTTATGTTACGTTTAAAGAAAAAAAATAAACCAATATTTATGTAAAACCATAGGAAACTACCTCTTGTGAATATCTGGATTGGTTTGTCTTGCCACAAACTACCAACAAAGTAATTCAATGAAACAACTGAAGCAATGGTCGAGCAGGTGTAGTTTAAAATTTAGCCATGAAACTTCACCCAGATGTACCAGGCTTCTTCCCAGGAGGGTTTCTGGCACCAGCTTTATTGTACCCCATGCTGGGTTTTGGAAAACTTCTCAAGGGTGACTACCTTCTCTCCGTAAAATGACATTCAGGAAGCTTCCTCTTTCCTAAGACTTATTCTCTCCAGTCTCCTGAAAGGGAAGCCTGTGCCTCATTCTACTTATCTTTTCTCCTTCCTTCTGTAGGTTATACTGTCACCCAGATCTAGTTTCCCCAAGGTTCTCCTTCAGACTGTGGCCTGTTGTCCTGGCTAGTTCATATTCTGGGGTGCCTGGTCCTTTAAATCAAACAATGAATTTCTACTCTCCACCACCCTTAAAAAATGAGCACCATGCAACTTTGAATTAGATCACACTTTGAAACATCTTTTGTTTACCTACATTGCACAGACTGCTGAGAATTTTGACTCAGGGTGATTACTTGGGAAGTAATTCATAATAGGAAGGTTTTGAAAAAACCTATATAGGGAAAATGACATCTTAGGACTCTATCTTGCAAATATCTTCATATTGGCGCTACTTTTAAAAAATAACAGTATGACGAAACTCGCAGTTGCCATTAACAATCTGGGGATGTTTCTTCTATGGTTTTTTTTTTTTGTTTGTTTTCTTTTTTTTTTTTTTTTTTTTTTTACTGAGACCACTCTCTTTGAATCGGTCTTATATGTAAGAACCAAAGAGGTGATTTAAAAAATTTTTCCTCTTTGAGAAGAACTTGAATTTTTTATCCTAAAGATTACCTCTTAAATAAGAGTAGAACATTGAAAACCTATGACTCACAATTAAAGTATATCTGTTTATTAAACTGTTTTGAAAGTTAAACTGCCAGAGTCAATACTTGAAGTGTACAGGCATATTTATACTGTGACAGGGAAAAACACATAGGGCATACTAGAAAAATTAATATAAAACCTATTTGGGAGCCTATGATCTAAGGACTGGTGTTGGCCTGCCATTTATACAGAATGGAAAGCTCCTGTATGTATCAGCTGAAGTTAATTGGTGCCTTTGTGTTTAAAAGTGCTTATTTCACTGTGAATTTCTTTGTAAGGAAGTGGGGAGAAAATTTAAGTCAGTAGTAATGTCTGAGTCCTCTCAAGGTGTAAAAAGTACAGCTTAGTGTTTTCTTTTCCTTCTCTAAAGACAGAGTTGAGATTTATTAGTTGAGTGATGTGTTGCTCACACGACTGTCGAGCAACCTCTTATTTCCTCGCTTGAAATGGATGCACATATCAGAACAGGTACATCCTCTGCTTTCAAACCAACTGCATGGGTGATTTATTTCTCTTGTACACTCAACTGTCGGGTTGTATTCAGCCCACCCAGGACAGTAGCAGACACAGAGGCTGTGCTCCAGCCTCTATTATTGTGATCAGACCTGCACTGTACTTCTGTGAGGAAAGAAAATGTCTAGGATGTATTTACAGTGTTTTAAAATATACTCTACAGAGGCCAAAAAAAAAAAAAGAGTGTTACACAGTCATAAAAAGTAGCATTAACAATTTCTGTGCTTTGTTTATTTATATTCTATTTTCCAAAGAGTCTCCTAGTTGGTACCCTTGGAATCTCACATACTCAAATCCTGATGTAATTTGACTTGTATTCTTATTCTTGACTGAGTTTCAGGTCTGGAGGAACCATAAGAGCAGGGTTTATATTCAATAAAGGGAGATCAGTCATCATTTGGAAGAGGAAATAGAGTTTTGGCAGAAAATACATCAGCAACCTGTTTTAAACAATGGTGATCGAATTCCAATCATACTGATGATAATTCAGAGTATCTGAAAACTGACTTGGAAGGGCGTCTTCAGATTGTTTCGTAAAATTAGTTTCAGGCAAAATGTAACCAAAGGGAAATATGAAATCCACTCTCCATCAGTTAATGAAGATGGTTTCTGGAGGTAAGTGTCATGAACTGGGTTCATTTTTGAATAATCTCTCCTGAGGCTGTTTCTTTGAAGTGAAATATGATAATCCAAGCTGAGCATCTCAGGTGCATGAATGCATGTTAACAAGCTAGGATGGTTCAGGAACCTCTCTTGGCCACAAGCCAATGAGGTATAACAATTTACTGCTTAATGCAGTCAATATAGGCAATGAAATTGGATATGCAGAAGAGTCTCCACTTATCTTATGCATGAAAGATATGTTTTATAAGATACTATGTTTTCTGTATCACGAGGCTGCCAGTACCAATGTTATTTCTTGAGAAGATAATGCTGAGAACAAAGATCAATTTAAGACTCATTATATAGGGGTGGGAATTAGAGATGACCTTTTAAATTTGAGTCACCCTTTTGGAAGGCTACAAGTTCAGCATGTTGGGATTTGTAACTGGTGGATCTGGCTTTCAACAATACCCCGTACATTAAAACACATATACACACAACAGGGCTGAGAGCCACATGATATACATACATAAAACCACACTAGTTATTAAAATATTGACATGATTGTAATTATGTAATTAAAATATTGTACTACATTTGAATAAATACTGTCTTAAGTGCTCTGAGCTACCCTTTCTACCCTGCCCTCTTTAGGACTCCCCTACTTTCCCATGATCTATTATCTACAGGGCCAATGGCTATCCTACCTGGGCTTTTCCAAACCGCTCTGGCAACATGACACCAATTCTCATGGGTTGGATGGCCTCACCATATAGGTTGTTATGTATTTTGAAGATAGCTCCTTATTTTACCACAGAAACCAAGGAATGATAATTCACATCACAAAAACTTTTCACTCATTTGAAAGATCATCAAATAATTCTTGTAAAGAACATGTAGAAAATGGCTGTACTTAAACGCAGCCCTCTTCCGCAAACCATCTGGACGAATTAGGCAGGACTCTTATTTTCTTATCTATTTTGAGCACCGTAGTAGTTGGCTGAACTATGCAACTAATTGCTTTACCGTTCTTCTTCCTTTTGGCTATGCTAATCCAGCTTTATTTGTGACCCAGTCACACAAACGCTAAACTGCTCAGCAGGGAAAAGTCAAGTTCCATGTCTAACTTCTTGTTGCTGGATGGACACCGATATGAACAGTTAAGAATGTTTTCTGTCAGGGAAAAGGTCTTCTTATCTCCTGTTCAAAGCTTCCCTGGATGCTGTTGTACAACTCAAAGGCAACGCGGTATGGTTGGTAACATGCATGAGATATTTGAAAGAAATGCACTTACTCTTGTGGTCTTAATTTTATTGCCTGTAGCGCACATCCAACCGGAATTATCAGGTAGCGTTTTACATTCTTCTCCTTCTAGACAAGGCTCCATCTCACACCACCATTTCCCAATCACTATGGAGGCTGTGCAAAAACAGGAAACAAGTGTGTTTGCAATTCATCCAAACAACGTGGGCACCAATGACGTGACCCTCTGTAGGTGTTCATTCTCTTTGAAGCACGCTACTTTCTCTTGAACCTTCTAGGGCCGGCTAAGAATTCGCTATGAAGAAAAGTAATATTGTCATTGACCGGTCTTACAGAGCAAATCTAATTTTCTACTTTTATGGTTTTATCAAGCAACAGTTTGTCAAAAATCACCCTCGTACCCTGAAAGATGAAAATCTATGCATTGGGAGGTATACTCTCTGGAGAAAACTTTATGTTTTCACAAACCGAGGACCTTTTACTCTTTCTTTTCAGGGAAGGGGACAAAAGTAGTAACTGCCCTTCAGAATGATAGAGCTATTCCTTCAGAAAGGCCAGTTTATCCACCCGGCATTAGGGCTCATCCCCCAGCCTCGGGCCTTCTTTGAGAATTTCAAAGGCCTACCAACAGGAAAAAAAAAAAAAAAAAAGAAATGACTGGAACCATAAAAGAAAGCCTGCAAAATAAAAACCAAGGGTATTAATAAATAGAAGTATTTGTTTACAATCACAGGTATATTCATGTCAGCTGCATTTCCTGTTGATGTTTGATATGAGGTGGGTCGAACTTTCCCAAGTTGAGCCTCTGATAAAAAAAGCCCTATTTTGCAGGGTGATATCAAAGATGACCACAACGGGAAGCTGGCGATGAACTGAGTGGATGTATTTATAGCACAGTCTGGTTTTTGTTTTAAGATTTTATAAAATAGCGATTGGATGCACTCCACCCAAGTCAAGGAGCTCCACATCTTCCTTACTGCCTTCATGAGCGAAGAATTATTTCTGCCATTCGAAATTCTCAAAACGTCTGCCAGTGGTTCTTGTGTCGTGCTTTCTGATTGCCTGTTTTCACACTGGACTAGAACCCTAGTTCTAGAGATACTCGCCTTCAGCCTCTTACACCTGCCGGAGGGGAGTCCCCACCTTGATGTTTCCTTCTCACAATGACAAAGAGGCCAGATGACATCTGTTGACATCACAGAGGATTCTTATTAAAATGGAACGAAGTAAATCCCGAAACAAAGCAGGAGTACATTATAAGTTCCCCAGCCGGAGAGAGGGATTAGATTGCTAATTTAAACACAGAATGGTTTAAACATCCGGATGTCTGCCCATATTCAAGCTTTCTTCTTTCTACACTACCCTTACTTTGGACTTTCCTTCCTCTGGAAGCCAGCGTATGGAATGCAAAATTTGATCTTATATGCAAAATCATGTCTACTCCATTATCGGGTCAATTTAAGGAATTTTTCAGGGGTAATTTTGCCGCTGCTTGATTTATACCTTATGTGCGGACCAGAATGAACCACATAAAATGCATCTCCATTGGAATATAGCACGCAAGTATAGGAAGTAAAATCTCCTAAATAGTCCATCCGTATGCAAGACAACGTGATATTTTGGTAAAACATGGAGTAGTAACAGAAGACACAAATTCTCCACAGGGTACAAAATGATTATGAGAGTTAAGAGCGTCTTTCTTTTCAATAGCAGGGTTCTCTATGAGCATGTGGAATAAGGGAAGATTCCAGTCACAGGTAAAAGAGACCTTATTTAGGTGAATTAATAGGTGACGATGTTACATGAGAGAAGCATGTACTTTGGCAGCAAGAAAAACACATGCAGCGTTGAAAAGGGAACAAAAATAAATTGCAAAGCTTCCAGTAACCTAAGATAAAAGCCAGGGTTTGGCAGTGTTTATTGAGAGCCTAGAATCGGAAGCGTCCTTTCGGTTAGCACTCAGGCAGCAACAGGCTGGTGACATTTGCCACACTTGTCCCCTGAAATCCCACCTAATATTTCACTATTGCTGCCCTGAATCGACACCAACAAGAATGGAAAGCCTCTGATCTTAGCTCCGAGGGGAAATTGCCTTTCCAGACAGTCTTCCATTTAGGGTTTGTGACTTTCTTTTTTTTTCCCCACAGAGGCACACAAATAATGAACAACTGCCAGCGGGGTCAGCTTTAGCATCTCTTTCTTCTAAAGGACGCTGTTCTTCTTCTTGAGGTTGCTCTCTGCCCTCTCAGAGCTGACCTACTCTGTTGTTAGCTAACAAAGCAGTTTCTTTCTCTTAAGCATTAATGTCTTCTAAATGAAAATGTAGACAATAGGAAAAAGAATGCATCTCAAAACCCAGAGATCACCTTTAATTCAAGGGAGTAAAGGTCCACTGACTCAAAGGGAAAAAGGAAAGCCTTTCTAAGAATAAAAACATCCCCAGACTGGCCTGTAATCTCTAAAAATTCCTATTACACTTGCTTCTCCTTAACAGAGTTGGATGCTTTGACGTTACCCTCTGGTTTATTGGCATCTAGTTCATTCTTCCAGGGTTGCTTTTCTAAAGATGCTATTAGACTGATTTTGCTTTTGATTTATGCATTACATGGTCATTTTAATATCTTTCACATCATCTTGTAGGTCAAACTATAGTCTTTTCCCCTAATTTTTTTCATATACTCGTATTTCCTGCAATATTTTCAAAAAAAATTCACAGAGAGGATTTACAAATTGTGCTCTCTCCTCCCATACTGGAAGTCACCTAAAACCTTCAGATTATTGAAAGAGGAATGATCGATTAGATTTAATCAATAAATGCAATATTAATGCAACTTAACTGGCTTCATAATTTTTCTTATGGAGATACCTGTAATAAGAAAAATGCAGGGACAAATAATTCTAAATATCTTGAATTACAACGGTCAGTGCAATAATAAAAATGATAATGGACATTTGTGATGGCCTCTTCTGGGTTTCTGTGTTAGGTACTTCAAAATGTATGATCTTAGGGGCGCCTGGGTGGGTCATTCGGTTGAGCTGAGTGACTGACTTGGCTCAGGTCATGATCTCACGATTTGTGACTTCGGGCCTGTGTCAGGCTCTGTGCTGACAGCTTGGAGCCTGCAGCCTGCTTCCAATTCTGTGTCTCCCTCTCTCTCTGCCCCTCCCCTGCTCACACTCTGCCTCTCTCTGTTTCTCAAAAATAAATAAATGTTAAAAAAAAATTTTAAATGTATTACCTTAATCTTCAGAGCAATCCTAACGGTGGATATTATTATGAACCCATTGTATGGATGAAAAAAAAAAATGAAGCTCAGAGAAGTTAAAAAACTTGGCCAAGCTTACACAAGTAGGAAGTGTAGGAATTAACACTACGTACAGGCCTGCTTAATGACAAAATCCTTGTTTTTCATCATTATAGTGCTAACTTATGAAAGTTTTGTGTTCAGGATTCAGAGAACTCTTAAGAAACATATGATTGCTGGGGCGCCTGGGTGGCGCAGTCGGTTAAGCGTCCGACTTCAGCCAGGTCACAATCTCGTGGTCTGTGAGTTCGAGCCCCGCGTCGGGCTCTGGGCTGATGGCTCAGAGCCTGGAGCCTGTTTCTGATTCTGTGTCTCCCTCTCTCTCTGCCCTTGCCCGTTCATGCTCTGTCTCTCTCTGTCCCAAAAATAAATAAACGTTGAAAAAAAAATTAAAAAAAAAAAAAAAAGAAACATATGATTGCTGAGGGAAGGAATGAATTCTCTCTGATGTCTTATTATTGAAAAAAAATTCATATAAATACAAACGCTTGAGGAAAATACAAAACATGTAGTTTCTCATAAAATTAAGTTAACATAAAAATAAGTTGCGTAATAGCTAGTTTATATATTTGTTTCTTCCTAGACAGAGCTCCATATTGCTTGATTTTATTACTTACAGCATTTTAACAGAAAGTCTCAGTAGTGAATAATTTTTGAAGCCACAAGAAAGTTGTGAGGTAGACATATAACTTCTGTGAGGACTTTTTATCCCCTAGAAGAACAGAGTTAATTAAATATCAGCTGCAAAAACCAACTCTCTCTTATCTATGATGATTACCAGAGAGGCTCTTAAAGGTCCCTTTTAACCCTGGGGTTTGGAATTCGCTCTCTTACTGGATCATGTTCAAGAAAATATCTGATCTTCAACTTGGTCAAGAATGTTCATTTTCCTTGAAAGATTCTTAAAATTACTAAAGCTACCTTAATCATGAGTTTTGATTTCATCCTTACATCATCATGTTGCTGCAGAGCAAAAAAGAGAGACTGTAAACAGAGACTCAATCCAATTTTCAGTGAGAAGTCTTAAATAGAGAAGTCCTTCTGTTGCTGTTATTGTTTACTTGGTGGTATCTTACCACGTAAAGAGAACAAGGTACTGATAAGCAATGGAGTTAATAAATACAGCAAATATACATGATCTTATTAAAGAGCCAAAGTCCCTTTTTATCATTTCAATAAACAATGTTTGGGTCTCAATTTAGTAAGTGTTCTTTGGGCACTTTCTGCAGCCAAAGGACTATGTGGCTTAGTGACATGGATAAAATGATGAACATGACATAGTTCCTGCCCTGAGAGCTTATGACTTAGCTCAAGGTTTCTCTCTCTATGGGCACTATTGGCATTTTGGCATGTGTTATGGTAAGGAGGTATAAATGAGCAAAGTGCTCCTCTGGCAGGAAGCACGTTATTGTGCAGGAAGAATAGGCTCACGCTGGGAGTGGGAAGGGAAAATCTTAATAAGATTGTGGAAGTTCTTGAAAGCGTGAAGCTCAGGCTTCCCTCCCCCCTCAAAGGAATGGCAAGTCACTGAATATTCTAGATTCTGTGAGCAAAGGGAAGAAGACATGATTAACGGGTGACTGGGGGAAGATGGATTTGGCAGTGATGTACAAGATGGAAGGAGGAAGAAGAAAGTAGCTGAAATGCCACATGAGCACAGGTGCATTCAAACAGAAGGGATAGGTCTTGCTTTTGGATGCCTCCTCCAGAACTGTGAAGAAGGGCAGAGCTGAAAGCGATGTCAGGAACAACTGAGGAAACCATATGGCAATAACTCAACTATGTTAGCCGTAACCTTAACCACACCGCACTTGAATTATTAGCTCGTGTGCCTGTCTATTCACCAGGCAGTGTGCTTCTTGAGGGCAGGGATCATACTGCATTCGTCTTTGAATGGCACACGGTAACTCAAGGCAGGTTTGCAATTTATGATTGAATGAATAAAAAAAAAAAAAAGAAAGAGAAAAAGAAAAAAAATCATGCTTCTTTCAAAGGATGGTGAGGATGCCATGAGAAAATGCATTCAAAGCACTTAGCAGCGTATCTGGCATTCAATAAATGTTTGATAAATATTAGCTATTATTATCATCGGCATCATCATTTTTATGACTCTAAAGAATAAAATCACTCCAAAACAGAAACACAGTTCTTCACAAAGTGAGAGAGTAAACCATTGTTCTTCGATATTATGCCAAACACCCAGCTTGCTTCTATGACTTATGAGAGTTTGAGCATAAATTAAATGGTTGAACATATGATTGCATTCATGTTCCCAGAAGTACGTTATAAGTACATCAATCAAGACAAATTTCCAGGCTCATTTTTGTGCAACCTGTCATGCAATTTAGGCAATGGCTGGAACTCCATTAGAAGGCTGGGACAGCCCTCCCGCCTTCCTTTTCGCACAGGTTGTTGGAACAGCTGCTACAATGCTCTTCTTCAAAAGACGTGCAGTGGCTCCCTCTGTGTTACTGTCTTTATCAAAGTAAACAGAAAGTTAAAGGCATTGAATACTGTCGCCTGCAGCCATGCCCAATTCCCTCTTTCCTGTGAGCCCACATTTAAGGATAAGCTCCAGGGCAGACGCATCATGTAATGGTTAAGACTCTAAGCTCTTGGGTATGTGACAGAGGGACCTGGGTGTGAATCCTAACTAACGCCACCACTTCTGGACAGCATGGCTTTGGATAGTCTCTTAGGTCAAGTGTCAGGTTAGTGAGTTATAAAAGCACTTAAACAAAATCACAACTGGTTACAGTAAATTTTAGAGGAGATCAGGATCTCGGTGTAACACATAATAAACTTTATATGCAACAGATGGCAGTTATTACTGTTATTTATCCATGTGTCCTTATCGAGCTATGTATGCATCCATCCAATTACCTTCACGGAGAGTTAATGCCTGATCTTTAACGGAAGCTTGTATGAATTGTGGGATGCTTATATCCAGTTTTTTACTAATTAGACTGTATTTATTAGTAGCATCTACAAAATATTTCAGAGGCACACATGAAATTAACGATGAGTGATGAGCATTGCTTTCCTCCTACGAATTCTATTCCAGGGTTTTTCAAACTGGGGCAATTTTATCTTCCTTAAAGGTGTTTGAAGACAAAAATGATCTTTTATTCATTGACTGCCGTGAATGACATAAGTAGACATAAGACATACACATTTCCTAGCCTACCCTAAAGTGGCTTACAGTCTGTTGTGGGAGATACTAAATATAATGGTGGGATAATAGAGAGTGACAAATTATGAAAAAAATTACTAGGGAAACTAACGAGTGGATCTGATTTGGATTGTCAGGGTGATGGTAGTAAGAAAAATCCTCATTAAACATAGGGGTGCATATATCTTTTCAAATTAGTGTTATCATTTTCTTTGGGTAAATATCCAGTAGTGGAATTATTCGATCATTGTGTGGGAACCTCCATACTCTTTTCCACAGTAGCTGTATCAATTTACATTCCCATCAACCGTGCATGATGGTTCCTTCTTCTCCACATCTTTGACAATACTTGTTCTTTCTTTTTTAAAAAAAAAAAAACCTTTCTGACAGGTGTGAGGTGATATCTCATTGTGATTTTCATCTGCATTTCCCTGATGATGAGTGATGTTGAGTATCTTTTCATGTGTCTGTTTGCATCCATATGTCTTTTTTGGAAACATGTCTTTTCGAGTCCTCTGCCACTTTTCAATGAGATTGTTTGGTTTTTGAGTGTTGAGCTGAGTCAGCTTTTTATATATTTGGGATATTAACCCCTTATTAGCTATATCACTTCCAATATCTTCTCTCATTCAGTTTTATACAGCAATAAAAGGAGTAAGATCTTGACATTCCCAACAACATGGATGGACCTAGAGAGTATTATGCTCGGGGAATTAAGTCAGACTAAGAAAGACAAATACCATATGATTTCACTCATGTGTGGCATCTAAACAACCAAACAAATGAATAAACAAACAACAACAACAAAAAGTCAGAAAAAGACCTACAAAGTGATGCCAGCCATATGAAAGGGAGGTAGGGAATGGGCACTACGCTCACCGAAAAAAAACAAATAAAGGTCTTCCTTGATGAAGTAATTTAATAACTAAGTCATCAGCAAAATTGTTTCCATAGTAAAGCAAACAATTATACATGTTGTGAGGCAGACGCCTAGCTTCAGGGGAATTTCAAGATAAAACACAAAATGTAAAGAAATCTTTTACTTGTCCTGGGCTGTTCCAAGCTGTCTTATCAGACCGTAGGGGTGCAGTTCGTACTGCTTTGAAAAAAACTATCTGCTCTGGTAACAAGGAAGACGCAGAGACTTTTTGTCCACTCAGGGGAGTGCTCCTAATTCTTGCCAGTACTGATATTCTTCTTTGTGGGCTACAGACACCAAGGCTGGAGTTCCCGGCTTGGCCTGCACTTTCAATACATGATGACTCTATCCTTGCGTTCACTTATAAATCAAACACTGGATGGTGGTAGGCTTTCACTAAATCAGTGGTTTTATTGTAAAATTAACTCTAGCTCTGTTTTTTCATTTGTGTGTATACCAAACTTTAAATACAAGTTTAAGAAGGAACGCAAAGAATCATGGTTATTAAATAAATTTTCTACTGAACATTCTTGTGTTCTCAAACTTAACATTCTATGTTTAAAACATTTAAGAGCAACTCTGAGGTTTATGGTAAAGTGTGATGTGTAATTCTGTGGAGACACACGCATTCTGATGTTCTTGTTTTTGCCAACCATAGAAACCTTTGCTTTTCCTAGTTTTTTAATTATTTTTGAGAGGGAGCACGAGTGAGAGGGGCAGAGAAAGGGGGACAGAGGATCCAAAGCGGGCTCCATGCTGAATGACAGTAGCGAGCTGGGTGTGGGGTTTGAACTCACGAACAAAGACGTCACGACCTGAGCCAAAGTCAGATGCTCAATCAACTGAGCCACCCAGGCACCCCTTTCCTCCCTAATTTTTAAAAGTAATAGGTATTCTTTTCTAAAACTCAAAGCATACAGATAATTAGCAAAAGGAAAATAAACATTATCACATTAGGCAGAAGTAGACTGCTACATATGGGTATGTTTTTTCCAGAATTTCTCTCTGATTATTCTTGACACGGCATCCAGCGTGATCTTTTAAAATGCAAATCATTTCCTATCATTCCTCTGCTTAACACTCTCCAAAGGTTTCCAGCACATGGAATAAATTCCACATTGCTTACTCTGCCCTTCAAAGTCCCATGTTACTTGGCTCTTCCTCTCTCTCCGACCATGTATTTTTCTACCAGCCCCACCCCCACCCTCCATCTGTAACCAATCTCTCTGCCCCTTTACCTCTTTTGCAAATCTGTAAATCCCTTTTCTGATTTGGCTCACCCTCTGTCCAGGGAATGTTCTCCCCAAACTGCCATTAACCCCAATTCATAAGCCACAATTCAACTGTGTTGTGCTTTGTTTTGTTTGTTTTGTTTTAGAGTGGCCTCTCTTGATAATTTACCTAAAATAATCCACACTCGCTTGACCCTGACTCTTTCCCCTTATCGCCTGCTTTGATTTTCCTCATTACTCCCTGCATTCACATGACATGGTTACTTTACCTGGATATATGTCACAGAACAGGTCATCAATATGTATTTTTTAAATGGTTGAATAAATGCATATACTAACTAGGATAATTTTATTAATAAAAGTAAGATCATTCCACACATACTGCCTGCCACCCTTCTTCAACACCTAACCATGGAATCATAAACAGTTTCCTATGTCTATAAAAATGAAATGCATTATTTTAAGGCCCACATAATACTCCTTGGTAGGGGTGCATCTTATTTAACCAATCCCTCAGTGTTAGAAATTTTTCTTTTTTGTTGTTGGTTGGTTGACGGTTTGCTATTAGTAAAGATGCTTATATCAACACCCTTGCGCATATATCTTTGCAAATATATTTAATTATTTGCTGAGGGAAAATTCCAAGAAGTGGAGTTTCTGAGTCCCGAGGTAAAAAAAAAAAAATGTTCAGCACTTGTGATACATAAATTGTCAAGTTGTCCTTCGGAGAAACTGTACTAACACTGTTTCTCACCATAAGTACCCATTTCTCTGCAGGGCTGTATCAACCAGATTAGAATTCTTGACGATTTTAGTGAAGTATTTAGTGAAGATAAGCATTTACTTATCTTTTGGGGGTACAGAAACACATTCTTAGCTAGCTAGTGAACGCAGCCTACTGTCAGTCTTCATATTCCAGGTTGACTATCTATAGAATAGACCTAAAATATTAGAATAGCAACAATGACAACAAAGTCTCAATTTGTCCTTAAAGAAATCTAACCAAGAGGGCTATAACAAGTGAGGAGAGAATAATGAGGTCAAACAGTGAAGGTTCTACACCAATACAAAAAAAGAACAACAAAAAAATCTGCATTCCTCAGTGTAATTTGATATTTCTTTAAAACAATTTTTTTTAACGTTTATTTATTTTTGAGACGGATAGACACAGAGCATGAACGGGGGAGGGGCAGAGAGAGAGGGAGACTCAGAATCCGAAGCAGGCTCCAGGCTCGGAGCTGTCAGCACAGAGCCCGACGCGGGGCTCGAACTCACAAACCATGAGATCATGACCTGAGCCGAAGTCAGACGCTTAACCGACTGAGCCACCTAGGCGCACCTATAATTTGATATTTCTTGGAAGTCCCTGAAAAATGGGATGTCCTTACTACACATGTACACCTTAGGCTTAGCCAACTCAGATGGAGAACCTTGCTATTTCGGAATAAAATAGGCATTTATGTTGGTCCCTTTGAAATTTGGCTTCCCTGTGGTCACCGTTGCTGTCTGATCCTTTTACTTTCATGGTAACAGAACGGGGGCGCTGGATGTGGTTGTGGAGAAGAACTCCAAAATGTCTCTGTATTTTAAATCAAAGTGAAAATCGGAATAAAAAAGATATATATGCAACTTTTAAGCCACATGCACATGTATAGATCTTTTGAGTGCTAGCTCTCTGTGTTCTTCCAATAGAAATGGCTCACTGGAGGAATATATTTGTATACAAGTATTTTCCCAATTTGGAGAAGTACTTTGCGAGGTTATTATTAAATTCTATAATACAGTTTTTGCTAAAATTGCTACAGACTTACCATAATAAAATAATGTCAGTTAAGTACATTTTCCTCTTTTTGTATGTAAAGTAACCACTTTTACTGTTACTGATACATTAACATATCACTTTTGGTTGATTCCACTTTGCAACTGATCCCAAATATTAAATTATTCCCAGAAAATTCTTGGCATCAAGTCCCTTTGCAAAACTAGGGCTTGCGATCTTGGCAGTAATGGGAAAGTTGTACGCCGATTGTAAGGTCTTTCATTTTAATCTTGCTCCCACTAGAGAAGATTGATATAAATAAAATTTAAATAGAAAACACATTTCAGATGCCAACAGTGAAAAAGACTTTGTCAGCCTAATGAAAAGGTATCAATTTTCTCTACTTTATTCAATAAATTGTGAGTCATTTTCTAAATGGATTAGATTAAAGGAAAGTTCAAACTCCCAGGGAGATGCTCTTGGCAATGATGGAGACTTCAGACAAGGGAAAAAGGACAGGGCACATAAAACCTCTTAGGTCTCTTCAGATCTATAAAAATTGATAGCAAGTAGGAGAGAGGTGTCTCTAACCCTGAACTCACCTATTGCCTTAGAAGCCAAATCATGGGGAATTGAACAAGACACATTGTTTCTCTTATTTTATTAGGATGACATGGGTGGTTGAGTAAATTACAACTGAGAACATGGAAACCTTGGGAGGGGTGAGTCGTGGATGAAAAGCCTGTGGCTCTCCATGCTTTCTCTGCCTGTCTCATAGATGTATGCTAAAGTAAGAGAACAATATGCTCTAATGCGATTATGCTCATGCAGTCTCTGTGGGAGACTCTGAATACCTTCCGGTGTATTATAATTAATTTAACTTCAGAAAACATAACCTACCTTTCATGTGAGGATGAAATGTGTAAACTTTGATCATAGAACACTCTCGGATCTAATGCGATTCTTGTGTACGTGTTTGAAATGGCAAAATAATTTGATAACTGAATATTTTTGTAATTTAGAAGAACTGCCCCAAACCTCTTTAGCATGTGCATTCATTTGCCAACCCCTTGAGAACTGGGAAATAAGAATCAATGTTTTATTTTCCTCTACAGATACCACACAACTAGCATGGTTATTTGTGTGGAATTGTCTGAATGGTTTGGAAGAATTCAACTTTCCTTATCAGAAAATATTTATAGGCTGTCTACTCTATGCTTAGCACCACTTGATATAGGCAGTCTGAGTGACACAAAAGCAAACCAGAGCTGTCACATATGAGTTTTAAAGTAGAAGAGGAAATAAGAAATCTTAAGGTCCCGATTCCTAAACATTTAGTTCCAGTAATACCAAACACTTTGAAGCTGTGACCAAGATGGCAGAATACGAAGACCTGGAACTCACCTCCTTCCATGGGCACACCAAATCTAAACCTACATATGCTGCAATTCCTCCTGAAGAAGAATCGAGGGCTGACGGAATAGCTTTTGCACACAAACAATAGAGGCACCACACAGAGGAGGGCAGGATAGATAGAGACATGGTAATGATGGGAATCTCACTCCCACTATGATGATCTAAGCTAGGAAAGGATATCACTGAGAGGCCAGTGCACTGACTGGCCTGCCCTGGGACACAATGGAAAAAAAAAATAGTTTCAAAGGCAGCTGGATTATAGGTGAAGGCAATCCATTTATTAGCCTTAGCCTTAGACAAAGGTGGGGAACTGCTAGAACTCTCTCTGGAGGGGGAGGCACTGGCAAACTCCACTTTCTACGTTTCCTCTCTGCCTTGATAGCATGGGTCTTGGTACCCTAGCCAGCCTTCCAAGGCAAACCAGAGAGCCCCAAGTCCCCAGCTCACCCCAGCTCCAGCCATTCTACCAAGGTGCCACTGGCATGGAAAGCCCTGGGAATCTCCCGGCCCACACCTGTTCTGCCTCCAAATGTCCCACCAAAGTTGCTCTGTTGTATCCTGTCCCAGGACCCATTTCGACACCCACAGGAGCTTCAGCCACCCACCAGGGTGGCCCTGGTGTGGTGCACCTTGGGACTTCCCTGGCCCACACCTGCTCCAGCTCCAGGAGGTCTGTCAAAGCTGTCAGCACATGAAATCTACATAGTGGAGGTTCCTACATGAGGCCGCTCCTTCAAGACAGGGAGAGGTAGTTGTTCCACGTAACTAAGAGAAACAAATAGAAGTCAAACGAAATGAGGAGACAGAGAAGTATGTTTCAAGTGAAAGAACAAGATAAAACTCCAGAAGAAAACCATAATGAATCAGAAGTAATTCACCTGACAGAGAATTCAAAGTCAGGGTCATAAGGATGCTCACTGAACTCCCCGAAGAGTGGAGAACACAATGGGAACTTCAATAAAGAGTTAAATAATATGAGAGAACCAGTCAGAGTTGAAGAATATTGTCAGTGAAATAATAAGAAATATATATATACATATATATATGTATATATATATGCTAGAATCAACAACAGATTAGATGATACAGAAGAATGGATCAACAATCTGGAAGACAAGGTAAGAAAAAATCATCCAATCAGAACAGCAAAAAGATAAAAAGAGTTTTGAAAAATGAAGTTAGTTTAAGGGACCCCTGAGACAACATCAAGGGTATTATCATCCACTTTTTAGGGCTCTCAGATGAAAAGAAAAAGAGAAAGGGGCAGAAACCTTATTTTAAGAAATAATGGCTGAAATTTGTCTGACTCGGGGAAGGAAACAGACATCCAGGTCCAGAAAATACAGAGTCTCAAACAAGAAAATCTAAATAGATCCATATCAAGACACATTATAATAAAAATGACAAAATTTAAAGATAAAGAAAGAATCTTAAAGGCAGCAAGAGTAAAACAAATAGTCGCATATAAGGGAAATCCCATAAGACTACCAGCAGAATTTTCAGCAGAAATTCTGCAGTCCAGAAGGGACCGGCATGGTATATTTAAAGCACTGAAAGGGAAAAACTTACAACCAAGAATACACTACCCGGCAAAGTTATCATTCAAAATTAAAGGAGAGACAAAGAGTTTCCCAGACAAGTAAAAACTAAAGTTCATCACTAAACCAGACTTACATGTTAAAGGGTCTTCTTTAAGGAGAAACAACAATTAACTAAAAATAAGAAAACATCAAAGAAAAAAAATCTTACTAATACAGGCAGATATATAGTAAAGGTACTGAGTCAGCTACTTAAAAAGTTGGGATAAAGGTTAAAATACAAAATTTGCTACACCCGCATGTAGTTATGTTGTGGTTTTACAACGTGTTTAAACTTAAGCAACTATCAGTTTAAAATAGACTGCTATATACATACAGGTCAATATATATGAACCTCAGGTAACCACAATCAAAACCCTACACTAGCTACACAGGTAATAAAAAGAAATGAATACAAACACAAAACTAAAGAAAAATACCAAATCACAAGGGAAGAGACCAAGAAAAGAAGAAAGGAACAGATAAAAACTACAAAGACAGCCAGAAAACAATATTAATAAAATAACCGTAAGTATATACCTATCAATAATTACTTTAAAAATAAATGGACTAAATGCTCCAATCAAAAAACATATGGTGACTGAATGAATAAAAAAAAAGGCTAATTTATATGCTGTCTACGAGAGACTTACTTTAGATCTAAAGACACACACAGATTGATAGTGAAAGGATGGAAAATTATATCCTATACAAATGAAAACAAAAAGACAGCCTGAGGAGCACTACTGACATCAGAAAAATAGACTTTAAAACAAAGACTGTAACAAAAGACAAAGAAAGGCATTACAAAATGGTAAAGAGGTCAATTCATGAAAAAGATGTAACATTTGTAAATATTTATATAACCAACACAGGAGCACCTAAATATATAAAGCAAGTATGAGCAGACATAAGGGGGCAAATTGATAGTAATACAATAATAGTGGAGACTTTAACAACCCACTCACATGAATGGATACATCATCCAGACAGAAAATAAATAAGGAACATTGGCCTTAAAAAACACATGAGACCAGATGGACTTGATAGATATATATAGAATGTTCTATCCCCAAACTGCAGAATACACATTCTTCTCAAATGCACATGGAAGATTCTACAAGACAGATCATGTTAGGCCACAAAACAAGTCTCAACTTCAAAAAATTAAAATAATATCCAGTGTCATTTCTGATCGTGACAGTATGAAACTGGAAATCAACTATAAGAAGAATGATGGAAAAAACACAATCACATGGAGACTAAACAACATGTTACTGAACAACCAATGGGTTATTGAAGAAATCAAAGAGGAGATAAAAAATTACCTTGAAATAAATGACAATGGAACCACAGCTTTCCAAAATGTGTGGGATGCAGCAAAAAAGGGAAAATTCTAAAAGGGAAATTCAAAGCAATATAGGTCCACATCAAGAATTAGAGAAATCCAGGGGCGCCTGGGTGGCGCAGTCCGTTAAGCATCCGACTTCAGCCAGGTCACGATCTCACGGTCCGTGAGTTTGAGCCCCGCGTCAGGGTCTGGGGTGATGGCTCAGAGCCTGGAGCCTGTTTCTGAATCTGTGTCTCCCTCTCTCTCTGCCCCTCCCCTGTTCATGCTCTGTCTCTCTCTGTCCCAAAAATAAATTAAAAACGTCGAAAAAAAATTAAAAAAAAAAAAAGAATAAGAGAAATCCCAAGTAAACAATCTAAATTTACACGTATAGGAACTAGAAAAAGAACAAACAAAAGTCAAAGTAGGAGGAAGGAAATGATAAAGATCAGAACAGAAATTAAAATAAATACAGAAAAAAAGCAATAGAGAAGATTAATGGAACTAAAAGCTGGTTCGGAAAAGTTAACAAAATAAGTAAACCTCTACTGTGACTCATCAGGAAAAAAGAGAAGGCCTAAATTAATAAAATCAGAAATGATGAGGAGTAGTTACAACTGATACCACAGAAATACAAAGGATTATAGGAGATTGTTATGAAAAATTATAAGCCAACACACTGGAAAACCTCAAAAAAGGAATGTTTCTAGAAACACACAAGCCAAAACTGAATGATGAAGAAAAAGATATTTGAATAGACAGATTACAAATAATGAAATCGAATCAGTAATTTTAAAACTCCCCCAAAACAAATGTCCAGGACCAGATGGTTCACAGGTAAATTCTACTAAACAGTTGCATAAAAGTCACTACTGATTCTTCTCAAATTATCCTCCCCAAAAAATTAAAGAGGAAGGAATACTTCCAAACTCTTTTTATGAAGCCAGTGTTAGCCTGATATCACAACCAGACAAAGAAACACACACAAAAGAAAATCATAGGCCACTATGCAGCAGATGCAAAATTCCTCAACAAAATAGTAGCAAGCCAAATTTAATAATAAATGAAAAGGATCATACAACATGACCAAGTGGGATTTATTCCAGGGATGTAAATATGGCTCCATCAACATGATACACTCTATTAACAAAATAAAGGATAACAATCATTTAATCATCTCAACAGATGCAGGAAAAACTATTTAACAAAATTCAACGTCCATTTATGGTAAAAACTCTCAAGGAAGTGGGTATAGAAGGAATGTACCTCAACATAACAAAGACCATACGTGAGAAACTCACAGCTAACTTCATAGTTAATTGTGAAAAGCCAAAATCTTTTTCTTTAAGACTGGGAATAAGACAAGGAGGCCCAACCTAGCCACGTGTATTCAACATAGTACTGGAAGTCCTAGACAGAGAAACTAGGCAAGAAAAAGACATAAAAGTCACCAAATTGGGGGGGCGCCTGGGTGGCTCAGTTGGTTATGCATCTGACATTTTATTTTGGCTCAGGTCATAATCTCAGGGTTCCTGAGAATAAACCCCATATCAGACTCCATGCTAACAACTAACAGCGCAGAGCCTGCTTGGGATTCTCTCTTTTCCTCTCTCTTTGCCCCTCTCCCACTTGTGCACGTGTGCTCTCTCTCTCTCTCTCTCTCTCAAAAATAAATAAACTTTAAAAAATGTTACCAAATTAGAAAGGAAGAAGTAAAACTGTTACTATTTGCAGATGACATAACACTTTATATAGAAAGCCCAGGATTCTACCAACAATCTACTAGTACTAATAAATGAATTCAGTAAAGTAAGAAGATACAAAATTGACATACATATACCAGTTGTGTCTCCATACACTAACAAATAGGTATCAGAAAGAAAAATTAAGAAAAAAAAATCTTATTTACAATTGCATCAAAAAGAATAAAATACCTTGGAATACACGTAACCAAGGATGTATGAGACCTGTTCTCTGAAAACTCTAAGATACTGATGAAAGAAATTGAAAGCAACACAAATAAATGGAAAGACAGACTGTGGTCATGGATGGGAAGAATTAATATTGTCAAAAGGTCCATACTAACCAAAGCATTCTATAGATTTAATGCTATCCCCAACAAAAAACCAATAGCATTTTTCTCAGATCTATAACAAAGAATCCTAAAATTTGTATGGAACCACGGAAGACCAAGAATAGCCAAAGTCATCTTGAGGAAGAAGAACAAAACTTGAGGTATCATGCTCCCTTCAAATTATACTACAAAGCTGCAGTAATCAAAACAGTATGGTACAGCATGTAAACAGATACATAGGTCTGAGAACCCATATATAAACTCACGAATATATGGTCACTTAATCTATGATAAAGGATGCTAGATTATACAATGCAGAAAAGGCAGTCTCTTAAAAAAAATGGTGGTGAGAAAACTGGACAGCTACATGAAAAAGAATGAAACTGGACCACTATCTTATACCATACATAAAAAAATTCAAAAAGGGGGGCACCTGGGTGACTCAGCCAGTTAAGCGTCCAACTTCGGCTCAGGTCATGATCTCATAGTTTGTGGGTTCGAGCCCTGCACTGGGTTTTGAGCTGACAGCTCAGAGCCTGGAATATGTTTCAGATTCTGTGTCTCCCTCTCTCTCTGTCCCTCCTGTGCTTGCACTCTGTCTTTCTTTCAAAAATAAATAAACATTAAAAATAATTCGAAAGGGTGTAAAGCCTTTTGAACATACGACCTAAAACCATAAAAATCCTGGAAGATAACAGGCAGTAAGTGCTTTGATAGGATTCTGAGCAATAATTTTTTTGGATCAGTCATCTCAGGCAAGGGCAATCGAAAGCTAAAATAAACAAATGGGACTACATTGAACTAAAAAACTTCCATGTAGCAAAGAAAACCATCAGCAAAAAGGTAATGTACTGAATGGGAGTTAATATTCACAAATTATACATCTAATAAGGAGTTAGTATCCAAAATACATAAAAAAAACTTATATAACTTAATATCAACCCCCCCCCCCAACAAACAACCAATTAAAAAATGGGCAGAAGGCTTAAATAGACATTTTTCCAAAGAAGACTACAGATGGCCAATAAGCACAGGAAAAGATGCTCAACATTATTAATCTTCAGGGAAATGCAAATGAAAACCTCAATGAGAAATCACCTCACACAAGTAAGAATGGCCAGTCTCCAAAGATAAGAAACAACAAGCTCTGGCAAGGATGTAGAGAAAAAGTACCCTAGTGCACTGCTGGTGGGAATATAAATTGGTGCAGTGACTGTGAAAACAGTATGGAGATTCGTCAAAAAATTAAAAATGCGAACTACCATATAATTCAGCAATTCTACTTCTGGGTGTTTACACACACACACACACACACCAGAAAAGAAAGAAAAGAAAACACTGATTTGAGGAAATGTATGCACCCCTATGTTTATTGCAGCATTCTTTATAATAACAAAGATATAAAAGCAACTTAAATGTTCACCGATGGATAAATGAATAAAGATGTGGTATATATACTATGGAATATTAGTCATAACAAAGAATGAAATCTTGCCATTGACAATTCCATGGATGGACAGGGAGGGTACTATGCTAAGGGAAATAAGTCAGGTAGAGAAAGACAAATACTACATGATTTCACTTAAATCTAAAATCTAAACCAAACAAAAACACAAGACAGAAACAGACACCTAGATACAGGAAACACAGCTGGTTACCAGCGGGAAAGAGATGGGGGGGGGGTGGCAAAATGGGTAAAGGGAATTGAGTGGTACAAGCTTTCAGTTGTACAATAAATAAGTCAGGTAATGTACAGCATAGGAAATATAGTCAATAATATTGTCACAACTTTGTATGGTGACAGATGATAACTACACTTAATTATGGGGATCATTTTATTTTATTATTATTTTTTTTTCAACGTTTATTTATTGGGACAGAGAGAGACAGAGCATGAACGGGGGAGGGGCAGAGAGAGAGGGAGACACAGAATCGGAAACAGGCTCCAGGCTCTGAGCCATCAGCCCAGAGCCCGACTCGGGGCTCGAACTCACGGACCGCGAGATCGTGACCTGGCTGAAGTCGGACGCTTAACTGACTGCGCCACTCAGGCACCCCATGGGGATCATTTTATAATGTATGAAAATATTGAATCACTATAATGTACACTTGAATCTAATAGGATACTGTATGTCAATTATACTTTGATAAAAATTCAGACACATTTTTTAAACAATCAGAATAAGCTTTTAGGAAATGCTAATATACATGGGAAAAGAAAGCTCACTATACTGGCATTTCACAATTAAAAAAATTTTTTTTTAATGTTTATTTATTTTGAGGGAGAGAGAGAGAGACAGAGCATGAGTGGGGGAGGGACAGAGAGAGAGGGAGACACAGAATGTGAAGCAGGCTCCAGGCTCTGAGCTGTCAGCACAGAGCCCGATGCGGGGCTTGAACTCAAGAGCTGCAAGATCATGACCTGAAGTCAGACACTTAACCAACTGAGCCATCCAGGTGCCCTGGCACTTCGCAATGTTTTTTTTTTTTTTAAATTATCTATTTCTTTAAAGAAAGAAAGAAGGAGAGAGACAGAGCATGAGGGGGGGGAGGGGCAGAGAGAGAGAATCCCAAACAGGCTCCTCACTGCCAGGGCAGAGGCTGGCATAGGGCTCAAACTCACAAACGTGAGATCATGACCGGAGCCAAAACTGTTTGACACTTAACAGACTGAACTCAGGAGCCCCAACACTTTGCAACTGATTTACTTCATGTTAATGACAGAGTCAGGAAAGCTAGAAAATCAAAGGAAACCATTAACGTAAATATAACAATGTTTCAGATGCAGCCATTTGCAAAAAGTTCAGAATTCTAGTTTGTGCCTTGAGGCACATATCTTCGCCTTTTGTGATTTAAAAATCTGTAAGTTTAGCTAAATTGGATGCGGGATGCACTGTGAACCCAAAGTTCAATCTGAGGGCTGAGCATCTGTGAAGAAGGTGGAGATGGTTGCACTGGCTGTGCTAGGGACTTAGTCATGCGGATTCATTTTTAATTTTTCTATTTAGCGTCTCTTTATGTCAGGTGATACTAATATCCTCTCTCCTGATCACAGCAATGGCCACAGAATCTTTCTCTCTGTCTAGAGCTTTGCAATGTGACGTTGCCTTTCCTCCCATCGAGAAGTGGAGTCTGGCGGGGGGGGGGGGCGGTGGATGGGTGAAATAGGTGATGGGGATTAAGGAGCTCACTTGAGATGAGCACTGGGTATTGTAGGGAAGCGTGGAATCACTATATTCTACACTGGAAACTAATATAACACTGTATACTAATTAACTGGAATTGGAATTAAAACTTAAAAAAAAATGAACTCTATTTCTTCAGTCCTTCTATCTGGGTTTGGTCATTTGATTTGTTTGGCCAATTAGAAATTAGCCATCATGGCACAGGAAGAGGCTGAAAGCGCTTATGTCTGGGTTTGCTGCTCTTTGGAACCCCCTGCTGACCATGATGAAAGGTAGACTATTCCACCTGAGGCCTTCCTGGATTAACTAGCCTACTAACCAGCAGATGTAGGACTGAGGTCATCCTTGACTCTAGCTCCACAAAGTCACTGCTGGTCTGTCCTCAATCCTCCCGCTTGCTGTCTTGAACACTTATCGTGACAGCTGTAACTTCAGTAGCTACCACAGCAGGAAACTGCTCCTGGTACTGACGTCACCAGTGAACGAACACCACCAGCCAATGCCTCTGGATTTCTTGTCATACGAGAAAAAGCAATTCATATTATTCAAGCTACTCCAATTGGGCAGCTGGTACTTGCTTCCTAACACAATCCTAAGTAACAGTGAAGGTATTCAATAAATACTTGTGGACTAACTGAATGAATGGATAGATGAATGAATGAACGAATGTAGTAGTTTCTTTGCACCAGACCAGAACATTGCCATTTCTAGCCACAGGTACTAGATATTCACAACAGCTGAAGAACAATTTCCTTTTTGGCATTGAAATTCAGAAATTCAATTGACCTATAGACAATCCTGAGAGTGGCTTTCGGTCCTCATTATGTGTCTCCCTATTTTGCATGTACAATCACATCATCCTTCACCACGCACCAGATGCAGAAGATAGAGAGCTGGCATAGCTCTATGTAAATGAGGCATTTTCCCAGAGCACTTCAGTGTCAGTGGCAATGTTGAGCTTTCTTAATTACAATCCAGATACGCTCACGATGGAGTCACACTAACTATTATGGTCCAGAGAAGCCGCATTCAATTTTACTAAACTATTAAGATTCATTTACATGTCTCTGGTACTATCTGGGTGAGAAGAAGAGAGCATTTAGAAATTGCTCTCTTGGTGAAATTTTCTTCTGAAGCTTGCTGTAGCACAAGAAAGAAATGGGAAAAAGGCTGAAAATCAGCCCTTAAAAAAAAAGGAGGAGGGGGAATAGCAACTAAAGAAACTCCTAGTATTTATTTGTTGGTTTAAAATCATTTTCTGTCTTAGCTGTAGCAGACTGAAATCTATCTCTACCTGAATCTGAGCCCTGGGAACAGGGTCTGAAAATATTTTTGAATTGATATGATTTTGGGAGAAGACAGGTCTGAAGAAATTTTTTTTCTTATTTTATGCTCTGAGTTTTTTAAGTTGGCTCTAACCCAAGTGCCAAGCTCAAAAAACCATTTTTATTTCACTTTCTGAGATGACAACTTTTCTTAAAGAAAAAAACAATCACCAGTGCAACATGGATTAACATGAAATTCTGAGTAAAGGCATACTGCTTTGTATTATAGATTTTTTTCCATAATACACACACAGCCTAATATGAATTTATTTCTGAGATGTTTCATGCTACGGAATGTAGCTGATCCAAAACTATAAGGCAATCATCAGTAATTTTCTAATTAGCCCCTTTCTAGATTGTAATTTAGACCAAGAAGTGCAACAGCTTGAAAAATATAGACACACGTGTCACCTTCTACTATTTGGGAGTTCAAGACAAATTACTGATATTCAAAATCAAATATAGCCTTATTTATATTCATTGCAAAAGTTGTCATCATGTAAAGAACCAAGGAGCAGGTCTCATGGAAAAAGAAAAATTAATCTGAATCCAGTATTGTTCTTGTCTGTTATTTTGGCCTCTCCAATAATAATTCCATTTCCCCCACTGAGTTTACCCATGGAGTTTACCTTGGGAGAAACAAGCCTCTCTCATTCTCTCAATTCATATGGTCATGGGTCCTAGTCCCAACCTCTGGATATTCCTTCCCCTGTGCCTCAGTGATTGGTTCAGATGTAAATGAAACTACCCCATGACTTGGTTCTGAACCTTTGATGGGCTCTTAAAGAATGTCTCTTTCCCATGAGTTTGCTAACCCCGTAAATAAAAAATCTGGTGTCCAGGACCCCACATAAAATAGTCCTGTTTGAGAACAAAGACAAAACACAGGAAATCACAGCTAAGAGTTAGTGACCAAGGACCGAGTCTTGAGCTCTACTGGATGGTCTGAGTCCAGATGTGCCTCATTTGGCATTTGGACTTTTCAGTAGCAAGCCACGGAATTTCTTGTTTTGCTCAGTCAGTTTGGTGCGTTTGTAACTAACAAATGGAACAAACCAGATTAATATAAATAGTACCTGGTTTGATGCAAATGGTGGTAATATTGTGAATTATACTTAAAAGCTTATCATCTGAAATAAACTAAAAACAATCTAGTACCCATATCCACACAGACTTATACCTGTTACATAAATTTCTTGAGCAGCAAAGTCATTGAAGTGTGACTGTTAAAAGTGAAATCTTTGAAGTCTGATCCCCTTGCTTTAAATCCTGGCTCTATTGTATGATGTTGGGAAAGGCATTAACTTCTTTCTGCCTCGGTTTTTTTTTTAATATCTGAGATGGAGATAATAATAGGACTTAAATTAAAAGATTGTAGAATTGAAGGGATCAATACACATAAAACCCCAGATCAATGCCCAATACAAACCTTAGCTTTTAATTACTATTATACAAGAAAGCATCAGCTGAGCTCATCCGGATGCAAGTCTATTAAACATAAATGTACTGAATTTCTGTACTATGTTGGGGCTAAGGACAAACTGAATAAATTTCAGTCCACATATACCCTAAGCCTAAGGAGCTTTCGGTTTAATAAAATATCATTTAATCAATCAATGTGGTCAGTGGGTTGATAAAATAAATAACACTTTGAAATCATAACACCTATTGAGCACCAGGCACTGAGCTCATTGAATTGTATTGATTCTATAATTTAATCCTTATACAAATTCTGGAATGTGAGCACCATTATTAGCCCATTTTAGGGAGGAGGAAATTGAAGCAAAGGGAGGTTACATAATTTGTCCATGCTCGCACCGCTAGTAAGAGGCAGAAGTGTGAATCAGCCCAAGCCACCTTTTCCAGAGCCGATTAAAGGTCAGAGAAATGATGTCAGAGATAAGTGCTCAAGGATGAATAGTGATTTGCAAAATAGCAAAGTGGAGAAGCATCATCTGAGTGGAGGTAATGCTGTGCACAACCCAGAGGTGTGAGTTAGAAAATTGTATTCCCAGAACTATTAGTGAGCGGTTCAGCATTTGTGGACCACTAGTGCATGTTTATGAGTGAGTGAGGGCAGGTGAGGCTGGATGTACTTTAGGTATTGTGAAATATGATCACAGTCTTCTTAATTAACTAGACAAACGCAATTGATGTGACAAATCAAAGATACCATGACGATAATGGAAACCACCACTTTTGGTCCAGTGCCAGCTCTGTCCTCTCAGGTGATACCGTTTCTCTGTCAGACGGATTTCTCCTCTTGTGCCACAGTTCTGCATTTGGAAGGTGCAATTTAGTAGATGGTTCTAGGCATGAATTAATTCATTTGACAGAAGCAAGCAGTGTGGCCTCCCTGAATGTTTCCTTCTGTTCAGATCTCCATCAGAGGTAACCTAGAAGATCCTTGTATCTCTCCTCGGATCGCAGGCTTCCACAGCGTTCCCTGCACCCAGGCTGCAAGGCCAACTTGGGATGCTTGGCCTATAAACAAGGAGCCAGGGCAACAGAAGCTGTACAAAGAGCTTCACCTGAGTTTTAGGCCACAGAGTGTCACTTCTAGAAATAGCTTCTTTTACTTAAACAAATTTATACAAAAAGGGAACTTTATTTCCTTGTTATAAATGGAAAATGGGTGTTTGCTGTAAGGTCTAAATAAAAAACAATACAAAATAAGGTTACTAAATCTAGTTAGATACTGTTGTCCTAAGGTGAAGTCCTCAATTTGTTTTTAAAAATTGGCAATGAGTAAATTTTAGAGAGACGTTAAAGACAGGATAGTACCAAACTGCGATCTTCTCTTTAAAGATGTAAAACACAATAAAACGACCTCTCTCTCTTGTTACGGCTCTCTTGATCTTTTTGCTTACCTCATGGAGAATGGGAGGAGGTAGCATGAACTAGTTCTATCCTTAATTGTCACACAATATCCCGATTGCTTTCAACCCAAGAGCACTTTTAATTGAGATCAAATCCAAGAGCTAGACACATTAATTGAAGAGATAAATAAATGGGGCTGTAAAATACGAAAACAGCTGCAACCTAAGTAGCTTAAGATTTTCGGTTGGCGTTCACACTAAAAAAATAAAAATGTATAATCTAAGGCTGACATTTCTTGAAGGACAGTTCAGTTTTAGCTGTGTCTTCATGATGAAAAGCACCAGACTGAGAAGTCATCGGTCTGGTATTTTAAGACACATTTAATCACTGAATTTGGAAGACAGTTTCCAGGACCTGAATGTCCAGGAAAAAATATTAAGCAATCAAGTTTTATCAGTGATGACCAATAAAAGAGAAAAGGTAAATTCAGCCCTAAATTTCGTTATTAAGATGGGTTGAGCCGCCTCCAACATTCCTTAAAACACCAATGGCCTTGAATGCTCAGGATTGTGAGAGAGATGAATTCTGAAGATAAAATAGGAGAAAGATGAACAGAGACCAGACTGTATCTGCTTGTATTGATCAAGGTGAACACTGTGAAATGGATTTGGGGAACTGATGGCCAGCACAGCCTGTACACAATGCCTAGTTTCTGCACACTTCAAAGTCCCTAGGCTACTACATTCCATGCCACTGTCAAAGGGGATGTTCGTTTCAAGAGAAGCTCACGGCTACAGTTTAGGATGTTTATCCAGGAAAGAAAAAGAAGGGGATAACATTTTTGAACAAACCTCAAGTACTTTATGTACAGTACTTCATTAATGCTCACAGCAAACCCTAGGATGGCTATTATTATCCACATTTTATAGATAAGGAAGGTAAGGTTCAGATTTTAAATAATTAGCCCAAGCTAATTAGTGGCTGAGCGAGGATAAAACTGAAGCTTTTATGAGCCTGATGTATTTTTTTTTGGCATATTTTTTTCCCCCACAAAGCTGTTGGAATCACAGATTTGGTGATGCCAAGATCAATTTGTAACATAGCTTGTTGTTTCTATGTACCTAGCATCTGCTTCCTTGTCTTCTGGCAAAAATACCCTAATTTTCCTTTGGGGAACTACTCTTGTCACAATGTCAGTCGGATGCTTTGGATGGAGGTGGAGGGGTCCATCCTTTGGCAACAGAGAGGGCATATGACTAGGCTCGTCCAATCAGATCATTCCATATGCATGTAGCTTAATGATTGCAGGAAAAAAATAGCCACTCCTCTTATTGAAAAGTAAAGTATCATTTCCCTCCTGCTGAAACTGAGTTGGCCTGAGTAACTTGCTTGACCAACAGAAAGCAGCAGAAGTGTATTCTAGGATTTCTTAAGTGAGGTCATAAAAAGCCTTGTAGCTTCCACCCATGCTTCTTGGAATCCTCTCTCTGCAAATGCTTGTTAGAAGTTCAGCTACCCTGAGATTACCATGCTGAAAAGAATGTAGATAAGCTGAATCCATCCTTCCAGCCATCCACTTTAAGCCTGTAAATGAGCCATTTTTGAACTCTGATCAGCCCAGCTCACTCACCAACTAAACACCATGGGGTGACTTGTGGTTATGTCATGTGGGACAGAAGAATCAACCTACAGACATGTATCCAAATTACTGACGAATAAAATAGTAACATGTAATTAAATGATTACTATTTTAAGCCACTTCGTTTGGGGGTAATTATGCAGTAGCTAAAAATGAAAACAATCTCTTTGGCCACAGTGATTAGTTCAAAGATGAGCTTGTGACCTGAGTCAATCAGTGATATTCATTACAGGAGTTTTGCTAATGCAATTGGGAAAAAGATGCTTTCTTTTCATTATCAGGTGATGGTCTTGTAAGATATGAAACTGGGGCTGCTGGTAGCATTTTTTTTTTCTTTTATTACTAGAACAGAGCTTGTTTGAGATTGAGGTCAGTATAGAAGAAAACAGAAGGAAGATGGAGAGAGGGGTAGTGATATCTGAAAACAGTCATAGCACTGGCCTTTCATTTCATGGGAAAATAAAATTTTGTCCAAATTAGTTGAATTTTTTTCTCACCACTAAAGGAGAATTCAACCAAGAAAAGCTATACTAGGGGGAGAAAGGTGAACGAGAAGGAAAGATTTACAAACAATAAGATCAAGGATCCCTATACATGTATTTGTATACATGTGCATATTTTAAGTGAATATCAAAGGCAGTTTTAACAGTGAAGTCACACTAAAAGAAGTGGGAGGGGCAAACTGAAGATACGTCTAAAAATATTTTGCCAAACCCAAAGAGGAGGGCTCTCAGTCCAAAGACCATTTTGATCTTTCTAATTGTATGTCTAACAAAAGCTACTGGGAAAAATATAAACAAGCAGAATAGTGTAATGGTCAAAACCATCAGCTCATGTCTCAATGGGCAAGTTACTTTGATGGCTGGAGTTCCATCTTCCTTCTCTGTAAAATAGGAATAACACCTGTTTTATTCCTCATCTTAACAAGGTTTTTAATGAAAGGAGTTAGGGCTTTTACAGGCAATCTGAAATAGGCAAATAAAACCATGTTTAGGGCTCACAGTTGGGGGGACTTACTTGGCTGCACCTCTCTTTATGAAAGAGGCAATGATTTGTGTCAGCAGAAAAGATAGATACGACTCCTAAGGTTGATGCTAAGAGTCGAGGGCTGGTATTGTCAAATAGGGCAGACACCAGCTACAAGTGACTATTTAAATTAAAATTAAATGCAATTAAAATTTAACTCCTTAATCACACTAGGTACATTTCAAGTATTGAATAACTATAGGTGGCTGTGGTTCCCCTACTGGACAGTGAAGAAGAGAACATTTCTCACTACATAAAGTTCGGTTGGATACCACTGCTCTAATATACCTGATATACCATCTGGCCTGCATTATTAACCATCATCTGGCATAAGCCCGCCTACCCCTTCACCAGCAGTACCCACGCTACTCCTAAAGGAGTTAGCAGCTTTGTTCTCGACATCCCTTTCATGTTTTATGCTCACCACCCTGGAGGCACCTCTTGAGTGATGTACAGTGGAATGGAATTTAAGACTTGAGTTCTGATCTCATAGAGAACACTAGTGTAGATGAGAACTTTAGCCAATCATGTCATGTCATTAAGTCTCAGATTCTCATCTGTAACGTGGGTATACCACTCACTTTACACAGTTGTTATTGAAATTACAGGAGAGAACACAGGTGCTTTGAAAAATGTACAAAGTTTAATACTGACAAAGCTCTCAGAAAGTTAAACTTTTTTTCTTAGGCACCTGTCAAGATTTTATAGTCAATAGTCAAGATCACAAGCTCTCACACCAAATAAAACACTCTTTTTAATGTATTTGCTTTAAATCCCAGTTAAGTCAATTACTAGCTAATAGGACCTTGGTCAAGTTTTTGACCCTTGGCCAACCATAGCTTTTTTTTTTTTTTTTTTTAAATGAAAGAACTCACTTAATAGCAATGTGCTAATTTAATGAGATATCATAATCTTAGTAATGTATCTGGTACACAGATGGAATAAAAACTATTAGCTAACTCTTCTAGCCCTGGACACCCTACAGGCCATTACATAGCCTTCAATAAATACACATGCATGATGGGTGGTTATAGGATTATATCTGCACTTTTGTGGGTGGGTAAAGAAAATCGTAGAGAGCTAATGACACTCGTATCTAATTTTTTAAAAGTATATTTTCTTAAGCTGGCTGCTCATGATTTCTCATGTTGATAAAATGGTCTCAACTTTGAAAAGTTAATGATATTTTCTAAAGAGTAAGTTTTTTTGGAAGTGCCTAAGTTCTATATTATGGGCAATAAATCTAAGTCTGCTAAGTGATGAGAGAAACAGAATGAAGTTTATAAAGACTGGTAGTCCTTCAGCGCATGAATTGGTTGAGAACTTTCACTGGGGAGTCAGTGAGGCTAAGGTTCTTGTAACTTTGATTACATTGGGTGACTTCTATAAACCTTGGTGCCTGCTGTCATCAGACAGGGACAATCATAATTTTCCTATCTGGTAGCATTGATGGGATGAGTATGTATTAAACAGTTAATACGGAGAGAAGTTAGAAGAGGGCCTGCCATCTATAAATTCAGCATGTGTTATTGATGATGGTGATGGCTGCCGTCATCACTTGTATCACTCAGAGCCATTCCTGATATATAAGTGCTCAACTTAATATTGGATATCACTTATGTATTTATTACTGTCTACTGTTACTCTACAATGATATATTGGTTTTAATTTGAATAAGTAAGCTATATTAAGAATTATAGCAAAGACAAAGGATTTCAACAAATTAAGTTTTTCTATGGTGACTAAGACCACCAGGAAAACGTTAAAGGATTGTAAGGCTCGTGAATATTAATCTGAATTTAACTAATAGTATTCTTTTGCAATTTAAAAGTAGGTATTTCTTTTTACTGAGTAATTATGGATATTCCCCTTCTTAGCTTAAGTAAAGAATTCCTCAGAATCATTTTATAGCATGAAAAACTCGTGATATTTATCCAGCTCACACCCCATTCTCTCCATTCAATTAACTCAGGGTTTACTGTTTTGATATAAGAACAATTACTACCTTTTCTAGTGTATTTCTGAGTTCTAGAAGGAATAAGTTATTTCATCTTGTCTTCCCCTAGAAATATGTGATTAGCAACCTACCGAAGCTACAGAGATAATTACGTTAATAACATTTATGACAAATGCATTTGCTAACAGTATTATTTTCACATTTGTTTTCATACCCATTACTTCATGTTTAAATTCATCATAGCAAGAGGCTGAGCCTTATTTCCATATTTATTGCTACCCAGATATTTATACTACATGTTTATTTACAAAAACAGCAATGGGTGTAATCTTCAATATGCAAAGCAAATGGAATAAGATTACAAAAGATCTAATGAGGTTTCTCCCCACCCCACCCCCACCCCTGCTTTCAGAAAATAGCTAACAGTGTGGAGAGATAGGTATTTGCATTTGAGCCCTCTTAATATATGCCTGGAAAATCAATACAATAGATACTTGACCTTCCTCTTGTTCTTCTGAATAAACAAGTCCATACTGAAATCAAAAGGTATAAAATCGTATGTATCATAATAAGCTGATTTACATCTGGGAGCAACTTTGTAACTTCTATTTACCTGATAGGCAAAGAAGAGTAATAACTTGCCTATTACTTCCCTTTACTCTTTTGCAGAACCCAATCTATCTGTCACTTTCCTGCATTTTTATTTTTGTTTTATTCATTTTTTTCTCTATGCAAAATGTTACAGCGGAAAGAACAGTGAATTGAAAGTCAGAATTCCCTAGCGTACATCTGCACTGTGTCGTTAATGAACCATGTCACCTTGTTTGACTTCCTCAACTTTTGTGAGTCTCCATTTCTTTACCTTAAGAAGTATGTGAACTCTAGGGGCACCTGGGTGGCTTAGTCCTATTTTAGCTCAAGCCTTGCTCCTGCTTCCCTCCCTCCCTCCCTCCCTCCCTCTCTCTCTCAAAAATAAACATTAAAAAAGGATGTAAATTCTAAATTTTAAATGTAATATACATTTTGATAATATCTTAGGGACAGTTGGGAGCATAGTTGGCTGAGGGCTTTTGCCCTGAGACACAAAACTGGGAAATGTGATATTGGACCTCTTTGACCAGAGGTGGCTCTCTGGGTTAACAGGTAAGCTATTCTTCATGAGAGAGGAGGGTTAAACTGTGCTTCCTCCTACAGCTCAAGGTGTTAAGACTGGGGGTGACTTTTCACTTTAGGACCCGTGAGTGGAAGGGAAAATATCAAAGAGGGCTATGTACGTATGTATCTGTTTATGACAGTGTGTAGGGGTGGCGAGGGGAGGAGGTGATCACTTGATCGCCTGGCAGTCTACCAGTACTAGGCAAAGTGCTAACTAAGCACTGGGGATGCAAGGCTGGCCAAAGCACTGTTCGATCTTTTCCCTTGTTGCTCAGAAGGCAGTAGATGTGACAGCCAAGTCAACGGGCAATTGTGATTTTGGGTAACAAGTCTATTGTAGGGTAAGCAGTGGATATTAAGGCAGCACAGGTGAGAGACGCCAGACTCAGCCTCGGAGGGTAAATAAGGAAGATTTTTGTGAGCGATGCAAAACAGAAAAAGAAAGAGCACCAGAGGCAGAGGGATCAAATTTTGCAAATGCCTGAACGCTACAGGAAGCATGAAATAAAAAGATGGGGACAGATCATTAAAAGTCTTGTAAGGCATGATAATGGCATTGGACTTTATCCTGACATAATGGGGACTCAAAGTTACATATAATGTGGGTCTTTCCCCCTTAAGTCCGGCAAGGGACTAGTTGTGGAGCCAGGTGCCTTGACAAAATGGTCTTGTTCCTTTCAGCCTCATTTTATCCTTCCTTTACAGATCCTATTTCCCTTTGGTTTATACTCTGTCCTCTGCCTCCTCGGCAGTGTTCACATTCTGAGAACCTTCCTTTGCTTTTCCTCGTGTAGCTGTGTCATTCTCTGAAGAGGAATGAACCAGTAAATTACATGCACGTGGAAATGGCTGAAAAGGATGAGATGTGTCACCCTTTCACGGGGCTTTGGGTTTTAAAAACAATTAGGATGACAACAGTGATTTTTTAAAAAGTCTCCCATTTTTCATGATCTCTATTAGTCCTTGCCCATAAGCATATCTAAATTTTACATGATTTAAATTGAAATTTGGTTAATTCTTTGAATCCCTTTTTGTTCATATAAAACTAAGAACATACTCACTTTGTCTTGATAATGGCTTCACCCAGCAAAGAGTGGAATGTGGGTTTCAAGAGACGGGGTTGCCAGGTACACCTGCCTAGGATCATGAAAAAAATCTGGCCAGTGTCCTTCAGTTAAATGTATAACTGTCTTTCTCTCTACCTTCCTGAAGGGTAGGGTGACTATGACATGAACTCTAGCAAGGCCACGTATATTGAGAATGCTTGATTAACTTGTGTTCTTTCTTTTCACGTCGGACCACACAATACAGGCTTTCCCCAGACTCCTTGTGTAATTTGTTTGTGACAGTTAAACATAAGAGTATATATAAGTCACCTAGGACCGTGCCTAACACATACCAGATGTTCAATAAATAGTTCTTTTTGTATGAAGAGATTAACAGGAACACATCAATACCTAGAGGCCTATCTGCCAGTCATTAGCCAATTGGACAGACTATATTTGATTCTTGACCTCACTGCTGGGGTCACCCTCACCATGCTCCTGCCTTCTGGCCTCTGCTCTTGCTTTTTCTGCTGCTTCTCCTGTCCCATCCCATGGCTTTGCTTGGACAACTCTGACATCTTCTTCTGGTACTTATTAGACTCTAACTTGCTCTGTGAGCTCTATGTGTATCATTTTATTTAATGTTATTACTTATCTCCCTTTCTCCAAGCATTCGGGACCCAACATCACCCATCCTGTTTTTTCATGAACTTATAATTTCCTAATTTAAAATATTACTGTTCTCTTCTCTTCTCTTCTCTTCTCTTCTCTTCTCTTCTCTTCTCTCCCTGTCTGTCTGTCTGTCTGTCTATCTAATTCCCACCGTTGGAATGCAAAGTTTTCAAAGGCAGAGATCTCTTTCTGTTTTATTCATGAATGCATCTTAGGTGCTTAGGAGTGTTCCTGGCACAAAGGAACAAAAATTGTCTTGAATGAATGGTTCTGTCACAAGTCACGTGGTCACTGGGCCAAATGCTTGACTTTTTCAAGCATCGAGAAAGTAAGCATAATGACAATATCTACCAAATAGGGTTGCTATGGAGATTAACTGAAACAACGAAGAGGCTGACACCCAGTGAAAGCTCAAGATATGCTACAAAAGATATAAAGGCAAACCCAAGATGTCTTTCTGGACAGTGGGCATTTTTCTATGTTGTTGTGTACTCAATTTTGGTGTCCTCCCAAATTTATAGGTGGAGCCTTGACCCCCAGCATGGCTGTACTTGAAGTAAGTAATTAAGGCTAAATGAAGTCATAAGGATGGGGCCCTGATATGATAGGATTAATATTCTTATAAGTGACATCAGAGAGCTCACTTTCTGCCCCACCCTCCACTTCCATGTACAGACCAAAAAAAAAAAAAAAAAAAAAAAAAGACCATGTGAGGCATAATGAGAAGGTAACCATTCACAAGTCAAGAAAAGAGACCCTACCAGAAATAAGAACATTCACCTTGGACTTCCAGCCTTCAGAACTGTAAGAAAAAATTTCTTTAAGTGGCCAGTCCAAGTATTTGGCCATTTTGCATATGAAGAAAATGGGTTAAGGGAGTTAAGAGGTTCATATAAGGTCGCAGAGTGAGATATGCTAAGATATCTGGGTATTTGGTCTACAGTTATCTTTACTACATCAAAATGCTTCTCAAGAGTTAATCTAGTCTTATGGAAAATGTAACAATTTTAGAGTTCAAAAACCTTGTAAGGCCCACTTAGAAGGACCCCTGTGTTTCTTATTATAGATCTTGTATTTCTCAGCACAGCCCAGCTGAATGTTAACTATAGTCAGAGGGTACGTTGAAGGGGAGAAGAGCTGAAGAATTCTAGCTCCTAGTTTTTTTTTTTTTTTTAATTTTTTTTTCAATGTTTTTTATTTATTTTCGGGACAGAGAGAGACAGAGCATGAACGGGGGAGGGGCAGAGAGAGAGGGAGACACAGAATCTGAAACAGGCTCCAGGCTCTGAGCCATCAGCCCAGAGCCCGACGCGGGGCTCGAACTCACAGACTGCGAGATCGTGACCTGGCTGAAGTCGGACGCCCAACCGACTGCGCCACCCAGGCGCCCCGACTAGCTCCTAGTTTTAATTGAACTTGTTTGCTCTGATCTGACTACCACACAATCAGAGATAATAATTTTCAAGAATACTCACATATCTCATTTTTTCCATATAAATAATATTTCAATAAAACCACCTTTCTACTTTATCTCAGTAGCACCAATAGCAGGCTTTCTTCCCTCAACCCATTACACCACTGTTCTTCATCAGTCTATGGTTACTACTTGTTTTTTAGCAGATTATCTCATTTTTAGTTCATTTTGGGGACCCAAAGGTGGTTCTATGGTAAGGTAAGTTAGGTGGCTATCCAGACCAAGGAGGGCCAACAGGCTTTAACTCAAGTGCCAATCCAGTCATTGATAGTGGCTGCATAGGGTACAATTTTGAAGATTATAAAGCAGGGTCTAAACTTGAGAAGAAAGAGGGCTCTGATTATCAGTGTCTCCCATGGGTGGCAGGAAGGCATCATGAAAGCTACGGATTTGCTATGCATGGACTAGAACTTCAAATATCCAAGACCCTTCCTGGAACACAGGCCTCGCTTGTGGCCATAATAAACACCTTCCATCCTGGAAAAAAATAATGTGGGATACTATAATGCCATAGGAATACAGGTTTCTGATTCATTTGCAGGATGGCTGCTTTTGGGAACGATTTAAGTGAAATGAATGGCTATATTTAAATCTTTCCAAAATGAAAGACATTTTCAGGAATATTTCCTCTGTCAAATTCATTGCAATGATCACTGTTAGGTATTAAATTAGGGCAACCTGAAAAATTAACTTCCATGACAAATATTTTACATATGAAACATTTTGTCAATACAAGGACAGTTATTTCACCTTGAATTAATGGGCCTCAGTGAACCAGTCAGATCACAACCAAATACAGACCAATGGAGCTCCATATAGAGATCAATATGTATTATGCCTAAATAAGGTTTACACCAACTCTTAGATATTGGAAACTACCTTGGAGTATAAATTGATAAGGCATATTTGCTATATGTATGGTGCACAGGGGACACATGCTAAGGTGACTGCTAATTATTTGTGTCCTCTTTCAATCCCCTCTGCATTTTATGAGCAGCACCTATAAATGCATTTTAGAAAACAGATTATGGAAGGGGAGCCTGGGTGGCTCAGTCAGTTAAGCATCCAACTTGATTTCAGCTCAGATCATGATCTCACAATTCATGAGATCGAGACCCACGATGCGCTTTGCACTGATAGTGTGGATCCTGCTTGGGATTCTCTCTCTCTCTCTGCCCCTCCCCTGCTCATGTGCTCTCTCTCTCTCTCTCAAAATAAATAAACTTAAAAAAAAGAATATGGCAGAAGAGATGAGGATGTCACTTCCATAATTATGTTTCATTATATAAGATTCTATCTTCGTGGACCAGAGAGAGATTCTCTTGCTGGACTTGAAGAAGGAAGCCATCATGTGTGAACTGTCGATGGAGAGGGCCATGGGATAGGGAATTATAAGGAGCTCCTAGGATCTGAGGGGAGGTTCCATCCGGCATCCAGTAAGAAGCCAGGGCCCTCAATCAGACAGCTGCAAGGAAATAAATTCTAGAAACTGCCTGAATAAGCGTGAAACTGGATGCTTCCTAGTTGAGCCTCCAGTTGAGAATGTAGCCTACACTGACTTTGAAAGCAGACTGGTAGACACTGAACAGAAGACCCAGCTAAGCCATGGCTGAACTCCTGACATCCAGAAACTGAGTTGATGTACGTGTGTTGAGTCGCTAGATTTGTAATTTGTTATGCAGACACAGAAAAATAATACAAGGTGGTGGTGAATTGGTAATGAGAATCTTACACTTGAAGGGTGTGATTATAAGGTTATTAACCTGATTGTAAAGTTACAGGAAAATGTCATGTGTGAGAAAACCTGTTAAAAGGCAAAAGGAGAAGGTGTTGGAAGAATATAGGTTGCATCACATATGACTATATCCTGGACCGTGGTTCTTAATGTGTTGTGTTTGCAAAACACTTTTAAACACAGTGGTTTAACACTTGAAAGGATTAAACTGTCACTGCCTCTGCAATTTCCACATTACCTACTGGGGCACCCTCCAAAACCTTGCCACTGTTTGAGTAGAAGCATTTGCTGCCCTGACTCTGCTCTTTTCCGTACATAGGAGGTAGCTCTTCCACGTTCTAGTAAACACATTTGGCCTTTGGTTCCTTGTTTAGCCAAATGCCACGTTTCTTTTACTCGCAGTAAGATATAATCTCTCCTTACCATTCCATGAAACCCACAAATTTTATAATCTGACAGCCTTTTGTCATAACCTTTGTTTTTGAGTTGATCACTTTAGTTTTAGCAGGAATAATATTCATTTCTTGACCATATCTTGATTCTTTGAAGGGATGGTGGTACAGCTGTGTACCACAGCACAAGGTTGAAACTACTGTCCTTTGGCTTTGCTACCATTGGAGAGATTTTGTGGTCAGTGATGTTTTTATTAATGCAGATGGGGAACATTTTAAAGCTCATTACCTCAAATGTTTTGAGGCTGGAAGGGAAATTTGTAGTAAAGGGCGAAGAAAAGGACTGATAACCACAATATAGATTTGACAGATTTCCTTTTTCTTTGAAAGAGATGGAGTCATATCTGAGGCCACTTGATATATGGTCGCAAGGCAGGGATAGGTGAAGGGCTTTTGTGATTGTGCTCTTGTATGGCTCCAGCGAAACTAATCAAGTCAGCTCAAAGACCTAGTGGTGGAAACTGCAGGAAAAATTGGCTGTCATGACTGGATCCTAGTGACAAGCTTGGTTAAGATGCTCCAGGAACACAACTCAAGTCAAAGGAGGTCCCTCACAAGGCTATGGCAGGCAAATCGACACGGCCACTCTGTGAAGAGTTTGTGCTTTGAGCAACTCAGGTTTGGAGGGCAGCAAAAAACCCTACTGGTTACCAAAGCAAAGGCCTAGTGAGCAGTTTCCCTGTGGCTCAACCTGGTGAGCTGGGCAAGACAAACTTGGTTGTACAGGAAACATCCTTACAGAAAAATGCCTACAGTAAACGAAAGGCATGTACAAATTCGATGGCTGGCAAGATCTACCCTTTTCTTTTTATTTAGTTGTACACAAATGAGACTCACATGTGGTTATTTATCTTTTCCTTGTCCCTTCATCTCAAGTTTATACTTCAAATATGTAATCTTTTATAAAACACCAGTCAATTATGCACTAAAAATGAGTTTTCTATCTACCGGATCAATTTTCTTCTCTGATTACCAAGTTTATCCCGATTATATGGTGATGATGGTATAATGATGATGATGATTACCATGGCCATGGATCATCACCATCACCAACTAGTTAATCCTTCTGTCAGCAGTGAGCACTTAGTTCAAATACAAAAATGAATCCATCAGGGCTGTTTCACTGGCTTCCTTTCAAGATATGTGTTATCAGAAAATGAGGCCTCATTCTGGGGAAATGGACACATACTCGCTTTTTACCTATCAGGAACGATTCTTGGAAAAATTGATAAAAAGCTGTGAAGGCAAAATTCACATAACTAAACAATTTTAACTCTTTTAAAGAGTAAAATTTCAGTGGGTTTTAGGGCACTCACAAGGTATATGTATCACCACTATCAAGTTCCAGAACATTCTCACGGTCCCAAAAGGAAACCTTGTGCCCACTAAGCATCACTCCCCATTTCCCTCTTTCCACAGCCCCTGGTAACCACTAGTATGCTTCCTGTTTCTAAGGACTCACCTATTCCAGCCATTTTATACAAATGTATATACAATATGTGCCCTTTTATTTCTGGCTCTTTCATATAGTATAATCTCTTCCTTCCCCTCCCCTCCCCTCCCCTTCCCTTCTCTATGTTCATTTATTTATCTTGAGATACAGAGATAGTGTGAGTGGGGTAAGGGGAGAGAGACAATACCAAGCAGGTTCTGCATGTCAGCGCAAAGCCTGGCATAGTGCTTGAACCCACAAACCATGAGATCATAACCTGAGCCAAAATCAAGTCTGACACTTAACTGACTGAGCCACCCTGGTGCCCCTACTATAATGTTCTTTCTTTCTTTCTTTCTTTCTTTCTTTCTTTCTTTCTTTCTTTCTTTCTTTCTTTCTTTCTTTCTTTCTTTCTTTCTTTCTTTCTTTCTTTCTTTCTTTCTTTCTTTCTTTCTTTCTTTCTTTCTTCTTTCTTTCTTTTTCTTTCTTTCTTTCTTTCTTTCTTTCTTTCTTTCTTTCTTTCTTTCTTTCTTTCTTTCTTTCTTTATTTCTTTTCTTTTTCTTCCTTCCTTCCTTCCTTCCTTCCTTTGATTCACTTTAAATCCAAGCTAGTTAACATATAGTGTAATGATTTCAGGAATCGAATTTAGTGATTCATCACTTATGTATAACACCCAGTGTTCATCCCAACAAGTGTCCTCCTTAATGCCCCTCACACTTTTAGCCCATCCTCCCACCCAACACTACACCAGCAACCCTCAGTTTGTTCTCTGTATTTAAGAGTATCTTATGGTTTGTTTCCCTCCCTGTTTTTATCTTTTTTTTTTTTTGCTTCTCTTCCCCTAGGTTCATCTGTTTTATATCTTAAATTCCACATGAGTGAAGTCATATGATATTTGTTTTTCTCTAACTTATTTCACTTACCATAACACATCTAGTTCCATCCACCTTGTTGCAAATGGCAAGATTTCATTCTTTTTGATCACCAAGTAATACTCTATTGTGTGTGTGGTGTGTGTGTATACTGATTGTTTATATATGATATATATATTGCTGATTGTTTCCTTCACTGTGCAGAAGCTTTTTATCTTGATGAGGTCCCAATAGTTCATTTTTGCTTTTGGTTTCCTTGCCTCTGTGTGTGTGTGTGTGTGTGTGTGTGTGTACACATACATACACATACCACATCTTCTTTATCCATTCATCAGTCAATGGACATTTAGGCTCTTTCCATAATTTGGCTAGTGTTAATAGTGCTGCTATAAACATTGGGATGCCTGTATCCCATCAATCAGCATTCCTGTATCCACTGCATAAATACCTAGTAGCGCAATTGCTGGGTCATAGGGTAGTTCTATTTTTAACTTTTTGAGGAACCTCCATAATATTTTCCAGAGTGGCTATACCAGTTTGCATCCCCACCACCAGTGCAAAGCAGTTCCTCTTTCTCTGTGTCCTTCCCAACATCTGTTGTTGCCTGAGTTGTTAATCTTAGCCATGCTGACTGGTGTGAATTGGTATCTCATTGTGATTTTGATTTGTAGTTCCCTGATGATGAGTGATGTTAAGAATTTTTTCATGTGTCTGCTGGCCATCTGGATGTCTTATTTGGAAGTTTCTATTCATGTCTTTTGCCCATTTCTTCAGTAGATTATTTGTTTTTTGGGTGTTGAGTTTGATAAGTTCTTTATAGATTTTGAATACTAACTCTTTATCTGATATGTCATTTGCAAATATCTTCTCCCATTCCATGGGTTGCCTTTTAGTTTTGCTGATTGTTTCCTTTTTTTCTTGATGAGATCCCATTAGTTCATTTTTGCTTTTGTTTTCCTTCCCTCTGGAGACATGTCAATTAAGAAGTTGCTGTGGCTGAGGTCAAAGATGTTGTTGCCTGTTTTCTCCTCTAGGATTTTGATGGCTTCCTGGATTAAGTTTAGGTTTTTCATCCATTTTGAGTTTATTTTTGTGTATGGTGTAGGTCAAGGTTCATTGCGTATGGTTCAGGTTCATTCTTCTGCATGTCGCTGTTTAGTCTTCCCAGCACCATTTGCTGAAGAGACTGTCTTTATTCCATTGGATATTCTTTCCTACTTTGTCAAAGATTAGTTGGCCATACATTTGTAGGTCCATTTTTGGGTTCTCTATTCTGTTCCATTGATCTATGTGTCAATTCTCAAGACAGTACCATACTGTCCTGATGATTACAGCTTTGCAACACAGCTCGAAGTCTGGAATTGTACTGCCTCCAGCGTTGGTTTTCTTTTTCAGGATTGTTTTGGCTATTAGGGATCTTTTCTGGTTCCATACAAATTTTAGGATTGTTTGCTCTATCTCTGTGAAGAATGCTGCTGTTATTTTGGTAGCAATTGCACTGAATATGTAGATTGCTTTGGGTAGTATTGATATTTTAACAATATTTGTTCTTCCAGTCCAGGAGCATGGAATGTTTTTCCACTTTTTTTGTATCTTCTTCAATTTCTTTTATAAGTTTTCTATAGTTTTCAGTGTATGGATTTTTTACGCCTTTGGTTAGGTGTATTACTAAGTATTTTATGGCTTTTGGTGCAATTGTACATGGGATTGATTCCTTGGTTTCTCTTTCTTCTATTTCATTACTAGTGTATAGAAATGTAACCAATTTCTATACAATGATTTTATATCCTATGTATCAGTTCTAGCAATTTGGATACCTTTTATTTCTTTGTGTTTGATTGCTGAGGCTAGGACTTCCAACCCTATGTTGAACAACAGTGGTGAGAGTGGATATCCTTGTCATGTTCTTGACCTTAGGGGGAAAGATCTCAGTTTTTCCCCATTGAGGATGATATTAGTGGTGGGTCTTTCATATATAACTTTTATGATCTTGAAGTATGATCCTTCTATCCCCACTTTCTTGAGGGTTTTTATCAAGGAAGGATGCTGCATTTTGTCAAATGCTTTCTCTGCATCTGTTGAGAGGATCATGTGGTTCTTATCCTTTCTTTTATTAATGCAATGTATCACATTGATTGATTTGTAGAATTTGAATGAACCCTGCATTCCAGGAATAAATCCCATTTGATCGTGGTGAATAATTCTTTTAGTGTATTGTGGGATACGGTTTGCTAGTATCTTGTTGAGAAATTTTGCATCCATGTTCATCAGGGAAATTGGTATGTAGTTCTTTTTACTGGGGTCTTTGTCTGGTTTTGGAATCAAGGTAATGTTGGCTTTGCAGAATGAGTTTGGAAGTTTTCCTTCCATTTCTATTTTTGAAGCAGCTTCAAAAGAATAGGTGTTAACTCTTCTTTAAATGTTTGGTAGAATTCCCCTGGGAAGCCATCTGACCCGGGACTCTTGTTTGTTGGAGATTTTTTATTACTAATCCAATTTCTTTACTGGTTATGGGTCTGTTCAAATTTTCTATTTCTCCCTGTTTCAGTTTTGGTAGTTTATATGTTTCTAGGAATTTGTTCATTTCTTCCAGATTGCCCAATCTGTTGGCATATAATTGTTCACAATACCTACTTCCAGCAGTGGACAGATCATCTAAACAGAAAATCAATAAGCAACAATGGCTCTGAATGGCATACTAGACCAGATGGACTTAACAGATATATTGAGAACATTTCATCCTTAAGAAGAATACACATTCTTCTCGAATGCACACGGAACATTCTCCAGAATAGATCATAAACTAGGTCACAAATTAGCCTTCAACAAGTACAAAAATATCAAGACCATACCTTGCATATTTTCAGACCACAATGCTATGAAACTCAAAATCAACCACAAGAAAAAAATCTGGAAAGACCATGAATACTTTGAGATTAAAGAACATCCTACTAAAGAATGAATGGGTTAACTAAGAAATTAAAGAAGAACTTAAAAAGTACATGGAAGCCAATAAAAATGAAAACACAACAGCCAAAACCTCTGGGATGCAGCAAAGACAGTCATAAGAGGGAAGTATATAGCAACCCAGACCTTCCTAAAGAGGGAAGAAAGGTCTCAAATACACAACATAACCTTACACCTAAAAGATCTGGAGAAAGAACAGCAAATAAAGCCCTAAGACAGTAGAAGACGGAAAATAATAGAGATTAGAGCCAAAATCAATGATATCAAAATAAAAAATACAGTAGAACAGATCAATGAAAACAGGAGCTGGTTCTTAGAAAGAATTAACAAAAGTGATAAACTCCTAGCCAGATTGATCAAAAAGAAAAAGGACAGGACCCAAATAAATAAAATCACAAATGGAAGAGTAGAGATCACAACCGACACTGCAGAAATGCAAACAACAATAAGAGGATATTATGAGCAATTTTATGCCAACAAACTGGGCAATCTAGTATAATGTTTTCAAAGTTCATGTATCTTGTAGCACGGAGTAGTACTTCATTCCTTATTTTTGGCTGAATAATATTCTATTGTATGACTATATCACATTTTGCTTACCTATTTATCTAATTATGGACATTTGGTTTCCCAACCTTTTGGCTACTATGAATATTGTTATTAGACACATTCATGTAAGAGCTTCGGGTTGAATATAAATCTTCAATTCTTTTAGATCTTGAAATGATTTTGAGGCTTGAATTTGAGTCTTATGCTTTGGTCAAGACTTGTTCCGACAACATCATAGCTTTCTGCATGTGATATTTCTGACAGCACGAATAAGCAGGTGTTTGATTTGCAAGGATGAAGGTGAATAAGGCAAATGCAAGTACAAGTGGCAAAGTCAGGGAGGGAGAAGCATGCACGCAATGGGAACTGGGTCCTCTCTGAAGGAAATGTAATTCTCCATAGTCTGGGGCACCTGGGTGGCTCCGTTGGTTAAGCATCCAACTTTTGATTTCAGCTCAGGTCATAATCTCACATTTCGTGAGAATGAGCCTCTTGTTGGGCTCTGTGCTGACAGCACGGAGCCTGCTTGGGATTCTCTCTCCCCCTCTCTCTCTCGGCCCCTCTCTCCCCCAAATAAATAAACATTTAAAAAATAATTCTCCATCATCTGTTATATTGGTACCGTAGAGATTATATCTACTTGCCTATGATTGTCTGACTATTTTCATCTGTGTTTCAGTAATATGTTCAGTTCCTATCCAGTTACTCAATGTTTAGTAATCCATCAATTGTCTGAAATGATTAGTACTAATTATCATAAATCAGGATATTTGGACATTGTAGCCACGTTCCATTAACAAGTATTTTGTGTTTGATGACAGTCCTTGTTTCTATGTATTTTAAAGCACAAGAAGACCCAAATTTATTTTTCCTAGCAGACAATAAGAACAGTAATTATAATCATTATCTATAAAATGGATTTCATAACAGGCTTGCTGTGAGGATTAAGGAATTTAACACATTTAAATTGCTTAGAACATTGCCCTTAATAGGAGTCGACTATTATCATCATTATTATTACTCATTCAATACAGAGCAGCAAAACTGATATTAAAAAAAATAAATCAAAGCCATACCATCCACCTGCTTACTATCCTTCAGTATCTTTCCACTTTACTATTCAGTAGAGAATGTGCAGGCACTAAGACACTGCCGGAATGATTTAGCCTCTAAAATATGCCAAAGGTTTTTGGACTATTTTTATTCTTGCTTAGTCGATGTCAACCACACTTCTTTTTCCTAGAACAGATCAAGATTTCCCTGCTGCAAAGACTTGGCAACTGCTTTTCCCTTTTTTGAAGATGTTTGTACACTATATTTCTTTTGGCTATTTGCTCCCCTTTGGGGGAGCCTAGATTCCGTGCCACTTTCTCACAGATGTCTTCCTTGCTAAAGGAGATTCCCCATTATTGATCTCTATTCCTCCTCCTTTTGGTTAGGTCAAAGGATAGCCAAATTATAATCTGCAGTTATTTTATTTAATTACCCACTGATTACAGTTTTGCTCCTCCCTCCAAGTCTCTTGAAAAGACCAATGTCTAGCACAGTGTTTAGATATTCATGGTATGTATTTATTAAATATTTTCCAAACAAATATAATCTCCAAATAGTTTTCATTTTCATTTCTGATAATTAGAGTTAAATAATTGTAAGTATGATCACTTTATATACTATCATGGTAGATATAATCAATTCTCTTGTTATTATACCATTTTAAAATTATTTATTTATTATTTTGCATATTTTCTTCCTCTTCATTTCTCATGGGATTTGAGATAACAAATTCTATCCAGTCTTGGTTATGGCCCGACTTCACCCAAGGCATGTTTTGACCGTGCATTCATTTTGTATAATAATTCAATTTGAAGTAGAATCAAGGAAAGAGGAAAAGAAAAGTAGAAAGATCTAAATTTTGTACATGAAGGTTCTTAGCTTCCAAGAATATTGTTCCCTTTCTTCTTGTAACTGAATTTCAATTTCCATCAGAAAATCACTCCATTTTACCGTGCACGCATATGCTTCATGAGCTGTGCGTATTACTTTTGCTCGTCCAATCATAAACCATGATCTTCTGGTCACAGTGATTGTTTAATGTAGGAACTGACAAACTTTATTCTGTATAGGTACAGACAGTAAATATTTCCACCTTGAAGGCAACAGTCTTCCTCCAACTACTCAACTCTGTTATTACATGATGAAAGCAACCTATTCAATATGTAAACAAATGGGCATGACTATGTTCCAATAAAACTTTATTAACAGCTGGTGGAGGTGAAGACTTGGTATGTAGGTTATAGTTTCCTGACCCCTGGCTTAGAGTACTGCTCCTTCAAAGTGTGATTGCTATGGGCCTGCAACAAGGTAAGTACAGAAATTAAGAGTAAGTGGTTAGAAAATTTGATATGAATTTGACAGAGTAATCTGATATCTATGAAATTTAATAATAATTTGGGCTTGTATTTTGTAAGTCCATTTTTTCCTTTCATTTTTATGTTAATTCGTTTTTAATTGTATTTCACAAAATTATTGCTCCATGACAGATTGGTTATAAAAAAGAAACAATTAAAAAGTCCTTGGTGATGGAAACACCAAGGCTTAGAACACAACATGACTTAAGCCAAACTCATCAGTCCAAACTAAGCTTATCCCAAGACTTTTAGGAAGAGACTCGCTTCCCCCAGAAACCCAGAAAAATGTGAGGCTGGAGATGTCTGGAGCCGCTTCAAAGGGCCTAGGAAGGAAGGTAATATATTGGAAGATCGACCAAGAAGTGGACAGAAACGGAGCATGATGACATCATCTGTGACCATACCTTGATGAAACCTGCAGTTTCCTTGTTACTGTGTACTTGTGTTTTACCTGCTCCCCCCGCTAGTAAGTTTTCACCACTGGACATCACTTGTATGTAAGCCAAAAACAATTCCTTCTGCTCCTTCAAAGAAAAAAAAGCCAGTTTAGGCTCTCTGTCACTTGTCACCAAGAGAATCCTGACAAATATAAATTTTCTAACCTTTCACTTTGATTAACTAACTGTGACATAACCACCTCCTTTAATCATATACTCATTTCCCCAACTAGGAAAATAATGGGGTTTTCCCAAATACTACCTTACTTCTATTAGAACTTTAAAATCTATTACTACACTTACATTTTTATGGTAGGTTAAAGGTTTTTGTGTTGTAAATTTAAAATGTGAATTCAAGAATTTCGTTTGTATTGCATATTCTTAGAAAAAAAAGGACTCCTAAACAATATAAGTCCAATGCACTATCCACTGTGGGACAGAGCCACCTAAGACTCCTAAACAATAAACAAGAACAAAAAGCAAAAATAGCGTCCCTCCCGAGAATTCAAATTTCAGTTAAGTCATGCCATTGCTAAAACATATTTAGAACGATCTGAATGCTTCAATAAACAGTAGGTGTGTTTTTTTTTTTGAATTAACATATAAAGAGTTTTCATGGAAAATACTGCCCCAGATAATTGTCATTCCTGTCAGTTTGGCCCTGACAAATAAAATGAGTTGCTTAATATAAATAAAAATTCTGCCTGGATCTCCAACAATATTTTAATACCCAGGCTGCTTTATGAGGGTTGAGGGATAATGTATCTCTTCGATAATTTCTACAGCTCCACTTTAGTGACAAGAAGCTGACCATTTTGACTTCTATCAAGATAAAGGCAAAAGACGGTTGCAAAAGTAGGAGAGGAAAATTTACTCCTAGGCTCTAGCCAATACATGTCAAAAATCCCGTTTGCTGGAGACAGGCTTTCAAGGCTCTATTTCCCAGTAAGTGTTAAAAATATCTCCTGTACTCATGAAAGTCCCTGAAGACAGTTTCAAAGTCAATCACCCTGGCAGCTGATCCTCCAGACATAAGGACTACTTCAAATGTTTCCTTCTACGTGGTGGCCACTAAAATAGTTTTCTCTCAAAAAAAAAAAAAAAAAGCCACCAAAAAACTTCTGGAGGCATTTTTATGATCCAAAATAGGTTTTTTAAAATCCTCTGCTTGAATCAGCTTTCAAAAGAAAATGATCTTTGCATCCTCAAGCTGTCTTGCATTTCCAGTGATATCTTGGGCTCTGTAACTACCACATTTTCAATCAGGGGTCACCTTGGCCTTGTTTTCTTAAAATAATAAACTCCACTTTCGAGACATGCAGCTTCTTGGGCCCATCTAGCCTCGGTAAACTTTTGTGGTTTGGTATTTACATTTGCACAGATGTAGCACTGTTCGTGGCTCACAGCACCCATTTATCCATGTGATTTATAACCCAACACCTGCAGATTATAACTATCTGTGAGAGTGGGGACATTCACTAATTTATCTTTGAATCCCAGTGCCTGGTTCAATACATATGTGTGGAATGGATGATTATAAAATAATAATTATTATTATCATTAAGGCCTCTCTCCATTCCAGGTTCCATCATGAATATTTTCCCTACTTCTAATCCTCACTGCATGAAGGTGACCGTGTTCTTAGGCCCATCTTACAGATGACAAAACAGGGGGTACAGAGAAGTGAGTCTTCCAAGGTCCTACAATAACCAGTAAGTGCTGAGTCAGAATTCAAACTCTAACACCGAATCTCTTAACCATTTCACAACACCTAGGACTGAGCTTTAAGCCACTCTTGATGAAGAACATACTTGACCACCAAGCAAGAGATAAGTCATCAGAACCCCTGATAGATGATGCTCTCTAGAATATCATCAAGTAGATCCTTTGGAAAAATTCAATTCGTTCCTACCAACTGGGGATAATTATCCAATGGCAGGGGACTGCTGAGTATTTCTCTTCATCCAGGCCACCACTATGTAGTCCAAACCATCCCTTTCCTCCTGGGCTACAGTTATTTCCTCTAACACACACACTCATCCCATCCTTTCCACACACAGCAGTTACAGCCATCTCCACAAACAAACCCACCATACTGTCATTTTATTTCTTAAAACCTTCACTGTAATTCCATATATCCTTAGGAAAAAGTAAAAATCCTCATCTGAGTGTGGAAAGTACTTACTGAGGGGTCTGCTTATTTTTCCAGGCTCCTCTCAAGCTTTTTTCACGATAGCCAGCCCCACTCTGTCTACTTTCATTTCCTGGGGGAACCATGCTCTCTCCCAGCTCAGGACATTTGCTCAGGCTGAAACTTGTGTTGGACACACTACCACCCCCCACTGCCACCCACCCAACTGTGTCACTTTCACTTGCTCTTACACGTCCACTCATCCTCCTTTTTGGTATCAACTTGTCCAGAAAGGACTTTCTTGAGACCTCTCAATCCCAGATCGCCTTGGATTCCTCTAATTTATATGAGCATAGCTTTGCCTTGCTTTTCTTTCTTTAAAACTCTCATTATACCCTTACAATTTCTTGTTTAATATATGCCTGCCTTCCTTGCCAAATCCCCTGTACCCATAATAAGGTCTGTCATATTGCTGACACTCCATAAATCGTTATTGAATGTGCTAGTGGACCTATGTTAAATCATTGAAATATTGTTACTTCTAGCAACCACTTCGAGATGAGAAAGGGTCCAAAACATATCTTGAAATTTTGAATAGTTGATAGAGCACTATAAAAGTTTACCCAAGAACATTGACAATCAGAAAAAAGTGGTATTATTAACAGCTAATATGTGCCAAATATTTACTATGTACAAGGCACTGCAAAGTGGTGGTTTTTGGTTTTGTTTTTTCATTTGGATTTTCATGAAGACCAAGTCAGAAATCTCTCTCTCTAGGCTGGTGAGAAACAATAACAATGTTAATAGTGGTGGTAGCATTGGTGGTAACAGTAAAGATAATTGTGAAGATGATGACGATGATGTTTGTGCATTACTATATGCCATGTTTATTATATGCAGCATAATCATATGTGGTCTTCAGGACCATCCCATGAGTTAGTTAATACTATTACCCATACCATAGAAATGAAGAAATGAAGAAAATGAGTCACAGAAGCAGTAAGTAATTTTCTACCTTTGTGTAGATAATAAAGACCAAGTCAGGATACATACCAACCCAGTCCTGACGTTCAGATTGCATGCTCTCAACCACTATGCTTGACAACATCTCTTATAGTTATCTACCGCTTAAATTTTAGTAGCTGAAAACAACAATACGATATCTCAATTTTGTGGGTTGAATGGCTCAGATTTGAGGTTCTTGCTTGGGATCTTTCATGAAACTGCAATCAGTTGTCAATTGGGGTCTTTGGTCATCTACAGGTATGAGAGGTTTGGATATCCAAGATGGCGTACCCGCGGGAACAAAACTGCTGCTGCTGTTGGCTAGGTGGTCTTTGAGACTGTTGACTGGAGGACCGCTCCATGAGGCATGGGCTTTTTGCAGCACTAGAGCTGAGTTTTGATAGGGATCATCCCATTAGGAGTGCTCCATGATACCAGAGCAAGATGCAAAGCTTCATGTGACCTGGGAGTTCAGAATGTGATTCCTCTCACATTCTATTGGTCAAGCAAACATGAAGAATATTCAGGGTTCAAGGGGTAAGGAATTAGACTCAGTCACTCAACATAGAGAGCAACAAATATGCACACAGATGAAGGCCACCTTGGAAACTATCTACCTTAACATGCTATCTTTCCCCATAATTTATTCATTCGGGGTACTCTTTAACCTTGAACATGCAGACTAAGAAGGCAGGCCTTGCCATATACACTCCTTCAAATTCTCATGGGAAAACAACTTTAGGCGTACGTTAGACAAAACATAAACACAGTGATATCTGATTTGAAAAGATCTGCTCTTTGCCTTTTTTTTTTCTTTCTTTCTTTTCTTATTCTTTTTTTGTTGCTGTTGTTTTGCTTGAGAAAAAGAAGGTTCACTATCATTGTGTTTCAAGAGGCAAGTGGGAAAATCCTACAAGACAAACAAGAGCACTTCAAAGGACGCCTCTTAAATCAATGTCCACATAGATCATTTTTCCCTTTAAGTCTGTGAGGGAAGTCTGGAGTTGCCTAACTGACTTTGATGTAAATTCCTTCCTCAGTTTCCTTTCTTTCTGGATCCACATGGGAGCCAGAGGAGCGTGCATCTTTTTGTACCCTAACAATCAACCTGCGTCGCTTTAGATATTTGTCCTTGGGCTATGCCTGCAGCAGGGTAGACTGTGGACAGGGTGGAAAATGTGCCCCCTAATCCAAAAGGACTGCGAATGGTAATAAGTAAATTAGTCGAAAAATTCAGTTAAAACAATAAGTGACAAGTTGATACATATACCTTATATACATTTCAGTGTAACTTAACGTAGCCAAATGTACACTTATTTGCCAATTTAAAAATTTAAGGCCAAGAACTTTTCTTAGAGTAAGAATCCAGATTTTGAGGTTCCAAGTTGTCATCCTTGCATAAACTACATTTATTATGCATTATCTTTAACGCCAGGTTTTGTTGTATTTAAAGTGGGAACTTAAAGCAGAGGAGAGAATACTTCCCACGAATACTTTTTGAAGCAATTTTTCCCACCTGCAAAAGGGCAATGTTTCTTTTTTATTTAAACTTTCTAAAACATTTAACTTTTTTTTCCATCCCATATTTCATTAACTTATATGATATTTAATTATATTATGTATTTCAATAGCAAATAAAATATGCATGAACAAGTTTGGAAACAATGAATCTTGCTACGTACGCAACTCAATCGGCGAAAACACAAGTATTCAAATAAACGAGGAAGTGGCCTATTAGCCAGCCAAAAGTCTTTGGTGGCATTTTTATAGAAAGAATGGAGAGTATGAGTTCACCTGGTGTGTTGGTTAGAGGTCAGTTAAGGGAGTTTCTGCTGTGTTCCCTTGGTTTTCACCCCGGCTATCACTTAACCTCATTGAAAACCACATTGTCCACAGTCCAGAGAATCAACATGATCTTTTTGGAAAGTACTAAGGAATCTAAGCCCAGTTTAAATAAAAATTATCACTTTTTTTTTAAAGCATGTTCTATGTGCCAGGCATTGTTAAACACGTTTCACATGCTTTATCTAATTTTATCCTTACAGTGACTGAATGAGGTAAAATATCAGTAGGAATTGCATTCAAATGCTAGAGTAGTTGCAACAGAGGCTTAAAAAGTTTAGGCTTCTTGTAGGAGAGATGACTTAGAAGGCATTACCACAAGATTTGTGTACTATCATTAGGAATTTAATCATTGTGAGTAATTCCTATTTTCAAGATCATTGCATGATCCAAGATGACCATTGGTGCCTTCACATCTGTTTTCCAGCAGCAAATGTGGCAAGGGAGAAAAGTTCTCTGGGAGACTTTTCTAAGATCTAAAACTTACATTGCAAGGGTCACACTTGGCTATATATTTTTTAGCAGTGCTATTTGATATTCAGCATAAAATGTGAGTTATTCTACGAAGAAAGAGGAGACTCACACACTAGGATGCAGATAATTTTTATCATTGACTCTGTTTCATAGAGGAGAGAACTGAGAATAATCAAGGTCAAAGTCTTGATCACTGTGGTAGTGACAAGTCTGAAATTTATACCAGATGTGGTGTTAGAGTTAACACCACCAACCCTGAAAGCTTTATAATATCAGTCCTAATTTTCAGGAAACTCAAGCTTAGAAAGGCTAAACCCACAAATAATTACATGGCAAGTAAAATCAGAAGCTAATATGGAATCCTGGTTCATCAGATTCTTAAGTATGAGCTCTCAACCATCATTACATCATATTTGACTTCACTGGGTGCTTTTGGGAAGAGTCAACATCAATTTCAGATATTGTCTCATTCCTCTGTGCTTGATGCCTCCAAAGAATGTTGCTCAGTTTAGGAAAATATCACATATTTACAATATGCAATTAGCAATATGGTTCATTATCCTTAAATCTGTTTTAAACTTTCCAATCACTCAGTATCCAAATATGCCTGATCATAAAAATTACCTGATGTATTTGTCAAAAACAAAAAAAAATTCCCAGTTATTTTCCTGAGAAATTACATTCAGTAGATCTGGGATAAAACCAAGAAATCTATGTCCAAAAACTTCCCCAGCTCAACCTTATGAACAAGCTAACATGGAAAGTACCCCTATTACATGCTAAATCGGGGTTTTTAAAAAAATGTGTATTTATTTTGAGAGAGAGAGAGAGAGAGAGAGAGCGAACCACAAGCAGGGGAGGGGCAGAGAGAGAGGGAAAGAGAGAACCCCAAGCAGGCTCTGTGCTGTCAGTGCAGAGCCAGATGCAAGGCTCTGTGTCACGAACCATGAGATCATGACCTGAGTGGAAATCAAGAGTCAGATGCTCAACTAACTGAGCCACCTAGGTGCCCCTCAAGGGCTTTCTTTTTAAGGCTCAGTTCATCCAGAGCTTGAAGATGGAAATGCATTCTCACAAGACTGTTTTTTAAGGCTTTCCTTCTAACAACAACAAAAATCCCAAAATGTTGTCTTTCCTTTCTGATCTTCTGTGTTTTCTACAAAATAAATATGGAAACAGTTCCAAGCAAACTATGGTTCAAACTCCAAAGTCACTTATCTTGAAACTGCATGATTGAAAAGTCATCCCTGAATAAAATCGAGCATGAGAGTCCACAGTGAAACAACAGAGAACTTGAACAAACACTCTTTTCTGATTCATTCATTGGTTTCTTCTTTCATTCATGGAGAGATCAGATGAACTCAAGAAGAAAGGAGGCTATGCAGACTATCAGAGAAGCAATTCACTCAGAAATTCTCTCTGTAGTCTGACTTCCCTGGGTTTTGCTGCCTTAACTTTCACAAAAGGAAGCTTCAGGGACATAGAAACCTGCACTGAGTGTTCTGGAAAAGGCTTGATGCAGGAAAGGCCACTGATGGAAATAGAATAGGGCCAGAAAAAGACGATGGTTCTTAATTTACCAAGGCTCAATCACAGGAGGGAAGGGAGTTTTTACAAAGCCTTTAGCCTTTTCTGGAGCAATGCGATTATAACTGGGGACTCACATGGACCAGTCTCTACAGATGCAATATATAGAACAGAAAACATCTCATCCTCTAATATCATGTGTGTGTGTGTGTGTGTGTGTGTGTGTGTGTGTGTATGCTCAAGTTTTTGTCTATGTGTTCATAATACATTAGCACAGAAGTGCTTATATGCAGACTAAATAAATAAATAAATAAGAACACATAACCTGAGGGTATGCTCTTTTTTTTTTTTTTTTTTTTTTTTTTACTAATGAGCTAGATGATCAACACAGTTTGATGCAGAATAATGCTTTATCTCTAGTGAACTTTATACTAACCTGGAATTCTTGTTAAAATTCAGATTTCTGGGACTCACATCCAGACATTCTGATTTGGTAGGTCTAGGATGGGGCCCAAGAAATAGACTTTTTAACAATTTCACAGGCGAGGCTGACATAACTCATTCATAAACAACACTGTGAGTGGCACTATTCCAGAGCTGTGCTTACTCATATTATAAGAGTATAAAAAGATCCTTTTATACTCTTAAAAATGGTGGATAAAACCAAATGGTTTTATCAAATGATATCTATTGATACTTACAGAATTAGAAATTAAGCAGAATAATCAAAAAATTAACTAATTTAAACATAACAATAGAAACTTCACATGTTAATATAAATAGCATTATTTAATGAAAAATATATTTTGCAAAACAAAATAATTTGTAAAAAGTGAAGCTGATTTCACAGTTTATAAGTTTCTTTAATATCTGGCTTAATAGAAGAAAGCTGAGGCTTCATATCTGCTTCTGTTTTCACTCTGGTGCTATATGTGTTTTGCTTGAAGCATATGAAGAAAATGTGGCTTCCTGTTGGTATGTAGTAGAAGAGGGAGGATATTATATGATGTGATGATATTACATAATCATCATAGAGCCTTTTAAGATAATTGTGGACATTTTTATTTGATAGTCACAACTCAAAAGTATCATTTCTTAAAGGTTAATGGCAACGTCGCTCTGAAACCATATCAATGAATGTTTCATTATCGGTCAAAGAATTTTTTGATCTATCCTTCACTTAGAATGATCTTATCTCCATGCAAGATTTTGTAATATCATGAACTGTTCCCTGGAAAATATTGGTTCACTGAGTTAAACGGACTTTCCAAATGTTCACATATGTCATTACACTATATAAAAAACGATACTTATTAATATAACTACCAATCACATCAGAAAGTATTTATGTATTGGGGATCTATCGAGTGAAAGTTTTCCAAAATTTTATGTTTTTTACTTGAAAGCTAAAGTTTTATCATTGGTAACAAATATTATCAACTTCTTGGAAGTAACAGGGTTCCCCCCCCACACCCTTTTTTTGAAAAAATGTTTGTCAAATGCCAATTCTGAATAACCATAGTTTGTCAACTTTTTGTTTAAATAAAAATGATGTTCCATAAAAATGGTGACTCATCCAGCCTGCCATTTGATCAATTATATAAGCCCTTCTCCTACAGGAAAGGATTTTATATGGGTGTACCATTTTGTCACATGGATTATTAAAAATATGTGTGCTCACAGATTTAGATTAAGTAAATGAATACTTTTTATTGCTGTATTAGTGACATTCTTAGGTAGAACTGACTGGTACATTTTAGTAAAACTGTCTTAATTCATGCTAAGGAAATAACAGTTTTACTCATCATTGCCTTTGCACCATTAATGCAAATGTCAACATAATGGGGAAAAATGTTTAATTATTACTGTGAAAAATAGTTTTGAATATGCAGCCCCCCCGAAAGGTGTAGGATACCATCAGAGGTCTATGGATTATACTGTGAAAACCAATGTTCTAGAGAATAATAGAGTCAATATTGCAAGGTGATCTTGGGTTCCAGACTTTTCCTGATAGATCACAGATCTGATAGGCAATGAATCCTCATTCCTTCATGGTGATAATGAGTGTGAGTTACCCATTTTCATGAGACAGGATCCTCCCTCGTGCCATAGTCTCCACCCAGCTTATTTCATTCAGTTTACCTCCCTAGGAACAAAGCAATCTGAGTCTGTAAATCTTGGTATTATGAACAAATTGTGGAATGACAAGATTTTGAGCTGGACATGGGAGAGTCAAAATCTCAACTTTTCTGCCTACTAGTTATGTGACTTCTAAAGTTAGCTCAGTCTTTGTCAATCAGTTTTCTTATCTTCCAAGTGCGGATAATAATATGAAAGCTGTAGGACTCCCATGGCATTATGAAAATAAAAGATTGTGTTCTGAGTCTATCAAATGAAGGATTGTGTTCTAGGTCTGTCACTCCCCTGAGTACATAATACATGTTAGTTCTGTTGGTGATGTCAATTGGAAGAGGGCCATGTACTCACTTAATCTTCCCGGTGACCCTAAAAAGCATGTGATCCCATTTTAGAGATGAGGAAAATGAGACAAAAAAAGGCAATCAATAAATAGCAACAGCTCTGATGTCGCCACTAACAACAATGAGACAACAAATGGCATGTACCATATTGCACTTACCATATTGCAAGTATTGTACTAATTATCTTAAATGTGTCACTTCATTTAATCTTTTCTATTGAACTATAATTGACATGAACATTATGTAAGTTTAACGTATGCGCCATGCTGATTTGATATATTTATGTACTGTAATATGATTACAACCATAGGGTTCGCTAACACCTCCATCACATTGGTTATTTCATTATTTTTATTCATTTATAATTTGTGATAAATCTCTTAGCAGCTTTCCATAATCACAACACTGTGCATTAGATCCTCAGAATGTATACATCTTCTAACCGCCAAGACTGTACCCAATAATCAGCATCTCCCCCATTCTCTCACATTTCTACTCTGTTTCTATGAGTTTAGCTTTTTAAGATTCCACATATAAGTGAAACCATATGGTATTCATCTTACTCTAACTTCTCTCACTTAGTGTAATGTCTTCTAGGTCCACCCATAGGATTTCCTTCTTTTTTTTTTATGGCTGAATAATATTCTAATTTAAAAAATGGGCAGAAGCTGAATAAACAGTTTTCCAAAGAAGACATACAGTTGCCCAACAGACACATGGAAAGTTGCTCGATAACACTAATCATCACGGAAATGCAAATCAAAACCATAAGACATCATCTTATACCAGTTAGAATGGCTATTATCAAAAAGACAAAAAGTAACAACAGTCGGTGAGGATGTAGAGAAAAGGGAATCCCCATGAAATGTTGGTGGTGCAGTGCCCAAATTGGTGCAGTGACTATGGAAAACAGTATGAAGCTTCCTCAGAGAAATAAAGCTACAATATAATCCAGCAATTCCACTTGAGTATATATCCAAAGGAAATGAGACAGGATATTAAAAACATATCTGCCTTTTTATCTTCATTGCAGCATCATTCACAATAGCCAAGATATGAAAACAACCAAAGTTGTCCATCAGTGAATGAATAAACAAAGAATATCTCATTTAATCTTTACAAGGCCCTGTGATGGAGGTATTTTATTGCCATTATACAGATAGAAAAAAAATGAAGCCCAGGGAATTCAAGGAATTTGCTCAAGATCAAGCACAGTATCTGGACGTGGGAATGGATGGGACTCTAAAGTGTTTATTCTTAAAAGCCACAAATACTGCCATCCATCTGTAGTTCTGGAATGTGTTGAAATATGCTTATATCCCTCTCTACTGATCACCGATTGTCTATGGGTGGAGGGACTCTACGAAGAGGAAATCTGTGCTACATTTCTTTTATGTGGAAGTTCTCCAATACGCACCAATGAAAAGCAAAAGTAAAAACATCCATGAGACCCTAAGCATTTCAATAAGATTAATTTCTATCACATTATCTTTTTTGGTAGAGCAAACAGTTTGACGCTGACAGGAGTTTCAACATTTATAGCAACACACATCCACCTTTACCAACATGTCACAATTTATAACAAAGCCTAATTAACTGGCTGTGAAAAACAAAAATCACAAACATCGTTATTTTTTCTTTTGTCAAACCCAGAGGTTTTAAACAATGAAAGAAATTCATATCATGGTTAAAGCCCATGTTGCTGGTTTCTCACTGTAATTAGAACCATGTGTACTTTGCTGGTGAGAACTACCAAGTTTCCCCAAACCTTTTCTGACCTTATAATATTTTGGATTTAGGTCACATATCTGAGCAATTGACATTCTCTCTTATTTGCAATTAAATTCTGAAGTTTTCAAACACTCTGACCCATCCTAATATTTTCATCTTTTCAGAAGTTTAAGAATGCCCTTGCTTGGGTTAATTGATCCCAAAGGGCTGTACTTTCTTATATTTTATTTCATTTTGTCCTTGACTTATTGTCCAAACTTACTGGAAAAAAATCATCACAATAAACTCATATTTAGTATTAAATGCTTTCAAAAAGAAGCCTACCAACAGCACATGCCAATTTGTCCCCCAAAGAGTGCATGAGTATTGGTCATGATGATTAAATGCCACACAGACAGATGAGAAATAGGTAACTCAGTTGTTCAAACGCCCATGATATCAAGACATCCGGATAATTAGCTTAATGATTGCCTTTTTATAAGGATTATTGCTATGCTGACAACAACAAACAAGGGTTCATTTCACAGAGCTGAGAGTTCACCATTGTTAAATGCTTTGCTATGCGCCCCATCATGGGTAAGTCCAATGCATTGTCTCTTACAAGTAGTTATTTCAAAACCAACTGGCTGGAATCAAACATCTGGTAAAGCCAGTTGGCGAGTTGGCAGCATTTACCCGTCTTCCCCATCTGGCTTGTGTGTGATAAAGTACTGGCATTGACTACCAGAGAGATTTTTTAGCCTGTAGCTGTGGAAATTATTAAGAAGAAAAAAGGACAGTCATTTGTTCTGGGTGGATTAGAAGCGCTAAAGGCTTGAGTGCTGGGGACTGCAACCAATGAGCCCTTTTGTGGCTTCTTCATCTGTGTAGATACGGCCACATCCACCTCTTTGAAATTCGAGTAATCCCCCTACCTTTTCAAGAGCATGTGCCGCCATGGAAGGTAATCAAGAGATGAGTTAAAATAGCCTTGGTTATGATTCTTGCCTTGAAATTAAACCCCAGCAAGCAAATTGTTTCTTTTTTCCCTGAGAAGGTTTTAAATCCAATTTATTTGAGGTTTCTATTTAAATGGAAAATACTGTACCATCTCATGCAAAGTGAAATCAATCTCTTCAGAAACAGGAGGAGGAGAAGGGAGAAGGGGAGAATGTGGGCCAAGCATATGTAGATTAAAACTTGCTTTTTCAAAGATTTTGAAATATGAAAAACTATCTCTGCCTATAAGATTAATGATGGATCCTTGGGACCACACCACTCTGTTTAACTGCTTTCTTGGATGCTTAATAGGCATCTTGAACTTAATGTCTCTAAACCCAATTCCTCATTTTGCTTCTGCCTAGCTTAGTTCTCTCCTAGGCTTTGTTCATGCAGCAAATGGAACCAACAACCCAGCTGTTTATGCCAACCTGTAGAAATCCTCTTTGATTCGTCTCTGCATTTCTCAAATCCAATTCATTAGATCTTATCTCCCCAACACATTCCAAATTAATCTCTTTCTGCTTCTATTACCCAGGACCATCTCCTTTCATCTAGACCACTGCTAGGGCCTCTTAGCTCATTCCCTTGTTTACATTCTTACTATAGGAAATCCATTCTCTACACAGCAGAGGGTACTTTAGAACTACAATGTCCAACATGGTAGCCATGAAACACAAGTGGCTATCAAACCCTGGAAATGTGGCTGCTTCCAACTGAGATATGCTATAAGTGCAAAATGCACTCTATATTTCAGAAACTTTGTACAAACATGTAAAACGCATTGTAAAGTATCTCATGGATATTCTTTATATGGATTACACTTTGAAGTTAAAATATCCTGGATGCCTTTGGATTAAAGAAAGATATTACTGAAGTTAATTTCACCTGTGTCTTTTTACATTTTTTTTTTTGCTTGTAACTGCTAGAAAATTTAAAATCACATGTGTGACGCACATATTTCTATTGGACAGAACCATTTTGATACATATATTATAAAATAGATCAGTCTCCCCACGCGTCCCTTTTGGTATAGCCCACAAACCCAGCCACGTTCATTTGTTTCCTTATGGTGTATTGGGTTGCCTCCGTGTTGTAAGTGTGGAGTTGGATATTTTTGAAAGAGAGCATATGCGACCTCTTGGCCCACAAAGCTGAAAATATTTACTACCTGATCCTTTATAGAAAAGTGTGCCAAGCTCTTATACATATATAAAGTTATATGCGATCCTTCATGAATCGAGCTTCGTCTGTCTCACCAATATCTTCTCAAGTCATTTCCTCTGTCCCATTCGATGCTGCGGCCAAGTCACACTACATGATGACGACTGCTGGCACCATCTTCTCTCAGGGGTTTACTTTGGTGCTTGTTTTCTAGTCTGGAAACATCTCTCTTCCCTATATCTGGCAAAACCCTGTGTTGGTTGCAAGAGACAACAGAAATGACCCCACCTAGTTTAAGAAAGAAGTTAAATTCAGTGATTCTATGAATTAAGCAATACACAAATAGGACTAACTTTATTCCGGGGTTTAAATGATGTCCACAGGTTTCTTTCTCTCCAGTGCTCTCTTCTTCCTCCTCTGTTTTCGCTCCAGATGCAGAAGGCTTTCAAAAGCTCCCTCAACCCTAAGGTTCTAGAGGTTCCTAGGGAGACTGTTACTGAATGGTTCCAGTTGGACCATCTGTTCCTGCGTGAATCCATCACCCTGGCCAAAGAATGTGTTGCTTTAATTAGCTCAGAACTAGGCTAGTTGTCAGCGTGGTGAATGAGGTACACCATCAGTTCTAGTACAGGGCAGAAGTGGGGCGCCTGTGTGGCTCATTCCATTAAACGTCCGACTTTGGCTCAGGTCGTGATCTCGTGGTTTGTGGGTTTGAGCCCCTCATCAGGCTCTGTGCTGACAGTGCAGAGCCTGGAGTCCACTTGGTATTCTGTGGCTCCCCCTCTCTCTCTCCGGCCCTCCCCCACTCTCTCTCAAAAGTAAATAAACATCAAAAAAAAATTAAAGAAAAAAGAAGGCAGAACTGAAGGTAGGGAAGGTGATCTTCTCAAGAAAATTAGGACCTTGTAACCAGGAGAATCAGGAAATGAAAACCGTGTAGCAAAAATCATGGATGTTTCGGGGCGCCTGGGTGGCTCAGTCGGTTAAGCGTCCGACTTCGGCTCAGGTCATGATCTCATGGTCCATGAGTTCGAGCCCCGCGTCGGGCTCTGTGCTGACCGCTCAGAGCCTGGAGCCTGTTTCAGATTCTGTGTCTCCCTCTCTCTCTGCCCCTCCCCCGTTCATGCTCTGTCTCTCTCTGTCTCAAAAATAAATAAATGTTAAAAAAAATCATGGATGTTTCACTGCCATGTCCATTAAATCTTGATGGAAGGGCAACATCTTCTTTTGGGAGTCTTCACTGATCCCTTCACCACTGTTCCAGCTGAGTCCTGTATGCATTCTGGTCTCCCATGATCCTGGGATTTTCCCTACATGAGCACTGCTTAGATCACATGGTAATAAGTGGCTAACTTGCCTCTCTCCTGCAGAGGCTTCAGCTTCTTGAGACAGGACTTTGCTTTTTGTATCCATAGTATCCAAACACAGTGCCTGGTATAAAGGAGGAACCCAATACATGCTGAGCAAATGTTTATTAATATGTACTTTATCCACTGTTTTCTCGAGTAAGGAATAAGTACACAAAGGACGATTACTCTGGTAATGACTTATAGGGTAAATGTGGAAACACTGAAGCTATAAGGTCCTTACTATGTTTTGGAGTGAACTGAAGAGGGATGGCAGGAGGGGCTGGGCCATGGCAGTAGGGAAAAAGGTGAAGGAACTTGATGTCTAGAAATTCTCTCTCTGTATCACTCATCTAGAAGAAAATTCCTAAATTATTGATCCAAAGCTTAGACCAATTTAAAAAGCTGCTTTTTACTGACACTTGCTTCTGTGCTAAACCCTATGCTATCTACTTTATAGAAATTAACAAATTAAAGCCTCTCAGTACCCCGTAAGGTAAGTAATATTCTACTTTTAGAGCTAAGGAAAGATTTTCAATAATGTTAAGCAAGCTGTTCAAGATATGCAGTGAATTAAGGCAGAATCTAGGTATGAATAAATACCTACCTCTAAAGGTTGCATTACCAATAAAGTGAAAAGAGGTATGTAAAGTGAACAATTTTTCTAAAACTCTTTCATGTTCCCAAATAAGTGACTTTGCGATTCAGGGTTTATAATTACTTTTAATAATTACAGGAAGTCATCGCTTGTTTATAGTAATACTCTTCAGAAAACTAACAGATTAAAACATCCACTGTTTATAGACTCCCAAAGGTCTACTGTCATCATAAGATTTCAGATTTCCCTGATGGCACCGGGTAAAGTCAGAATTCAGGTAATGCTCATGAGTTGAATAAAGAGCTCATGCTTTGTTGTCACAGAGTCTGAGTAAATATCAGATCTAGTAATTAGAGAGATATTAGAATTCAGCCATTTAAGTTCAAAAGATAATTGTTGATAAGGTAGCCAAGATGATGAGGTATTCTTATAATAATATGCTCTCATTATTTGCTACAAGAAGCAACACTTACCATTAATTGTATTTCTGGCCTCCTTCTTTCTCTCAAAAACCTCACAATCTAAAAGGAAGCAATGAGATAGATACCTAGGGTCTTGAGGATTTGAGAGTTTCATAGAACATATGAGTTGGTAGGGATATTCCAGATCATTTAGGTGAATGGTTCTGAAACTTCAGCATTCTTCGGAATAACCCGGAAGATTTTGTGAAAACAGGTTATTGGGCCCCACCTCTAGAGTTTTTGACTCAGCTGCTTCTGAGCAAACCTTGAGAATTTACCTTTCTTTTTTTTTTTTTTATGAAATTTATTGACAAATTGGTTTCCATACAACACCCAGTGCTCATCCCAAAAGGTGCCCTCCTCAATACCCATCACCCACCCTCTCCTCCCTCCCACCCCCCATCAACCCTCAGTTTGTTCTCAGTTTTTAACAGTCTCTTATGCTTTGGCTCTCTCCCATTCTAACCTCTTTTTTTTTTTTTCCTTCCCCTCCCCCATGGGTTCCTGTTCAGTTTCTCAGGATCCACATAAGAGTGAAACCATATGGTATCTGTCTTTCTCTGTATGGCTTATTTCACTTAGCATCACACTCTCCAGTTCCATCCACGTTGCTACAAAAGGCCATATTTCATTTTTTCTCATTGCCACGTAATATTCCATTGTGTATATAAACCACAATTTCTTTATCCATTCATCAGTTGATGGACATTTAGGCTCTTTCCATAATTTGGCTCTTGTTGAGAGTGCTGCTATGAACATTGGGGTACAAGTGGCCCTATGCATCAGTGCTCCTGTATCCCTTGGATAAATTCCTAGCAGTGCTATTGCTGGGTCATAGGGTAGATCTATTTTTAATTTTTTGAGGAACCTCCACACTGCTTTCCAGAGCGGCTGCACCAATTTGCATTCCCACCAACAGTGCAAGAGGGTTCTCGTTTCTCCACATCCTCTCCAGCATCTATAGTCTCCTGATTTGTTCATTTTGGCCACTCTGACTGGCGTGAGGTGATATCTGAGTGTGGTTTTGATTTGTATTTCCCTGATAAGGAGCGACGCTGAACATCTTTTCATGTGCCTGTTGGCCATCCGGATGTCTTCTTTAGAGAAGTGTCTATTCATGTTTTCTGCCCATTTCTTCACTGGGTTATTTGTTTTTCGAGTGTGGAGTTTGGTGAGCTCTTTATAGATTTTGGATACTAGCCCTTTGTCCGATATGTCATTTGCGAATATCTTTTCCCATTCCGTTGGTTGCCTTTTAGTTTTGTTGGTTGTTTCCTTTGCTGTGCAGAAGCTTTTTATCTTCATAAGGTCCCAGTAATTCACTTTTGCTTTTAATTCCCTTGCCTTTGGGGATGTGTCGAGTAAGAGATTGCTACGGCTGAGGTCAGAGAGGTCTTTTCCTGCTTTCTCCTCTAAGGTTTTGATGGTTTCCTGTCTCACATTCAGGTCCTTTATCCATTTTGAGTTTATTTTTGTGAATGGTGTGAGAAAGTGGTCTAGTTTCAACCTTCTGCATGTTGCTGTCCAGTTCTCCCAGCACCATTTGTTAAAGAGGCTGTCTTTTTTCCATTGGATGTTCTTTCCTGCTTTGTCAAAGATGAGTTGGCCATACGTTTGTGGGTCTAGTTCTGGGGTTTCTATTCTATTCCATTGGTCTATGTGTCTGTTTTTGTGCCAGAGAATTTACCTTTCTAACAACTTTCCAGGTGATGCTGATGTTGTTGGTATCCAAATCACATTTTGAAAGCCATGTATCTTAATTTGCAAATGAGATAATCCAAGGCCAGAGAAGTGAAAGACTTGTTCAAATCATGTTAGCTAATGGCATAGCTGAAAATGAGGCAAATAATAATTTATGGACTACTCTCTAAAGTGGAGATGTGTGTCTATGAGTTTTTGTATGTGTCTATGTGTGAATATCAATGTATGCAGGTATACGCATGCTGTTTTGTTGTTGTTGTTGTTATTGTTGGCCTATAAAGCATCCGTTACTCCTTCTTGTGGTCATGACAATACCTTCCCTGCTCTTGATTCCTATGATTTGAGTGGAGTTGGTATCATGCCTAACTGCAGAGACAAGCAAAAAGCCTGGAAATATTTTCAAAATTTATGTAACCCCTCTGATAGAGCATGTCGATTTTCCAGAATGTATCCTACAAATACAGTCTCGTGTTATATAAAGATATTAAATATGGATGTCCATTCCAGCACTGTTTTTTTAAAGTTACATTTTAGTTGGGTAATATACGTTGCAATCTTGGTTTCAGAAGTAGAATTCGGGGGTGCCTGGGTGACTCAGTTGGTTAAGTGTCTGACTCTTGATTTCAGCACAGGTCATGATCCCACAGTTTGTGACATAGAGCCTTGTGTCTGGCTCTGCCTGACAGCCAGAAGCCTACTTGGGATTCTCTCTCTCTCTCTCTCTCTCTCTCTCTCTCTCTCTGCCCCTCCCCTGCTCAGGTGCACACACTCTATCTCAAAATAAATAAACATTAAAAAACATTATTAAAAAATAAGATAAAAAAAGAATTCAGTGATTAAATACTTACATACAACACCCAGGGCTCATCACAAGTGCCCTCCTTAATACCCATCACCCCTCTAGCCCATCCCCCATCAACCCTCATTTGTTCTCTATCATTAAGAGTCGCTTGTGGTTTGTTTCCCTTTCTTCCATTCTCCCCCCTTCCCATATATTCATCTGTTTTGTTTCTTAAATTCCTCATATGAGTGAAATCATGATATTTGTGTTTCCCTGATTGACTTATTTTGCTTAGTATAATACATTCTAGCTTCATCCATGTCATTGCAAATGGCAAAACTTCATTCTTCTTGATGGGTGAGTAATATCCCATTGTGTGTGTGTGTGTGTGTGTGTGTGTGTGTGTGTGTGTGTGTGTCACTATTAGGTATTTACCCAAAGGATACAAAAATACAGATTTGAAGGGATACATGCACCTCAATGTTGACAGCAGCATTATCAACAATAGCAAAACTATGGGGAGAGTCCAGCACTGTTTTAACAGAAAAAAACAAAACAAAACACAATAGCAAAGAACCAAAATGTCTACCAAGAAGAGAGAGTTCGGGGGCGCCTGGGTGGCTCAGTTGGTTAGGCGACTGACTTCGGCTCAGGTCATGATCTCACAGTTCGTGAGTTCGAGCCCCGCATCAGGCTCTGTGTTGACAGCTCAGAGCCTGGAGCCTACTTCAGATTCTGTGTCTTCCCTCTCTCTACCCCTCCCCTGTTCACGATCTGTGTCTCTCTGTCTCTCAATAATATATAAACATTAAAACAAAAAAAAAAAAAGAAGAAGAGGGAGTTCAGCTGAACTATGGGAGATGGCTGTACTGGCAACTTATGTAGCCATTTCAAAAAATAAGAGAAATGTACTGATATTGATTACTGAAACTCTTGGAGAATTCCCATTGAGGACATTGAAAAACTAAGATCTAGGGGCACCTGGGTGGTTCAGTAGGTTAAGTGTCTGATTTCAGTTCAGATCTTGATCTCGCAGTTCTTGGGTTTGAGCCCTGCATCGGGCTCTGTGCTGACAGCTCGGAGCCTGAAGCCTGCTTTGGATTCTGTCTCCCTCTCTCTCTCTGCCTCTCCCCAACTTGTGCTCTCTATTATAGGGAATAGAAATATATGCATTCATGTAAATATACATCAGCACATAAGTATATCTGTGTGTATGGAGCTACCATTTTAGCATATAGCAATATATATTCATATATATTTATATACATATATACATACACCACATATTAATGCATATATGATCACTATGAAGGAATATGTATTTAAATATATCATAAAATTAATTTTCTCTTTGGAATTTTCTTTTCCTCTTATAATGTAGAGCTAGAGTTTGGTATTTGCATACGTAACACATTTATGCATTTTTCAGGAAAACAGTCACTCATTTAAATAATACATTTTAATCACTGTGCAGTTACATGTTAGAGCTCAGGTTGTCCTTATGTAAATGAAAAAAAGGGCTGGTTGCTTCAAAGTGGAACAGAAACTGAGGACCACTTAAAATAAAATAATCCTAGCATTGATAGGTTCAATCTACATAAACTTATATTTATTCATCACTTCCCATAGCTTATAAACTACCATAGCACAGATATGATTCCAGAATTTGAGGGAAGAATGATTATTTCAGCTTTTAGCTTCTTATGGAAGGTGGATAAATATTCATTGAAAAAGAGTTTCAAGTTTCTCAGACTCTAAACCTCACTGAAAATAATTTTTCTTTTCTTTTTTTTCTTTCTTTTTTTTTTTTACTTCCTCTTCATGTCATAGAAGTAACTAGAATTTTTTTTCTCAGATTGCTGAGAGGCTTGCAGGATCTCTCATTTAGGGAGAACCCATTGACTTTCTTGCTGAGGAACATGAACAGAACAACTAAATATGCACAGGTGTCCTGAGCACATGATGTAAACGTTGCTGAGAATTCTCAGTTCTTCTGTCAACTTGCCACCCCATGTTCCAATTTGTTAAACAAAGATAGTGGCAAAGTTGGAAGTACCTAATGGGACAGGAAATGCAAAGGCTGACATCTGTGAGAATTTAGGAATCACAGGGAATGTGTCTGCTCATTTTTCTCCAAGGACCAACCTCAGTCTTAATCCCCAGAAGTCTTCCTAATTCTGAAATTCTGTGCTTTAAAAATTGCCTCCTTTTTCTATGAATAATACACCAGATCTAAGTCTCTTGGGAACAGATGAAGGATCCCCAAGCCATTAGCACAACTGTTTCCATGTTACCGATGATCCATACCCTTCATTCTAAACTCAAATTCTAAAACTCAAATTAAAATGGCAAGGATACATCAACATTATGATTTAACATCTCATCCCCGCAAAACCTGATAATACGAAGTGTTTGCAAATATATGGAGCAATCTGAACTCTCACACACTGTGGGTAAGGGTATATGTTGATAAAACATCTTTGGAAAATTATCGGATGGTATCTTCTGAAGCTGAAAATATGCATATTCTTTCACCCAGAAATACTACTCTTAGGTTTATATCCAACAGAGATAGTCACATATGTGTGCCAAAAGAGGTATGTAACAATGTCTATAAATGTACTATTTGAAATAGTCCCAAACCAGAAGCTACTTCAATACACATCAAAAGTAGAATAAATCAATGCAATGTGGTATGTTCGTTCTGTGAAATACCATACAGCAATTAAAAAGAAGAAACAATTATTGTAAACAATGATATGGATGGATCCTGCCCACAAACTAGGTTTAAAAAACAGACCGGGGCTTCTGGGTGGCTCAGTAGGTTAAGCTACTGACTCTTTTTTTTTATTTTTTCTTGAATGTTTATTTATTTTGGAGAAAGAAAGAGAGACAGAGTGCAAGGAGGGGAGGAGCAGAGAGAGAGGGAGACAGAATCTGAAGCAAGCTCCGGGCTCTGAGCTGTCAGCGCAGAGCCCAATGCGGGGCTCAAACTCACCAACCGGGAGATCGTGACCTGAGCTGAAGTCGAGCACTTAACCAACTGAGCCACCCAGACGCCCCCTACCGACTCTTGATATTGGCTCAAGTCATGATCTCATGGTTGTGACATGGAGCCCCACATTGGACTCCTCACTGAGCATGGAACCTGCTCGGGATTCTTTCTCCCTCTCTCTCCCTGTCCCTCCCCCACTCACACTTTCTCTCTGTCTCTCTTCCTCAAAATAAATAAAGAGACATTAAAAAATAAATAAAAATAAAAGAAATCAGACACAAAGGAGTAAATAGGATATAATTTCATTGACAAAAAGAAGTTCAAATGTGTTCATTCATTCAAAAAAAGTTGGAAAACGAATATATGGTGTTGGAAGTCAGGATACTTAATGTCTGTGAGGGAAAGCAGGAGGTAGAAGGAAATACAAAGGGGCTTCTTGGATGCTGATAATATCTGTTTCTTCATCATGTGCTGGATGCATGGGTAAGTTTACTTGCTATAAATTTCCAGGAATTTTCAGTATGTAAGTTATATACTGACAAAGACAACAACAAAATCAATAGCTCTCATGATAGACTTTACCTGTTTCATTGTATCACCGATAGTGAAAATTCTAATAACTATAACACTGGTATAACTTTTTTCAGGTTACTGTGTTTTACATCTCCTTTTTAAAATACGAGATCTTGGGAAAAAAAATTCCTATGAGCTTGAGAAGACAGATGTTAGGACATAATCCCCTTGGGGTTAATTTAGGTGAGGTCCTAGTTCACATCATATACTGTAACCTCAACAGGTGCATAATCAACAGGTGTCTAACTATGTCTATGTCTAACTATGAAGTATATATATATATAGGTATATATATAGGTATATATATATATATATATATATATATATATATATATATAGGTATAAATTTTAAATGGTTAAACCCGAATTCTTCACAGATTGTATGTCACCTCAAATTCTTCAGTGCCTGGTGTCTGTATTTTTAAAGACCAGTTGAGTTCCATGCTTCTCTTTCATAGCCTCTGTGCCAGGCAGGACAGATACCAAGCACTTTCTCACTATGTTAAATGGTGGCTGGTTTCTGGAGACCATGGTCACTATCTCAGACTTAACAGCTGAAGGTCAAGCCCTTCAAAATGAGAAGCCAAACATTTAAAAGTTGCTCCAAAGGGTGGCGACAGAACCTTTTTACATCTGACCTTGAGCAAGATGGACTTTTGATTTCAACATCAATGGTAAATTCAAAGGAACAGAGCTTCTTTGATAAGGAAGTAGGACCTTAGCTAATCAGTTCAGCAGATCTCATCTCAGCTCTGAGAAACACTTCACATTTCTGATATTCAAGAGGAAAAACAGTCATATAGTGAAGAAACAAAGCTACACTAACGTGATAAGCAAGAACTTTGTCTCAGGAATCAAAGTTATCTCTGCCACTTTCATTATTTCTCCTTCTTACACTATTCTTTCACTTCTGCTAGAGACCTTATCCTACTGATGATTTATTTGGGTCCTTTTGTGTTAATCTCTTCTATGCCTTTCTATGTATGAGCCTTGTCCAATTTTATTTCTGTGGAAAAGTAACAGAAATGATTGGGAATATAGTTAGGGAAACGATTTTCAAGGATTTATGAAGCTAAGATTGTCAAACCCCTGATACATCCATGGAAAGTTGGCTCTCTTGACCACCGTGCTCTCTGAAAGCTGCATTTAACTCTTTGATCACTAGAGACCAAAGGCTACACAGTGAGTCCATACCTTACTGAGCTTTACTCTGGTGGCTTTTACCAAACAAGTTCTAAAGCTTCTGGATGTAGATAAATTCTGACAGCTGGATAGCTCTGGCTTGCCCCCATGGATGGTATAGTCAACTCACCATAGTTTTGAGTAATGGGGCATGGATGTAGAAATCAAGCCTGAGGCAAAACCTCAGATTCTCAAACAGATGAGCGGACAGTGCTTCATTCCTATTGTAATCCCTGTTCCTATCCCCTTTAGAGAAGTGACATAGCCTGCAACAGTGGTAAAGACACATGTCCAGAAACAGGTGCACTTGTGTCTTGAACAATTTGAGAAACCTGGTTTAGTCACTTAATCTCTCTTTGTTTTACTACCTACCTACCATCTATAATGGCTTCATAATAGTGTTATGATATTATAAAATATCTATCTATGTCAAGTGCCTAGGAAATGTTTTGGCATTTAAATTATAGTCAAGACTTATAATGAAACCTTGCCGTTTATTCATTTAGGTGGCAAGGCACCATGTCATACTAAGTCAAAACTTAATCCACTTTGCTCATGGTGACTTTCTCCCTGAAGCCTTTCTTCATTTCAATATTGATCTCACTCTTCCCATGTTTCATAACTCTTATGCGCTGGCTAATTAAAGCATAACAAATTAAAAAAGGCTATAGCCCTTGTGGAGATTACATACTAAGGGAGAGGAGGTACGGAATAAATAAGCACACAAGTAAATAAATAAAATGATTAGAGATTGTAATAAGTTCAAGGAAGATAAACAACAACAATAACAAATTATGTGAGAGAATGAGCGGGGTTGGGAATGAGTATGCTAACCTCAGTCGAGAGGGTCACTCTAGAGTTTTTCTGTACTTGTAGGAATCTGGAAGTCAGGGACCAAGACCAAGGCCAAGACTATTATTTCCTTTGTCTGGAGCTACTTGGCCCGGCCTACCATGGCAGACAGATTGCAGAGATGATGCCTCTTATCTCAAGTAATCATTCCACCTTTGGTCAATTCTAGTTGAGAAGGAGGCAAATCCAACAGGTGAGGCTGTTGCTACCTGGTGGCAAGTTTCATTATGGAAACAATGTCATCCACAAATAAGACCACTAGGTCTTTAGTGTCTGATAATAAATGCTAAACACAAAAAGAGATGGGCAAGTTAAGAAAAAATCCACTTAGCAATTTATACATCCAGAGATTACAGAAAATTCTTCATTTTCTATCTGTCCTGGACTGTCTGTCACAGACTCATGTTACAGTCATCATCATCCTCATTGTCATTATCATTGTCTTGGGATGATCATTATCATTTTCATCATTTCCTTCTATATCCCCTCTTGGTCACTGGGAAGAAGCTGCGAATTAGAATCCCATTTCTATGTTTTCTGGTTAGATACAGTCAATGAGAGGCATTTGAGTGAGTTTTGGAAGGTGGATGAGAAATCAAAGCCATTGTTCTCTAGTGGAAGTTTCAGCCAGTTCATGTCAACAGCTTTCTGGGCTACTGAGGATTCCCAGGTAGCTGAAATAATGGACGGTGGTTTGCTTTATCATCTGTGGGATCTTCTGAAAATAAAAACCTCATCAAAATATCTAGAGTGGCTTCTATTTTCTGTTGAAAGCTTGACTGATATGCCATTCCTCATTTTTTATGTTGTGTTCCACATAAGAAGCAAATTTTATTGGTCAAAGTAATTCATTAGGTAAGTGGGCACTTGGTTTAAAAATAGCTATCATTCACTGGGGACTTATGATGTCCGAGGCACTAAGTTAATTGCTTTATATGCATTTTATTATTTCTAAGTTAATTATAAAAAAATAACATAGAGAGAGCTCATTACTTGGTTTACTCTAATAGTAACATTTTGCCAAAATATGGTAAAATATCATAACAAGGATATGGATATTAATACAATCTACTGATTTTATTCAGAGTTTCACAGTTTTACTTGTATTTGTGTGTGTGTTTGTGTGTGTGTGTGTGTGTGTGTGTGCGTGTGTGCATTTAGTCCTAAACAATTTCAGCACATGTTACAGGCTCATGTATCCACTACCACAGTCAAGATAATGAACATTTAGTTCCATTACCATAGGACTTTATGTGTAGTTTTAAAGTTCAAACCCATAGGTGCTATTATTATATGTAGGTGCTGTTATTATCTATTTCTATTTTCCAGGCAAGAAAACTGAAGCTTAAATAGTATAAGTCAATGGCCCAAGGTTATATAACTAAAAAGTATCAGAACCAGAATTTGAACCCAAGTTATTTAACATCTGGCCCAGTAGGAAAGAGGAAATGCCCCTGGAAGATAGCCAGTGAAGTTCCCAATGTCCGACCGAACATCTCTCTGACTTTTCAAAAGAAAAAACAAGACAACCAGACTTAAAAGCTAGCAAGAGATGATGAAGGAATTATGGTTTTTCCATTGTTAACATGCCTCCTTTCCATCTGAAGAACAACTGACTGTTTCTTTCAAATTCCGTCTTTTAACATTCAACAATACTGTAACAAAACAAAATAAATGCATTCTTTTCTCCAACTTTTTAAGCCTTTTCTAGCTCTGACCTAAACAAGTGATTGGAAAAGAACTTCAATTTGAGCTGCTGGTACATACTGCTCATTCCTTCTTCTTTTTTTTCTTCTGTGACTTTCCAATGGATCAACCACTTTGACAAGAAATAATTTGACACTTTGTGGAATTCATTCCTTACTAAAAATGATATAGCTATTGATGAGTTAGCAGTTTTTAAAGTCATGCAGGCAGCAAACATATGTCTTTCTTAGAAACCAGATTTGAAGATAATAGAAAAGTGTTGATAATGTGAGCTTCAAGCTGGATGTAGCTAACCACTGAAGAAGCATCATAAATCTCAACAATATTGCCAACTCTCAACCATTGGTGGTAATAGAGGTCTAGGAGAGCACAAATACTATAATTGAAATCTACTGATAATTTAAAAACTTCATTTTACCCAATAGCTTCAGTGCCCTCTTAGGCCAAACCCTTGACAGGAATGGATATCAAGTGGTCAATGTGACTAATTTGAGTTTCATCTCCTTCTTCCTGTTTTGGCTCAACCTAGCAGCAGAGGTGCTCAGCCTTGAAACTGCAACAAGCAAAGCCTATCGTTGAGGGGCTGCTGGTGGAATTTGGCTCATGTCTCATAAATACAAAGAACTGCAATTTAGACTTACGAAAATATCTTCAAAGAGTTTTATACACAAAGTAACAGAGGCACAATGTAGGAATACAGGAAAGTATATGTCATACATAGTTAAACTTCTATGCTGTCTCTAGATCACTACCTTCCTGGTTTAGGTACTATGAATTAATATTTTTTATACCTATTATTAAGATGTGAATAACAATAATACTATGTTTCTTTCATTTTGCATCAAAAGCTAAAACTTGTTAAATACAAGTCTTCAAACTTTATAATTTTTAAAACTCTGTTTTAACATTGCTTGACTTTTTTTATGTATCAGGGCCATCAACAAGTGGAAATGCCTGTGACACTGAAAGATCTTTAAAAGAACTTAATAGGTATTGGGTAAGTCTTCCTGACATCATACTAAGGGGTACAGTTATCTTTGATTTTCAAAAGGTAGAGACTACTTATTAAATCTTTACTATAATGTATATAAGGTTTATGAACATCTCTAGGTTTTGAATTTTTTAATGTTTATTTATTTTTGAGAGGGAGGGAGAGGTGGGGGAGGGAGGAAGGGGCAGAGAGAGAGGGAGACTAGGTTTTGAGATATTTACCCACTCGTAAGCATGGTCTTAGTGTGAGTGTTCAATGGTCAGAGACCTACTGTTTAAAGAAAACTGGTGAAATCATGGCTATGAGGGTCCCGAAAGCCTTGAAAAGTATAAATATAGTTTCTTCAAAAGTATTTATCATTAGGATAAACAGTTAAATATTTGTAATGGAGTACAGAGAATGAGAAAGACCCAGATTCTCATACCTAAAAAAGATCGAATGTTTCAAGGTGTGGGCCGTTCGCATGTTATCTACCTTCCTACCTTCTCTAACCATATGGAAAGTAGAAATGGTAAAAGTTACATTTCAGCGCTATTAGAATGGAAGAGAATATACACACATCAGTTAAGCTTCCCGGGTTACACCATGAAAACAATATCCAAATTTCAGGAGCTTAAAACAAAGTTTTCTTTTCCCACTTGTGTGTCCCCTGCAGGTTGGCTGGGCTGTCCGCTCCATCTCATTGTCGTTCGTAGTTTGGGAATGAGACCAAGAGAGAAGACATGCTCTGGAACACCTGCTACTGTGGCAGTGGAGAAACTCTGCACAGTTTTGCATCAGTAAGTAATGCTTTGCTGAGACGTGAAGCACGTCACCTCACTTATGCCTTTCCCAAGCTCTAGGGTAGCAGGAAGCGCATAAAGCCACCATATGACCCGACACAGAGCAAGAAGTGGAATATTTGGCAGCCAGTTCAAATGCAGAGCCTGACGCACTCAGTAGATGGTAGCAAATACCACGGCAATACACAATACGATCAGTTCTCAGTACGCCAATAATTGCCAATCTGCCAATACAGCAGTCTGTGCCAGAGAGACTGCCCCCATCTCTGCTCCCCCCCCCCCATATGTTACCTTCTTCCTTTGGTAACTGGTTCTCCAAATTTTCACTGGATTCACAGTTCTTAAGCCAAAAGGCATTTTCCAGCCTCTTTTGTAGCTAAGAGAACTCATGTGGCCAAGGGCAAAAGTGATGTTGGTGGAAACGGCTGTCCTTGAAAGGAAAGGCCTTATCCTTCTCTTTCCTCTTTCCTGCTGGTTGGAAAATGGACTTGGTAGCTGGAGCTAGAGCAGGTACTTGTCCTAAAATGTTACTTTGGAAATGGGTTCTCCAGTAGTAGAAGAATAAAATTAAAGTCCCATTCTAGTCCTGGAATATCTGCATCTAGACTTTAACTGAGAAACTGACTGCTATGTTGTTTAAATCATTGCTCTTTGGGACTTTACTCCTCATTTTATTGTCCATGATAGGGCTCAGCAAATCTATACACACATATACCAATTAGAATGTTTTTGGCTGTAAATAATAGAACACCCAAATCAAAACTGGCTTAAGCATAAAAGACAACTAGAAGTGTCTAGACATGGATGGTTCCACAGTTTTGATGCTCCATAGTCTCAGGCTCTTTCTTTCTGATCTGTGATCTCCTGCACATTGGATTTGGTCCCTGTATACTTATAAGATGGCTGCTGTAATGGCAGTAATCCTTAATACTTAATATTTATGGCATAAAGAGGCAGGGGCCTCCCATTATCTCTCTTTTTATTGGGAAGCAAAATTCCTGATGGCAGCTTATGAAGCTCTCTGCTCTTCTTCCCCCCCCCCCCACTCCACCGAAAACTTTCTCCTTCATTATCTATAAGAAAACCACATACCCTCTTCTAAACCAATCATTAGCAAAGGAGGCTGGGATTATTATGTATGGCTTAGGACATCATGACTCATCTCACAGGACTGAGTAATGGACTACCCGTCCCTGAGCAAACTGCTGCCCCAAATCAGGATTCTGTAGGTTAAGGAAGAAGGTGGAAACAGTGTCTTCCTCAGCAGTTAAAGAATCTGTCTACTTTTTCCTTTACTTTATTTTAATGTTCATATATTTATTGGAGAGAGAGAGGGAGAGAGAAAGACAGGCAGAGAGAGAAGGAGAGGGACAGAATCCCAAGGTGGCTTTGCACCACCACCAGCACAGAGCCCCACGTGGAGCTCAAGCTCACGAAGTACGAGCTGAGATCAAAAGTCAGAGGCTCAACCAAGTAAACCACTCAGGCACCCCTAGCTTCTCCTTTACGTTTGTACTTAGCAAGTCATATAGCTCCATGTTTGTTCTAAATATACAGAACTACAACCTGAGAGGCAACGCAAAAAGGATATCTCATCACTGCTCTGCCTTTCATCCATCCCCCTACCTTCAACTGACTCTCAAACAGCAGACATTAGCTACATTGGTTTTTTTTTTTTTAACAAATCGTATAACATTACTGCCTTTGCTTAAAACCCACTGAAAACTTCCCACTGCGTGGATGAAAATATCCACACCTCTGACTGTGCTCTACAAGGTCCTATGCCGTGTGACCCCGGCTTCCTTCAGTCCGACATCTCATGCCACTCTCTCCTTCCCTCACTGTGTTCAGTCAGAAGGGACTTCTGAGTATTCTACAAATGGTATGAACTCATTCTTACCTTGGAGACTATGACTGGGAGTCATGATTCCCCATAAGATTTTACCTGAATGGCTCCTTCTGGTCCCTTCAGGTCTCACTTCAAATGTATCTCCCCTGAGAGACTTTCTCTGACCATTCGGGGGAAAGGAGCTCCCTCTACTTCACCTCTCTATACCTTTACCTTTTGTTTTCATCGCGTTATTTTTACTATCAGAAATTATCTCATTTAAATATTGATGTATTTTTCCTTCTTGTTTACTGTTTTACTCCCACTGTCTTCAAACTGGAAGGCAGCTGGGGCGTCATCCATGTTCTTTATCTATGTAGCTCTAGCAAATATGTCAGTACCTGGTACATGGAAGGTGTTCAACAAACAGACAAAAAGTTGGGCGATGGTGGTGGTATTCGAGATCATCCCTACCTGGCTGACAGAAATGGCATGAAATCAAATTTCATTTGCCTACAAAAGTGAAATGTCATCCTACCTCATCAAGAGTGTACTGACTCAAATCTGTGAAGGGTCAGAAAAAGCACAGTTGCTATTATGAAATGATGTGGAAAGCATAAGCCTATCCATTCACTTTTTATTCACTCTATTTATTGAATTGAATTGAATTTGTGTCAAATTGTGTCAAACCATATGTTTGACCATATCTATCTATCTATCTATCTATCTATCTACCTATAACCATATATATGTGTATATATATAACCATATATATGTATATATAGCCATATATATATATATATATATGCATATATATATATATATAAAACCATACACACACACACACACACACACACATAGTAACAACATGTATCTTATTCATGAAGGCTATTTCGGAGGCTATGAAATTGCCTCCTAAGCTATGGTCATAATTCAGCAGAAATGGCTCAAGGAAAATAAAACTAAATGTCAATCCTACTGAAAAAAGGTATCAGATTTTAACTTTAGCCAATAATAATGCCCAACATCAACTGGCAAAGCTTATTCTTGGGTATGAGGACTTGCTCGGCATTTTATATTGAAGTGTTCCTTTCTGTGTAAATCTGGAACACAGGACACAGATTCAATGCTCGGGTGGAAAGAGAGTTTACAAGTGACAAATATAAAGAAAATAAGCAAAACAATTCAATAGGCAGGGGTACCTTTTCTGCATGTTGGGGGGGGTGATCCAGGGAGAAAACTTAACTGATTATATTACTAAAATCCTCATTTTCTCGTCAAGAAAAAGGGCTAATCAAAAACCCAACTAAAATGAAACCTTTTGATAAAAAAGGTTTGTAAGTGACTGCATTTGAAATGCAAGTTGTTTGTAATAACTCCGGGATGAAACAGTGGTTTTTCCATTATGCTCCAGGAAATAGATACTTGCTAAAAAACTCCTTTAACTTTTTCTGGCATCTATTGATTATATGCATAGAAATTAACTGAAGAAACCAATTAAGTTTAAAATTTAATGGTGTTCTGATGCTGTTAATTTACTGGCTGACTCAATCAATGTGTCACCCTGGATGGAAATCTATGCCCTCCTCCCATGTGCTAGAGAACTCACTGATGCCCTTTCAGCTAAAATTATAGTGATCACAAGAAACCACAGAACTTGGAAGCAGGTACCATACAAAGAAGTGAGAGAGTGACAACAGCAACCTACAAGAATTTAATCTATGTTTTTATAGAGATCACTGAAATTGAATTTAACAAACGTCTTGAGTAGTTTTGACTATCTTAGGGCTTGCCAGTTTTGGAACTCACTAACTGTTATATAAGCCACACCCATAACAAAAGGTAAAATTTTCTCTACCAATAAGAGCTTATGCATATGTGTGTGTGTGTGTGTGCGTGCACGTGTGCATGTGCGTGTGCATGTGTGTGTTGTAATTTTAATTTGCTTGCGAGGAAATGAAAAGAAGTTCTGGGCATATGCCATGATTTAATATGAAAAAAAAAAGCATGGTTACTCTCGAAGGAGATTATTCCATTTATCATAAGATATTAGCATACGGAATAAGCCTAAAGCTTAAACAGTCACTTCATGACAGTGGACTTTCCTCATGATACCATTTAAGACAAACTAGTAGTAATAAGACACAAGTCACTAGAATATCTTACTTTTCACAGAATGTACCAATGATCGTTTCTCTATTCGTTTAACGTATTGTTTCCTTTTAAATGATATTTTGTTAAAAATGGTTTTTGTATATACGTACATGTATTCAAGAATACTTCAAAATACACCAAAATGTTAGATCCTGTTTATCTACCATTAAAATGAGAATTTTCCCAAGGTTTTCAAAAGTGTACCTTTAACAGCCAAAATATATTCTATTTTATCAATGCCTCATAATCATTAACTTTCTCTCTTCTACATAGCAAGATTTTACAACTTTTTCTACCTTGAACTTCCTTGTTGCAACCCAGAAAACAGCTCTGGGAGAGATGACTTCTTTCCTCCAAAGGTGTTAACCCATTGTACACTACAACCAAAAGTGCCCACGGTACTCTCTGTCATGGAGGAGTAACCAGAAAACCAGCAGAGAAGGGCGCATCTACTGTCCGGCCCTGTGTCCCATGAGAGCACTGCTAAAATTACATACCATGATTGCAGTGGAAGAAAGGCAAATGGAACCACAAGGGCAACGGTCTTCTGCTTGAGAACAGATGAACATAATAAATGAGATAGGCTTTCATTCTCAACGACACTATGATGCTATGTTGTGGGTAGCTTGTGCTCTAACGTGAGAGTTTCCACAAAAACCATAAAGACCACTGTTACGGAAAGGGGATGGAAATAAAGTGAGGGAGATGTATGGAGCAAGGCTTCAATCCCTCTTCAGGTTGGCACTTCCACCAAGATCCAGGATTCAGTGAGGACTGCCAGGGAAGCTGAGAGCAGATTGGATGCTGCTAGGAAAAAAAAAAATTGGGCCACATGGCCAGTTCAGGCTATGCACACACACGTGCAGCACAACTGGTGTGGACCTCTTCAGGATATCTTGGCCAGGTATTTGCACACTTTCGGTTGCCTGTCTTGGGCTCTAAGAGCAGATCTTTATCTGTTTTACATTTGGGGGTTTGGAGAAAGATTTCACTTAAAGGTATCTTCTTCTTTTTAAATCTATCTATCTATATACAGATACAGATACAATTTTTAACGTTTATTTCTTGTTGAGAGACGGGGGTGAGGGGAGGGGCAGAGAGAAAGGGAGACAGAGGATCCAAAGCAGGTTCTGAGCTGAAAGCAGAAAGCCCGATGCCAGGACTCAAGATCATGACCTAAGCAGAAGTCAGAGGCTTAACTGAACCACATAGGCGCCCTTCAATATATTAAAAAAAAATTTTTGTAAGTTTTTAGCATAGTGGTTCTCAGTGTGTGATTCCCAGACCAACAGCATGAGCACCACCTGGGCACTTGTTAGACATAGAGATTCTCAGGCCCCAGGCCAGCTCTATAGAACCAGAAACTCGGGCAGAGGGACTCAGCAACCCTTGTGCTAGCAAGTCACACAAAGTCCTGCCTCCCCTTTCACTGGCATCTCTGTGTGTATATTCATCCTCTGTGTTTGGGGCTCCACTCCTGGGAAGGGGCAAGGGATGCTTTGAATCTGGAATGTGGAGAAGAGAAAGACATCCCCACAGAGATCTTGCCTCTGAATGCAATCGCTAAAAATATAGCTCAGCATCTTTTATTAAATGGTTATGTTCCTGCTGGCATCTACCCTGCACCTTATTATGCTAAAAGTCTGTCTCTTCTCTGGATCTGAGTAACAGCACTGAAAAATAAAAGTCCTTTATTCGTGGAGAAACTAGACCCCAGAGAGTGAGTGGTGAGGGGGGAAGAAGAAAATCACCCTTCCATTGATTTCTTCCATGATGTAAGAAGGGAAACATGTGATGCATCCGATGGGCTGGGATGGGGCAGGGTGAGCTAAAATTTCCTTCCAAATCTGGAGTTCTGAGATTTGAAAATGTCCACTTTTTTCCTCCCCTCTTTTATTTTAATTAATACCACCCTAAGCAGTTTCCAGCTAAGTTTTTTTTTTTTTTTTTTTTTAGAAAGAGGAAGCATTAAAAAAAAAAGCCTCATTCCTCCTGTCCTTCTGAAATCTAAAAAAGTAATTTTTGAGCCCACTTGGAAATTGGGGGAAAACCATAAGGTCCCCATTTTGGATGATGGAACAAGTGTTCTCTCCAGCCCCAATGAAGGGCCTTCAGTGCATTCATTTACCACGAAATGGTGATTAGTGGGAGAATCTAAAGAAACTAATACTGATAACACAGCTTGATTTTAGAGTTAATGATTTTAACACAGCCTCACTGTGTTTTCCAGAGCCTCAGGAATCTTGGATTACACATGAGAAGTTTACTTTTATTTATCATTTTCTTTTCTTTCACTAGGGATGATATTACTTCATGGGCACTTGACTGGGGCATCTCAAAATGAAAGTCTTATACGGGCAAATAGGGAATTAGGGAAAAAGCAGCAATGAGATTTCTTTGTATTGATCTTATCACTCATTTCAAAGATGAGATAATACCTTCTATCAACTGCAAACACTTTCATTCAGCTCCCATAAAACTAGTATTAGTTCCATTTATTTTGTCCTCCGAACCAGGATTTAGTCATATTTATTCAATTCTCTGAACTTGTATTTTTCAAAAATGAACATTCAAGGCTAAATCATTGCTTACTTCTCCTAGTGCATTAAAAGAAGCAGGGAACAAAAAATCACGTTTGAAATTAGACCCTACTTTAAAAATCTTATTTCTTTCTAGAAGATGGATTCTGAACTCCCGATCAAAGTGTAAAAATATACGAATTTTTAAACATTATCAAGGGTTGTTAATGTTCTAAAGTCTGTCTATTATCTTTGTTCTTAAATGTTGCTGAAGCTTATTATCCTAAAGACTAGGAATATTTGTGGTGGATCTCCACTTTCGCGGCCAAGAGGCTCATTCTCCCAGATCCTGCGGGGGCCACGGTTCACTGGGAATTGCCTTCAGCTGAAGCGAGCCTCCTTGCCCAAAGTCAAATCCCTCCCAGGGGTCACCCTGCATTCAATGAGCAGCAAATGTGGGGAGAGAATGGCCTGCCTCCCGGCCTAAGGGAGAAAATCCTGAAGAGCTTTCCTGGGGTGATGGCTGTAGAGTTTGCTGTGACTGCATCACAACTCTGCTCCTGCCTCTGTCATCCTGGCTACCTTGTACCTTCCCTCCCACAGGTGCAGGTCCTGGGGCCATTACTCAATATAACTTCTTAAAAAATTTTTTTTAAATGTTTGTTTATTTTTGAGAGAGAGAGAGAGAGAGAGACAGAGACAGAGAGAGAGAGAGACAGAGTATGAGCAGGGGAGGGGCAGAGCCAGAGGGAGACACAAAATCCGAAGCAAGCTCCAAGCTCTGAGCTGTCAACAGAGAACCCGACGCCGGGCTCGAGCTCACTGACTGGGAGACTGTGACCTGAGCCGAAGTCGGTTGCTTAACCCATTGAGCCACCCAGGTGCCTCCTCAATATATCTTCTGCAAGCATATCTCTCCTAGAGTCTGTATCCCAGAGAACTTATCTGAGAAGATATTACTAAATATAACATGATTTACCCTTTCCTATAGCAGTAGTGAGAAAGTTTTTAAAAAGTAGAAACTCTCCAAATATATCTACTCCAACCACACAAGATTCTCAGCCAAGCAACTCTAAGTGACCTACATATGGAGTATTTGTCCATGAGACATCTGGGAATGTCACAGTAGTAGTTGCCATCTTAGGATTTATTCCCAGTTGAGAATCTTCAGAGACCCTTAAGAAGACTGGGGTGAACAACAAACAGAATTAAAATCCTATGCCCTGGTGTTGAATTGGACAGACCATTTAACTTTGCTGAACCCTCTTAGAAAGGATAAAATAGTGAACAAGTGATCTTGGTGAAAAGCAAAGCTGTAACCATGGATTATCAAATATCTGCCTACTAATTCACACAATAAAACCAAAGATTAAAATGTTTCGTGGATTCATTGCCTTACATAAGAGTGATATGGTCAATTATTTCAAAGCATGATTCACAGGAAAACTTCATCAGAATGACCCAGGATTTTTGCTAAAAAGGCAGATTTTTGGATCCCCACCCCCATCTACTGAATCACAATCTCTGGGGGTGGTGTTAGGAAGATAGCATTTTAACTAGACATTCTTGGTAACTGTTATGCAACCTGAAGAGTTACAGGACAGGGGTGGGTGTGGGGGCTTTGAAGAAGAAGGAGAAGAAGAAGAAGAAGGAGAAAGAGGAGGAGAAGAAGGAGGAGGAGGAGGAAGGGGAGGAGGAGAAGGAGAAAGAGAAAGAGAAGGAGGAGGAGGAGGAGGAGGAGGAGGAGGAGGAGAAGGGGGCTGAACAACCAGCTCTTATGGATTAGCAACAATAGTCGCAAAGAACTGTCACTGAGAGCTGAGGTGTGGATGGATGAAATGGCTTTGCCTAAGGTCCAAACAGCCCAAGACTTCCAATACTTCTTAAAAGCTTAGGAATGGGCTTGAAGGCAATGGACTTCTCTAACAATCTATAGCTGGGGTTTGTATCAAATAGCATACAGCGAGGGAATGTAGATAGAGGCTGCCAAATTCAGTTACGGAGCAACACTGCTGGAAAGACCTGACACCGAGATCAACACTGGGGAGGAAGAACACCAGGACCAAGTAGGAGATGACAGACTGAGGAAAGAAGGAGGGACCAAGGGGTTCTCCACCAGGGGTAAACAGAATCAAGTTCAGGAGAAGCAACAGAATAGATGCAACACAATAGACGAAACACACAAAGGTTTCAAGCCAGGGAACACTTAAGAGACGAAATATATATGGTGACCCTATTTCTTACGAAGAAAACGCTGGAAACCTGGAAAAGCTGGCACAATTCTTTTACAATTGGGTCGAATATAGGAGATCTCTTATTTGAAGCTGGAGAAGACTCATGCCCATTTAACAACACAATTGCAGCCACTGCTATAAATAGACAAGTTGCCCTAGGTGCCCCACTGATAACAAACATCTGTTAACCTGCTTCTACTTCCATTGAATGTGCAAAGAATTAATTTTTCGTTTCAGTATTTCTCTTTACGCTTTATTTACTCAGATGTGCCCCAGAGTTCAGTTCAGATTTCCAGCAGAGTGCCAAGGCAAGAAGGCATTGAAATTGTTGCATCTTTATCAATGAAGGAGAAGCACGGAGAAGATTATGGGGAATGTGAAAACCTTGCCTGCAATGAAAGACTTGTATCTAATTGTCATTTAAATCATGGGGTTGATGAATAACATCCCAGGAATAATGAGTATTCAGCTTGACAAATAGTTCCTTAAAAATTATCTAACACAATTTTGGCATATTGCTGTTTGTCAAATTACTTCTATGCCAGATGCTTACACAAAATCTGTTGCCCATTGCCAAATGGCCTCACTGCACATTTTCTCATTAGATGGCATTGATATTCTAGGCAGAGAATGTATCAAAATATAATTGAGGACAAAGAGATTTGCACTTGTGTTCTGCACGGACAATGCCTGTTGCCACTCCCTACCTCCACTCACCTGCTGTTTCAAGTCCATTCCTCATCCACTCATTTTGGGCATCCGGAATAACCTCAGTCACTGAGGACAGGACTCCAGCTTGCATTTTTATCAGAACAGGAGTGAGAAGTGGCTTGAAGAAGAGTTGCATTTATAACATGCACTATTTCTGTCATTTTTGAAACACGCTGCATTTTCTGATTGGAGACATTTTCACATCCTAATATAGGAGCTGTCACTCCCCAGCACAAATTACATGAGGTTGAGAGGAGTCTGCAATGGCTCTCTTGTCAAGACAGAGGGTTTGGGGCACCACCTCTGACCCACTCAAACCCCATCATTCTTAAAAAGAATTCAAAAATCTTGAGCGGGTAACTCCCAAGGTTAGCGAACACTTATGTCTCTAGAGATTAATCCAGTTTTTCAGTCTTAGTGAAATAAAGCAATGCCATAGCAGTGAGGGGGAAAAATGAGTGTCTGGCTACATGTAGTGCTTCAAATGACTTTATATTATCATTCAAAGAGGAGAGGAGATGAGCCCATGATTGACAACTACAGTATTCAACATTTACAATCCCCTCTTCAGGGATATTCAGAATCGATTGAAAAAGAATGCAGTGTTTAGGAACTACTCAGGGGTACTTTTAGTAAAATGCTTTAAATAATGATTGCCCAAAGCCTGCTAGACACTTTGTAAATGTCAGAAACACATTAAATATGTTAAATGGGCATGTTCAATATGTAGAAAACAACACAAGTGATTTACAATCAATTTCACACATGTCCAGGAATGCCTCCCTGATGGAAGACAAGAGCGTCCTCTCTGACCGAGGCACACCGATCCCAAGTCTTCATTTTGGTACAGGATTTTCCTCATCCAATGCCTGGTCTCCAGCCTCAATCAGGCCATCAGAATTGCCCTTTAATCCTTGTATTTATCATCAGCCGACTGTCTACCTCACCGTCATTGACTGTTCTGAAACTCCACCTCTCTCCTTCAGCTTGCAGGACTCATTCTTAGCAAATGGCTCTGGCCCCTGCCTCAGTGAGTGAGTATAATTCATCATTGTGGTCCTTCTCAATTTTCCATCCTGTGTCTTTATAAATTTTTCATGCCTGTGTACATCTGCACCTGTATTTTCCCCATCTTAGATGTTGAATTTTCCTTTTCTTTTTTTTAAGTCAACCCCTATGTTTTCTTTGGAAAAAGTCTAGTCCGGACCTCTGCCCATTTTTTAATCAGACTGCTTTTTTGGTGTTGAATTGTATAAGTTCTTTATATACTTTGGATACTAACTCCTTATCAGATATGCCATTTGCAAATACCTTCTCCCATTCAGTAGGTTGCCTTTGTAGGTTGATGGTTTCCTTCTCCATGCGAAAGCTTTTTATTTTGACTTAGTCCCAGTAGTTTATTCTTGTTTTGTTTTCCTTGCCTTAGGAGATATATCTAGAACCATGTTGCTACATATAGCCACTGTTGAAAACAGTATGGAGCTTCCTCAAAAAATTAAAAATAGAAATACTGTATGATCCATTAATTTTGTTCCTGGGTATTTACCCAAAGAAAATGAAAACACTAATTCAAAAAAATATATCCACTCCTATCATTTTTGCAACATTATTTATAACAGTCAAGCTATGGAAGTAACTTAAGTGGCCATCAATAGATGAATGGATAAGGAAGATGTGTGTGTGTACATGTATATAAATATATGTGTGTATACTTATACATATGTGTATATAAATATATGTGTGTATACACACATATAAGTATATATATATATGCACATATATGTATATAAATACACATACACACAATGGAATATTATGCAGCAATAAAAAAGGATGAGATGCTGCCAGTTGAGACAACATGGATGGACCTACAGGGTATTATATGAAGTAAAATAAGTCAGACTAAGAAAGACCAATACCATATGATTTCACTTATGTGTGGAATCTGAAAAAAATCCCAACGAATAAACAAAAAGAATCAGACATAAATACAGAGAACAAATTGATGGTTGCCAGGGTGAAGGGGAGAAGGAGGTATGGGTTTCTAATAATGGAATGAATAGGTCATGGGATAAAAGCCACAGCATAAAGAATGTAGTCATTGGTATTGTAACAGCATTGTATGGTGACAGATGGCAGCTACACTTGTGGAGAACGTAGCATAACGTATAAACTTGGTGAATCACTATGTTGTACACCTGAAACTGATGTAACATTGTTGGTCAATTATACTCGAAAAACAAATAAAACCATTTCAACCTCTCTGTGCTTAGAACATTATTAGGAGTCAACAAATATGTGTTGAATGTATAGAAGAATGTCCAGATGGAGAGAGATGATGATAGGGATATGAATTTATGGATAAGGTCTTTTTTTGTAAGTTTATTTATTATTCATTTTGAGAAAGAGAGAGAGAGAGCACAGTGGGGAAGGGCAGAGAGAGAGGGAGAGAGAATCCCACGCAAGCACCCCACTGTCAGCACGGGAGCCCTATGCGGGTCTTGAACCCACGAACTGCAAGATCATGACCTGAGCCCAAGTCTGATGCTTAAATGACTGAGCCACCCGGGTGCCCCAATGGATAAGATCTTAGTAGCTTTTATCTTTTGTGATGGAGGAGTAACTTCAACACCATCTCTTTTTCTCCCTTTAGAGACATCACCACATGTCTTTTTCCGTATTCCCTCAAGTTTCTCCTCTACTGACAAATTCTTTAAAATTTATTAATATGTTTGAGTTTTTACCATACTAGGTACCAATTTCACTCCTCCACTCAGATTCAACATTTCTCATGCATTTATTTAACAACTGCTTCTCAAGAGCTTATATGATCTGTGACACATGGTGACTCAAAGACGTGTCTAGGCTCACAATATTTTTTGACTGCTCACTGCATGAGTGGGGTGATCAGATATCATCTCAATCTAGACACTGCTTCTTTTTAGGTAGGATGTTGGCACAATAGGCATAAACTGGATCACTCTATTTTTTACCCATTTCAGTGTGAAAACAGAACCTAACAGTACTAAAATCCAGAGCCTAGACTCTGGAGCTAGATGGCCTGAGTTTGAGACTTTACCCCTACCTCTTACTTGCTGTCCTTCCTTGTGAAAATTTTGTAACCTCTGCCCCTCAGTGGGCTCACTGTAATATGGGGATAGCCACAGTACCTTATAAGGTTTTGTTTTAAAAGAGTTAAAATGAAAGCGCTTAGGGCTGTGCCTGCAATGTAGTAAGTACTATGCAATTATTATTGTTAACTGGTATTGTCCTTATCACTTCACTGAACTTGCTTTCACTAAAATGAACAATGAACTCCAAATTTCCCAGACGAATGGGCCATTCTCTCTTCTTAATGCATTGGACACTTCTTAAAAATCTATTCCTCCGGCCTCCATAATACCCTATGTCTGGAATCCTTTTATTCCTGTTTGTTTTTCCAGGGCGATTTTGTGGGATCTTTTCCTCAAATGTGCTGTGCCCTGGGCATCTGTCAATGAGCCATTCTTGAACGTCAGGCTCTCCCTGAGTGATGGAATTTACTCTCAGGCTTCACCTACCAACCATCTGCTGCTGACTAGTGAAATCCAATTTTTTCACCCAGATCTCTCTGCTCACATAGCCAACTTTCTGCTCAACATTGCTGTTGTGTGTTCCAAGTTTACCTCCAACTCAACATGTCCCTAACTGATCTCATCTTCACCCTACGTCTGCCTTTTCTTTCTTATTCCCTTCGTCGACAGAACCACCATCAGTTTCCATATACAAAGCAGAAACCAGAGAAGGTAATTTTTTTGCTCTCATAGCCTCCAAGCCAATAATCACGAAGCCTTCGATCACATCCCCGAAGGATCCTGTGAATCACCCCGCCTTTCCAACCTCAGCTCCATAGTTTGAACCCTCACTCTTATCCAGCCTTGCCTGGAACATAGAAACCTCCCACTATTCTCCCTGCCTCCGGTTTGCTCCTAGAACCCATCTCCCAGGAGCCCATCAGTCCACGCTGTCTATGGCAAGACGGGCTGCAAATTCAAATGTCAAGCTTTGGGCAGGTATCGTGAGTGAGTGAAGCATGCTAGAGTAAGAAAGAAAATATTGTCTCTCTCATTTTTCTTCAAACATGTGGTCTACTTGGTGTATCTTTCACTTTTTCACTTTCAACAGATACATGAGTACAGACAAATACTTCTTAACTATAGGAAAAGTGCCATAAACCTGGTGATAAATGGTCTTACTTATTTGGGCTCGGAGTTGGCAAGGAAACAAAGAGTGGTGGGACCAAGACCACCTGGACAGCTCCTGTCCAGTCTAAATGAGACAGTCACTAGTCAGCCACGGCCAAATGATGCCAAGCACAATATGAATTCAGAGATATTGTATCTTTTCATTTTTTGGAAGGAGGGTAGTCTTATGATTTTTAAAAAATGTTTCTTTATTATTTTTGAGAGAGAGAGGGAGGGCGGAAGAGAGAGAGCGAGCAGGGGAAGGGCAGAGAGAGATGGGGACAGAAGATCCCAAAGTGGGCTCCACACTGACAGTAGAGAGCCTGTTGTGGGGCTCAAACTCATGAACCATGAGATCATGACCCGAGCCAAAGTCAGATGCCCAACCAAGTGAGCCACCCAGGTGCCCCTCTCCTGATTTTTAAACATAGGAAGAATTTTAGAAAGTCAATACACTCGGCAAACAGATACCAATTTTTTCAGATCACCAATTTGTACTCTCTTTCTGATCTCTACATCAGATTGTATCAATCACTTACTCAGAAGACATTAGGGTCTCCCATCCCCTACAGAATACTGTTCAAGAAACCTAGCACAGCAGGTAAGAACTTCTGTGTTCTGGTGCCTCCTTCTCCCCTCTTATCTCTCTAAAAGCCCTCTCCTCTCTAGTAATTCATGCTCTGGAGATGGCAAAGGGAGTCTCATTTCCTGCATTCATAAGGTCTTTTCTTATTGTCTATTTCTTGTTATGCTGCCCCCTCTAGCTGTAACATCAATAACTCTTTCTTTGCCTGACAAACTTCTATTCAACCTTTAAGGCTTGGTTATCACTTCCGGCAAAGGCGAGAAGAGTGGGGAGGGTCTTCCCTGGCTCCTGTCTCCTGGTCACATTATCACTGCATTTCCCCTACTATTTTGTGGAGACATGTCTGTCTTTCCCAGAGTAGATTCCAACTGTCTTGAAGGAAGGTGGTCATCTCACTCATATTTATACCTCAGCAGCATGAACCCTACCCCCGTGTGGACACACAGGAGGCATTCAGTAAAAAAAAGTTTGTTTGTTCCTTTCCCCAGTATAAATGGGGAAGTGGTTTCTTGAATACTAACCAAGATCTCTTAGAATTTATTAAGAAAAGGCTTTAAACAGTCATTTCCAGCTATATTATTATTTTTTAATCGACATCATCCACAGAACAGAGGTTTGTTCCCATTTTACAGTGGAAAAAAAAGTGAAACTCAGAGAGGTTAGGAGACTTATTCAGGTTACATAATTACAAAAAAGTTGTTAAATTCTACTTCTTTTGCCTCCCATATCCAGTTTTCCTTTTACAACATCAGAACTACTTTTAATGTAGTTCAAAGTTTCAGTGTTCGGAAATAAGAGGGTCTGTGACCTTCACAGGAACAAAAATTACGTCTTTACCTTCATTAACCTTTAAGTGAAATTTATCAACTCCTTCCATTATGTAAGAAGGTAACAAACACTAGAACAAGAAGTTCGCGCAACTACATCCAGATGGAAATCGCCAAGATTTTCCTGCCACAGCAGAGTTGTTGCAGATTATTTGAAATTCTGTTTATGTTCTTCATTATTTCAAACTATAGCTGCTATTAGACTCACTGATGGGTCTTGTTATTTACTGCATTAATAAAGGAGTATGTATACTATTCTCTTACAAAGAGACTTCTACAAATACGTTTAACATGTGGATTTCAGTATATTTGACTTTTTTACTTACCTCATGTGATTTGTAGCATGCATTGAAAACATTATTCTGGGAAGGGGTCTGTGGATGTGACAAGACCGTTAAAGCCTCCATTGCACAAAACAGATTAAAAAGCTCTGAGACTATCTTCTTATGTCGTCCCTCACTAGGAGAGTACCTCAGGCATGCAAAGGTCTGTCACACACACTCCTGCCCTCTAGCAGGAAGTGACCACACCATTGACAGATTCTTGGGCTTGTATCCTGGCCCTGCTACTTAATTACGCTGAATGTGAATGGGGTAAATCATTAAACTCGGTGCTTTGGTTCCTTCACATGTACCTATTTTATAGGACTGGTGTAAAATTAACCAAGGTGATATTTTAACGTGTTCAGTTCTGGACCTGGCAATTCCTGCAGTATGTGTTGATTTTTTTCTGATTACTATTTATAATGTTCTTTCCTGCTACAGCAGCACAGAGCTTCAGAATCCTTCTCAGTATAGCACTGCAGCAGCCACTGACAATTGATTAGAGGCGACTTGAGAGGTGGAAATTATTTGACAGCCTCGGGATTATTCAGTTTATGGGCCTGGGCGTGCTTCCCCCTGATTGTGAGGTACACTACTCTGTGGAAACATACACTTAAAAAAATTTCAACTGCCATCTACACTTATCAACGTATTGTCCCTATCTTTGGGATGGACTCTTTTGGCTTCGTCCGTGATCAGACCAGAAGCTAAAGAGTTTAGGAGCTGTGGCCACCGATACCTGATGCAAAGCTGTTTCCTGTAGAGGAGACAAGTGACTCACTGGGGGAACAGGTAAGACCAAAGTAAATGATGCTTACGGATGAATGTAATGATCACATTCAGAAAATTTGTGGAGGGAGTTTACCACGGGCAGAGTTGAGTAGTTGACAGTTTCGTTGTTAGTTCACCGTTCAATCCTGGCTATGGCTTTTACTAGTAGGGTAAACTTGAGAAAGTCCTTTCAGCTCTCTAAATAAAGCTCAGTTTTTTGTTCTATAGAATAAAGTAATGCTACCATGAATATCATGAGGCTGCCACGATGTGTCTTGAGCTGATAAGCATCAATGTAAGAACAGCACATGGCACATTTACTTTCCTTTTTTTTTTTTTAACCTCACTTTTTAAGTATAGGATATCAACCCAATACCATATAATCCTCTTAAAGTTTCTTACCCAAATGACCAAATACAACCCAAGAGAATCTTTTAGCTCACCCTTTACTGTTGAACAAACTCAAAAATGCAACAGACAGATAATTGATGGCCCTAAGTAAAGCACAGTGATCAGATCCAAGGCGTCAGCACGAGGCTATAGATCTTCTTCTCTGACGACTCCAATGAAGACCTCATCAAGTAGCAACAGCATGGAGATTATGCACTCTGTCCAGTGGACACCGTGTATCGCGACTCATGACTTGGGTCCACATGAGCAGTTCTAATTAAATGGACATGGCAGTGAACCACTTATCACACTCACTGAGCCCCTTTGTCATCTCAAAAGATTAAGCTTCCACTGTGTCTTTTCCAAGAGTGAAGGGTTTAAGAGGAAAGCTGACTTGGTGATTCCTTTTAGATGTAAGTCTTCTACCCATCTGGCAGAAATTGGGTGCTGAAGTGTGTAATTCAATTTCTTTTAATTTGCACTCTTTAATGACAGGCATATATAAATGATTTGTCTTTATAATTTACTGTCCTGTTGGTGAGCTCATAGCTAATTCAAATTCTGAGGCCATACAGGGAACTTATATAAGGTACAGATGGAAGGGAAGGGGCCAGGTCTCTTGCCATTCTCTTCCACATTTACTTCCCTATTCTTTAGCCAGGGGTCAGCAAATTCTTGAGATAAAGTAACAGATACTAAATATTTTTGGGTTGGCATGCCATATGGTCCCTGTTAGGACTATTCATCTCTTCCATTGTAGTGTGAAAGTAGCCACAGACAGCGAGTAAACAAGTGATCATGGTTGTATTCCAGTAAAACTTTATTTACTGAAACAGATGGTGTGTCAGACTGAAGGTGCAAGACATAGTTCGCTGAACTTTGCTTTAGGCTAGCGGTTCTCAGAGTGAGATCTCAATAAAAGCAACATTACTTGAAGGTTTTTTTTAAAAAAAATGTACGTTTCTGAGCCTAGATGTACAGAATCAGAAATCTTGAAGATGAAGCCCCAAAATCTGTGTTTCAAGAAGCCCTCTAGGTAATTCTGCTGCATGAGAACCCCTGCGTTAGCCTAAGGGACCATATGTCTGAGGCAGATAGAATTCCCTCCTACCAAGTTAACAGCTAGAACTCATTTCAAAAAATTTTCATGCTGAATGCTAATTTCAATGTCTGGAACTGCATCAGTATTTATATATTTGTTCAATATAAATTATCCATGGAGAATTCCTCTGAGAAAATTAGTTTGCCCATACTCCATTGCATAGATCATTTGTTCATTCTGACTGATTAAAACAATAATCTCGCAAAGCAGATAATCCTTCAGTGCTCAATTCTATAAAGGTGCACATCCTACCACCACACAAATTGGGATCGAATTATAGGCTATTTGGTGCAATCAGAAGACTTTCTTCTAACTGGTCTGAAGTGATTGATACCACTTCCCCAAGATGCAAAATTATAAATCGCAGAAATAGACAATGGACTATTCATAATCTGCTAAGCAGGTATCTGAGTAAACCAGCTAGTTTTGCAGTAAAGAAAATGCTCAAAATGCAGTGTGTGTCTATACATAGACACACACACACACACACACACACACACACACACACACACATGGCATGCCTTAAAGCTTAAATACCAGCAAGTCCAAGTCTTGTCTAATTACCATTGGATTAGGACAAAAACTAAACGAAGAGGGTGACTATAATTATCAAGAGAACTCTTCACACACGTTTTAAGTTACCGAAAAGTTATTGGTAAAACTAGATAAATTTATCTTCCCATAACAACCCTGTGAATATTTTATAGATTACAAAATGTGATGTTAAATGTAGTAGAGTAGTGCTTGAGATTACAGGAGTTGCAAAGGGTAAATCTGGCATCTGAACACAGATTCATCTTAATTTCAAGAAGAGCTCGCAGCAGCAGAGGCAATGGACATTCCACAGACGCGGTACAATGTTCATATTCCTGCAAATATTCTTAGGGACAAACAGTTCAATGGCCAGCTCTTCACTGGAGAGTTGTATGTTTCCATGGTGTAACATCATTACTGGAAAGCACATACAAGGACTGTACTTCCAGACTCAGTCCATTTAGCAATGGTCACGTGACCACTTCTGGTGGAAATAATGCACGTCACACAAGGCTGAGAGAGCAAAGAAATAAAGCAGACTTGAGAACCCTTTCTAAGAAGTAACACTGGAGATGATTACTGGTAGGCAGAGGTTATGAGGGAAAAATAGGTCAGGAGCCTCTGAGTGTTTGAAGGAACCATGTTGCCATAAGAGAAAGCTCAGATTTAAATTACAAAAAAATGTATTTAGCCATCCAAGCTTAAAGCAACTCTTAGGTTCCCAAATTACTAAGAATAAGAAATATGCCGTGAAAACTGTAGAGTCCGAGGGGGCCACTCTGCCTGGCACTCTACTCAGATGAGGCCACAGGGGATGATGGGCAAGGAGGACCTGCCATGTGACTGAGGAGGGCCATGGAGGAACATGGACCACTAGGGCAGGGATCCCTACAATGCCTGTTGGGCAGGATTTCAGATTGGGAAGAAATGGTGACTCCGTTTCTTTCCCTTGCATTCCTGCCCTGAAGGGCACTTTTTATTGCTTCTGTTCCTGCTTCCACACATATATTTGGTATGTGGGGTGGGGTGAGGGTCAAATCACGCATGTTATAGTTTCTAGGAGGCCAGACGATGAGGAGTCTCGTCTAGTCTGGAAGAAACTACTCAGATATAGGAGACTCTGGACTTTGGCTATCTCTTCTGGTGAGGGGGATGGGTGTTGTTCTCTGTGTGGGGACATATTTGGTGGCTGGAGATAAGTACTGTGGAAGAGACACCCGGCCGCCTCCCAGAGCTCTTCTGGAAGTGTTCTTCTTTCATAGAGCAAAGAAGCGACCAAGAAAAGGCTGCCTTGCTAGAAACTCTATTTTCCAGGTTCCTTACAATGAAGCGGGACCACTCACCAAGACCATGTGAGTTGAACGGATGTGACCATTTCTGGGTCTTAGAAGTAGGTGGGTCTTTGCCACTGTCTGCCGTTTGATGGAGATGCTCCCAGTAGCCATAAATGACAGAGCTACAATAAGGAGGATTTGAGGTTTCCTGAATCACCACACAGAGGAGAGCCACCTGCCATGCAGGTACCCATGAATCAGTTTTCATGTGAGTGAGCAGTGAATTTCAGCCACTGGATCAAGAAGCCAGAGTTATATAGGATGCTAACATCAAATTTCTGCCCCTCAATTCTTATCAGATGCCTGATGCAGAGCAGCAGTCTTTAGGAAAGTTTGCCTGTGGGATAACCGATGCTCTTCCCTAGGTAACTAAAATCTGTTTCTGGTTTCAGTCAGGCTAGCTGAGCACTGCTGCATGAACCGGGTCATGGTGCAACACACAACCACTGGAACTACTTTTATTGAATCGTGGGAGGCCATCAGCCCACACTAAGGAATGCTGGGAAAGCACCCCATGAATTTTGTGATATATAGTACAGGCTCCTCCAACCTTTCTTTCTTCCTCCATTCACTCACTAAATATGTATTAGCAGACACTCTGTGTTAAGCACTCTATTAGGGTGTTGGGGTTTGCTGTAGATACCATTATTTTATATGGTATCCTCTTTATTTGAACCTGGAGAGGTTGCTCTCTGGTATTGTGCCAGGAATAGCTGTTCCCCTCCTAAGAAATTGCCTGGATTAAGCTGGGAACCTCCTAAATCTTGTAACCAATCTCGTTTCCCTCTTTGCATTGCCTGTAAGGCTTAGAAGGCTTAAGGCCAATTTGTAGCCCACTGCTGGCATATTTATAGGCCCCCGTGACCTTCTCTCGATGTGTTCACTTCCCTCTTGGCCTCCTCACAAGTCTCCTATGCTTGCTTTCCCTGGATCCTGACTTCTTTCATGCGTACATTACATTTTATCTTTCCCTGATGTGTGGGCTGCATCCCGGCAAGTTACCTTTAATCTTTTTCTGAATATTTATAAATGAAAAATGAAGAGAAGAGAAACCATTTTCAGCACCATTAAGAGGTTCCTAATAAAGTGGGCTGAATCTGGACAACAGAAGTGGAGTCAGCTCTATCTGTGAATGAGAGCCAAGGTGTCACAAAGACGAGCATCTGTCTCCCTGAGCACCGGGGATTATTAATACCCAGTGACTCCTTGTTCATTTTTGAAGCTCTATGCTGATTTAATCTCAGCTTTTCACAGAGACATCTGTTGGTCCCACATTTGTGTTAAACTGATATCAGAGTCCAAGTTTTGGAATGGACTCTGGGCGACCCTTTAATTTATTCTACTTTGTACAATATACACCTGCTTCCCTCACATTTGGGGACCACGTTATTAGATGATCAATTAATGAACACTTGCTCAAATGTGAACATTAGCCTGGAACTCAAGAAAGCAATTTGGCCCCAACTTGCCTTTCTAAATGTTTTTTCCTATTACTCCCTGAGGCACCAGCCAAACTAATTGGTGCCCTTGGAACATGCCTTGTGATTTCTGCCTCTGTCCTCATTTCTCTTATTAAATGCATCTGGGTTAAGAAAAATAGTTTATATTCATCAAGCACTTATCTGCCAGGTATTTGTAAATCACTTTATTTGTTAACTCATTTAGTCCTTGCAATGATCCTACCAGGGAGATAGTATTAGTTTTCCATTTTACAGAAAGCAAACTGAAGGCAGAGGAGTAAGAACTAAATTCCTTTCATGCTGACATTACATTTTGTCTCTGTCTTCCTATGTCAGATATAGCGATATAAGCCACCTTTAATGCATAAACAAATGAAAAATTAAAATAGCAAAAATACTTCCATTTCCAGAAAGGGCTGTAATTCCAACTCCCACCACCTTAGTCTCCAGCCCATTCTCTTGGCCACTACACATTTGGTTCTTGAATCTAGTTACAATTTAGTATCCCTTGTGGAGCTTTTAAGAAATACAAATGGCCAGGCGCCACCTTAGCCCAATTAAGTACAAATGCCTAGGGGTGTGGTCAAGACATTGGTAGGTTAAGAACCTCTCCAGGTGATTCTAATGTGTAGCTAAGTGGCAATGCATAGTGTTCTTTAATCTTCCTAGCATGGGAGGTCTCTTCCTTCCATGGTGAAGACATCAGTGGAATCAACTCTCCTCTTGCCATAGTGCTACTGATACATTGCCAAGAGTTTTCCCGAAGAACCTTGGAATCCCATCCTAGACCTTCTGAATATGCACAGTGCAGGGCTTTTGAGTCATAGGTCTAATTAAATGCCATGACTTCCTCTGAAACTTGCTTCCTCTTCCATAATCTTCACCCTGAGTTTTTGCCCACAAAACTGTGACGCATCTTTGCTGAGCGAGCTTTGACCCAAATATCACAACTGACCGGCATCCTTTCCGGCATTCCTTTCTTGGGTTTATTCTATCGGTTAGAAATATGGGCCCGAGTACAATGAAGAGAAGTTCATTATATAAGCTCCTATAAGCAGTTCTTATAGGAGAAACAACTTGTTAATTCCTTTGCTAGCTAATGATACTCTCCAAGATAAATCCAACCATGTCATTTATGAGCACACAATCCTTTAGGGCCTGAGTCCATCCATTTTGGACAGAGTTCCATTTTTGCAACATGGCTGCCAGGATGCTGCATGAGCTCTCACCCTGGTGACCACTCTGGTCTCACATCTTCTCATACCTATCCTATGCTCATCTCTCCCCAGGTGCACTGAACTGCTTTCAGATCCTTGGATTCATCAGATGCCTTCTTGACTCCAGACTTCTGCAGGTATGGTTCTTTCTACCTCAAACATTCTTTCTCATCATCTTACCTAGATACTTAGGGCCTCAGTGTGAATGTCAGTTCTGATGGGGAACTATCCAGAGCCTTCCCCAGCTTGGGTTAGCACCCTCACCTCTGCTCTCAGAGCACCCTGGGCTAATCCCCATCACAGCACAAATCACCCAATTTTGAAAGCACCCATTTACTGTTGTCTCCCCTGGATCTCATAATCATTAAAGCAGGGTCAATGTCCTATCAGTTACTCTATCCCTGATGCTTAAGATCAGAGAGGATGAGTCAGTATTTGTGGAGTGAATCTTCTGAGGTGGGCATTTTTTTGGGCCATTTTATATATCATTTTTGGTTTATACAGGAGGTGGTATTAAACACTTTTCTCTTGAATTCTTTAGATCCTCAAAGATGAAATCATCAAAAATGACAGGTTTCAGACAAATGATGTTAACTCTAAAAGATATACCAATATTCTGTCAGTCAGCCAGCCAGTCAGTAGGCTACAAAGCCATTTGTAGAGCTTGCCTGCCTGAATAATTGTTGAGTATACTGAATAATTCTACCTTTGATCAAGAGTTCTGTGTAAACTTCATCCTCATATATGTTTTATCTCCATTGGAACACAGGAAGAGTCAGGGATGGGATATGTTTCTGTCTGAGGTCTTTTTTGTTTGCATTAAAATGGAATAAAAAGTTCTCATTATATAAACACAAAGAAAGGGTTAAGTAATGTCAAGCTCTTTAATGTACTTTAAAACAATCATTTTAAGTGGAGAATCTGATGAGTTTCTATAGATGAATCTGTTTATATAACATTTTTTATAAGTAGTAGAGAATATTTACACTGTCTTCCAGTGAGTGTTACTTATAACAAGTGCCTAGCTAGAAGAGGCTGCATTCAGAGACAAGTATAAAGGCAAGAGATAGACTAACCTTCCAGAGATTATAGCCCTTTAATCACTGAAAAAGCTAAATTTTAGTAAATTACTGAAAAAGCTAAATTTTAGTGCAAAGCATCCCAAGTTACCACAACACACACCACCAACCAGGTATTAGTAACACAATGTAAAAACCCAATTTTATTTATTTTAGGTCGAGTAAATATTTAAAAAGAGTTCATTGTCAATTTGGTTTTGATAGTGATTATCCCTTCCATGAAGTTAAAAACCACCTGACTTTTGATTTCTCCCACCAATTACAAGGATTCATCTTTCCTCTGCTTTCACCATGGAGAAAAATTAAAGGAGTGCAATATTTCAGGTGAATTTGTAGAATAACGTGGCCAAAAGAATCTTCTGTTCTGTACAAACTATGCCTACTCAAGTGTAAGGCTGAAAATTACTGTGTTGACTTTAATTTCTCCATATTAAGAGTAGAGAGCCCCACAGGTGGTCCACCAGAAATGGAGGGTCTTTACCCTTAGAACCACTATTTATTGAGAACTAATTCTATGTTACGTGCTCTACACGCATTTCCTCAATTCATCCTGATGATCTCACCATGAAGCTGTCTTCTTGTAATTCCCATTTTCATGAATGTGGAAATTGAGGCTTAGAATCATAGTAGAGTGGGGAATGGAACACAAATCTGTCTGATCCCACTAGCCTAGGTGTAAAAGGCGTGAATTATTTGAGCGTCTACACCAGGCATTGAGCTGGGCACTGACGTATAGCCTGAACAAGACATTCGCATAGCATCTGTTGTACAGCAGTGAAGATAACATTGAAATGTAGTTTAAAGTGGGAATTATGCTACAAAAGGGGAAGAACAAAACACGCTGGTAGCATCTATCAGGAAGAATTACATTACTTACTGAAGGCCATGTATGAGAGAGGCTTCAGGCAACAAGAAGACATTTCAGCAATGAACACTAAGGATGGCAATGGCCTGAGCCTGGTTGTTAGAAGTAGGGATGGAAAAAAGAGAAAAGACTGGAGAGATGTTTAAGCAGTAGCATCAAGGATGCCTGGTAGAATGGATGTGGGCGTGAGGAAGTGAGACAAAGCAAACATGTTTCCCGAGAGGCTGGCTTGAATGAGGAATAGATGAATGTCTTAGTTCTTATAGGCTGCTAAAATAAATTTTCATAGTTTGAGTAAATTTTTAAAAAAAAAATCTTTATTTTTAAGAGAGAGAGAGACAGACAGAATGCATGCAGGGGAGGAACAGAGAGAGAGGAAGACACAGAATCCAAAGCAGGCTCCAGGCTCAGAGCTCTCGGCACAGAGCCCGACGCGAGGCTCGAACTCATGAACCATGATATCATGACCTGAGCCGAAGTCGAACGCTCAACCGACTGAGCCACCCAGGAGTCCCTGTAGTCTGGGTAACTTTTAAGCAGAGATTTATTTCTCACGATTGTGGTGGATGTAAGTGAAAGATGTGGGTGCTAGCATGGTCGGGCTCTGGCGAGAGCCCTCTTCTGGATTGCAGATGGTCAACTTGTTGTATGCTTGCTGACAGAGTGAGGGATCTCTCTGGGGCCTCTTGTATAAGGGCACTAATCCCACTGTGAAGGCTCCACCCTCATGACCTTAAGGGGCCCTACCTCCTAAGACCATCATCTCAGGACTTAAAATGTCAACATACAAATTTGGGGGGGACATAAACATTTAGTCCACTGCAATACAGGTGCTGTTCACTGATGTGAGAATAACGTGTGCATTACCATGCTGGTAGAAATGTGTACTCCATTTTGAGCATATTGAATTTGGGTACCTTTGAGAAATCCAAATGGTGATGTCTCATAATTGCCTGAATAAAAGGGCCGGGAGTTTGGAAAAAATGGATTAGGTTAGGTAGCAACCGTCTAAGTCTTTGAAGCCATGAGAGTGAATGAATGAACTCACCCAGGGAGAGTGTCTCTAGTGACAAGAGAAAAAGGCAGCTCTTCTGTGAAAGTTGAGAAAAGACCAAACCCAAGGTTAAGTCCATTCCAAATGGAAAAACAAGCATCACATTCAACTTGCTTTCTTTCTTCATGCTTCTCTGGGGACAGGATCCTAACTAGTTATCTCACCTTCTTTTGTTTCCATACACACATTTGCAGGAGCTTAAAAGTCTTGTTTTATGGTTGGAGGTAATCCACTGAGGTGGGGGTATATAACTATTGGTATTTCAATCAAAACCGCAGTTCTGACTCATGGTTTCTTATCTCAAAATCTAGATGCACACTCATTAACGAAAATATAAATTTAATATCGTTTTCTGCAAATAATCATGAGTTTATTAAAGTTAATATAATGGGGGACTCACGATATGCCTGGGGATTTTGTGGTTTGTGTGCATTATCTTTTTTTTTAAATTTTTTTAACGTTTTTTTATTTTTGAGACAGAGAGAGACAGAGCATGAACAGGGGGAGGGTCAGAGAGAGAGGGGGTACACAGAATCAGACGCAGGCTCCAGGTTCTGAGCTGTCAGCACAGAGCCGGACGCGGGGCTCGAACTCACGGACCAGGAGATCACGACCTGAGCCAAAGTCGGATGCTTAACCAACTGAGCCACTCAGGCGCCCCTGTGTGCATTATCTCATTGGATACTCTCATTAACTCTTTGACATTGTACTTTCTTCATTCTCTGCTTAACAGATGAGGAAACTACGGCTCCAGGAGAATAATATGCTGAAGAAAATTGGACTAATCAGTGGCAAAACTAGGGTGGAAATCCAGGCCTGTGCATGTTCCAAGTGCAGCGATTCTATATTGCCACACAAATTTTCTTGTTCTCTGTCTGGGAAGCAACACAGTCTCAACATCTTATAGGAACGCTGCTATCCGACTATCCAGGATTAAATCCTGGCTCTACAGTTGGGTAGCCATGTGACCTTTGGCAAGTTCCTTTTTGTTCTGAGCCTCACTTTCCTTATCAATAAAATGGGGACAATAATAACAGTATCCATTTCATGTTGTAAAATGACATGTAAAAATACGGCTCACATTCTCAGGGAGGTGCCTGACACATAGTGCTTAACAATTTACAATTTGTGTAATTATTATTATAGTTTTTCTACAAGGGCTGTTAAGTACAGTGAATAATTTTTATAGCATACGTATGGCTTTATTACATTGTTTATCAAATGCATGTGCTTGAATATTTTGAAGGGAACAGGACTTGTTAATGTGAGAAACAACCATTTCTCCATTATCTCCTTCACAAAGTAGACTCATTAATGCCTGTGTACCCATTTGAATTTTATACACTACCGCAGATTTTTTAAAATTATTATTATTTTTTTTAATGAAATTTATTGTCAAATTGGTTTCCATACAACACCCAGTGCTCATCCCAATAGGTGCCCTCCTCAATACCCATCACCCAACAACCTCCTCCTTCCCACCCCCCATCAACCCTCAGTTTGTTCTCAATTTTTAAGAGTCTCTTATGCTTTGGCTCTCTTCCACTCTAACCTCTTTTTTTTTCCCTTCCCCGCCCCAATGGTCTTTTGTTAAGTCTCTCAGGATCCACATAAAAGTGAAAAACATATGGTATCTGTCTGTCTCTGTATGACTTATTTCACTTAGCATAATACTCTCCAGTTCCATCCACGTTGTTACAAAAGGCCATATTTCATTCTTTCTCATTGCCATGTAGTACTCCATTGTGTATATAAACCACAATTTCTTTATCCATTCATCAGTTGATGGACATTTAGGCTCTTTCCATAATTTGGCTCTTGTTGAAAGTGCTGCTTTAAACACTGGGGTACAAGTGGCCCTATGCATCAGCACTCCTGTATCCCTTGGGTAAATTCCTAGCAGTGCTATTGCTGGGTCATAGGGTAGGTCTATTTTTAATTTTTTGAAGAACCTCCACACTGTTTTCCAGAGCAGCTGCACCAATTTGCATTCCCACCAACGGTGCAAGAGGGTTCCCGTTTCTCCACATCCTCTCCAGCATCTATAGTCTCCTGATTTGTTCATTTTGGCCACTCTGACTGGCGTGAGGTGATATCTGAGTGTGGTTTTGATTTGTATTTCCCTGATGAGGAGCGGCGTTGAGCATCTTTTCATGTGCCTGTTGGCCAACTGGATGTCTTCCTTAGAGAAGTATGTATTCATGTTTTCTGCCCATTTCTTCACTGGATTATTTGTTTTTCGAGTGTGGAGCTTGGTGAGTTCTTTATAGATTTTGGATACTAGCCCTTTGTCTGCTATGTCATTTGCAAATATCTTTTTCCATTCCATCGGTTGCCTTTTAGTTTGCTGATTGTTTCCTTTGCAGTGCAGAAGCTTTTTATCTTCACGAGGTGCCAATAGTTCATTTTTGCTTTTAATTTCCTTACCTTTGGAGATGTGTCAAGTAAGAAATCGCTGCGGCTGAGGTCAGAGAGGTCTTTTCCTGCTTTCTCCTCTAGGGTTTTGATGGTTTCCCGTCTCACATTCAGGTCCTTTATCCATTTTGAGTTTTTTTGTGTGAATGTGTGAGAAAGTGGTCTAGTTTCAATCTTCTGCATGTTGCTGTCCAGTTCTCCCAGCACCATTTGTTAAAGACACTGTCTTTTTTCCATTGGATATTCTTCCCTGCTTTGTCAAAGATTAGTTGGCCATACATTTGTGGGTCCAATTCTGGAGTCTCTATTCTATTCCATTGGTCTATGTGTCTGTTTTTGTGCCAATACCATGCTGTCTTGATGATTACAGCTTTGTAACACTACCCCAGATTTCAAGAACACAGGGGTCAGACATTCTTTGGTATAGGTATTAGGGAGACTTTTTTTTTTTCGGCTCCAAAGAACATGGCATTATCAATTCATGAAGAAATGAACTGGAGTCAGAGACAATCAAGTGTTCAGAAAGAAAATAAACTAACCTGAGCCTGTAGTTAGCCCCCACGTTTATGTATATCCAAAATTATAAACCTTTTGCCTTAATGCCCCTCTAGGCATAAAGAACCTACTAGTTAAAATGTTATCTAATGACAGACAATAGAATTGAAAGTCAGTGACTTAAAATTTCTATCAGAAGGTTCTGTTTGCTTGATTTGGTGGTAGTTTCAGCAGGATGAGTGGCTGGGAACGGACAGAGTGTGAGACATTCAGGTGACAGCCACCATGTGGATAACAGCATGTGAGGAAGGCAGCGATATCAACAAGGCAATTTGATTTGCCATGCTTTGCCATTGTTTGAAGTGTGAGTGTTGAAGTTTTGCAATCTGTTGGCAGACACTACAGAAGGAGGTTTTGGTCGCAGTAGAGGCCTCTTGAGTCACCTCCTCACGTACCAAATTCCAGGCTGACTTACCATCCAATTTCCCACAAGAGATTCCACGTCGCTTGCCTTCTCTAAGAATTTGATTAGCACGTCTCAGTTTTAACAATTAGGATAACGTATAAACTTGTTGAATCACTATGTTGTACAGCTGAAGCTAATGTAAAACTGTGTGTCAACTACACTCAAATTAAACAAAAAAGAACTATGTTAAGAACTGGAGAGGCACAGATCAATTACAACAGTATTATTTAGCCCCACCTATCTTTTCTGCCTCCTTTCACACATGATCTTATTGTTCTTTGGGTTTCAGCCACGATGGCTTTCTCTGAAGTTCTTGATCAAAACCCAAGGCTATTGCCCACGCTGGCTCTTTGCCTGGAAAGCTTTTCACCCAGCTAGCTTGAGTCATATCTCCCATCTCCAAATTCCTCTCACTTCTTCACGGAAGCCTCAGCTTTCCAGCCTTCTTTAGATTCTTTGTTATAACACCCTCTCTGAGGACTGAATTCTTTCTGTCTGAACATGTAATTTCTACCTGAACACTGGAACATGTAATTAGATTAACACGTGTTCCCCTGCTGGACTGTAGGCTGCATGAAAGCAAGGGCTTTGTTCATCATTATGTGACTAAGTGTTTAGCATAATTCCTAGGATGCCGTCAACACTTTGCAAATAATCGTTGAATGAATGGGTGAGTCTATCAGGGAAAATCACAGGCAACAAAAGGATCTAGTACAATATGTTAAGTTACGGTAAATGTTGTACAGGATGCTTCGAGGATGTGGAGGAGGGTATTTATTAGTTTTGAGTGTGGTGGTTTGAGGGAGAGCCTCTGGAGCTGGTAGTCCAGTTGGGTAACAAATTCAGAGTTGGACAATACAGAGCATGGTATTGAAGGAACATTAATTAGGGTCAACATAAGAGTCTATGGCAGTAACGAAATTAGAGAATGGTGAGAAATTGAAGTATCTGAGAACCATGGGATGTGAATGATAATGGTGTATATATTTGAGGGGATGCTTAGGTAAGGACCTAGCACGCCTGAATGGCGGTGTCATTCTCTGAGGAAGGGAATACAAGAAGTGAGCAGGTACTCTGAAATTTTGCTATCCATGCTTCTCGTACAATCTTCTACAACCATTTCTAGCAGTTCCTCATTTGGGGCCCCAGATCTCCTGCTGGTATGCTTAGAAGAAATGATTTAACTTCCCTATGGCATCAGGTTCTTCCTCAATAATTTGGGGATAATAATAGCAACTTTCTTATAAGGCTGCTGCTTTAAGAATTACATAAATTAATACAGGCCTATTTCAGAAATATTGCAGGTACAGTTCCAGACCACCACAATAAAGCAAATGTGGCAATAAGGCAAGTCAACTAATTTTTTTTGGTTCCCAGTGCATGTAAAAGTTATGTTTATATTATACAGTAGTCTATTAAGTGTGAAATAGCATTATGTCTAAAGAACAATGTACATGCCTTAATTAAAAAATACTTTATTGCTAAACAATGCTAACCATCATTGGAATTTTCAGTGAGTTGTAATCTTTTTGCTGGTAGAGGGTCTTGACTCGATGTTGATGCCTACTGACTGATCAGGGTGGTGGTTGCTGAAAGGTGGGTTGGTTGTAGCAATTTCTCAAAATAAGATGACAAGAAATTCGCTGCAGTGATTTTCACCGTAGCATGGGATGCTGTTTGATGGCATTTCACGCCCAGTAGAACTTCCTTCAAAATCCGAGTCAATTCTCTCAAATCCTGCCTCTAAATTTATGTAATATTCTAAAAACTTTGTCTCATTTCAACCACCTTCACAGCGTCTTCACCAGGAGTAGATGCCATCTTAAGATGCACACTTTTTTGCTCATTCATAAGTAGCAACTCCTCATCTGCTCAAGTGTTCTCATGACATTGTAACAATTCATCCCATGTTCAGGCTCCATTTTTAATTCCAAATTTCTTGCTATTTCTACCACGTCTGTAGTTACTTCCTTCATTGAAGACTTGAACTTCTCAAAGTTGTCCATAACAGTTGGAATCAACTTCCAAACTCCTATTCATATTGATATTTCGACCTCTTCCCATGAATTATAAATATTCCTTAAAAAACATTTTTTTTAACGTTTATTTATTTTTGAGACAGAGAGAGACAGAGCATGAACGGGGGAGGGGCAGAGAGAGAGGGAGACACAGAATCGGAAGCAGGCTCCAGGCTCTGAGCCATCAGCCCAGAGCCTGATGCAGGGCTCGAACCCACGGACCGCGAGATCGTGACCTGAGCTGAAGTCGGACGCTCAACCGACTGAGCCACCCAGGCACCCCAAATGTTCTTTTTAAAAAATATATTTATTTATTTTAAGAGAGAGAAGGGGTGAGCAGAGAGAGAATGGGAGAGAGAGAAAGAATCCTAAGTAGGCTACCCAGTGTCAGTGCAGAGACCAGTATTGGGCTTGAGTTCACGAACTATGAGATCATGACCTGAGCCAAAATCAAGAGTTGCATGCTTAGGGGTACCTGAGTGACTCAGTCAGTTAAGCATCTGACTCTTGATTTTGGCTCAAGTCATGGTCTCACAGTTGTGGGATCTAGCCCCACATTGGGCTCTGTACTGAGTGTTGAGCCTGCTTGGGATCTTCTCTCTTTCTCTGTCCCTTCCTCACTCACACTTTCTCTCTCTCTCTCTCAAAATGAATAACTAAACATTAAAGAAAATTAAAAAAAGGGCCTGACTCTTAATCAACTAAGCCACACAGGTGCCCTGAATCACAAATGTTCTGAATAGCATTTAAAATGGTAAATCATTTCCAGAAGGTTTTCAATTTACTTTGCCCAGATCCATCACAGGAATCGCTATCCATGACAGTTATGACCTTACAAAATATATTTCTTAAATGATAAGATTGGAAAGTCAAAATTACTCCTTGACCCATGGTCTGAAGAATGGATACTGTGTTAGCAGGTACAAAAACAACATTAATCTCATTTTACATTACCATCACAGCTTGGATGATCAGGTGAGCAGTATTTTGAAAAAAAAAAAAAAACTTTCATTATGAGCAGGTCTCAACAGTGAGCCTCAAATAGTCAAACTATGTGATGAACAGATGTACTAATATCCAAGCTTTGCTGTTCCATTTCTAGAGCAAAGGGAGAGTAGATTTGGCATAATTCTTTTTTTTTCTAACTTTTTAATTTTAATTCCAGTACAGTTAGCATACAGTGTTATATTAGTTTCAGGTGTACAATATAGTGATTCAACAATTCTATACATTATTCACTATTCATCATGATAAGTGTGTTCTTAATCTCTTTCACCTATTTCACCCATCTCTCACCCACCTCCCTTTTGGTGGCCATCATTTTGTTCTCTATAGTTAAGAGTCTGTGAGTCTATTTCTTGATTTATCTCATTTGTTCCCCCATTTGTTTTGTTTCTTAAATTCCACATATGAGTGAAATCAAATGGTATTTGTCTTCCTCTGATTTATTTCACTTAGCATTAAACTCTCTAGTTCCATTCATGTCATTGCCAATGGCAAGATTTTATTCTTTTTTATGGCTGAATAATATTCCATTCATCTATATCTATATCTGTATCATCTACATCTATATCACCTATATCTATATCTATGTATCTATATATTATTTATCCATTCATCTATCTATGGACACTTAGTCTGCTCCCATAATTTGGCAATTGTAAATAATGCTGCAATAAACATAGGGGTGCATATCCATCCTTTCAAATCGGTGCTTTTGTTTTCTTGGCATAAATACCCAGTTGTGTAATTACTGGATCGTAGAGAGACTTAGCATAATTCTTAAGGGCCCTATGGGATTTTTGAAATGGTAAACAAACACTGGCTTCAATTTAAAGTCGCCAGCTGCATTAGCCCCTAAGGACTGTGTCAGCCTGCAGGTATTGACTTCTACTCTCAAGCTATGGGAATCCCAGACAGCATCTTCTTTTAATAGAAGGCTGTTTCATCTACATTTAAAACGTGTTGTGTAGTGTAGCCACGTTCACTGGTTATCTTAGCTAGAACTTCTGGAGAACTTGCTGTAGCTTCTACATCAGCATTTCTTGCTTCACCTTGGCATTTTTATGTTATGGAGGTGGCTTCTTTCCTTAAACTTCATGAGCCAACCTCTGCTTCCTATTTTTCGTCTGAAGTTTCCCCACCTCTCTCAGCCTTTACAGAATTGAGGAGAGTTAGGTAGGGCCTTGCTATGGATTATGCTTTGGCTTAAGGGAATGTTGTGGCTGGTTGGATCTTCTATCCACACCACTCAAACTTTCTCCATATCATCAATAAGGCTGTCTCCCTTTTTTATCACCCATATGTTCACTGGAGTAGCACTTTTAATTTCCTTCAGGAACTTTTCCTTTGCATTCACATTTTGACTAACTGTTTCATGCAAGAGGCCTGGCTTTCTGCCTATCTTGGCTTTTGACACATCTTTTGACATGTCTCACTAAGCCTAATTATTTCTATCTTTTGATTTAAAGTGAGAGATGTGACTCTTTTTTTTCCACATGAAAACTTAAGGATCATTGTAGGATTATTAATTGGTCCCATTTCAATATTGTTGCATTTTAGGTAACAGGGAGGTCCAAGGAGAGGGAGAGAGATGGGAGAGCAGAGTTGGTCTGTGGAGCAGTCAGAACACACACTTTTATTAAGTTCACCATCTAACAGGTGTGGTTCATGCTGCCCCCCAAAACAACAGCATTGGTAACATCGAAGATCACGGAGCATCACATCAAATGTAATAATAATGAAAATGTTTGAAATACTGCAAGAATTACCAAAAAACGTGATGCAAAGACACGAAGTGAGCAAATGCTGTTGGAGAAATGTTGCTGTTGCCACAAACCTTCAATTCGTAAAAAATGGAGTATCCGTGGCATTCAATAAAGTAAGGTATGGCTGCACATGTAGTACACAGGCGCTGGCACAGAGGAGGACTCGATGCTTTTCAGCCAGTATAACTAGCAGTTTTAAACTAGTACTATAACTAGTGACCAGACAGTTGACAGGACTGTTTCCAGCTAACATGGACAGACTTAACCTCCCTCATCCACAGAGAAAAGAGAAGAAGGCCAATATCCAGAAGGGTCCCCAGACGAAAGGTGACATCACGTGTGAGTCAGAACTATGAGAAGAACACGTGTCCTGGTTCTGTGTTAGCTTCCTTGAGTCTCGCTATGGAATAATCTCTGCGCTTGGACTCCTGGAGAGTCTCACAATAACTTGGCTTCTCACTTGAGCCACTACTGAGAGTGTTTAGGTTTCCTGCACTCTGAAGAGTGTTGATGAGAACAGGTGCCCAGCAGAAAGCAAATCTGGTGTGTAGGCACCAAAGGAGATGATGAATGAGACCTTCCGAGGAGGCGCATGCAGGCCCTTCTAAATCTGAAAAAATGGGACCTTCCTTTGAAGGAGTGGCTGGTTAACCACGCAATCACTTTACCAGCCTAAGCAATATTAGCTGGAACTGAATTTAAGTCCATTGAATTTTCCATTGAATTGTTTAAATAATGCAATCTTGGGAGGTGCCTGACTAGCTCACTTGGTGGAGTGTGCGACTCTTGATCTCAGGGTTGTGAGTTTAAGCCCCAGACTGGGAGTAGAGATGACTTAAAAAATAAAATGAAAAGAAAAAGATACAGTGATGAAAGTACCAAATAATATTAGGGATTATACGTGAAGTACGTAGGTTGGGGGAAGGTAAGAGTGTTCCACCAATGTCTTAGCTCGGTGAGAAATCTAGTCTTAGGTAGTGGGTGCATGAAATTTCTTTTCTATGTCCACTCTACCTATTAAGGAGCCTAGGTTCCTCCTTTCACTTCTGGGAATTCATAAGCATCCTGGAGGTCACCTATGCAGTATGGAAGGCTAAGACTCCGGTGGTTATGACTGCTGTTGGAGAGTCAGGATGCAACAGGCTAGCTGCCATTTGTGGATGGTCTTCCCAGGAAGGCAACCAAAAGGATATGAAGACAGTGTGTTGAGTTATCATGTACAGTGCTCTCTTGGCTGGTGGTTGGATAGGTGAGTCTATACGTCTCTGGTGGTAGTGGTAGGCAACCTTTACTCCAGTGGACCACATTTTTCCTCCTCAAGTGTTCCTTTCTTTCTCCCTCCCTGAGCTGACCCATCATATTACCTTGGGGGGAGGAATAAATGAACTCTTCCATTGTATATCGGAATCTCGGAATGGCTTTTGAACTTAAACACCAAATATTTGGGCCTCTATTCTCTGGTTAGTGGGTGATTCATGTTTTGTTGTTTGGGTTTGAAGTAGGCCCTCAAAAATTCCACTAGCTTGGGTGTATTGAGGAATACATCATTAATTTTTCAAAATATTATTCATCTGCATAAATTTCTGCACAGGCTTCAGAAGGGGACATAAGTTTTACCACATTCTTAGATGAAGATATCGGAACACTCCACAAAGAAATGTACCAACATCCTGAGCGGCTTCCAGCATTGTTGCGGAAGGACAGGGCTATAGATTTTCCTAGAAGTGTGAAATAATTCAGAAGGCTCGCTCGTTATTCATATGGACAGCACATTAATAACACAGGACCCTGAAATCTTGCCTTATCTGGGCTGAGGCCCAGCTGGAGAGGGATGAGGAGCTGACTCCTTAGATTTAGAACAACATTTTTCCCCTTTTTTGAAAGAAATAAGAATTGATTAAAAGTGCTCTCATATCAGACAAGAACAGGTATTTGAAAACATCTAAGCTTTTTGGAGATAAATGGAAACGAATGACTTTGGAGCTACCTCTAGGAAATTGTCGTAATGGGTTTGGAATTCTGTATAAGGAAGTACATTTCAACTAAGTAAGGGACAAGAATTTGGTGTTGTACCATGATCACACACACACACACACACACACACACACACACACACGACATGCACACCACTACAAATACTTGTGCAGAGAATTTTGTATCTCCCAAGTGGCTACATTAATGGACTTTACAATGGACTTCCTACATTTACGTCCAGGTGTATGCACTAAATATACTTTCGTATATGGTTTTCCCATGGAAATGAAATCAAAATCCTTAGAAGATGTCTTAGATGATATCCAAATGGATGAACCTGACCTTATTGAAGAAATGCAGGGCATGATGTACACATGAACTCTTGCTAAATAAAGTCACTGTGAGCAGTTAAAACGCATGTAGTTCATATTATGTTCCCCAAACATCCAGTCTCATTACCAAATTTCCTATTTATCTTCTTCTCTTCTGGTGAAAGAAATAAAGAAAAGTGGCTAACTAATTGAGTCTGTAAGCTGTTTATCACTGAGTATGATTTATAAGTAATTTTTCTCTCCTTCCTTAATACTGGGTATTACCAAACTTTTTATCTCTGCCTATTTGATTGATGAAACATTACATTTCAGAGTTTAATTTACATTTCTTCAACTGAGTGATGCTGAACATCTTTTCCATGTGTACCGCCCATTCTTTCACTGAAAGACAACTATTGGAAGATATTTTCTTATGCTAAAAAAAATACAGATTCAGACCAATGTTTCAGTTATATAGCACCATTCTGATTTATCGGGTTGTATGTATGTGTTATCCACAGGCCTGCGGGGGCATGGATATATTCTCTAAGGATGCACAGAAAGCTAGTAATAGTGGATGCTTCTGGCAATTAAGATGTGAGAGTTCAGTGGGAAAGGGGAGAAGGGGATTTACTCTTCCTTTCTCTGCTGTTTTTGTGTATGTACACTTCTATTTATGCCAAGTTATGTATATTACTTTGATATCAAAGAGCAGGTTTTTTTCCCCAGAAAACTAATTTTTTTATTAATGAGAATAGCAGGGAAATGACTCTCAGCAGGAAGCATGGATTCCCCTATCGTCGGGGATCAGGCAGGTCACATCAGAGGGCCACAGCCAGGTGTGTAATAGAAAGTGGAGAGGCACAGGAAAAACTGGAGTGTCCCTTTGAAAGGCACGCAGTCAGGTTTCCCCATCACTCTGCCAACCTGTGGAATAGGTCTGAGGGTAATTTCTGCCAGTGGGCTACCATTTGGCAACTGCTGCTTAAAAAAAAAATGACATCCACTCTTAGTTTTAGAAGCATGGGAAAATCTGGGATGCCTGGGTGGCTCCGTCTAAACACCTGACTTGGGCTCAAGTCATGACCTTCCCGTTTGTGGATTTGAACCCCACATCATCGGGCGCTGTGCTGACAGCTCAGAGCCTGGAGCCTGCTTCCCATTCTGTGTCTTCCTCTCTCTCTCTGTCCCTCCCCGGCTCACACTGTGTCGCGCTCTCTTTCTCTCTCTCTCTCACAAATAAACATTAAAAAAAAAAAAAAAAAAAGGAAGCATGGGAAAACCTGAAAGCTGAATTTCTGTTGTCTTTATTATGCAAAGGAACAAACGCAGGGACAGACCTTTTATCAGACGGTACAAAAAGCTTTGTCAGTTCCTCTATATCCTTTCTCTCCTTCCTCTTGCTAATGGAGGCTTGGATCCCTCACGTACCTGGGCAGGACTAGGTGCCAAGTAGGGGAGCAAAAGCAAATTTGTATGTAATTCAGAAATTATACCTAGATGTGCCACAATTTTACTAATGATCCTTTAGTAGACCCTCTTCAATAACAGTGGGATCTCCCTTCAGAAATGCCTCTTGATGAAGCCAACTGAGCTCACCGTCGCATCTATTAAACAAGCTGGAGTCTGCCTTGAAAGAACAAAGCAGGCTTCGAACAGAGACAGTAATGAAGGGACCACAGACTGTTGCTGTGCCATCCCGATCCACCACAGCAATTCATTATCTTCGTATTTCATTGTGTGGACAAGTAACAAATGGCGGAACCAAAATAGGTCATCTTCCCTTGTTCTCGAAAACGGTTAATATTTGTGAATAAAAATAAGGGCTTAAGCTTTTTCATACAATGTTTGCTCTGGAAGGTCCCTAGATGATTTCCAAACTGCAGCTGAGCCCGACATGTCACAGAGATATTATAAATCACATACCACCAAGACCCGTTGTGCGATGCTTGGTTAGCCAGTCTTAGGAAAAACACTGAGCTGCTGGCATAGGAATTATTAGTCAGTCTCAAAAGACCTAAGAGGAATTCCTGGAAACAAAAACAAAAACATAGTCCATAACGTCCACACCAGCATGGCCCAAAGTCTGTTTCATGGAACATCGGGTCTACAGGATATGAATAAGTGTTGAATAGAAAAAGGTTCTCTAGTCAAGGAAGTTTGGGACATAATGGGTCAAAGTTGAACAAGTTTCTTGTCTACAGAACTTCTCAGAGCCTTTAATATGCTATCGTATTTTGAATGGCTATGAAGGGGTTGTTATATGCAGTATTTCTCATATATATTTCATAACATTCTACAGAAAACTATTGCTGAATTTCAAATTTCCTTCAGTTATCAGACCTTTTTCTCGACCGTGGCTGCCTCTAGGGAATGTGTTGGTATGTGGTCAAGAAATTTTATCATGTTTTTTCTAAAGAAGCAATCTCCAGAAGCTATTTTTACAGATACTCTGGTTCTAGAATCTCTTATCATGCAACTTGAAAAAAACATTCAAAGTCTCAATCTACCAAGCAGATTTCATTTTGTTAAAATTAGTCATAACTGTGAGAGTGAATACAAACAATTGTTTGGACAAATGAATAAAGCTATTTCATAGGTAGATGTTTAATATACCTTCTAAGCACTCATGGTCTCATATCTCTTTTACACCTCTTTTTCTCTGACTCCCCCTTTCCTCGTCCCTCTTTGTATGTCCTCTCTCACTGTCCGTCTCCTTCCCTGTAAGTCTATCTGTTTTTCTGGGTCTGAATATTTGTGTATCTTTCTTTCTTGCTTGCTCTTATCTTAAAGGTTATGTATGATGAGCCAGCAGTAAAATGTCATCTTATATTGTGGGCTTTTGTCTTCACAGAAATAGACAGGAATATGATTACTTTTCCATTACATTAACTGTACACAAATCTTAGTTACAAACAAAAAATCTGGGATTTCCATAGCTGTCAAAGTTAGGAAGTTCTGTGATGCAAGCTAGTCGCTTCTGGCCGGTATCCAGTATAAAAAGACGACAATAGCAGACAATGTTTGCAGCAATCAGTCATAGAAATGGTCAGAATTCACACTGAATGAAAAGGAAAGGCCTATGAACTTATCATGTAGACTCTTCTTAATAAGATTGATGCCAAAATCTACAGAGAATTAAAAACCCTTCTCTACAAACTAGTACTTGATTTTTTTCACATTTACAGTGCATGAGAATAAAATCCTAAAGAGAGAAAACCACATGAAAAATTCCCCATAAAATAGTTACTTTACGCCCCTTCCCCATCTCCATGACACTTCAATCATTCCATAGAACAGAAATCATTATTTATAAAAATGCTTCTAATTGCTCAAGGACTACAACCTTAGAAAGGGCAATTAATCAATCCTCTCTGACACAGAAAGGGAAGGGGCAGGTATGGTCCAAAGGACTGGATGTTTCTGAAAGTCTGCACATAGTTGGGCTTCCCCCCTCTTCTCACCTAGAGATTTTGGTATCTCGCAAGAAAGGCTTTGGAAGGGAACGTGTGTTTATGTTACATCCTTGTTTGCCCACACTTGGTAAATAGGGCCCTGGAGTCAGACAGCCGGGGATGGATTTCTGGCTCTGCCACTATTGGCTGCGTGATGGTTAGCAAGTCACAAAATCTCTGTGCTTCAATTTTCTGACAGGCAAAAGGGAAGTAAGAGAAGGAGACACCTTCAGAAGTTGGGGTTAGAGTTAAATGAATACAGAGACTTGAAAGACTTGAATCAGACAAACATGGTGAGCCTTCAGGAACATATTAGCCATTCATTTTTTAAATGTTTATTTCTTTTGAGAGAGAGAGAGAGAGAGAGAGAGAGAGAGAGAGAGAGAGAATCCCAAACAACCTCCATGCCCAGCAAGGAACTCAAGAGGGGCTCAAACTCACCACCTTGAGATCATGACCTGAGCTGAAATCAAGAGTCACATGCTTAACCGACTGAGCCACCCAGGTGCCCCGCCCTTATTTTTATTATTGTTAACAATGATAGTGAGGAAGGTGCCTTCCTTTCGGGTTAGAGAATACTTAACAAGACACAAGAGGGTGTGAATCAGAGTGTAATGCTTTAACATTTGGTCAGAAAAGTGCTAGGCACAAATCCAAGAGCATAACACTTTAAAAAGTCTTTATACATATCACAAAATTGAGTGAATGTTAGTGTTGAGAGTTTCTTTTGGTATTTTCACTTATTAGGTGATAGAATATACTTTTTAAACTCAAAGGCCACTATTTAAAAATGTTTCCCAATATCCTATATTCTACTTTTGAATAAGTTGCTAAGATTATGCTGCAAATGTATGTCCCATTTTAAATCATCTGGTCTCCGATTTTGAATAATACAATATAGGCTTATTTTAAAATCATAGCTGTTTGTCGGGTTTTGAAAATGCTATGGAAGGCAAGTGACCTGTAATTTCAGAGGAAAGTAAATAACAGCAATTGGAACGCTTACATGGGAAATGCACTATGTACAACAGAATATATTCAGGACAAATATGGTGTATGGGTTGTCAACTACTGTTATGGGGAGAAGCTGGTTTCCATCCATTTTTAGACTTAGAGAAGTGTGCCAAACATTGTAAATACGCCAAAGTGGAGGAAATAGATCAATCATTTATATCCACCTCCGAAGCCCCATGTAGTTATTAACAATAATGTTTTTGAAGAATATGTTTTAAATTGGGAAACGTTCACCTCATGTTAAAGGAAACAAGCTGTTGATAAAAAGCACTGTAACATTTTAGTTCAATAAAATACCTACCACGTGAGTTTATGTTTAGTAATGGGTTAAGCCAAAGGGGACATATACATGTTTTCTTACAAAGTAATGATAATCTCTGAGCAATAATATCCTGTGTGATTTTAAGGTACGGATTATTTCTGTAGTTTTCAGAATTCCTATAATAAACTTGAATTCCTGAAGATGACTTACCAGCATTAGTGATCGCCAGGATCATCAGTGAGAAGCAGTTTTAGGAAAAGGTTGGCACTAAAATGCTACCGTGTTTGATTACAATGAAGCACAACTTTGTGAAGCAATGTGTTCTTCCAAGTATTACCCACACTTATTAGTAAGATAGGAAACAGATGCCATCATTCTGCAAGCACTTCATGGGAATCAGACATTATGCAAAACACACTTGACTTCCTTAATCCTCATCCCAAACTAGAGAAGTAGAAACAATTACCATCTCCATTTCAGAGCTAAGGAACAAGTAACAAGCGTATGTGACTTGCCCAAGGTAATTCGATTAGTAATTGGTGTAGCTGAGTTCCACTCATGTCTGTCTAATGGCACAGCTCATGATCATAATAACTACACTGGAATGATTATTAGTTTATATATATGCTTCATTTTTAATTTGCATGAGGAGATTTGGCCCATAAAAATAATTTTTTAGTATCTACTTATGTATCTTGAGAGAGAGAGAGTAAGTAGGAGCAGGGGAGGGGCAGAGGGAGAGAGAATCCCAAGCAGGCTCCAGGCTCAGTGCAGAGCCTGACATGGGGCTCAATCTCATAAACATGAGATCACAACCTGGGTCAAAACCAAGCTCAACCAACTGAGCCACCCAGGCACCCCCATAAAAACAATGTTGGCCAGAGTAACATGTAGACTTTACTCTGACGCACCAACGGAGTCAAGGATTTTGGAAGAGTGGAATGCTTTAGAAAATATAAATCATCAGCTTGATCCTATAGAATACTCTATATTTTATAGACTTTTGCTTGGAAGATAGGGACTAATAGCCCTCTTGCCTGAACCTACCACCTTAAAGGATTCAGAGTTTCCAAAGTCAAGCACACTTGTTCCGACAGACAAAATATTACCATCATGTGCTTTAACTTCTCATAGAAACTTAGGGCCAGATGCCATTTCCCCCTCTGCCAGCATAAACAATGTATTGTTCTTTGTGTCTTACATCCAAATCCTGAAGGCAATTCTATTTCTAGATCATTAGAGATAAAAATGAACTGGAAACAAAATGGAGATTTATAGCGAACAGACTCGATGTTTTTTTCTTTGGCAGACAATGTGAGAAACTATCACAGTTTTACAATATTTATTGGCTTCAAGGGCCAAGAGTTTCCTCCTGCAAGTAAGAAAAGCAGCATTTCTAGTCTAGCTGCTTGCCTTTCCTGCACTGGAGGTACCTTGCCCTGTTGACTGCGATCTACAAGAAATAAATAATCATAGTGCAGGTTTTCAACCTCAGCTCCATTGACGTCCGGGGCTTGATAATACTTTGCTGTGGGCGCTGGCCTGTGCACTGTAAGATGTTTCACAGCATCTCTGGCTTCTACCCATCAGATGTGAATAGTACCCCCATAATTGCAACAGATGTCTAGGCCAAAAAATGTCTCCAAATAGTGCCAAATGACCACTGAAAATGCCTTAATTGAGAACTTACTGATCATAGTATATTCCCAAACTTGGCTTCTCCACATCCTTTGGAAAAAAGAAAAAAGAAAAGCTTGGTACATGATGGGCAGCTGTACGTGCCACATGTACGGCTCTCTGGCTATGGCTGATTGGGCAAAGGTTGACACGTGACCCAGGCTGAGCCAGGTATGTTTTGTCTTTTTGGAGAACACATTTAAAACACAGGAACTGAGTCAAATATTTTTGGGCTGTATTGTGATCCCCATGAGATCAGAGTTGGCACCGTGGAAATAAGAACTTGACACCAGCTCCTAAGCTATGGGGGTTCAAAAGCTAAAATCTTGGAAGAGGGAACCAGTTCACACGGAGAAAAATGAGGAGAACAGAGATCAGAAAAATGTGTGTCCCATGAACAAAGAAAACAAGATGGCTTCCACTTGAAGGATTTATGAATTGAATCCCATGAGGTTTCCTATAACTGGGCTCCCCAGAATTCTTCTATTTTCTTAAAAAACAACTTTACTTGGTGTAGCTTGAGTTTGTTTCTCTTTCTAACCACATAATAATGAAAATAAATAACACAAGTCAGTCTAGAAGGTGTCCTGCTCTGTCTACATTCTAGAGGTACAACCAGGGATCCTAAGCCAAGAGATTCAGGGTCTAATCGCTGTTGTGTGACCCTGAGCAGGTGACTCACTTCTCTGAGTCCTGATTTTCTTACTGAAGAATTTGAACATCACCTCACACTTGGCTCTAAAATTATGAAAGATAAAGATGGGGAGAGATATTTGTGGTCCTTGTGAGCCTTGGCTCAACTATTAGGACATACAAAGTTGTTTTAAAGACGGTGGCCAAGACTTGGTATTACAGTTAGTTACTCTAGGCTTAAGAGTCAGTCAAGCTACAACTTGTCAGCCATGGGACCAATGGAACATTACATAACCCTTCTAAGCCTCTGTTTCTTAATGTCTGAAATGGGAGGAAAAATGTATCTGTCTCAATGATCCCTGTCTTCTGGCCTTCAAGTCCTGATAGTTCACTTCCACACTGAATGGAGATGACTTTACTAACAAATATGATATTGTAGAAACAATGAAGGGTAACTTCTGAGGTCAGATTATGAAAGAGAATGTTATTGTGGCTTCTATATTGTTCTCTTGGATTACTCACTCTGGAGGAAGCCAGTTGCCATGTTGTGAGACAATGAGCTCCTCTGCAGAGGACCACACAGCAAGGAAGTGAGTCCACATGCCAACAGTCTTGTGAGTGAGCCATCTTAAAACCTTCCTCCAGCAGCAGTCAAGCCTTTAGATCTTGACTGCAACTACATGAAATGCCCTGAGCCAGTCACACACAGCTCAGTTGAATTCCTGACCCACAGAACTTGTGAGGTAATGTTTGCTGTTTAAAGCTGCTAAGTTTGAGGGGATAATTTGTTACACAGCAGTAGGGAACTATTATAGGATTGTTGGGAGGTGTAGATAAGATAATGCATGGTAAGTGTTTAAGACACTGCTTGGCATATCGTAAGCATTCAAAGCATCTCTATTTGTTTACGAATGTATGTGATAAACCCAGAGCAGCACCTGGCATATAGTAAATGCTCGTTATATTTGCATTGAGTAAATGTTAGGTATTGTTATCTTTAGTACTATCGTCACCATCATCATTATGTATAACCTCATCTAAAATCACCTCCCAAATGAATGGGACCCTCCAATTTCTTGACTTGAAAAATTACTGTACCTTAATCTCTAAGAAAACATTAAAAAAGAGCTATGTGACAATTCCACAGCCAGAGAAACAAGAATTCAAAGTCTGCTGAGGACGGGCATTTGTACAGCCGTCTAACTCTTTGGATGCACCTTGTTCATTATCCTGAACCGTAGATGAAACAAAAAATATTTATTATGCGCAGTGAACACCTCCATAAACACCTAAGGATAGATGTAAAACTGGCCACTTACCATCGACGCAGGAAGGTCTGTTTCTTGTCGTTCCAGCCACTTTTCCAGGCAGACAGGAACACTTTACTGTTTGTGACCGCTCCTCAATTCGATTCTTATTACAACATCTGTGTGCAGCTATCACTTCACATGTCCCTCCTTCTGGCAAGACAGAAAGAAGAGGGACACTGATTAGAAATAAATCAGGGGCCATTAAAGCCTGTGAGGGTACACGTGGAGGGGTTGGGGAGAGTAAGAGAAATTACAGAAAAAGTTTCCAGGAAGTATAATTACTGTGGGATTCTCTCTCACCCTCTCTCTGTAACATCGATACACACATGTATACAAGATTCTATAGTAGGTACGTGCAGTCCTGCAGAAGACAGGTAGTACAGCCCTATACTTCAAATGCACCAAAGACCACCAATGAATAGTGCTCAAGAGGCAACGATTCTCGGCTGTATATACTGAGAAGCTGTGAACCAGGGAATTCCTGGCGCTAACACAAAATAAAGAGTCTATCTGATTTAAATGCATTATATTTTGGGAGCTCAATCCTATGTTATCTTTCCATTTAGAATTCTCTGAGCTCCCGCTTAATGACAAACAACTGACACTCCAGTGATACAGAACCAGCGGTGGCAGGAAAACTGCCCAGAAATTAGCTCTCCCGCCCAATGCCCACCTACTCTCAAGGGGGCTGAATAGAAAATCTAGTTGGGGAGTCATTTCCCAAATCCAGATCTCATCCAAAAAATGATAGAAAGAATTGCTGGAGAAAATAGGTATGCGCTTTAAATGGCATCTCAAATTACAGAGCTAGGCATATGGCTTCACTTAATTGTTACAGGTCAGCCATGCATTCAACATTTATTGGCAACCTAATGTATGTCACTCTCCACTAGGTTCTTAACAGGTGCACTGCTGGGTCTGTCTAAATGTTGGTGAGCATTCAGGTGGGTCTTGCCAGCCTGTAGGATAGCTCTACAGGGACACTAAAGATACTCCAAGTACCCAGAAACCAGAAATTAACTTCCCCGGTATCAAGTTTTATGTTACGAAGAATGTTTTTTGTTTGACCAGAATGGACCCGTAACATTTAGGATCCAGTTGGCATAAATTCAGCAAGTATTTGTTAAGCAACCACTATATACAAGTCACTGTGTGATAAATTGTTAGGGACATGGGTTCAGCCCATACACAGGGGGCACTTAGGAAACACTGGAGAGAAGGAGAGGAGGGAAGGAAGACAGAAGTCAGGAAAGACTTAAGACATGGCCCCATCCTACCCTGAGAACCCACAAAATAACGTAATGATTCTCAAGGCAGGGCTGGGGATGGGGTGATTTTGCTATCTGCCCTCTCCACCAGTGATATTTAGTAAAGTCTGAAGGTATTTTATTTGTCATCGCTGGTGGAGGGTAGGTGCTACAGACATCCAGCAGGTGAAGGCCATGGATGCTGTTAAACAACTCACAATGCACAGGGTAGATCCCACACCAAAGAACTATCTTTCTCAAAATGTCAAGAGTGCCCAGGTTGATAAACCCTGGTTTAATAGGAAAGAAGCAAAAGAATCTCTGGTTCAAGTCAAACTAATTCTACCTCCTCTCAATGTCAGGAAGAGCTCGGGCTTTTGAGCCAGCCAGTTTTCGTCTGCATCTCAGCTCTGCCTCTTACTGTGTGCTTCAGTTTCTTCATCTGTAAAATGGTAAAAATAGTAACACCTGCCTCAAAGGGTTGCATCAGTGCACACCAAGATAACACACGTAGAGGGGTGAGCACTGAGCCTGACACACGGCCGAATGTCCGTATATGCTACCTATGACTATATCTGGTCACATTTGTATTATATTTCCTTGGCAATTTCCTCCTCCTTTCTGCCTCAGTGACTGTGCAAAGATGGCATGTCCTAGAATACTTCCTCCTACTTCCTATCCTTCCACCCTCCACCCACAACTCAAATGTGTTCACTCATGAACTCTTCTCTGAACTAAATGCAAAGGTCAGTTCCTTTAAGAAAGCGTCCTCACTGCTGCCACTGCTCATTCTCTTAGCACCCTACGCATTGCCTCACACAACTGTAACCACACGTCTGTGACCGCAGGCAATTTGAAAGCTTGGCCAGGGCCCAGGTTAGCCTTACTGTCAACAAGCGCTGTAGGTACACTATAATTGTTGGTTGAATGAATGAAGAGGGAAGTTCATTACCTAAAACTAACACCATAAGGCAAGTAGCAATTTCTGTGGATATAGGCCAAAGGGGAGACCCATTTATTTTTGAAGAATTCGAAAAGCTTCTTTTTTTTTTTTTTTGGAGTATCAAAATATTTACTTATTTATTTATTTTATTTTTTAAAGATAATTTGTTGTCCAAGTGGCTAACAGACAATGTGTAAAGTGTGCTCTTGGTTTTTGGGGTAGATTCCCATGGTTCATCGATTCCATACAACATCCAGTACTTATCTCAACAAGTGCCCTCCTTAATGCCCATCACCCATTTTCCCCCTCTCCCCCAACCCCCTATCAACCCTCAGTTTGTTCTCTGTATTTAAGAGTCTCTTATGGTTTGCCTCCCTCCCTCTCTGTTTGTAACTATTTTTTTCCCCTTCCCTTACCCCATGGTCTTCTGTTAAGTTTCTCAAGATCCACATATGAGTGAAAGCATATGGTACCTGTCCTTCTCTGACTGACTTATTTCACTCAGCCAAATTATTGAAAGGCTTCTTAAGTTGTGAGTTGAAAGGGAGAACTTCAGCAGGCTATGATGAAGGGAAAGCATTTCACTAATGTGAAAGGTCACGGCCTTTTTTTAGAACCACGTTTTAATTAATATATAATTGTCTTAGGTTTATAGAAAATTTGTTAGGATAATACTGCCAGTTCCCATATGCCACACCCTATTATTTCCTATTTCTATTCTGCTAATGCCAACATCGTATATTAGTATGCTGTATTTGTTACAATTAATGAACCAACACTGATACATTATTATTAATTAAAGTCTATGCTATATTCATATTTTCTTAGTTTTTACCTAATGTCCTTTTCTGTTCCAGGGTGCATTCCAAGATGCCACATTACATTCAGTTGTCATAGCTCCTTAGGCTTCTCTTGGTTATGATAGTTCTCTATCATAGTTTCAGACAGTCCTTCCTTTTTGAGGACTTCAATAGCTTTGAGAAGTGTTGCTCAGGTATTTTGGAAAATGTCTCTCAGATGGGATTTATCTGATTCTTTTTTTTTTATGATTACACTGAGGTTATGTGTTTCTGGAGGAAGACCACAGAGGTAAAGGGCACATACTATCAGCATGACTTACCACTCTTGATGTTGACCTTGATCACCTGGCTAAGGCAGTGCTGGTCAGATTCCCTCCAGATAACATCACTCTCCTCCTTGCCTTTCCATACTGTCCTCTTTGGAAGGAAGTCACTATGTACAGCCCACACTTAGGGAGTAGAGAGTCAGGCTCCACCTCTGTGAGGTTGAGGCATCTACTAAAATTACTGGGAATTGTGCATGACAGATTTGTCTCTTCTTTTTCATCTATTTACTTAATCATTCATATCAGTATGGATTCAAAGATGTTTATTTTACACACTGGGTTATAACCCAACACTACATTATTTTCTTGCTCAGAATGCTCCAGTTTTGGCCACTGTGAGTCCCTTCAGTTGGTTGCTGTGTTCTGTCTCCCCATGTTGCTTGCCCTTCACCTTTTTTTTTTTGAACACTTTCTTAGTTTCTGACTCTACAAGATGCCTCAGGTTCATCTTGTATATTTCCTGCCCAGTCCTATAACTAATCATTTCTCTAAGGAGCTGGTCGGGGCATTAAAAAAATATTTTAGAGTAGATGAACTAAGGACCTGACATTGGATTAAACTGGGGAGATCTTCCCTCTCCAGAAAGAGTATTCAGTGTGATTCTGTTCGAACAAGGCACAAACGGGGATTTTGAAGCCAAGAACTGAAAGGATCTAGATATTGTTCAAGAGTGACTGACCATCCTGGCTGCTGTGTTAGGGAGGAATTGGAGAAGTGCAAGGTAGCAAAGCAGAAGAAACATAAGGCCAATACAAAATTCTGAGCAGGAAATAAGGGGGTTTGAACTTGGATCATGGGAAGAGTATCTCACTGTCGCCACAAGCCCTTCATTGGGATGAGAGTTAATGAAACAATAGGGCTAATCACACATTACATTCTTTCACCCAGATAAGGGCAATTAGGTTGCTTTAACTTGTACTTGTCAGTTGTAAGTACCCTAGTCAATTCAGTAATAGCTGGTTCTACACTTTATGAAAATACCACCAATGTTTAAGTCACCACTTGGCTTTAATGGAAGACTAGAGCAACATTTATGAATAAAAATAGCACAAGCCATAGAAAAGCTTCTAGGATAGATCTTGACTCTCATTTGATTTACAGTTAAGGCAGTGACAGACATGCCAAATCATCCAGATTGTTGCCCTGAATTAAATAATGTGGACAGAGAGGTGGCCACTGGAGGCCCAAAGCCAGTCTCTCCCAACACTCTTGTAGATGAGCCAAAGGAACAGTTCTGGACCAGCTAAGTGCTCATTGACATTGACTGGATTCTGATTGGATGGATGCTGGGCACTGTCCTCAGCACTTTACCCACATTACTGTCAAACCTTGCAGCAACTATAAAAGGTTTTGCCCCTATTTTAGAGATGAAAAACTGAGACTCGGAGAGGTTGAATAACATGTCCCAAATTACACAAGCATGATTTGGGCCTGCTGGACCCCAAAAGTGCTTTTTTTGCATCCTGTCACAAGCTGTCATTCTTTGGAAGTTCTGGCAAAAGGAAGTCTGAAGCTACGTTTAGGAAGCTCATCAAGGTTAAGTATCCAGCTCACGCTTCCTCCTCGAATTATATTCTGACCTCATCTGCTCCTATCCTTCCCTCCATCTCTCTGCTCTAGGGACACTGGTCTTGCAAGCTATTGCCTCCAAATGGTAGGTGTGGTCCCTCTTGAGGGTTACTCTAAACTCAGGGAGGCACTGCTCTAAGAAGCTCCTCTGATCTTCTTGACAAGTTGAACTATGCCCCACCTGGGACACTCTTTTAGCAAATTTATTGGGCCTTCCCTTACTCTCTCCACATCTTTTCTCAAATGTCATTTTATTCAGAGTTTCACTGGACTACCCTATTTAAATCATAATTCTCTTAGAAAGCGTTCATAATCTCCTTTATTTTGCTCCATGTCCTTATCTTCATCACCTCCAGACTATTTCTAACTTTCAATTGCTGTAAGTAGTTTATTTATTTACCTTATTGTCTATCAATATAATATAACTCAGAATATAATATCCTCAGAATATAATATCCTCAGAATATAATATCCTCAAGGACACTCAGAATATAATATCCTCAAGGACAAGGACCCTTATTGTCTACTTCTTAAACATTTAAGTGCATATTTCAATTTACTTGCCAAGTAGCTCACAGATAGAAATAGGACTATTGTTATGCTGATTTTCTAGTGAGGAGGCAGACTTAGACCAGGCAAATGGCACAGCCACATAAATAGAGGTGATAACTATAGGAATATAGGAGTTAACCATTTCTTGAGTACTTACTATTTTCCTGACACCATGATAGACACATTATAAATCTTCCATTTCCTTTATGCTTATTAGAGCCCAATGAGGTTATGATTACCCCCATTTTACAGGCCACACAACTGAGATCAAGAACAGCTAAAAAAGTGGCCCACGTTTTAACTACCCAGATAACTATTATCTGGCCGTGTGTGGACCAGAGCCCAGATCTTCTGACCCCATATGCAGTGCTCTTTCGCTAGCCCCACTCGGGCATACATGCTGACATTTCTGTGAAAAGGGGAGGAGAACTCAGAGACTGGGAATTGACAAGTGCTCCATTTGCATTAAAACCTTGTGTATAAAGTCAGTGACCCCAGACCACGTCTTCCGCAGGCTCATGGATGATGGATTTGCACACAGGAAGCCAGAGAGGTGTTGCTCTAAATAACAGGCTCACCTGATCTTGACAGCTTGAACTATAGCTTCATTTTACACTGACTGCTTAGGTAAGCCAATGTGGAATATGCAACCAGGTTCTGGAGCCCACAGGACTCTAAAATTCAGAAAATCTTATTGGACCTGTCATACCCAAATCTCCTGACTCCAAAGTTTCATATTTGTGACTGACCTGGCCACAGCCAACCAGAGCAAGTTAATCTATCCAGACCATGAAACCCTGGTCCAATGACTTGGGTTGACAAAATAAAAATATTAGATCTTTGACAGGAAAAGGCTCACTTGTATCTCTAGTCTTTTGCTTGTAAGTTTTTAAGTTATGCTTTTAGGGGCTCTATGAATTACTTAAGAGGGTTCACTTCTACTGGAGACAACGAGAAGCACCTCTAGTTGTTTTTGACATTGAGTACAAGAATCTATTTTTTAAATTTGAGATGGGGTAGGGGGAGAGGGGCAGAGGAGGGCAAAAGAGAAAGAGAGAGAGAATCTTAAGCAGGCTCCACGCTCACCATGGAGCCTGACACGGGAGTAGATCCCATGAGCCTGGGATCATGACCCGAGCTGAAATCGGACAATCGACTGAGCCACCCAGGCACCCCAAGAATCCATTCCTTAAAGGAATGCTTCTGCAAAGGAAAAAGTGGAAACAACTTTGTTTAGCTGATGATCAGCCCTCTAAAGCTAATACCAAATGATAAATATTATTGGATGGATGGACAGATGGGTGATTGAACAAAATGAATGATTAGTATGAGCCGTTCATGAATTTTTACACAGCCAAATAATATGTAACTTACTGTTTCTTGAGAAGCTTGGATGCCTTTGGTGTAGTAGTGTATAGTAAGATTGTAAGATCAACTTCCCCCTCCCAATTTCTATGTGTTTTTTACTTCTTGTCTATATAAGGAACCCACATTTACTTTGGTGTACCCAAGACACAATGAGAAACTGATCAAATCCTGTGAAATGAAATAAAATTCTGAACTTCTCTTATAACCATAGGGATAGAATTTTTCTATCAAGCTGGCTGCTTGAACAAGGGGACTGCAAACCAAAATATTCTTCAGGTTTGTCCCTGATGAGGAAAAGGAAAAGTAAGATTTGTCATAACCCTTTCCGGAAACTAGAAAATGGTCCCTTTAAATCTATTTTATCTGCGATTTAAAGATTATCTAGTTAACTGTCCCTTCAAACCTAACTGCCAAGGTTATTGCAAACTCATAATGATAATATTTATCATGTAAATGTCTTTCAGACTTTTCTTTGGTGCCAATGCCAATCCATTCATAAATTCTATCTCAGTCCAAGTCAAAATGATTTCAAAATGATCTATCGCTGCTCACAGCATTCATTTAAGTGCTCCATAAATTGAACTTCCCCCCCACTTTTTTTTTGCTTATGGATTATCTGGAAAATGGCTTTTTACCTGGATTTCACCCAGCATCTGTAGATCTAGCACATAAGACAATGAGGTAACCTATTAGCTAATAGCAAAGAATGGGGCACAAAGAACAGTAGGAAGGTTTTCTGTACTATTCAGAAATTTCCAGATTATTACTTGTATCATCACTTGACTTTGTCCATGGAAAAACATCTAAGATACAATATAAGAAATTAGCCTTGGTTTGCCTGGGTGGCTCAGTCAGTTAACTGTCTGACTCTTGGTTTTGGCTCAGGTCATGAACTCATAGTTCAGGAGTTTGAGCTCCACATAGGGCTGGCTCTGTGCTGGCAGTGCAGAGCCTGCTTGGTATTCTCTCTCTCTCCCTCTCCCTCTCCCAACTCTCTCTCTCTCAAATAAACAAATAAACTTTAAAAAAAATTAAAAAAAGAAATTAGCCTCATATCCTAAATTGTACTTCATAAGGGGCCTCATAGTTCTTTTAGATTAGAAGGTAAATGCAGTAATTACCCGGCTCACATGGGTCAATCCAAAATGTTAGATGTGTTAGATGAACATCTATTGCTCAGTTCTTCCTCTCCGACAAATTTTCTAAATAGGAGCCTTGCTTCTCACTCCATTTGTCCATTTCACCCCAGTGGCAATGGCAGCCCCCTGTAGGGAAGCTCTACGGGTCAGCTCTCCACTTTCCCTTCTGCTTTTTCTCTTGTGTTTGTCAGACCTCTGAGTACATTATCAAAACCTATTTTTAACAGGAAGAGAAAGTTTCTAATATCCAAAAATGGGGGGGGAAAGATAGCATTTCAAGATTATTTCTGGCAGCAGCAACTCTCTCTGAGCTGGAGAAGTTGAAAAAAATGCCAAGCCCAATATGCTTCTAGCAATGATCCCTCCTTCCCAGCTCAATACATCACTGTCTTCCCCTGCACATGTGAGGAAACACAAAGAAGATGAATTGCTAAGGGTAACATTTCTCTTAAAAAGAGTCCCCACTGATGACAATTATATGTCAAGAATGAAAGGGATGATGAGGTTAGAAATGACTGGCAAGCAGATGGCTAAAAACTTGAAGGCTGCCATCATAAAACAGGGTTTGCTCCCGGAATGGTCATCTAACAGTGCTTATACCAAGCAACTGGATTGCTCTGGGCTACAAACTGGGTCAGCCACTTAAGAATGGGCACTTATGGGAAAATGCTATGTCTAATCCTTTTCATCTGCCAGGCAATTTGACATTCACTAGTATATTTTGGTGTTGATGGCTTAATGTCAATGACTAAGCATAGCCAAGTAATTCAAAATTATCACAACACTGGGTTTTCTGGGAAAGGAAATGCTAGGGGACAGTACAAAGTTACAAGAGAAGAAAATAATCTTAAAAATAAAAAGAGAGAGACTGTAAGTCTAAACCCTGTACTATGTTTTTATTTTATTTTATTTTTTTGCCCTCCCATACTCATCATTAGGATCATCTTTAAGTATCCTTGAACCATACAGTGAGTTAGATTCCCCTGCTATATGATTCTACAACCTTACATAATTCTCCCACAATAATATCGCAAAGTATTATTTTGGCATTTTCAAACGATGTCTTCCTTTTCCTATAAAGGGTGAGGGTAGCAATTTTTCTTTTTTATCACTCTATCCCTAGTACTTGCCTTAGAATCTGGTCCAGGTTTGGTCTGTAAACATTTGTTGAATAAATCTCTTCCCCAAAGACTAGCTTTGGATCCCCATGGTATGATCTCTTAGCAAGCCTAAATTCTCCTTTGCAGTGTATCTCCCAGTAAAAATGTTTGGTTCACTATGTGTCTATCCTGTTGGGCTAGATACTCCACGTGGCTGGGACCACATCTTGTTTACTTCTTTATCCTTAGTGCCTAGAATAATAGTATCACTTTTGCTAAATGATTGAATGATGAAGGAAGGAAGAAGGGAAGGGAGGAAGGAAGGAAGGAAGGAAGGAAGGAAGGAAGGAAGGAAGGAAAGAAAGAAGGAAAAAAAGAATGGAGGGAGGAAGAAAAGAAGGGAGTAAAGAGAGGGGAAGGGAACAAAGGAAGGAAGGAAAAAAGTGAGGGGGAGAAAGAAAGTAAAAAAAGAGGAAATGAAAGAAGGGAAAAGAAGAAAGGCTAATATAAATTAATCATCTCTGGGGGACCTATTCCTATTTGAATATTCACTATGAGATCTTTTAAGAAAACAAACTTGAGTGATAGATGTAATTTTTGCAAAGAAATGACCTAATATACCTTCTAGAAAAATCTACTTGGAACTTTGGTTTGGGGTAGTGCCAAAAAAGTACAAAAGACAAGCTTTTTATTATTCTAAGCAAAATGACTGGAAAATGAAATCGCAATTAAGAGTAATCATAAGAGAGGCACCCGGGTGGCTCAGTCGGTTAAGCATCTGACTCTTGATTTCGGCTCAGGTCATGATCTCATGGTTTGTGGGATGAAGCCTTGCATCAGGCTCTGTGCTGACAGTGTGGAGCCTGCTTGGGATTCTCCCCCTCTCCCTCTCTGCTCCCGCCCCTGCTTGCATGCATGCACATGCTCTCTCGCCTCTCTCTCCCTGTCTCTCAAAATAAACACACAGACTTTAAAAAATAATAATAACTGTAAGAAAACTTTAGTTCTCATTAAGAGTTAAGCCAGGATATATCTGCTTATAGTTGAGGGCAACTTCTGGAGGAAATGAATAAAACATAGCAAGGAATGTTAACACAGACATAATTACTCAGATCCTTCCATTTTCATTTCATTGCAAATGGTTCCTTTCTTTAAAAGATGTTACGTAGGAGACAAAGCACAGATTTTTCTGAGATTCACTTTTATAGGGCTTCTTGATCAAGACCTTATAAACAGCTCTCTCGGAATGTATGGTAGTGGCTGTCAGAAATGCATATTTAAGACTCTGTTAAAAATGCTTTATTGACCCAGTAGACTGGAAGGAAGCTCCAAGTGTCTTCGTCTGTAAATCACTGACAAGAGAGACACTAATGGATCCTTAAGCATGTTTTGGTCGAGGAGGGCAAAATGGCTGCTTGATTTGTTTATGCTTCAGATTAAACAAATTACCATCTCCTCCCTCCTAGGGCTCTGGGGTACATAGAAGACAGATGAATGGAAGAAAAAACAACAAATTCTGGGCTGGGAAGCCCTGTTTGAGGCAATATAGCGTAATGAATAAGATTGCAGATTCTAGAGCTAGGCTGCCAAAATTCAAGTCCTGGATCTGCTGCTTCAGATCATTTTGCATGCTATGCCTCAAGGTTCTTGTCTATAAAATGTGGATAATAATAGCATTAATTTCATAGAGTTGTTCCAAGGACTATGAGAGAGTATAAGAATTAAATAAGTATAGGCAGCTATAATAATACCTCATTAGGAGTAAGCTCTGAAAGGCATTCTGCTCTTAATAATACTATTGGAATCAGGATTATTACTGGGAAAAAATGTGACCCTTCTCATTTTTTCCCTCATTTCACTAACATGGACCATTCCTCACACCTGTATCCCTACTCCCAGTCAGGGCCACTGGGAAACATTTAGACCCCGCTATTCCCCTAAAACCAGATTGCTAAAAGTAATGAAATACTACAATGCACTTATCACCCATCCCCAAGATTTCTCCTTTATTTATTTTTTTTAAGGAAGAAAATGGCTTACACATAGGATATGATGAAACTCTACTGCAAAAATTATTTTTAAGAACTTCTCTAACAACATGGAAACAAATTTTACCCAAAGATGTACCAATGAGCTTATAAGAAGAACACCTTTCAGTCTTTAGCATTCATTAAATACTACACAACTTTACTCTTTTTCCAGCAGGGATGCCTTGGATTGCATTAGAGAGGGCAAACCCCAGTAGTGGTTTGGATATCAGAGGATGTAAAATAAATAAGTTGTGTTCTACTATTTTTTAAGTTTATTTACTCATTTCAAGAGAGCGAGTGAGCAGGGGAGGGGTAGAGAGAGGGAGAAAGAATCCTAAGCAGGTTCTGAACTGTCAGTGCAGAGCACAAGATGGGGTTGAACTCATGAACCGTGAGATCATGACCCGAGCCAAAGTCAAGAGTCAGATGCTTAATTGAATGAGCCACCCTGGTGCCTCTCCACTATTTTGACGAAGGCAAGGGTTAAAAGGGAATGAGGATTAGAGGAGTAGCTATGCCCACTGGTCCCCTACAAGGTACAACTTTCTTCATCTAAATCCCACTTGGATCCCCCCAAGTCCTTTGCCTAAACCAAAATCACCAGTCCAGCTAGGTGGTAGGTTACCAGGTTTTCTTCTCTATTGCTAGCCTTCCAGGTTGGGAATGATAGGGCAACAATTTTTAGCAAACAGACAGGCAAACTTATTTCACATGAGCAACTCCTCTGATTATAATATTATAATAATTCCCCTAAAATTACATGAAACACTGACCTTAAAGGTTGAATACATTAATATTTAAATATTTCAAATAACACAATATGGGTTACTAGCTGGATAACTAGGAACAAATCGTAATCTCTAACTTCTGGTCCTTCATAAAGAAAATGCCCAACTCTACAGGATATTAGGAGAATTAGAAATTGTGTATTAATATACCAAACAGCACTCAGTAAGCATACTATAAATAAAAGCTAACATTATTCTTATGACAAACATAAAAATATGAAACCCAGTTTTAAAGACAACACTGGAGGCGGTTACTTCTCACAAGAATTTTGATAAAGGAAGAGAATTCTGAAGGGGTGAAAAATGGAAGAATTTGCCTTGCAGGCTCCAGAATGTCCTGTCAATGGTGGGTGGTCTGATATGTTGTCTATATTGAATCTTATCTGCTCCTATGTCTTTATTCATCTTTCTATTTGGGGTTCTTCCCGGCATTTATTTAATGGTATACAGATAGGAATACTCTCTGAGGTGGAAGTCCAACAACAGTTGTACACTTGTTTTATTCTCTTAAAATGAGATTCTTCCATTATCCTTCGCAGGTAAGTATGATGGATGTTAACAGGAACATGGGTGGTAATTATACATAAACTCCATTAGGACAACATGAAAGTATAGTCAACAAAATAAAGCAGGCAAGAGAATGGCTCCAAATCTATCACCTCAAAGCCATGACTGTATTCTTTGACATGTCTTCCACAAGCTACACAACGCTAACAACAAAAATGCTCCTGCAACAACATTCCTGAGATGGCTGAGAAGCAAAGACAGGAAGACAGATACACCTTGAGTTAATCCAGGAAGAAAGTGGTTGTAAAATACTCTCCTCTGAAAGAAGTGATCTTACTTGAGGGTCTGATGCCCACCAGGGGGTCCCCCTGCTGAGTCAGAAAGCGATTTTAAACTGCAAGTTCCTCCTTCAGTATCTGGAGGAAAACCACATGAATCTCCAACACACGATCCTACCTGAATTATCGGGCGTTATGGAAATCTGTCCCACAAAAATAAAAAGTAGCATTTTGCATCTACTGAACTTTACAATTAAGGGTTTTGTCAGGGAGGGGTCTCTACCGTACCAAGGGCTGGCACTTCTGTGAGTCCCGGGGGTTTGCACTTGGTACGATGGTAAGAGTCCAGTGTTTGGATGGGATTCTGGAGCTCTGTTGACTGGGTTGAAATACTGCCTTCCCCCTTGATTAACTGTATTTACCTCAGGAATATCACTTAAGCTTTTCATTCTTAGTTTTATCATCTGTAAAATGGGGAAGATAACAGTACTTTCAGGATGAAGTTGTTGTGAAGTGCTATGAAGCGAGTAAACACTGGCAAAACACTTGGATCAGTGCCTGAGGTATAAGAAAAATGCAATTTCCTCCTATTAATATTCTTGCTGTTATTAGTTTTAGCTCTGGCAGCCAGCAGGAGTGCTAAATGACTCTCTCTGGCTCTCTTCCTCCTGGACTTATGCGTAGTTCTTAGTCGCCTTGTGGGAAGTGGGGCCATGTGACTATTTCTGTATTAATGAAAGTGACTTATCACTACCGCGATGAGTTTTTAATTCCCTATGCAAGACTCACCAAGGCTCTCTTCTTGCTGGTGTGATAACCAGAAATACAAAAAAAAATTTTTTTAATGTTTTATTTTATTTTTGAGAGAGAGAGATGGAGAGAGAATGCAAGCAGGCGAGGGGCAGAGAGAGAGGGAGACACAGAATCCGAAGCAGGATCCAGGCTCCGAGCTGTCGGCATGGAGCCCGATGTGGGGCTCGAACTCACGAACCGTGAGATCATGACCTGAGCCGATGTCGGATGCTTAACAGACTGAGCTACCGAGGCGCCCCCAGAAATATATTTTTTTTAGTTTAAGTTTATTTATTTATTTTGAGAGAGACAGAAACAGCACAAGAGGGGGCGGGGCAGAGAGAGAGGGAGAAAGATGCCCAAGAGGGCTCTGCACCATCAGCACAGAGCCCGACCTGGGGCTTTAACTCACAAACTGTGACAGCATGACCTGAGGTGAAACCAAGAGTCCGAGGCTTAACCGGCTGAGCCACCCAGGGGTCCCCAACCCAAAATATTTTAGGTCAGGGGTCGGCATGCTTTTTCTATAAAGGTCCAGATAGTAAATATTTTTGGTTTTGTAGGCTACCTGATCTCTGTGGCACCTACCAAACTCTGTTATTTTATCAGGCAAGTAGCCACAAACAATACTTACACCAGTGAGTGTGGCCGTATGCCAAAAAAATTTTATTTATAGAAACTGAAACTTGGGTTTCGTGCAATATTTATGGGTCACAAAATATTCTCCTTTTGAGTTTTTCTAGCCATTTAGAAAGGTAAAGGCCATGCTTAGCTCATCGGCAGTACAAAGCAGATAGGATGTCTGGGTCAGAGTTTGCCCACCCCTTGGTTTTAGATGGTGGCTCCCCCAGCAATGCTAGTCCCTGAGTGACGTCTATCAACACAGCCCCACTGTTGAACCACAACAAGCATGCTCCCAGATGAACAAATAAACCTTTGTTGTACGAGCCAATCAGATTTGGGGGTGGTGAGGTGGTGTGGTTTAATGCGGCCTAATCCGACTAATAAATTACTCTTTAAGATGATTAAAGTAAAAGTAGTATATTACTCCCTTAAGAGTGTTTAAATAACTTCTATAAATATGTTTAATGGTAACTAGGGAGGCAGACTCTCCGAGGCTTTCACCCGTGAAATATGGTCTTCCAAATCTACGCTTTCCAGGGAGAACCAGAACAAGACAGAGCTTCCTAGTTTCCTCCGTGCACATACCTCACCTGAGCCAAGAATCTGGCCCTTGTCATCTTGATATTTTATTGGCTTCGCTGAGAGGTGATAATGAAAGTATATACTTATTTATATCATGAGACTGTGCCTCACGTTCACAGCCAGAAATCTCAGAAAACACACATTTCGGGGGAAAGCAGACAAACAGAAGCTCTGATTTGTGTTACACATTGTAGAAGTCATTAACTATGACTCAGGTAGAAAAACTTATTACTTCTCTTTTTGACAGTGATGACAATTTAATAGTATTTGACTCTACCGAGTTACATACAGCGTCCAGAGGCACTGAAAGGGACTGTTTATCAAGATGATAAACAAGGTTTCATTTCCTCCCTGGCTGCATGGATGTGATCAGAAGTCTAAGGCCATCCGAAATCACTTAGTCTGGCCACCAGGCAGACGTTAAGCTACTTGGGACCATCTGCGCTTGAAATGAGCTTCACTTAATGGACCTTCTCTAAGCCCATCAGCACCAAGGGAAGTACGTGTGCATGAGTGTGTGAGCACTGGGGCATACGGTGTGGACGTGAGGGCTGAGGGAAGGGTTTTAGTCCCACCAAAAACCCCATCCTCTGGGAATCTCATAGTTACCAATTTCAAACCTCAGAGCTAGTTTTTCTTTCTGGGTTGGGTAAAGCAGGCTGGATACATTTTCAAAACGCTGGGAGTGTAGAACGGATTTGTATGGGTAGGTATAATAAGGAACACTTAGAAAATAAGCATTTTTCTTAATGTTATTACTATTATTTTTGTTAGCTGTGGCAGTGAATGAAGCCATTAGTCATTTCTACCCTGTGGAGTCCCCTGTTCCTCCTGTCTGCCCAGCAAACATTCCCACTCCCACTGGTGAATGCTTCTTGCTTTTCCATGAGAAGCCAACGGTCTTCATCCTCATTCCCACATCGTGGAGTTTTGAAGATGCTGCTTCTATCCCTGTCCGGGAGAAGGCACAAGACTTAGGACTTGCAAGGTGGATCATGCATTTTCTGGTGACCAAGGGATTTCCCCAAGCGTGGGTGCCTGGCCTAACCCACACACAATGGGAGCCAATCAGAAAATATTTATTCTTGGGAAAATAACATTTTTTCTCCTCCATGGGTTTCTGATGAGAATTTGTAAATCTGGAGCTTGCCACGACCTTACTCTCATGAGAGCAAAAGCAGCAAACGAATGGAGTCAACACAGAGGGAAGCCAAGTGGAAAAGTATAGTGCTACTTGACAACATGGGTGATGTTACCTGACGTTACCTGGTGCCAGAAGGTCGAAGGTGAACCATAATGAATACATGCCTGTTTTTTTTAAAAAAAAAACTCAGTGTGAACTTAGATTTTTTTGCTACTTGCAACAAAAAGAGTCATGAAGTACAGTCCTACTAGGCATCGCAAGACTCTGTGTCGTGATTTTTTGTTCTTTGCTATAAGACCCTATGTTAGGTGCTAAAACTGAACTAGATACCAACCACCCTAAGGGCTCCTCGTTCAGGAAAGCCTTCCTAACTTCCCTGATTAGGTCCTTCGTATCTCCTCCTCCCCTTCCCAATGCTCAGAGCCCTGTGACCTTTTTCACATCAGCACAATTACAACTGAATTTTACATGTGTTCAACAAATACTTTTCATTATTGCCTGTGTCCTCTAATTAGGTAAAAAGCTATATGAAGCGGGGGCCATAACTGTTTTCATTGATCATGTTGCCTGGAATGCCCAGCACAGTGCCTGAGGGTGGAAATCACTGTTGCCGACTCAACGCTTAGTCTCTTCTTTTTCACAGAGCTAGACCAAGAATGTTGATCCGAGTGCCTAAATGCCCGCCCGTTCAAAAATATTTTTCCATTCTCCTTTCAGCTACGGATGGAAACACGACACAGTTCTTGCCGGTGGGATACAAATCAAAGTCTGGTGAGGCTACGTAGGAAAACTTTGTTTTCCAGACATATTAACTTCCTATTTACCATTTTCTGCTTCTTCCTCCCCAAAATGCAGGCCTGATGCTGGAACTATGGAAGCCATGGTGTGCCAATGAGAAAAAGCAATGCTTAAAAAAAAAAAAGAAGCTAAGAGAATCACAGAGATTTTAATCTTGAGAGTTTGGGACCGTTGAACCAATGTCACCAAAACTCTACTTTCAAACTTTTTATTTATTTTTTTTTTTTTCAACGTTTATTTATTTTTGGGACAGAGAGAGACAGAGCATGAACGGGGGAGGGGCAGAGAGAGAGGGAGACACAGAATCGGAAACAGGCTCCAGGCTCCGAGCCATCAGCCCAGAGCCCGACGTGGGGCTCGAACTCACGGACCGTGAGATCGCGACCTGAGCTGAAGTTGGACGCTTAACCGACTGCGCCACCCAGGCGCCCCCAAACTTTTTTTTTTTTCCTACGTTCTAACTTTTTATTGCATGAGAAAAAATAAACCGCCTGCCAATCCGTTTAACCCACCATTCGGTTGGGGTTTTCCGTCCCTTGAAACCTAATGTAGTTTTGGTACAATGTCACACATTAGGGTTTGGATAAACATTTGTCAAATGTATGAATAATGAAAGGAAGGGTGGGCCTTCGGCTTCAGAGATCTAGTCAGAGTGCTTAGACATGGAAAAAAAAAAATGAGTATTTCAAAACAAAAAGTAATAAATGTCCAGAGAGTTTAGGGATTGGTACTGTAGGTTTCGAAGTAACCAGGAGATACTTCCTTCAACCTAATGGACTAAGTAAGTCTTGGGGAAGTAGAAGTATTTGATTCAGGCCCTTGGTCCTTCAAGGACGACTTGTTTTTGCAGTGATGGGAAACACACATTTTAGGTAGTGAGGGCAAGTTGAATGAAGGCCGAAGGATGGGCCAGTGACAGATTCTAGAGTGTCCCCTAGACTATAGAATGGAATACAGGAAAGGTAATAGGATGATACTCTTGTAACTAGGCTATATTATGTGGCAAGGATGATGTGATGCCACACCACGGTTATCTCTATCTTTATCTCTAGGTAAGATCTTGTTAGTAGACATTAGGGAGACCCTCTCTCCATTGCTAGCTTTGAAAAAGTTTACATGGCAAAGAATTGCAGGTGGCCCCGATGAGCTGAGAGTAACCCCTGGCTGGGTGTCATACAACCACAAGGAGATGAATTCTGCCAACAACCTGAGGGAACTTGGGAGTGAGTATTTACTTACGTTACCCTCTGAGGAGGGTCTATGTGACTGTCATCTCATACCTACCCAGTGCATATTCTCACCAAGGATGAGGGATTAGTTAGGCAATTTCAGGTAAAAATGTCTACTACATTTGGCATTTGATTCCAGTTACTAGGGACATCTTCCAAGAATCAACAGCATCTCTAAGATCTGTACAAATAAGAAAACATGTATTTTGCTCTTTAAGAGTCTGGTTCAGAGTTAGTAATTTTACTTGACTGAATCCAAACATAACTCTCTGTTCTATTTTAAGTTTACAAGCACGAGCAACAAGCTCCTTTTGAAAATCTTTACTTGCAGACTTAGTTCCTAGAAATTCACTGTGGTTTTATAACTACCCTGAGATTTCCTGGCTGGAATACTGGCTTTATATCTTAGTAACTGGCAGATATTGACATGTCACTCTAAAGTTCTTGAACCTTAACGTAGCTGTCTATAAAATGGGGATAATGGAGACTATCACTTTCTGTAGCTGAAATCCACTGTTCTTGCTAATCTATGACTCATTTCCTCTTCTTTGATTAAAAAGTTAATCATCGGGGCGCCTGGGTGGCTCAGTCGGTTGAGCGTCCGACTTCAGCTCAGGTCACAATCTCACGGTTCGTGAGTTTGAGCCCCGCGTCGGGCTCTGGGCTGATGGCTCAGAGCCTGGAGCCTGCTTCCGATTCTGTGTCTCCCTCTCTCTCTGCCCCTCCCCCATTCATGCTCTTCCTCTCTCTGTCTCAAAAATAAATAAACATTACAAAAATTAAAAAAAAAAAAGTTAATCATCTGGGGAGTGACCACCCCACCCTAGTTTCAGTCCATGTAGTGCAGGTGAGCAAAGTCTCCAAGGGTGAAATTGTGACCTAGCAGAGGCAAAACTGCATGGTCCATCCCAGTCACAGAGACTGGTTTGAGAATAAGTTGTGATCTAAGGTGGTTCAATGAACTTAAACATGAGGGCTGTATGGAAGTACTATGTGAAAAGAAGCTTTCTTTTCTGCTGGGCTTAAAGCTGTGGGCTGACTTTTGGGGAGATTCTGTGTGAGACCAAGCTGACATGGAGAAAAGTGGAGAGGAGTCATAGCAAAGGACTAAGCCCTCATGACACATTTGAGCTTCAATAGTGCTGGGTCTACCTTTGAACTTATTAAGTGTGCTAATATACCGTCTTCCTTTTACCGTACATGAGTAGGCCACTGGGAATTCTGTGGTTTCTTTCTCATACCACACCTCCAACGCTCCAACAGAAACTAATATCCAACAATTCCATTCAAATTATGACATTAACTACTTGGAGTTAGCACAGACCCCACAGATTGAAGGGATCAGTCCCACAAGAATGACCTCACTTCAGACACCTGTCACAAGTGGGGTGCCCGAACCACACGCACTTCGGTCTGACTTGGTGATAAATTTGGGGATTCCCAAGATCCCTTGTCAGGTTCAATAACTAGCTCGAATGGTTCGCAGAACTAAGGAAGGCAGTTTACTTACATTTACTGATTTATTATAAAGGGTACAAGTCAGGAATAGCTACAGGGAAGACATGCATAGGACATGGTATGGGGGATGGGTGGAGTGTGTTGAATGGAGCTTCCACCTGCCCAGCATCTCAATGTGCTCACCAACTCAGCTCTCCAAACCTTACATTTAGGGGGTTTTATGGAATTTTCATTACATACACAAGACTGAAAAAGTCAATGGCCATGGATGATTAACTCAGCCTCTAGGCCCTCTTCCCTCCAAGAAGTAGGGGAGCAAGGTTGAAATTTCCAACCCTCTAATCATGTGTCAGTCTTTCTGGCGACTAGCCCCCATTTTGAAGCTATCTAAGCACCCCCAGCCACCAGTCATCTCTTTAATCGACAAAAGATACACTATTACTTTGGCAATTTCCAAGGGTTTCAGAAGCTATGTGCCAGAAACAGGAGGCAAAAGCCAAATATCTTTCTAGAATACCACAGGAATTAGGTTTTAGGGTTCTAACATTATACTTCATAGGGTCTTTGTGAGGACTAAATTTAAAAATGTACAGGAAGCATTAAGCACAGTGCCTGAAACCTAGTAAGTGTTCAAAGTAAGTAGTCATTTTTGTTACCACTATTATTATTATTATTATTATTATTATTATAGCTATTGTTCTACCCTTTTTTATGAAGTGACTGGGATTTTATTACACTCATATGCTTATGGGTCTACAAGTATTGTTGAATATTTCTAAATTTACTGGGAGAAATTGATCAAGAATCAATGTGATACTGATTTTCTGTGACTTTTACTGCAGGTAAAGTCCAAATAACTCACCACATCGATCCCTAGCAATTGATAGTTCAAGAATCAGTTGAAGTGACTCATAGTCAACTGGATGGTTGAGGCTATGTTGTTAAGCAATCCCAAACAGCAGAGCCACGAAATGATTGGCAAAATCATTCATGTGATTTTGAAGCCTCCCGGGCTCAATATCTGCCAAATGTGGGTTTGAATCCCAAACTTGCTGCTTATACATCACATAAAACAGATCCATTTCTTAATCTCTCTGAGCTGTGTAACATGGGGTTAGGGGAACACCTTCTTCATAAGGTAATTGTAAGGAATAAATGGAGTAATAAATCTGAACTGCTCAGTACAGCCTAACTCAAATTGTACAACACCCTAATCCCCAGCCCTTCTGATGTTTTAATTATGTTGACTGATATGAATAAACCAGTTCCATCTAAAGTAACACAAAGTTACCTTAACATTTTTATGGCCAAATGCATTGATTCACTGTCATTTGAGCAACGTAGAAGCAATACCTCAAAATAGATCAATTTTGACTTTTAAGCTATATATACTAATGAGAGACATATTTTTATACATAATGTAAAAGAACGCATTCTTTAAGATATTAAACGCACTAGTTTAGATAGATCATACATAGAGAATGAATGACCCTTCAGTGAGAAGCCTGTAAAAAGAAATGACCATTCTTCCTTGGTTAGATGTCAGTTTGACAGCAAACATTTGTGAGTGATCACTTGAAAAAGCAGAGCATGATTATTGAAGTTTTAAGTTCTTTTAAGAAACAGTCAAGTAAGTTAATAACTGTAATGAAATAACGTTAGGGAAAGCTGTCCAAAAAGTACATAAATTTCAACCTAAGTCTGAAGTTTTCTTCTTCACAGCAAATTATATTCAGGTTAATGGAGTCTACATTGGGGATTTTAGCTACTGAGAAGGCCTAGTTGGCTCATACCAAATTTCTGCTAATATCAATAACGCATAGAGGGGCATGTGGGTGGCTCAGCTGGTTGAGCGTTCGATTTCGGCTCAGGTCATGATTTTGCAGCCCATGAGTTCGAGCCCCACGTTGGGCTGTGGGCTGACAGCTCAGAGCCTGGAGCCTGGTTCAGATTCTGTGTCTCCCTCTCTCTCTGTCCCTCCCACACTCATGCTCTGTCTCTCTCTCTGTCAAAAATAAACAAACATTACAAATTAAAAAAAAAATAATGCATAGAGACATTTGGAAGAATGCTATTACCTGAGGATACTTGTGAACATGTAAGGTCTTCATGAGAAGAGCCTTACAGAGAGAATGCCTTTCTCCTTTTTACTCCATAGTTTTGCTTAGACCTTTGTGTCCACCTAGAATGGCTTCCTTCCTGTCCAACAGCTTTTCACCTTCCAATCTCTCATCCCTGAATCCACCACTTTTTTTTTTTTCTTCCAGCACATCTACTTTGAAAGCTTAGGGAAGCAATATAAAACAGCAGCCAAGGAAACAGACTCGGACCACTCAGGGTGCAGTTTAACTGCCAGTTCTGGTATTAATTTAACCTTGGAATCCTTGATCAATTTCTCTGTCAGTTTCCTCATCTGTTCAATGGGGTTAATTTTAAAGTTCATTAATTTTTTATTTTTGAGAGAGAGAGAGAGAGAGCACAAGCAGAGAGAGGGGAGAGAGAGAGAGAGAGAGAGAGAGAGAGAGAATCCCAAGCAGTCTCCATACTGTCAGTGCAGAGTCTGATGTGGGGCTTGATCCCATGAACCATGAGATCATTACCTGAACTGAAATGAAGAGTTCGACGCTTAATGGACTGAGCCACCCAGGCACTCCTCAATGGGGTTAATTTTAAAGATGATGGAGAGGATTAGGCAGAAAAAATACTGGGTTAAAATTACCTAAGAAAATCTTTACCTCCTCCATGACCCTGGAGAGATGCCTACAGCAATGGGGGCTACATGATTTAGGAGGAAGTGGAGAAGAGGAGACACAGGACCCCTAGTCTTGCCTGCTCACTCCTGGCAATCCTAAGAGGGGTGAGGGTCAGCACCACGTACCTTGTGACTCACTGTTGGCTCTAGCTCTCCCCTTCCCAAGCATAAGCCGCTGAACTGAGCGAGCTTAGCGCATGCAGAAGGGCGTTCCTGCTCTTTCTCTTGGAAGATTAGAGAGAAAATCAATTCTACCTGATTGTCATTTTATCTTAAATTCCAGCAAGAAAGAATTTTGTGGAGGGGCGCCTGGGTGGCTCAGTCGGTTAAGCGTCCAACTTCAGCTCAGGTCATGATCTCACAGTTTGTGAGTTCAAGCCCCGCATCAGGCTCTGTGCTGACAGCTCGGAACCTGGAGCCTGCTTTGGATTCTGTGTCTCTCTTTCTCTCTGCCCCTCCCCTGCTCATGCTCTGTTTCTCTCTGTCTCTCAAAAATAAATGTTTTAAAAAAACTAAAAAAAAAAAAAAAAGAATTTTGTGGAGCTTTGTTTTCTCTCAACCATGTTATTTAAGTACCTGCATAATACCCTCAATTTTGTCTTTTGGCCCACAAAGCATAAACTAGTTCCATCCTGCCCTTACCAGGAAAACTTTGCCAGACCCTGATGCCGCTGAATTCAAACTCCAACTCTTCCCTTAGGCATTTGATAAGTGGAGTGAGGGGCAGACAGGAATTGACATTAACAAAAAACAAAACACAAAAAATTTTTTTGGGAGAGAGAGAGAGGGCAGGGGAGGGGCAGAGCGAGAGGGGGAGAGAGAGAATCCCAAGCAGGCTGTGCACTGTCAGAGCGGAACCCATCGCGGGGCCTCAACTCACAAACTGTGAGATCATGACCTAAGCCGAAATCAAGAGTCAGACACTAAACCAACTAAGCCACCCAGGCGCCCCAGAAATTAACATTTTTGCGGCTAAGTGAGAAAAGGTTGATGTGTCCCTCTCTTCCTTTATCTCAGAGGGTGTGCCTCAAGCTGTGAGAGCGGTCGTGACCGCTAACATTGGTAGATCACAGGGCTTTACCTTTCAGACTTTAGTTTTTTAAATCCTACAACAAGCTTAAGGCTTAGTTTCTGTTATTACCCATTGTGTAAATAGGAAGGCTTATCCCCGGACACAGTTAGAGAGGTTTGGAACCAGGACTCGAACCCAGGTTTTCCATATACAGACAGATATTCATGGTAGTGAAGCGATACAAAGTTACTGTTCACATTGGTCTAAAACCCTCAGCACTTGTGTTGTGCAGTGTTGTGTTTGGTAAGTATGCAATGATGGAGTGGAGGGTAAGGGACAGGTGAATGTACACAAAGAGACACATTGTACGGAAGAGTTTCTAGAAACTCAAGTAGAAGAATTACGATTTCATGGGTCCTTATTTTAGCCAGCGGTTTGGGGTCCTGAGGATCATGAGTGGCTTTTTATCTGTTCCTTTGCACAATCATTAATTCATTCAACAAATACTTTGAAGACTACCTACTGTTTGTCATCACTACCTTAGGCAAAAGGATACAACAATGTAAATATCCCCAAGGTATTTACAGTTCAGTGGGAAAGACAGAAAAATTAAAAAAAAATCCAATTCAGTGATGCAAATGCTATGATTTTGATAAGCACCTTAAAGGGGACCTAACTCCAGTTTGGTGGAAGGGGAAGTTTTCTAAAAGACTTAAAACCTGAATGACGAGCAAGATTTTCTCAGCCAACAGGGCAAAAGAGAGCTGAAAAATTTCCAGGCACAGTAGTGTTCAAAGAGGCTTTGTTGTAAGCATAATTGCAAGGAACTGGGATGGCTGAAGATTACTCAGGTCAACACGGAGGAAGGTGCTTTATAGATGAGAATAAGGAAAGTGGTCAAAAGATAACCTGATGTGAAATTCTTAAAACCCATGTTAAAAAGTTCTCAGTTTATTTTAAGGACCCTGAGCAAAATGACATGATTGAAGCAGTGTTTTAAAAGAATGTTTAGGGGCACCTGGGTGGCTCAATCAGTTAAGCATCTAACTTCGGCTCAGGTCATGAACCCACGGCTCATGAGTTTGAGCCCCCCATGGGGCTCTCTGCTGTGAGCCCAGAGCCCGCTTTGGATCCTCTGTGCCGCTCTCTCTTTGCCCCTCCCCTGTTCGTGCTCCCTCTCTATCTCAAAAATAAACGTTAGAAAAAAACCATGAAAGGATGTTTAAGTTTGTATGGAAACCTGTCAACCTTCTTCTAGGTGTATACCCAAGGATAATGAATTTATCTTGCATTTATGCAAGAACCGTCCCAGAATTCTCATAGGAGGTTTATTCATAATAGCCCCAAACTGGAAGTAACGAACAGTTAATGAAAGCAGCCAGACATCAAAGAGGATATAGTATACTGATGAATTTAAATAAAAAGGTTTTTTGTTGTTGTTGTTTGTTTGTTTTAGGCAAGACCAACCTGTGGGGTTAGAAATTAGGAGTCACCTTGGGGTCAGTAGTATACTTCTGGATTGCTGCCAATGTTCTATTTCTTGATGTGAATTGTAATATGAATGAGTTCAGGTAATGAAAATTCATTGAGTTGCTCACTCATGACTTGTATGCTTTTCTTAGTGTATATTGTGTTTCCGTTTTACAAATTATTTAAAAAGAAGTAGGGGCGCCTGGGTGGCGCAGTCGGTTAAATGTCCGACTTCAGCCAGGTCACGATCTCGCGGTCCGGGAGTTCGAGCCCCGCGTCGGGCTCTGGGCTGATGGCTCGGAGCCTGGAGCCTGTTTCCGATTCTGTGTCTCCCTCTCTCTCTGCCCCTCCCCCATTCGTGCTCTGTCTCTCTCTGTCCCAAAAATAAAAAATAAAAAACGTTGAAAAAAAAATAAAAAAAAAAATAAAAAATAAAATAAAAAGAAGTAAACACTGGACACTGTGACTTTCCTATTTTAAAAGATCTCCATCTCAATAGGGTTTTTGCTCTAAAATAAACAAAGAAATAAATGAACAAAAACAAAGACCCTCACTTTAAAACAAGAAAACTGAAGTTAATCTAGCAATAATTTTCCCCAATCAGTTTGGTAAAAATGGACAGGGATGGTTGGTATCCAGAGGTGATGAGGGCACGCAGAAACAGACACTCTCAAACACGATTAGGAAATATCAAGAAGACGTTTTTAAAGAATAGAATTTGGCAGAATTTACCACTATTTAAATGGACATAGTTTTTGGGGCGCCTGGGTGGCTCAGTGGGTTGAGCGCCCAACTTCGGCCCAGGTCATCATCTCATGGCTTGTGGGTTGGAGCCCCGCATCGGGCTCTGTGCTGACAGCTTGGAGTCTGGAGCCTGCTTTGGATTCTGTGTCTCCCTTTCTCTCTGTCCCTCCCCCGCTCACACTCTCTCAAAAATAAATAAACGTTAAAAAAAATTTAAATGGACATAGCTTTTGACCCAGTGATATGAATTCTAGAAGTTTCTTCTACCACTATCTTTGCAAAAGTTTACAAAGCTGTATCCACAGATATTCAAGGCAGCCTTATTCCTAATAGATAGGAAAATATTATAGTTACTGAAGATGATATAAAAAATGAATAAAATATTTTTAATTACCACGAGGCCAAACTGATAAAAGCCTTTATGTGTTCTTCTGGTTAAAACAAATCTACACCAAAAAAAACAAAAACAAAAACAAAACAAAACAAAACCCAAACAAATATGAGCTTAAAACGCACTGTCAAATACCTATTATATTTAGGCTTAGAAAGAATACTTGAAAAATCAAAGCAAAGTATGTGACAGTTTTACAACTACATACAGATCTCCTTAATCCAAGGTAGGGATTGTCCAGACATATTCTCCAGGATAGCTACCGAAGGGGTTCATAATGAGCCTCATCAAAGTGTGCCATTTTAGAAGGTGGATTATTCTGAGCTAAAGACAATCATGGCCCCAAAGACTCAAAGTGTATTTTACTTCCTCCTTTTCTGTCTCTAAGAATTTAGAGGCCCAGGGAGACAGCTATCACCAAGGATAATTACCCAGACTATGGGTCAGGTGTGGTAAACTGGGGGAAGCTCAGCAAGGCCTGGAGATCAAATCCCTCTCTGTGTCCCCCTGTCTCTGCATGGCATGACAACCATTTGTTTACCAAATGTTTGCTCTTCCGGTCTTCCTGTACACTATCCTCCTCCCCTGCAGCCCCAGATCCCGACCTCCTTCTCCTTAGCTCAGTGTACATATAAGCCTCCATTGCCTGACTGTGTCTGAGCCTCCCCCACCTTTGTGGGGCTCCTGCATACCCAAAATACAACTCGTTTTTCTCCATTAATTTGTACTACGTCAATTTAATTAATAGGCCAGCCAAAAACATCTAGAAAGGGAAGAAGGGAAATTGTTTCCCTCGTACTATCTACAGTCCCGAACTTTGGAAATATAGAATTGTCCTTATCAGCACAGACTATACGCTAGTTGGCAGAATCCACAATTTCATTTTTAATTAAAAAGTTATTTGCACCTTTCGGTCCATCATCAGGAATAGTTTTCTTATTTTCCTTGTAGAAAAAATCAGGCAAAAAATACAAATAAAGGGATCTGTATTATGGCTTATTAACTTGCACAATAAAAACCCCTTTTCCAAATCACCGATGTACAATAATTCTCTTGGGCTAGTTTCCCAGATAAATATCACTTAACAATGCAAACAATTACAACCTAATTTTCTCCAAAACGGATTTTTGAAGTAAAGCTAAAGCATCAATGGCTAATCACATGGAGATCTATATTCCATTGTAATGGCGCTGTTGGCTAATTGTTAAGCTTTAGAATGACCATTCAAAAGGCTTCTTTTGCTGTCTACGTTTATATTTTAAAAAATCAAATGGCCACAAACTTTTAAGAAGGAGCAGGTCTTTCTTAAGATTGATTTGGCTTCGTGTCGCTGTTTGTCAGTTGTACAGTTTTAGAATATGGGACCAAAGGGGTCCAGAGGAATGTGGTACCATGAACGGTGGCATGCTATCTAAATCTGAAGGTGATGGGGATTTATTCTGGGGAGCAAATTAAGATACTGGTGGGAAGATCCAAAAAGAAATCTGCAGGTGGGATAATGAGCTGAACGCAGCTAGAAGGAAGCAAGAGAGATAAATGTTAGACACGACATATTAGAAACAAGTCCCTAAGTATAGATGGAAAAGAGGCTTAGCAACTGCAGTGGTTTGAAAAAGAGAGAGAGGTTTAAATTGATGGTGAATTTTGAATGAGCCCTCTGTGTGATGTGGTTACTAAAATCGCTAATGTGCTTGTGGGTTTCATTAATAAAAGCTTAGTACCTAGTTTAGTGATGTCAGCCATTTTTTTTCCTTTAAATCCATACTACCTTTTGATAAAGGTAAGATTTAAATCTAGTGATGCTAATATGCATTTATTCAATGGCATATCCTTCTCTAAATCTCTTCTAACAATCTTTTTTTTTTTGTTTTTTGTTTTCTGTTTGTTTGTTTTTTGGGTTTTTTGCATATCTCTTCCAGCCAAGATTTCTTTGGCCCTAATTTTGGTAATGTGAGTTAAGACATAGGAATTTTATTTGATTTCTAAAAATAGCAATGTACTCATATACTGAATATGCCTCTTCAAACTATATAGCGTATGCTTGTAATGTGATAAATGATTAACACTCTGTTATAAAATAACGTGAGTTCCTTTGGTGGAATGTGGAAATGTTACCTTGAATCTCATGAATGAGTTTTAATGATAGAGCCAGAAAGGACTTAGATACCAAAAAGAATATAATATCATCATTGTTTTGCATGAAAACATCGCGCTGAATGGAGGGTATATTAGAAATAACCTCCCCATCACAATCCCATACTTTAGCCTCTACTACAAAGCTATAATCATCAAGACAGTATGGTATTGGCACAAAAAACGGACACAAAGATCAATGGACTAGAATAGAGAACCCAGATTTGGACCTACATATGTACGGCCAACTAATCTTTGATAAAGCAGGAAAAAGTATCCTGGAAAAAAGACAGTCTCTTTAACAAATGGTACTGGGAGAACTGGACAGCAGCATGCAGAAGAATGAAACTAGACCACCTTCTACACCGTACACAAAAATAAACTCAAAATGGATTAAAAACCTGAATGTGAGACAGGAAACCATCAAAATCCTTGAGGGGAAAGCAGGCAACAACCTCTTTGACCTCAGCTGCAGCAATTTCTTATTCGACACATCTCCAAAGTCAAGGGAATTAAAAGCAAATATGAACTATTGGGACCTCATCAAGATAAAAAGCTTCTGCACTGCAAAGGAAACAATAAAACTGAAAGGCAACTGATGGAATGGGAAAAGATACTTGCAAATGACATATCGGATAATGGGCTAGTATTCCAAATCTATAAAGAACTCACCAAACTCCACACCCATAAAACAAATAATCCAGTGAACAAATGGGCAGAAGGCATGAATAGACGCTTTTCCAAAGAAGATATCCAGATGGCCAACAGACACATGAAATGATGTTCAATGTCCCTCATCATCAGGGAAATACATATCAAAGCCACACTGAGATACCACCTCACACCGATCAGAGTGGCTAAAATGAACCACTCAGGAAGCTATAGATGCTGGAGAGGATGCGGAAAAATGGGAACCCTCTTGCACAGTTGGTGGGAATGCAAACTAGTGCAGCCACTCTGGAAAACACCGTGGAGGTTTCTCAAAAAATTAAAAATAGAATTATCCTATGCCCCAGCAATAGCACTGCTAGGAATTTACCCAAGGGATACAGGAATGCTGATGCTTTCAACAATGCTGGCTTTCAACAATAGCCAAATTATGGGAAGAGCCTAAAGGTCCATCAGCTGATGAATGGATAAAGATATGGTTTATGCATACAATGGAATGCTACTTGGCAATGAGAAAGAATGAAATCCTGCCTTAATAGTAGACCATGGGGGAAGGGAAGGGGAAAAAAAAAACAGTTACAAACCGAGAGGGAGGGAGGCAAACCATAAGAGACTCTTAAATACAGAGAACAAACTGAGGGTTGACAGGGGGGGTGGGGGAGAGGGGAAAGTGGGTGATGGGCACTGAGGAGGGCACTTGTTGGGATGAACACTGGGTGCTGTATGGAAGCCAATTTGACAATAAATTATATTTAAAAAAATAAGAAATAACCTTCCAAGGCAAGGTAGGTCTCAGGAAGCTACCATGTGCCTCTCTGCTAACAAAAAGGAGAGAGTGAGAGAAAGTTTTCACGTCACTGTTGGAATAAGCATTTGCTACTGATGACCCTATATAGGGATCCTTAACTATGGCAAAGAAATGATGTCCTGCATGAAAGGAGAAAGAAGACTTACAAAAGAAAAATCTGAGAAAAGAGATCGACCTAATACACCCTGATTCTTTTGTTTCCCCAGCACCAGCATAACGCCAGGCAGAGAGCTATTTCTAAGTAAATGTTTGTTGAAGGTTGAGCACAAGGTTAAATTGTACCAAGACGCTTCATTGAGACATAAAATTTCCATGGTACACTGGGACAAATTACCATGGAAAAAAAGTCTAGGTGGTGCTTTTTAATGTAAGAAAGCATAAATAAGTCCACATTAGGCTTCTTAAACCTAATTTTTCTTTAATAAATGATCCTAAGGAGAGGTTTTTAATGTAACTGGAAAATTCCAAACGCCACTTGACAATCTAACAATGTCTTTCTTAATGTTGTGAAATAGATCCCCATTGCAAAGTGGACTACAGACTGCCATTTGGAGTCGAGCATAGAGGACATGAAATCTGTAAGAAACCTAATTATCACTGGAAATACAATGCCTGGATTTATAGCCACCAGAATTTTTAATCCCACCTTCAGCCAACAACAAAGACAGCTTTTTGAAGGTTCAGATATCAGATTCATTCCATCACATTCTTCTCATGCTTAAGGGCTTCATCCTTAAGAAAGCGTCTATATGCAGACACCAAAAAAGGATCATCAAGGCACAGGGTGTATGGATTTAATTTCTGACTTTACAAAGAAAATTCGGAGCACACTAGCAATCTACATGTAGAGCAAGTGTATGTATTTCCATATCAAACCAACATACACACTAGAGAATGATCTTTCCTTCTAAACTAAAGGTTCTTGCAAATTGATCTCACGGGAAACCTTTCACTGGACCTAATTCTTATGCACATGACGTATTTCAAAAATGAATCAAAGGAAAATGGTACCTTCTCAAACAAAATAAGCTTCTGGGGTGGGGGGCAAAGCTTCAGACATTTGGTATTTCAACTAGCTCCACACCTACTACAGTAAGTTACCGAGCGGATATCCAAGAGGCCAATAAGAAAGGAAGCCACAGTCTGTAACATTAATTCATCAGCTACACAGCTGACCTTGTGGAGGCAACACTGTTGGTGAAGGCCAAGTGTTCCATCCTGGAAGGAGGAGGATGGTTTTCAACAAAGATGGAGGCAGGAAAACACACCTGCCACCAGGCTAGCTTTATTCAGGCTTGTCAAGTTAGATCGAGCACGTATCAACCTGCCTGAGTTCTTGGTGCACATAAAAGGCAGGTGGGTGGCCCAAACGTGGACTTTTCAAACATGCGCTCTTTGTACCATCTATATCTGAGATTAGAAACAAAGTGAAAGAGGAGTCGCTACCACAGCCCTATTTGTCATCAAAGAATGACCTACGTGAATCTGAGAAATATGGTTAGAAATGTGGATTTTGAGTCATAAAGGAAAAAACAGTGGTTCAAGTTCCACACTCTTTGCCATTTGCTAGTTGTGGGACTTTGGGCATTTTACATAATAATTCTAAATTTTTGCTTCTCCTTATGCAAAATAGGGATAGCGATAGTACCCACCTAGTGTTATTGGCAGAAAATATTTTTCATGCTATGGGGATTAAATTTAGTCCTGTAAAGGTCCAGAGAGTAACTAGGTCAGTCTTCAGGGGCCAAGTGGCTTTCCTCACCCCTGCTCAACACCGCCATTGTAGCACAAAAGCAGCTTGACAATGTGTCAAATAACAAGCACGACTGTGTTCCAAGAGAACGTTATTGACAAAAACAGGGGATGAGCTAAATTTGGCTTGGAGGCTATAATTTGCAATGGCTTATAGATATGCTTAATTGCAATGTTATAAATAAACTTAATGATATCAAATATTGGAAGTTGTTTGAAATACGCTACATATTGTACTGTTTCATATGGATTGGCTCATTCCATTTTCATAAAATAGAAACTATTACTATGTCCATTCTTACAAAATTAAACAGGCCCAGAGATGTTAAATAACCTGACCAAAGTTACAGACCTAATAAACTGAAAAGGTAGGATCTGAACCTACGTCCTCAGGCTTTTGAGTCTGTCCTCTTAGCCACTCACTATGGCAGTGTCTACGACCTATTAACCCCTGTTAGAATGCAACTGTATGCCAGGTGAAAGCCAGTCTATAACTAAAGTTCAAACAAAACTCTAGTGTATTTGAATTTTGAGGAAATACATCCTCCATAATTGTGAGGTAGATGAGGCAAGTGGTGAATCTAGAGGAATTTCTATTAGCTTTATCTTTGATTTTGACCATCGCTATTTGTTTTCGCGGAAACATGTCCTACCTATGAGTCACTGTAAGTTTTCTCAATGTTGTAAAATTCTGTGAATGAAAATGAACTAATGATGATACTGATGAAGATGGATAGGGCATATCTAAGTTTTTCAGGTCAAAGAGAACTTTAAGAATGATTTATTATGTGGGGTGCCTGGGTGGCTCAGTCGCTTACGCGCTGACCCTTGATTTTGGCTCAGGTCATGGTCTCATGGTTGGTGGGTTTGCGTCCCACGTTGGGCTCTGTGCTGACAGTACAGAGCCTGCTTGGGATTCTCTGTCTCCTGCTCTCCCTGCCCCTCCCTCACTGACACTCTCTCTTCCTTAAAAATGAATTAAAAAATTTTTTTTTAATTTACTATGGAGTATACTCACTTAAAAAAACAATATACCATCATCAACAATTCATTTAAAAACACAAAATAACTTGGTTAACCAACAACGTTACTTGTTGACCAGGATTTATGTGGTTTTGTAGTCATTGGAAATGTTTCTAAAATGACAAGCAAAAGGCTATAGAGGACAATGCGAAAGGCAGTTCTTTCCCGGTTCTTTGTAACACACTAGATGCATGCATTATCTCATTTAGTCCAGTAAGGTAGGCTCTATTATTATCACAGATGAGAAAGCTGAGGTTGAGAGAGGTTATCTTGCCCAAGCAAACCTAGTTAGTAAATTCCGGTACTGGGAAACAATCCCAAGATATTACATTCCAAGGTAAAATATTAAGGCAATTAAACTCTGCCCTGAAGTGTCCCTTTTCAGGAATGGCATATAACTGATGGGTATGGAGCACGTGGGCCTCAAAGGTCTATATCCTACTTAAGACCAGAGGACAAACAAAAGATACAAATTGAAATGGAATGAAGGATCAATGGAAAACATCATCTAATTAAGATACTGGTGCTCAAATACTCACTGGTGAGTATCTGTAGGAGGCTTTAAAAATATAGAGATGCCTGGGCTGCTTGCTCAGAGATTCTCATTCATTTTGGACGGGGGTGGCGCTATAAACACAAGGGCTCATCCTCGACTGTGCGCTGTGATAAGGCAAATCTTTACATATGTATATATAAACATTATTTATTTTTTATTATGTTTATTTATGTGTGTGAGAGAGAAAGAGGATAAGCAGGGGAGGGGCAGAGAGAGAGAATCCCAAGCGGGCTCCGCGCCATCAGTGAGGAATGATGTGGGGCTCAATCCCATGAACTGTGAGACTGTGGCCTGAGCCGAAATCAAGAGGCAGATGATTAACTGACTGAGCCACCCAGATGCTCCTACCTATGTGTAAATAAAGAGTGGGCTACAGTAAAGGTCTCCAACATGGCCACAGACGTGAATGACTTGTGTATACAGAGTTAGAACAGTGCATGATATATAGAGAACACCAAAAATAATTCATTATTACTATTAGCTAAGAATGTTAAATATGAAGGAGCAGATACTATGCTGGTTTTTAATGAATGTAAGTTACACAAGGAAAAAAGATTCATAGTGGTCCTTGGAAATCATCTACACATTAATCTGAGATTGACTTTCCCCCAATGTGAGTTGATGGGGGCATATTTATATTTATTTATTTATTTATTTATTTATTTATTTATTTATTTATTTATTTTAATCCACAGAGTTCTTTATTTTTTTTTCAATATATGAAATTTATTGTCAAATTGGTTTCTTTTTTTTTTTTAATTTTTTTTTCAACGTTTATTTATTTTTGGGACAGAGAGAGACAGAGCATGAACGGGGGAGGGGCAGAGAGAGAGGGAGACACAGAATTGGAAACAGGCTACAGGCTCTGAGCCATCAGCCCAGAGCCCGACGCGGGGCTCGAACTCACGGACCGTGAGATCGTGACCTGACTGAAGTCGGACGCCTAACCGACTGCGCCACCCAGGCGCCCCTCAAATTGGTTTCCATACAACACCCAGTGCTCATCCCAAAAGGTGCCCTCCTCAATACCCATCACCCACCCTCCCTTCCCTCCCACCCCCCATCAACCCTCAGTTTGTTCTCAGTTTTTAACAGTCTCTTATGCTTTGGCTCTCTCCCACTCTCACCTCTTTTTTTTGTTTTTTCCCTTCCCCTCCCCCATGGGTTTCTGTTAAGTTTCTCAAGATCCACATAAGAGTGAAACCATATGGTATCTGTCTTTCTCTGTATGGCTTCTTTCACTTAGCATCACACTCTCCAGTTCCATCCACGTTGCTACAAAGGGCCATATTTCATTCTTTCTCATGGCCACGTAGTATTCCATTGTGTATATAAACCACAATTTCTTTATCCATTCATCAGTTGATGGACATTTAGGCTCTTTCCACAATTTGGCTATTGTTGAGAGTGCTGCTATAAACATTGGGGTACAAGTGCCGATGGGGGCATATTTATATACAAAATGTGTAGATCACGATCGACGTAAGGTCAGGGACAGCATGTGATTCATCTCCATTCCTTTCACTCAGTGACTTGTATGGAATAAATGCAATATATACTCCCTGAGTTGATTTCCAATGTGGTTTATGTAGGTAAGCCACCACCTATGATTTCTAATGAACCATATTTTAATTGATATAGATTTAGAAATTATTTGCTTGGTAATAGAAAGTCCTGACAGACACTGTCAAGTGATAACATCGCTGTCTGGAGTAGGATGCACAATGGAAACGAAGCCTGTTTGGAAAAAAGCTCTCGCTTTCAGTGACAACGGCTGAGCAGCAGACAGAGTGAAAAACAGGAGGCCAGAGAGCTATTTATGTGGGAGAGGATTAGCGTTCAGGTGGGAACCCTGAAAAAAACGTCTGGCACAGTCATGTCAAAAGCGGACCGACCTCCTTCTACAAAGATTTGGGTTTGATAAGATCAGCACCAGATAAATTTATCCCCAAACACATTTATTTTGAAATGTGATTAGCCTATGGAGAGCCCATGATGCCATCACCAAGAGAGAAAGGTGGTTGGAGAGAATGCTTTTCTTTTACTTTTCCACTGGAGGCTGATTTTGCAGGCAGGGAGATAAGAGGCAGTGAAAGTAATGCGATCCATAAAGAATGTATAGAGACAGAGCTCGTGAGATCGCTGAGATAATATGAAAAGGCTGAGCTGGAGTTCCTGGCAGGGCTGGGGACATTTATCTCACAAGAAAGCATAATAAGTAACTGAACAACTAGGAGACCTGGAAGTAAATGAGTTTCATCAATACATATCATAAGGTGAATGCTTAACATGATGCTGGGATGTCGTGGTGATCTTTAGAAACAGTCAGGGTGTGGTGACCTAATACAGAATGGTTGTGGGGTTCTTAATAGTCATTTTATGCATCAAGGCATACCGAATTCTAGAGTGCTCAAAGAGCCAGTTTATCATAAGAAACATTAATCTTTTAAAACCCTTACAATCAGTAACATGTCCGTTCAAATTCTACTCTGTATGAAACTATACACAGTAGAGACATTTTTCTTTTGTGTGTGTGTATAGATAACAGTATGGAGGACCACCGAAGGTAGCTGACTTGCTAAGAATCCACTCCCCATCACCCCTTTCTTCTTTACAGGAACCAGCCCCTTACCGCTCTGCTCCACCCATATGTTTACAGTGCAAGCAACCGTATTTGCAAAATGTGACCTCTGGCTTCCTGGTTTCAGTGGATTGGCCAGGGGTCGACCGCTGACCCAAGCTGGACCAAAGGGGATTGGGGATTCCTGCACGCACGTGGCTGGCCTCCTGAATACTAAATTTAATCACGAAATGCATGGATAGCTGTGTTTTGCCATGTGAGCTAAGAAGCAGAAAAGGCTAGTTTGCAGGGAAGAGAGATTCAGAAAGGAGAGTGACCTTGTCTTGGGTCTAGTTCTGAGTCTTAGGTGCATTCCTGCCCTCGGGTTTGAAGAGACACTGCGTATCCTTATAATAAATTTCCTTCCCTCTGTTTTATTCTTGCTCAAGTGGGTTTCTATTCCTGTCAGACAAGAGTCTGAACTAATGCAGAAATGGGCTCTAGCTGTTTGCAGAATCCATTTGCTTTTACTTATGAAAAAGGGTCCTAAGAAAATGAATGTTTGCCAGGCAGAATGACCCAAGTTTCCAGTTTGAATGCTGATAAGCATTTCCCTCACACTGCAGTTAGATTTAAAAATCTGGCCTCAAATTAAGATTGGCATATCTGGTCTTCCAGATGGTGACTCGTGTCTTGATGTAAAATGAAAAGACTTCTGTCTCTTACGGTAGCTCTGACATCAACATTTATTACACAGCCAGAGCATGCTGATGGTTGCTGAGCAAAACAAGCCAAGGCGTATTGTTTGTCAGGGTTTCCTGGAGGAAAACAAAGCAGGTATGGGACTGTGATCTAATAGAAAGAGCAGTCGGGTTAAAGGAGATAACCTGGATTTAAGCCTTCTGTTTCTTTGTATAGTTTGAGCCACTTCCTCTAAGCCCATCTGTATACAACTAATACAGAAAGGAGTCTGCTTCGAGAATGAACCAGCTTCGGGTTCAAATCTCACTTCCGCCACTCGGGAGTTATGTGACTTTCATTCAGTTCCTCTCTCTTTCTGAACCTCGGTGTCCTCATCTGTAAAGTGAAAAGCATACTCTTTTCTGCCCTTAGAGTATCAGAATAAGTAATATTATAAACAAGCTAGGAACACAGTAGTTATTCATCATATGGTAGTTACCAGATCGAGCAAGTGAATTCGGTTTTTACTTCATTTACTTCTTCATTTATTCCACAAGTATTTTTCCTGTGACTGCTGTGTCCCAGCCACTGTGTTAAAGGGCTACAATTGCACCAATCAGTGAATAAAAGCGGCGGCCACGTCTTTCTGGGGCTCGCAATTCAGGGGGCATTAGAGTCATTAAAGAGACCCCATAAAGGTACATATCCCTAACCAGGTCCGGTCTGAGCATAAGCGGTCCCTGTTTGCCATTGTTTTAAATGCAACGTTCACGAACATGCTTCTTCACCCTCAATGCTCATTTTTCAACCACGTGTAAGAGGGGCTAGCCATTTGGACAATTTTCTCTTGGGCACAGTTTCAAGGCTAGGATCTGTACGTTCCTCACGAGCAGCACCCCGGCACTCCATAAATGGTAGTGGGAACTTGCAATTTAAAACTATAAGGATATGTTAACTGTGAACTTTACATACTGAGGGACCAAATTTTTCCCCACTGAGGTTGAGGCCAAATAAATCCATTACCATCTCCAGTGTGAGATCTGCCTGCAGACAGACTGGGGGTCTTGCACATCGGTTTCCTCTATAAACCTGGACGGCTTTGCAAATAACTTTTGTATTTTCCGACAGATTCCTGGGTTTAGTGTCTCATAGAGGCTATTCCTATGGTGTCTTTTAGTTCTTCCTTCTAATCACTGATTTCCTCGGTGCTGGCTTCCCACCCCCCCCCCCCATCTGATTGGTTGTGCTATTTCATTTTATTAATTCAACCTTTGTTGGATCAGATCTTGGCAGCTTATTCCCCAAATTGTATTTTTCCAGTTCACCTTTCATTTGCTTCTATCTGAAAACAAGGCTCTACTGTACTATGCCCTGAAATTTCTTTACGCTGCATTTTCTTAGCGTCTGCCAGTTCCGTACTAGGCTATTTGTCATGTGGTAAGCAATTAGTATAAATGGCATTTTGAGCACATGCCCAAAGCAGCACCAAAGATTGGTAGCCCACGTCCAATCCCACCTGGCTCTCTTCATCAAAGTGCTCATTAACTCAGAGTTTGGGCTTCCATGCTGTTGCTTTCTGGGACTGATTATTCTCCATTAGGGTCTGGATCAGTCTCGATGACAGTCTTGCTCTTTCCTTGCATGTCAATCTTCACCTGAGAATGAAGCATTGTGTTGCTGCCAGGCTCTAGACGAGCTCCAAATAGTGCAGAGTTATGTTCTGGCATTGGCCAGACCACAAAACTATCAACATGATTCCTGGTGTATTTTAAAAACAAACAAATGACACCAAATTTCTGGGTTTCTTGGATTGTTCATTTTCAACCTTTGGGGACATCTTTAAAAAAATTTTTTTAATGTTTATTCATTTTTAAGAGAGACAGAGTGTGAGTGGGGAAGGGACAGAGTGTGAGTGGGGAAGGGACAAAGTATGAGTGGGGAAGGGACAGAGTGTGAGTGGGGGAGGGCAAGAGAGGGAGATACAGAATCCACAGCAGGCACCAGGCTCTGAGCTGTCAGCACAGAGCCTGATGCAGGGCTTGAACCCATGAACTGTGAGACCATGACCTGAGCCGTAGTTGGATGCTTAACCGACTGAGCCACCCAGGCACCCCTAGGGACATCTTAAAATAACTTAAGAATTTAGATAATTCTTAATTATCTAAAGTGGGTCAAGCTTCCAACTCTTGGTTTCGGCTCAGATCATGATCTCAGGTTTTGTGAGTTTAAGTCCCGTGTTGGGCTCTGTGCTGATAGCATGAAACCTGTTTGGGATTTCCTCTCTCCCCTTCTCTCTGCCTCTCCCCTGCTCACACTCTCTTTGTCTCTCAAAAGAAATAAATAAACTTTAAAAAAAAAAAGGGTCTAGGTTTCTAGTTTCTCTGCAAAGTATCAGAATGTTTGACAACAGTGGGCCTCTGTGCCCTCACGGGAATAATGATCTGGGGCCCAGGATGACTAGGTACCCCACTTTCAATTGAAAGTAGCCCCTGCTCCACTTGTACCCCAATGTTTATAGCAGTATTTTCAACAAGAGCCAAATTATGGAAAGAGCCTAAATGTCCATCAACTGATGAATGGATAAAGAAATTGTGGTTTATATACACAATGGAATACTACGTGGCAATGAGAAAGAATGAAACATGGCCCTTTGTAGCAACGTGGATGGAACTGGAGAGTGTGATGCTAAGTGAAATAAGCCATACAGAGAAAGACAGATACCATATGTGTTCACTCTTAGGTGGATCCTGAGAAACGTAACAGAAACCCATGGGGGAGGGGAAGGAAAAAAAAAAAAGAGGTGAGAGTGGGAGAGAGCCAAAGCATAAGAGACTGTTAAAAACTGAGAACAAACTGAGGGTTGATGGGGGGAGGGAGGGAGAGGAGGGTGGGTGATGGGTATTGAGGAGGGCACCTTTTGGGATGAGCACTGGGTGTTGTATGGAAACCAATTTGACAATAAACTTCATATATTGAAAAAAATAAAAGTAGCCCCTGCTCATCTGTTTACCATGCTCACTTCTGCCTCCAAATTGGCCGCTTTGGCTACTTTTAAATCTCCTACATCCTGTATGCAATCGAGGTTACACATCTGGAATAGGGGATTACAAGCATTTTAGCTTCACAAAAACCTCGAGAAAGAAGTATTATCTGCAGTTTACCGATGAAGACACAAAGGCTCAGACAGGTACCTGATGGGGAGATGAAAAAAATGACAGTCTTCCCTTACCAGAAGAGTCAGTAAGAAAAACAAAGTGTTTCGGGCTTGCTTGACCTGTTCATACCTTTTCTTCATTGATTGCTAGATGATTATACTAGTTTACTCTTAAAGTTAAAGGAAAAGATAACTAACCAAAGGTAGCTAAAGAATGAGGTGGGAGGGGAGGAAAATCAGTGTTCTGTAAGATTATACCCCCAAATACCTTCTTCATACCAGAAGATTTAACCACATGGTGACAGTCAATTAAGTGCAGAGTTTCTTTTTTTCTCCCTCCGCCGGACCAGACTGCCTTGCTTGGGCACTCATCGGCTAGAAAGTGGAACTGAATGGCAGGTGTCCTAACACATTTAATAAGGGGAACTGTGTAAGCATCGCTTCTAACTGCTCCCAACCATCTCCCTGACACCCCCACAACTTATCCAGTGATTATGGAGCACAGGCAATTAAAAATAAACAAAAACAAAAACAAACACACACAAAGAGGAAGGAGGTTCAGCAAGGATATCAGCCATTCTCAAATTTTCTAAGAGTTCTGTTGTGGTTCTTCCATGTGCCTTCATGAAGACAACTTCTAATACCTATAAGGGTTTTGACATTGCTTTTGTTCTTCCACACACTTAAAAAAATTAACTCTACACCTCATTTGTAACACCTATTTCCTTAAGTAGTAAACAATTCATTTGATTTTTTTTTTTTTTGGGGCAACTAAAGTTCAGCTCTTTCTTCCACTTTGGTTAAATTCAGGCTACAAAACTTCTTTTTTTGTGAACGCTGTGCAATTTAAAACAAGTGTTTGTTCAGCCATCAAATCTCTTGTGTGTTTTAGAAGCATATGGGTGGTCTTATTTTCTTCTCTATTGTCTTAAGGGAGGCTTTCTCCTGGTTTTAAAGGTGTAGCACTTGCAAATATTTTGAGAAGGACATGGGTTCATCCTTAATAAAAATCCTAGAAAGAGAAGCTCTTGTTTAACAAGAAGAGTATTTGTAGAAACAACGCAAGAGGCAGAGCCAATTTATATTGAGATTGAAAACAATGTGAGAGTGAGTGACGGCAAATCCCTAAGAAATTGAGGATTTAAATGGAACAAGAGCTATAAAAATAGAATTGGCAAAGGGAGAAAGATCACTCAGAAACCAGACTGGACAGTATCGTCTTTGTACTGTGACTGCAGATGCCTAATAACCAATTCCGTAAAGCAGTTGACAGAACTGAGTTTTAAAACTAGGTCTCATCCATATTCTGCTAATTTATATTATTTGTTTAAATGCATACACCTTCACTGCACACATGATTTCTTTGCAAAAAATTTAAAAATGCACTTTATTTTTTTGCAATTTTGTTGAACTTCACCGTTAACGTATTGACATGCAACGCAAGCCAACATGTCACCTCTATCTTTGCATGCATGATACAAGATATTCTGATCCAAGTATATGTCAAAAGCTCATCTCAACTGGAATAATGGTTGCTGGTTTCATGGCCTTCCATTACAAAATTATTTACGTACTGGACTCTTTAGTTCTATTTTCATTTGGTGTGGCGGGGGGCGGGGGGTGTGCACACATACACACTAGACTGATGGTCCAGAATGTTCTTCTCCTGACTAAGCAGTATTGGAGCCACAGAACCTGCTTTGGAGAAGTGAAGTCTCTGCTATATAATCTGATAAAACAAGTTTATATCAACTAATAAAATAGCCATAGAGAGATGATATCTCCTACACAATAAATTTTATTTTCATCCAATGCTTTCCTTAAATGATTTCTTAACTCTCCACCACACATTGGTTCTCGTTCTAATATGAAGTTACTCACAGAGGAAATAAAAAGAAGAAAAAATAGAGGATAGGCATAAACCACGAATTCAGAATACATTCATGTGTGATGAGGTCCTGCTCCTAAATTGTAGCCAATCCCAAGGATTTGTTGTCCCCAATTTCCCTTGGGTCTAGGTGAAAGGTTTGTTGGTGGAGACACCATGGCATAGATGGGACATACTGGGGTTCTGTTTCCCTCTTTCACCTGTGCAAATAAGTAAATCTAAAAATGATGCTGAGGAACCAAAGGAGAGAATAGAGAAGACAATTTAGAATCTCCATTTTCCATTACAAAGAACACTAAAAATCTCAAGATAGTTTGGGGTTACTTGTCAGATTGACATGCCAGCTGTCTTTATGAGGCACTTCTGTCAGTGTTCTGTATAATGGGGTTTTCTTTCCTTTGACTGTGTTACCTTTACATTTAATGGAGAGATGTCAGGGCTTTACGGCCCATGAGAAATAATCTCATGGTGTAGTAATAAGGTCGTTGGTAGACCCCCTTGAACTATCTCCCAGTAGGAAGTGGAAAATATCTATTCTTATAGACCAAATTCTATGATGCTCAGTGCTAGTCTTGCTTACGAACTCTCAGAAGGTTGGGTTGTCAGAAAAAAACTAATAGTTTGATAGCTAATGTCTATCTATTAGGTTTGTTACATCCAGTAAATTTAGTTAGATTAAGAGACTAGAGGAGAAAATGGTGAGGTTGAGCACATTTTCAAAGGCTCCCCAGTTTGTCTGGTACTTGACAAGGGTGGGGTGGAGGGATAGAATTCCCAGCTTTTCACTTGGGAGAGTGAACAAAATGACAATTCCAGGCAACTAACTGGCAGAATTGCATGTATATTTATACATAGGATGGCATATTTCTCATTGTAATTAGCTTTTAGAGCACCACTTGGGATTCAAATAAATGTATGCGACTATGTTCATATAAATAAACTGTTTGCATTTGAGTTAATTTGCTTCACCACCAGATACAGGCAGCAGTTAAGTCAGCCATTAATGTTGAACGTTAGTTTTGCAAACAACAGAACCACTCCCTCCACCCAGGCAGTTGCCCTTTGTTTTCTGTTGCTATCCTACAATCTGCCTTATTAGAACTTAAAACAAATTTTTTTTTTACATTTATTTATTTTTGATTGAAGAGAGAGACAGAGCACAAGTGGAGGAGGGGCAGAGAGAAAGAGACACAGAATCCCAAGCAGGCTCCAGGCTCTGAGCTGTCAGCACAGACCCTGACGCGGGGTCCAAATCCACAAACTGCAAGACCATGACCTGAGCAGAGGCCGGATGCCCAAACGACCTAGCCACTCAGGTGCCCCTGCCTTATTATAACTTTTACGCACCATTTCCTAAACTTGGCTTAACAATGGAACCCCTTGGAGAGCTTTAAAACAAACAAATTTACAGTTCCCACCAGAGAGAGCCTTATATTTTGTCTAGGGTATGGCTGGGCTACAGTAATTTTTAAAAAGCTTCTCAAGTGATTCTAATGTGTGTCTGAGCTGGTGGACCAAGGAATCCCAGCTTGACCTTATTCAGATTTTAGGAGCATCACCTGGATGAACACAGTTCTTCCAGCTTTGTCTCCTCACTTACAGGTGACTTGTGGTGTTCTTGTTTATCCTTTGCCATTTGATGGAGAAAAATCATGGCATATGACCTTTGATGGACGCTGTAAGCTGTTATTAGACCAGAGGGTTACACAGTCATTTGATCCAATTTTTGTTTCCTTTTGCTCTATTTCACTCCATCACTGCAATACTGTTAAAGACCTTGCATGCTTCCTAAAACAACTGTATCAAGTGAAGTAAGGGGCTGCTAAATGGACTGCAATTGCTCAAGAGTGGCTCTGATTATTTACAAGAATTGTCATTTCCGAAGGGGGAACCAGAAAACACTAGACTCTGGGAGATTTCTGTGCCAGAAATTGTTCCCTTAAAGGTTCAGATGGGACTTAAAAAATAGACAACCTGACCATCTCTATAGTGGCAAAGCCTGAAGCACTTTGACATAGAACCTCACTTGGTACTTGACAGCAGCATTATCAACCATAGCCAAACTGTGGAGAGAGCCCCAATGTCCATTGCCTGATGAATGGTGAATGCATAAAGAAGATGTAATGTGTGTGTGTGTGTGTGTGTGTGTGTGTGTGTGTGTGTATACATACACACTGGAACATACATACATACCAAAATATTAGTCAGCTTAACAAGGAGAATAAAATATTGCCATTTTCAATGATGTGGATGGAGCTAGAGTGTATTATGTGAAGTGAAATAAAGTCAGTCAGAAAAGATAAACATGATTCCACTCATGTGTGGAATTTAAGAAACAAAACAGATGAACATATGGGAGACAAAAAGAGAGAGAGGGAAACAAACCCTAAAAGACTCTTAAAGATAGGGAACCAACTAAGGGAGGGAGGTGGGTGGGGGATGGGTTAGATGGGTGATGGGTATTAAGGAGGGCACTTGTTGGGATGGGCACTGGGTGTCGTATGTATCACTGACTTCTACTCCTGAAATCAATATTGCACTGTATGTTAACTAACCAGAATTTAAATAAAAATTTGAAAGAAACAAAGAGAAATTAAAGGTATAAACAATGAGTACTTGAAGCTTTGAATGAGTCATGGTCAATGTCCAGGGTATAATAATTGACGAGAGGTAAGAACATAAACATCTTTGAATATGATCTGGCTTTAGAGGCATGGACACATTTCCAGGTTTTTCATTCTGAATCTTGCATCTAATAATAACAATGGGTCCTATTTATTGAGCACATACTATTCGTCCAACCCTACACTAAGCAGCTCATCTTAATTATTTCATCTGATCCCCCCAATCTGAGATAAGTACTATTCTTGTTCTCACTTTATAAAAGAGAAAATCTAGGCTTAAGAGAGGTTAAGGAACTTGTCCAAAACTCAAAGTTGGGTTTGCACTGTCTTGCCTTGAAACTTCTATTTTGAAATTCTGCCACCACTGCCTTGTTCTAAGGAAGGGATTAACCGCATTTGTATCCATTCCATTATACTGCTTCCTGTGTCATTACATTTCCACCCAGTGAAGTCCCCGTCTCCATTTTAGATCTTTCTGCTTAAGGCCAATCAGCACCATATCGTGTAATGGTCTGAAAACAGGGACTCAGCATAAGGATGTTAAAGGAGGTCTGTGAGCTTCTCTGTTCATACGAGGGGTGGTGCTTCTTGCCTTTTCTGGAGGTCAGGATTCAAACCATTACACTCACTCACCCTGAAGCAGGGCTCTGGCTCAGCTACTACCTCAAGAGGGAGACCAGAAAGGACATCCATGCATTTTTACTGGAAATGTCCTACATGGTAATTCACATCCTTGATATTTATTCCACATCGGTGTTCCCTCTTCCCCCTCTGCGCCTTTATCATGGTCAAAATGTTTCCTGCGTTCCATTTTTTGAGCATCCAAACTTGCCTTCCTCTATAAGTGGTGAGTTCCACAAATAATCTCAGGTACAGACATGACTTCAGTAGACATGGTCCTTGTGTTGGAAGTCATTTGTCTTGGGTCTGAACTCTTCTGAGTGCTGACACTAATTCCCTAAGAAGTGGCAACACAGTGTCCAGAAAACGAGCTTTCCGGCCAGAGAGACCTACATTCAAAATCTGGATTCATCATTCAGTATCTATGCCATTTTAGCAGTTAATGAGGATCTTCGGAAAGAAATTCAGTTTCCCTATCTGCAAAAAGGACCAAGGCATACTTACTTCACTGGGCAATTCATGAGGTGAAGCATATGAATGGCAAAGCACAGTGCTTGCTTGGTGCATGTTACTGCTACAGCAAACACAACTACAATGATCATGACTCTCCCACCCCACTGCTTAATAACAGAGTCTTTCAGCTTTATGATCAACATTAAGGGCAAAAGCTCCTTTTTAGACAAGCTGGTTGTCATCCAAAAAACAACCAACCAACCGACCAACCAACCAACCAACGGTGTTATGTAGCAGAGAATCTCCACAGCTACACATCTGGGTTCAAATCCCTGCCTGGATCTTTCTGTGTGGACTTTGGTAAATTCCTTAAATTCCCTGTGCCTCAGTTTCTTCATCTATGAAAGGACGATACAAAAGGTTGTTATGAAGATTGAAAGGTAGGGGCGCCTGCGTGGCGCAGTTGGTTAAGCGTCGGACTTCAGCCAGGTCACGATCTCGCGGTCCGTGAGTTTGAGCCCCGCGTCAGGCTCTGGGCTGATGGCTCGGAGCCTGGAGCCTGTTTCCGATTCTGTGTCTCCCTCTCTCTCTGCCCCTCCCCCGTTCATGCTCTGTCTCTCTCTGTCCCAAAAATAAATAAACGTTGAAAAAAAAATTAAAAAAAAAAAGATTGAAAGGTAATATGAAAATTATCATGTGAGAGCTCCTTGGACTACTATCATGCACATAGCTAGCTACTTTTTGTTATTATTTCACTTAAGTTCACCCAAATCCACAATGGCAAAAGAGAATCGAAGAATGTGTAGTCTACGATATTCTTAGGTACGTATCTCGGTTTCTAAACTTGTTTGTTTAGAGGTTATAAAGTTACATGCGTATCAGCTTATAAGATAATTATATCTTCCTAGAAACAGGTTTCTTTTGAAATGCATCCCTAGCTTTAACACCCTTACCCTCTTTAAGTCTTTGCTACAAATTCCCCTTTCAGGTGCTCTTGTCATTCGGTAGCTTAATTTCTTAAAGTTTAGAGATGAGCCTTTTGAATCACACACATTACCTAGGCTCTGCTATGGGTCTTAATTGCCACGAATCACCGTTTCTGAAGTTGGTGTGCAAGGATTCACTAGAAGTGCTTGTGAAGTAGACAGATTACCTGGCACTTCCCAGAATTCCAGACTCAGCAAGTCTGGGCTGGAGCCCAGGAATCTGTATTTAAGGAAAAACACCTCAGGATATGCTTATTGCTAGCTCTCTCTGTCCTAAGGGCTGATTTACTTAAAGTGGAGGCGGCAAGTAGTAACCACGCCTCCAGTTACACTTGTCATTCTATTTCCTGTTGTCACTCCTCCCAGCCCCGTTGGGTACATTTCTCAGCTTATTCCTGGGAACAATTTTTTTTAAACACACTGTGCAATCTTCATTTCCAAGATTCCTAACTTCTGGTAGCTCATGCTTTTGAGTCCCCCAAGTTCATGGACTGTAAACAGTTCTCAGGTCCTGGTGAACAAGATGGAAACCATCCAATGCCCAGTGGTCTGCGGTGCGGAGGGAAATAGGTAAAAACCTTGCGGTGGCATCACTGTGACCTTGAAAAATACAGTGAGGTACCTGTGCCTTAGTGTGGGTACCCAGATGGAAAGAAGCTAGAAGTTGCCTTTCTTTGGGGATGCATTGGAGAATTGCATTAGTTATTCTAGGCAAGAAAATGAGCCAATGCTTTCAAAAGAACCAGAATAAGAATGAGGGTAGGTCTTCCAAAGAAAATCAGGCAGAAGGCATTTTAAAAATTACAAATGTATTTTCTGGTTTATGTTTCCTTCAAGTTACTGTTTCTCAGGAAATGTCTGGAAGACATAAGATTTCTTTGCCCTCTCTCGGTAGGACAATATAGCTTAGAGGTCAAGAGTATGCCATGCTTCCATGTACTAGCTATGAGACCTTAGAAAAGTCACTCAGCTTCTCTGAGGTTTGGTCTTCTCAGCTATCAACTAGGGACAGTACTATCCGCCTCATACTATTTAATCCAAATTGATTTTGGATTTAGCCAACTCTGCTACTCACCAACTTTGTAACTCAAAGAAATTTGTTACTTTCTTGGAAACCAAGTTTCCCATGTAAAACAATAATAAGACACATTTTTTTTGCATCACAAATAAATTAAATAATATGCAAAATTACCCAACACTGAAGGTTGCAAATAGTGTATATTCAGACACATTGATTCTTTCTTTTCATTTCTTAGGTCTTACCCAAGACTGTTGTGCAACAATTTAATCTGTTTATGTTTGCTCAACACTTACTGGAGGCAGCCAGTGGAGACTGACTACCCGTCTACAATTATTCAAATACCCGAATAAATCTGTGATATCATTCTTCAAATATCAGTAATTAAGTTTGAGTTTCCACCAACATTGTATTTTGCCTTAATATTTCCTTTTTTTAACATTTATTTATTTATTTTGAGAGAGTGACAGCACACATATGTGGGTGCCAGCCGGGCAGGGGCAGACAGAAAGCGAGAGAGAGAATCTCCACACTCAGCATGGAGCCCAACCTGGGGCTCGATCTAACGATGGTGAGATCAACACCTGAGCCCAAATCCGGAGTCAGACGCTTAACTGACCGAGCCACCTAGGTGTTCCATCTTATTACTTCTTTAGCCTAAAATCAAACCAAACTTTTATCATCATGGCAGATAATACTAGAAACATTATGCCTTGTGAACATTAAACTTCTTGATTTAAAAGACTCTCACCAGCTCTAATGTTCAATGAATAATAACTGATATTCATAAATTTTAGTTTTCATTGGGATACTGTAAAGTCTATTTCATGGCGGCAATATGTTGTCAACATGCTAACGTATAGTACAGTGATTTCTGTTTTAGAACAAAATGTAAGCATTTCCATATGAGTCAGTGATTTTAGCATTGTTGTGTCTTCATATGAGGCCAAGCTGTGAATTTAAATAGTAGCATATGTCATACTTATGTATACAGACAGTATTTTAAATGACTAACTATGACAATATTAGTGATACTGATTTGAAATTTTCAGCCTACTGAGCGAACAGTTGTGATTTTAAAAATTTACACTCAGTGACATAGCCATTGAGTAACTAATAATGTGAATTTTGCCCCTTCCTTCCAGCCACAGCCCTTTTGTTTGTAAATGTGTGTTGGGTGACAAGTGAAGTTGGCATCCTACTCTGGGAGGAAAATTTGAATTAGTTATGCCAACAACAGTGCTGGGACTCCATGACGTATATCATGTCACATATTATGGCCGTAACTGGGCAAATAGCCTTGCACAGAGGATAAGCACCTATGCTCTACGAAGCATTTACATTGTTAACCATAAATGCTTTGCATTTGTTAAACTGGTTGCTCAAAACAGCTGCTATTAGTGATATAGTCAGAATTCTCTGGATGTTGTAGGCCTCCAAGAGGATGTGTTGAATAAATATTCTTCCACGAAATCACCATGTCATTTAGCATTAGGAAGCATGGAATTGAAGAACCACTCAAGTTGGTTATTTACTTGTATTGTTCAAGGGGGTTGGGGGAGGATCTATACCAGTATTGCATGGCTGTGAATACGACAGCGGCATGGATTCAATTTTGAAAAATATAAACTGGGGTCTGAAAAACACACACAACTATCAACATGAACGGTAAACCCATGCGCCCTCTTGATGTAAAATTTTATAAGGGAGCAAAGATTTAAATTTTCTCATTCGATTTGTCCATGTTTTGTTGAAATGTCTTCTATCGAGGTCCCCACTAATGGAACCTACAGAATGGCTCATTATGAAAATAGGTAGTTCCTTTGATGAAATAAACCCTCTGGTTTGACAGTGAAATAAAGTTGAGCTCCTGCCATGATTTGGTAATCTATGAAGGGGTATTAACTGGCTATATTACTTTCCTATTACTATTCTAACAAATTACCACAAACTTGGAGGTTTAAAACAACACGAATTTATTATCTGACATTGCGTAGTTCAGAAGTCCAACATGGGTCTCACTGGGCTAAAATCAAGGTGCTGGCCAGGCTGCATTACCTCCCAGAGCCTCTCGGGGGGAATGCATGCTTTCGTCTTTTGCACCTTCTCAAGGTTGATGGCTTCCTTCCTCTACTGTCAAAACCATCAGTGACAGATTGAGTCCTTCTCACAACCTATCACTTAAATCTTCTTTTCTCCCTCCCTTTTCCATTTCGAAGGACCTCTGTGATTATACTCGGCTACCCAGATAATCCAGGATAATCTCTCCAAAATCAGCAGATTAACAACCTTATTTCTATCTGCAACCTTAGTTTCCCTTTCTCAGTTAACAACATATTCACAGATTCCAGGGATTAGGACGTAGCAGTTTGTGGGGGGAGACTTTATTCTGCCTACCACAGAGGTTAAAACCCAAGCTGGGGCGCCTGGGTGGCGCAGTCGGTTAAGTGTCCGACTTCAGCCAGGTCACGATCTCGCGGTCCATGAGTTCGAGCCCCGCATCGGGCTCTGGGCTGATGGCTCGGAGCCTGAAGCCTGTTTCCGATTCTGTGTCTCCCTCTCTCTCTGACCCTCCCCCGTTCATGCTCTGTCTCTCTCTGTCCCCAAAATAAATAAACGTTGAAAAAAAAAATTAAAAAAAAAAAGAATATTTGCCTTTTACCACAGAACATATAGGAAAAATTTCTCATACATGCACAACAGGTGAACAATAAAAAAGGAGCTATCAAGGCACCTGGGTGGCTCAGTTGGTTAAGTGTCCAAACTCTTGATTTCAGCTAAGGTCTTGATCTCAGGATCATGAGTTCAGACACCATGATGGGCTCTGCACTGGGCGTGAAGTCTACTTAAATCAAAAAAGGAAGTATCTTCAGGAGAAGAGACTTATTTTTTATTTTTATTTTTTTTATTAAAAAAATTTTTTTAATGTTTATTTATTTTTGAGAGAGACAGAGACAGAATGTAAGTCGGTTAGGGGCAGAGAGAGAGAGGGAGACACAGAATCCAAAGCAGGCTCCAGGCTCTGAGCTGTCAGCACGGAGCCCGACGTGGGGCTCGAACTCATGAGCTGTGAGATAATGACCTGAGCTGAACGCTCAACTGACTGAGCCACCTAGGCACCCAGGAGAAGCGTCTTATAAGTGATATGTGTCTGGTTCAAGAGCAGGAAATTGTGCACTGGACACCAAGTTTATGCTGTCAACCCAATTCATGCAAGAAAAAGACTTTCTGTTAAAGTGGCAAGACCCAGTTATATTTTAGTGGTGGATTGGCCATAACCATAAGAGAAGAGAATACCCAATTAATTCCATATGTTAAAGCAACTTCTGCCTTAGGCTGAATTAAAGGTAGATTTAGGTCTGGAAACAGAAAATCAATTCAGATCACTCGATGGGTGCCAAGAGCTTAAACTAACAGTCGTGCAAGGATTATTGTCTATTCCATGATGCTGTGGTGAGTTTTCTACAACCGTATCCAAGAACCATAACAATATCACTAACTTGGGCCACAGGGGCTATAATTCCAAAGGCTATAAAAAGAGGGGTGGGCAGCATTCATTCATCAGCAGCATGTGTAGCTGAGGGCTATGGGTAGCGCAGTGATGGAGACAGAGTCGTCTAGGGACAGGGGGTGGGGATGGGGCAGTCTCAACGGGGACTGGGTCAGTAGAAGTTGTAGGTGAATAACAAGACACCCAGGTGATTAATATTCAACCATTTAGGAAGTGAAGCCATATTTTATAGTGTTTGAGAGGGTCCATCAGCTATCAGCTATGTATCCTTGAGCAAATTACTGGACCTGTCTAAGCTCCAAGGGCCCTTCCTATAAAAAGGAGATAATGATAAAACTGGGATAATGCCTCAGGTGGATTGGAATGTTAATGAGATGATTAATGTAAATATAAGAGTATAGAACCTGATATATGGCATGTCCTTAATAATTATCGGCTGTGTCTGGCATTTTAATTATGAATATTATTATTAGCTCAATAAGAAAACATGTAACAATATCCAGGATACAAAAGTAAGGATAATTAAGATATAGAACTAGGGGCACCTGGGTGGCTCATTTGGTCGAGCACCCAACTCTTAATTTCAGCTCAGGTCATGATCCCAGGGTCGTGGGATAGAGCCCTGTCTGGGGCTCAGTGTTGAGTGTGGAGCCTGCTTAAGATTCTCTCCTTCCCTCTCTCTCTCTGCCCCTCCCTCACTAGCTCTCTCTCCCTCTCTCTCTGCCCTCCCTTCACTGCACTGTCGACCTCTCCCTAGGCCCCTCTCCTGCTTGTGTGCACTCTCTCACTCCAAAAAAATAAATAAATAAAAAGATATAGAACTAGAATGATTCCATTAAAAAAAAAAAAAACAAGCCAAAATTATGTACACAGAGAGCTCACGTAAGTATAGAAAAATGTCTGAAAATACACACATCTGTTAATAATTCTGGGCATAGGATTGGATATAGGTATCTTCGACTTCCAGCTTTATTACCATGGTAAGAATAAACAGCTTTGTTGAATGCTGGCTCCCTGAAAATATCACCCAAACAAACTGCTGATAAGACAGTCTATTTAATAAATCTATAATACTTTTGTAAAAACAGCAACAAAGCACATAAAGCAACATGTAAAGTAAATCTAAGCACTTGCATGTAATATTTGAAGACTTTTCATAATCTGATATCATTCTGTCATCTCTCAAAGAAAAATCCTCTCTCCAATTTCCAAGATTCAAAAATCTAAAGTAAAATGGAACATCTTCCTCAGAATTCCTTGGGAACCCGAACAAATAGAAATGGAAATCCACAAAACCCAAGGAACATTGAAATCTCCAGCAGGGACACAAAAATGCCTGGTCATTCCACCTTTATTATTATTATTTTATTATTATTATTATTACTATTATTATTATTTTGCACAACAATGAATCAGAAAGCTTGGAAAGTGTGTAATTGCCAACAACCACTCTCTTCCTCTGCCTCAGCCTCTTCAGAAACATTTGCTTAACCAATTGTTGAGCTCATTGGAGTTTTCTAACCGACTGGCTCAGCAGAGAAACTTGCTGAGAAACTGACCAGGGTCGGGGAGATCTTTTACAACAGAAGGAGTGAAAACTGTCTTAAACAAACAAACAAACAAACAAACAAACAAATGTCATAGCTTTTTAAGGAATTAAGCAACAATAAAATAAAACAAAAAATTACCAATGGGTCCTATACCAACCTAATGCTTTTTGTGTCCCCTATGGTCCCAGTTATCTCTCTGAGAAAAGAAGATCTTTCCATCTTGACAAGACCCATCTATCAATCACTCAAGTGACAATGAATATATACATAATGAGAGTCTGTTGTGTTTCATGAAAATGGGTATGTTTTCACTGAAGTAAGTTGCTAAATAAGAAACATTTCTTGGTCAGTATGTCCTTTTAGAAGATTTAGCTCCCTATAATTAGGCAAATGCTTATTTAATCCTTGTGTGTTGTGTACAGTTCTGAGAGAAAAAGAAGAAACAAATGTTACAGATATAATTTTTGTTTACTAAAGGCTTATAGTATCATTGGGAAGGGGAGAGAAATATTGGTATTTTTAAAAAATGTTTATTTATTTTTGAGAGAGACAGCGTTAATTGGGGAGGGGTGCAGAGAAAGGGAGACAGAGAATCTTGTGGGGCTGGAACTCACCAGTTGTGAGTTTGCAGGACTTGAATTCACGAGCTGCAAGGTCACGAACTGAGCCGAAATCAGACACGTAACTGACTAAGCCACGCAGGTACCCTGTTATCTTCATCTTTGTATGACAAAGGCCACAGGGACATCACCCTTAAAGATTCTGCTCATCTATCTTATAAACAAGGAGGCTAGGCTGGGCACATAGCAAATACCTAGTATTAGAGAGACCTGGGTCCAAAAAGTTGTGTCTGTTTTGTGTAAGAATGGTTAAAAACAAGGCAGTTGAATATTCAAAAAATTTTCACCTACAAAACAGCTATAGGAATTAAATGGCATGATGTATTAATGTTCTTGGCACAGTATCTGTCATAGGTAGTAATCTATATATATTAACTGTTAGAAGTTAGAATTATTCTGAGTCAAAAGAATCTGCGTTTGAACTCTGTATCCATACCCTTTATAACTGTGGGTAGACCACACGCTCTGTAAACTTCAGTTTCCTCAATATGAGGACAGTGTGAGTACTTAACTCCCAGGACGGTGGCAGGAATTAAATGAGATATTGTATGCAAGGAGTTTAGCTTAGAGCCGGGTACACGGTTATGTGTTCTCCAATGGTAGCTACTGGTTTTTTGGGGGGAAGCTGACACAAGAGGGAGGCTTTACTCTATTGGAGATGGCTGGCTCTACATAATTCCTTCCCTTCAGCTTAAGAAAGAACCGAGCACGTGTGTGATGTCCCACTTTCTCCCAGGTGCTGAGCCTGAATTTTATCCATTTATACTCATAATTACACTCTGAGGCAAGTTTTAGTTATTGAGCTGGGGAAACTGAGGCTCAGCACCAGCGCTTTGTGTGGGCAATGCGTGAGTCTGAAATCCAGGAGTCCAGGGGTGAGTAAGCTCCGTATCACTCAGTATACTCAGTATCTCTGTCCCTTCTTTACATTTGTTCCATGCTTCCTGGATTGACCTTTCCAGGTAATCAGATTCAGAACTCCAGCGCAGGACATCTCTCTACAATGTGCTGCTCACCAGAACTTTCTGTGATAAGGGAAATGTTCTCTGTCTGTGCTATCCAGTGAAAGGGCCACTAGCCACTAGTGGTTATTGCTATTAGCACTTGAAATGTGGATCGTGTGACTCAGGAGCTGTTTTATACATTTCATTTAAATTTAAGTAAAAATTTAAATACACTACCTCATGGCTACATATCTGGACAAGAGACCTACAGCATCCCTGACAGACAATCATCTAGTCTTTGCTTGAACAACCTAAGGGACAAGGTGCTGATCACCTGACAAGCAGCCTATTCAGGTACTTTGTATCTCTGAAAATAAGAAAGGCCTTCATTGTATTGGAGTAACATCTGTCTAACTTTTGCTTATTTAGTCCTAATTTTTCCCTCGAGTTATATAAAGTATGCTTAATCAATTCCACAAGCTACTTCCCCCTAATAGTCTTCACCATGCACAAATCTTCGCATAACTGCAAAGCATTCTGGGATCAGGGGTTTTTTTTTATGAGGCTACTGTTGGGAGTCAGCAAAGTGGGATGATAATAACATAATGATGGTAATAATAATCATTACTGTGTACTAAGCACAACACCACTTCGTCAAAAGGCCAAAATGGAAGGAAATGGAAAAGCTGCTTTTGCCCAGGGTTTCAATCCAAAATACCTACGGAGGCCGGGAAGCTCATGGAAATGAATGAAGTGGGTTGTTTATTTCAATGTATCTTGGTTGTCTCAAATTTGTTATTGCCCATTGTTTTTTCTTTGGAACATGATGTCTTCTTGGGTTTCCTTATAGTTTCTCACTGTTCACAGAGGTATCTGTACAATGAATGATCCATAGTCACTTGACCAACCACACTACCACGGGAAGTGCCAGGCGAGCTAATGGCTTGTCACCTAGTCCTATTGTCTGGGTGGAAGTAGAGAGAGGAGAGGACCCTGTGGCAAAGTGAGGTGCACACATCCTATCCAAAAGGGCAGTCATTGGTGACTCGGTTGCTTTTCGCTGCTATAAGCAAGCTTATGAAGTGATGCGCACAGGACTCTAGTCATTGGAACCCCTGAGCTTTCAAAGGATGTGTGAAATTCAGATTTCTTTGGTAAAATATTTTACTGTTCAACAACTGACAATTCAATTTAAAAAATACCTTGTACTACATGCACAGTGGTACCCTAGATTGGATCATGAGATAAAGAAAGGGTGTTAGAAGAAAAACAAATGACATCTGAAAAAATCTGGAGTTTAGTTTTTTTTTTTTAAAGTGGGGGGAAAAGGCCCTAACTGGAATATCAGTAAATACATACGTAGCCTATGGGCTGTTAATACGCCATCACGAATCCAGTCCAAGGACCATAATTAACGATGAGAAAGCAGAGGCCCGAAGTTCAGAAACACTTTGCTCCAAGTCACATGCATTAGGTGCAGGGTTTTGTCTAGAAACCCCATTTCCTACTGCTCAGGCCACTGATAAATTCTGGAATTGTAATAGAACTTTCCCTTTCTCAGTCCACACTTGGAATAAAGCAAACCTTACGGATACTACTGGTGAAATTCATCACATATGGTAAGACATTATGTGATGGAAATGTTGTGCTGCCTTGCTAATGATAAAGATGCTTTCTCTCCTTCCTTCCCCACTGGCTTTCTTCCCCCACTCTCTGCCTCAGCCTGGATTTTTCTTGCCATCACCTTTTCCTGAACATTTAGAGTTTTCCTTCTATTGTTCCCTACCTGCCTGAAGCCACTGTTGCATGAAAAGGCAGATTATGCAGCAAACTGTGGGCTATGAAAACAAACAATGTGCTTATCCATAAACCTAGTTCAGAAACACCCCTCCATTAAAGCATCAAGAAAATTTCAAACCGCCAAGGACGAATTATTCCTACAAGGCTCATGCCACACCAGTCGCATTCTGGGCTTGCGTGGAGCAGAGAACCATAAGGCGGGGATCACCTATACATGGCCAAGAGGATGGACGTGTCTTCAGTAAAGAAACAAGGAGACGCCTGTAAGCATGTCCATCTTGACAGCGTGACTCTTACAGAACAGAGAGGACTTATGAAAGCAGACTACAGACTTCTTGCCTGTCCAAATATGGACCAAAAGATTTAGGTGAGCTTCATAAGGCAGGCAGGAGACGAGTGAAAAGTGAAAAACCGGAGCCTGGAATAAAGGACCATTCCAACACAGGAGAACAACACATTTGTGGCGTGGATTCTACTATAGTGGGTACAATTTAAGGACTGAGAAGAGAGGAGTAACCCCAGTTGTGAAAACGCACAGTTTTAAGAGGACAAAGAGGCCATTTTCTAAGTGTCCTGGTTTATTACTGGGTCAATTTGGCTAACGAAGAGCTGGGTTTTCTAGATCCTTTGATTTGTGACTCAGACTTGAGCGCAACACAAGCCTGCGATTCTGAAGTGTGTCACAGTTACAGCTGGCCAAGGAAAGATGTGGACTCGTGGTTTTCCTTGCTCTCCCCCGCTGCTGACCCTGCAGATCCCGTGACCTCGGGGCCAACATTAGACTCTGGGCCAACAGCCTTCCATGGGCTTCTCCGCCAGGGGCTAGGACACCTGCCTTCCCACATTTCCACGCAAGCTCCTACTTCACCAGAGCTTCGGGAGGGCTGGTTAGAGACTTCTTTTTGCACCTTCTTATTCCTTCAGACCCTCACTTCTCCAGCTTCTCCCTCAAGTGCGTCTCCTTATTCCTATTCTACAGTCCTTATTCCTTAAGACTCTTGGTAATCCTGCCCCCACACCGAACTCTGATTGATGTACTAAAGCGAAACTCTGGGGGGTGTTTTGCCAAATTTACCAGATCACAACATTCACCTAGCTTGCTTATTGAAAACACACATTCCCAGGACCTATGGCAGGCTTGTCAATGCATGAGAATGTTAGAATGTTGAGGACAGGGCCCGAGAGCCCACACTTGTAACAAGCTACGCAGGTCACTCTCAAGATCAAGTAACTTTTGGGCTACACGTTCAGTAACTTAGGTTGCACGTGAGAAGTACCTGGGGAGCTTTAATAAGAAATACTGATTGGGGCGACTGGGTGCTTCAGTGGGTTAAGCAGCCAACTCTTGATATGGGCTCAGGTTGTGATCTCATGGTTTGTGAATTTGAGCCCTGCATCAGGCTCTGGGCTGGCTCTGATAGCATGGAGCCTGCTTGGGAAACTCACTCTCTCTCTTTCTCTCTGAGCCTCCCCACTTGCATTCTCTCTCTCATTCTCTCTCTCTCTCTCTCTCAGAATAAATAAATAAACTTAGAAAAAATACTGATGCTAGGGTCCCATATCCAGAGATTTGGATTTAGATGATCTGAGCACAGCCTGGACATCAGGATTTAAAAGCTCCCATGCAATGTCCATGTGCCTCCAAGGGTGAGAAGCCCCGTTCTTCTGGAATAAAGGTGAGCCATCTAATAAGAGGGAATGATTTTCTTCTAACTCACTAGCAAGATATGATAGGCCCCCCATGCTCCAGAAAAAGAAATCTATAGAATTTTAAAGTCAACGTGCCAGCTAGAAGGGGTCTCAGTGGTCATTTGGCAATGCTCTCATTTCTGCCCTTCGGGCAGAACACTGAGGCCAGAGAGGTTAAGTGGCTGGTTCAAGGCCACACAGATAGTTATTAGAAGACCCGACACAAAACTCCTTTTGCCACAGATTAGCAACCTTTCATCAGCGCTTAATTGTGCCTGGAATAAATGTTCTTACATGTAATTGACTCTGTTCTGAAGAGGCACCCCGCTGCTTTTCTGTTAAAAGGGGATTTAAATCACATCCAATAAACAAACAGGAAGTACTATGTCTGTACTGATCTTATTGCAGTTCTGCAAATTCCTCCCCACATAAGAAACACACTGGGGCCTTTTAAATATGCAGATCCTGAGAGGCTGATGGGGGAAATCTGTGGCAGGCCTAAGAATCAGCAGTTCCTACCAAGTTATAAGTATACTTCCCCCTCTTACTTTCCCTCTGATGCAACTAGTTCAGGGGCCAGACTCTGAGGAACCCTGTCCTGTCATTCGATGCCACACAGTGGTGTAAAATATTCAGATGAGAACAGCACCTAGCTCTTATCATATATAACGCAATACTTGACATTTTGTTTTTCCAAATTTGTGTAGAACATTGGAGTCTCAGCTCTTCTAAAGCAGAGATTATCTCCACCGCTTCTCAAGTAATGCTCTATCAAACAAAGCCAATTGAATCGCTAACTGAATATGTATAAATTGCTTTTTAACTGCCGTCTTGCCATCCATAGTCTGGCTCTCCAGAGTTTGAAAATAATGCATGCTATATATGTACCAATATGTTTGCCTATGAGTGATTGAGTTTATATCCCTTAAACCTGTCACAGACTCCAAATCCTAGAGGCCAGGGAAGTATCGCTGATGAATCAGGCCGACTGGGCTGGGAGTGTCACAGGAGGTAGTGGGGCTGTTGCTAATTTATAGCTCATTTTGTGTCTCAAAAGAACAGTTGTTGTTTGACTCTGGATTCTTATGATGCTGATCTTCTGGTCTCGCTTGCCCATCCTGCACTCAAGAGAAGATGAGAATCGAAATCAAGATTCCACAAACCGGGGAGCTTGGGTGGCTGAGTCGAATAAGCGTCCAACTTCACCTCCGGTTGTGATCTCAGGGTTTTTGAGTTTGAGCCCCGCATCCCTATTTCTGCTGCCAGCGCAGAGCCCACTTCAGATCCACAATCTCCCTTCTCTCTCTGCCCTTCCCCCGCTCTCTCTCAAAAAATAAATAATCAACATTAACTAGGACCAGAGAGCCAAATCCAACCCCTCATCTGCCTTTGCAAATAAAGTTTTACTGGAACACAGCTACACTCTTCTTTACATATTGCCAGTGGCTGCTTTCTCCCTACAATGACAATTACGTATTTGTGACTGAGATATATGGCCCTCAAAGCCTTACAATATTTACTCTCTGGCCCTTTACAGTTTAAGTTTCCTGATCCCCGATCAAGATTTGTTAATGTGTGAAAATCTAAAACGCCAGGTCAGATTCTAAAAACACAGCATATCCAAGTAAAACAGATACGTTGACAAACTAAAGAATCATTACTGTTTACCCCTCCTCTTGTCTGTATGGGCGGGAAATATGAAGATACAGAAGCAGAACAGAGACGGGGTATTTATTTCTGCAACACCTTTTCATAAAAGAATATCAAGTCCAGAAAAATGAGCACTTAAGTACTGTGATATTTGATGGAAAATTACGGCAATTAGAACAGATTTTGCTGGTGGAAACAAAGGAAAAAAAAACAAGCACAAAGGATTTTGAAGACAATAAAGCCTGATTTCATTTTTCAAATGCCTCCAAGAGAAGGTATGGTCTAGATAACAGACTGTGGGAGATACTACCTCAAATTTTATGACATTAAACACATTTCTTGAGTACATTCAGAATGATTCAGGAGAAGTTTCCCAAAAGAAAAAAAATGTATCAGTCCCTTATAAAGAACAAGCAGGTTGGCATGCCTTTTAAGAAGGTTTTAACATCAGAAATCCAGGTTGTTTCAGAAGCAAAGCCTTCTAGAACTTTTATGAATTGTGTTTTAAAATTATCAAAACCTGTTCCTATTGCTTTCCCCTTACCCTCTATTTTATATGAGTCCTTGATCTTTTCTACTATAGTTTTTCCAACCATTATACTTCTCATGCAGGAACGTGATCCCTGTGGCTGTTGGGGGATTGCAGTAATTCATTCTTAGATTTCACGTTGAGTTTTAAAAATTGCTTTCAGAGGTTTTGGGGGGTAGAAGAGAGAAGGAAGAAAACAAGGGTCATCGAGAAGCTTGGGCTGAAATATTTCAGAACAGTAGCAAGATGGAAATCCTCTAAAATTCACTGGTGCTTTAGGAGCCAAAGTTAAAGAACAGCTCAGAAAAAAAGACAGCCTGAATTTCCCTTCCTCTAGCCTCTCAAATGCATCCAAGGAATAAAATTAGGAAAAGAAGTTGTAAGTAGCTGGCAAATGGTTTCCATTCCCCCAATGTCTAGTTCAAAGACGCATGTGTTGTGGTAGAATAAGCTGTTATTCAAGAAGTCAAAGACATGTGATAGTAAAAGACAATCACAGTATATCAATAAGAAAAAAAAATTAGACTTATACTGTGTCTAAATCTGCACTATGGTTTGGAATTCGTGAAGCAGTCTATCACCATAAGTATATGGAAAAATAGAAATACTAGTTGGTATGGACTTTCTATGTACAAAGCTCTTTAGTGAATACTGTACATATATTATCTCTTTGATTCTTACAGGGTACATGATCCCACCTTCTTACGCAATGACTGTGAGATCTAGAGAAGTTAACAACTTGTTCTAGATGATACAAGAAGTATAGGCTGGAATAAAAAATATTCTGTTTTTCATACTTTCAGCTTCCCAGTAGCACTGTGAGTATGTCTGTTTTACAGACAGGGGACGTACAAGCTGTGAGGAGTGAACACCACAGAGTTAGCAAAGGAGAGCATCACGACAGAGCCCAGGTTTCCTGACTTCGGTGCCCTTTCCATAATGCCACACCACCCCCCATGTGAAAATCTTCTAGTCTGCCATTCCAAGTAAAGAGAGCTACAGAGAAGGAATCTCAATGTTGCGGAGAGGGACGGCAGTGGCTACCTCAAAAGGGACCCTTTCAAAAGGCACATCTTGACGGACTACTGCTAATATACTGCGAACAAAATGTAGGGCCCTTCACACACACACACACACACACACACACACACACACATCAAAGCTAGTGATTTTAGGGTAAGAATCAGCAAACTGTGGTCCTACTGGCCAAATGTTTCCCCCAAGTTTGTTCATTTGTTCCGTTTTGAGATTCTACATGTAAGTGAAACTGTGCAGTGTTTGTCTTTTTCTGTCCGCCTTATTTCATTTAGCATAATACTCTCAAGGTCCATCCAAGTTGTTGCACTTGGCAAGATTTCATTCTTTTTTATGAATGAGTAGTAGTATTATTTCATACATATCACGTCTTCCTTATCCATTCCTCTCTTGGTGGGCACTTTGGTTACTTCCATATCTTGACTATTGTAAATAATGCCACAATGAACAAGGGAGTGCATATATCTTTTCAAATTGGTATTTTTGTTTTCATAGGATAAGTTCTTGGAGTAGAATTGCTTGTCCATATGGTAGTTTTATTTTTAATTTTTTTGAGGAAATTCCATACTGTCTTCCATAGTAGCTGTTTATACCATCCCCAACAGTGCAAGAGGGTGTGCTCTTCTCCATTTTTGCTTGTTATCGAGTTGTATTAGTTCTTTTCATATTTTGGATATTAGCTCCTTATTGGATATACGATTTGCAAATACCTTTTCTCACTAAGTATGCTGCCTTTTTGTTGATGGTTGCCTTCAGTGTGCAGAACATTTTCATTGTGGTGTAGTCCCATTTGTTTATATTTGCTTTTTTTTTTTTTTTTGCTTCTCTAGTCACACCCAAAAACATAAAACTAAGATCCCTATAAAGGAGCTTACCACCTGTGTTTTCTTCTAGGAGTTTTAAGTTACTGGTCTTATATTTAAGTCTTTAATCCATTTTGAGTTAATTTGTGTGTATGGTATATAATAGTGGTCCAGTTTTATTTTTTTGCATGTGGCTATGCAGTTTTCCCTACACCATATATTGAAGAAACTGTCTTCTCCCCATTGTATATTCTTGCTTTCTTTGTCATAATACATAAATTTTGATATATGCATCACTTTACCTCTGGGATTTCTATTCTTTTCCATTGACTTATGTGTCTGTTTTTATGCCAATACTATACTGTTTTGATTACTGTACATTTGTAGTATAGTTTTAATCAGGGAGTGTGATGCCTCCAACTTTGTTCTTCCTCAGTGAGAGAAATAGTTTTGAGACCTTTTGTTATTCTGTACAAATTTTATTATTGTTTTTTCCATTTCTGTGAAAGTGCCACTGGAGTTTTGATAGGGACTGCAGTGAATCCATAGATTTCTTTGGGTAATACAGACACTTTAACGACATTAATTCTTCCAATCAATTAACTAGTTCAATTTCTTTCATCAGTGTCTTAGAGTTTTCCACTTATAGGTCTCTTCCCTTTTTGGTTAAATTTATTTTGAGATATTTTATTCTTTTTGATAGAATTGTAAATGGGATTTTTTGTTAGTTTCTCTGATACTTGATTGTTAATGAATAAAACTGCATTTGTTTTTTTATATTGTGTTCCTTGCAAATTCACTAAATTCATTTATTAGTTCTAGGTTGTTTTTTTTTTTTTTTGGTGGAGTCTTAATAATGCTTTGTATATAAAATTATGTCATCTGAATATAGTGATGGTTTTATTTCTTCCTTTCAAATTTTGGTGCTTTTAATTTCTTTTTCCTGCCTTATTGCTGTGTGCTATTGCTGTGGCTAAGACTTTTGATACTATGTCAGATACAGGTGGGCATCCGTGTTTGGTTCTTGATCTTATACACAAAGCTTTCAGCTTTTAACTGTTGAGAACGATGTTAGCTGTTAGCATGTCATATATGGCCTTTATTATGCTGAGGTACTCTCCTTTTATACCCACTTTGTTGAGAGTTTTTATCATAAATGGATGTTGACTTTTGTCAAATGCTTTTTCTGCCCCTACTGATATGATAGTATGATTTTCTTCTTTCATTTCATTAGTGTGATGTATTTCATTGATTTACAGATGTTGAATCATTCTTGCTTCCCTGGAATAAACACCATTTGATCACAGTGTATGGCTCTTTTAACATATTGATGAATTTGGTTTGCTGTTATTTTGTTGAGGATTTTTGCATCAATGCTCATTAGGAATATTGTAATTATTTTGTAATTATTTTGTGTGTCTGATGTTTTTGTATGTGTTTTGTGTGTTTATTTACTTAAATATATGTATATATTTTAATATTTACATATTATCTGAATATTTTAACATGTGTTGTTTATACATATTTATATATAAAATGTATGTACAATAAATTATATAATTAAATAAAATATAATTATAATATATAATGCAATAAAACATGAATATATAATACATACATATATTATGTGTTTTAATAAAGTTTATATAAAACCTATATATATTTCTCTATATCATGTAAGGGAAACAACTGGGAAACCAGTATAGCTCATTATTTAGGACTATGGAACAATTCTAGTTAGAAATTCTAAACTTGGGTAGTTACTTTGTGGCTTGAAACCTCTAACCACAGCTTTGGCAGTTAAATAAAATGTATACCAAGTACTGTGTATAATGATGGTCAGACAATAGACGTTCAACAAATGTTAGTGATAATTTGCAACCAACTCTTCTGCTGACTTCATAAAAATAATAAAGAATCCTTTTGAGTACTATCACTTGGAGATATTTATGCTGGGAGGTCCCCCTGTGAGTAGAGTAGTGGGGATTCTGGATTCAGAGAAGGAAAATTTTGAGAGAGAGAGAGAGCACACGAGCTTGATCCAGAGAAGGGTAGAGAGACAGGGAGAGAGAGAGAATCCCAAGCAGGCTCCACACTGCATGGAGCCCCATGCAGAGCTCAAGCTCATGAACCTTGAGATCATGACCTGAGCTGAAACCAAGAGTCAGTTGCTTAACCGGCTGAGGTCCCCAAGAGCCCCAAACAAAGCTTAATTTTATTTTGGTAGGCTACCCATTCTTTTAACACTTTAAATAGTTTTGCTTCTTAATTAAACAAACTTGATCTATATGCAGGTGGTAAGGTCCCAGAGAAACTGTTGGTAAGGAACGGCAACTAAGCAGCCAGCCATTCCCTCTAGGAAAATTCTAAGCAGATTTTTAGTTGGTTGGTAGAGCCCAGTATGTAACTTAGCAAGCTGCTCTTTCTTGACAGTCTTTCCCATCTTTGTCTCTAAGAATGTACATTTCATGATCAATTATCCTCAGTGCATCTTCTGACTCACCCTTTTTACCTCCAGCCCCCACCCCCACCCCATGCACACAAAATATTGCACAAATTTCTAATGGGATACCTTTGGCTTTCCAGAATCTTCATTAAAAATATTCAAAAGCTGGGGCGCCTGGGTGGCGCAGTCGGTTAAGCGTCAGACTTCAGCCAGGTCACGATCTCACGGCCCGTGAGTTCGAGCCCCGCGTCAGGCTCTGGGCTGATGGCTCAGAGCCTGGAGCCTGTTTCCGATTCTGTGTCTCCCTCTCTCTCTGCCCCTCCCCCGTTCATGCTCTGTCTCTCTCTGTTCCAAAAATAAATAAATGTTGAAAAAAAAAATTTAAAAAAATATTCAAAACCTATCATCGGGTAAACACAACACTTTTTACTGAGGCCTGTTTCCTTGTTTTGTTTTTTAAATTTCTAGCTATAAGAGTATTTTCCAGGCAAGAGCAAACATTTGAATAAGACGGTATCTCACTGCCTTAAGGAAATGCTTGAACATGATCTCCTGGGTCTCCTCGTCAAGCTGAAATGTCATTCTATGATTCATGTCAACATATTGCCGATTTCTCACGTTCTTCTCTGACTTCTTACACTCTGCGTGCTGCTAATCCCTGTTCTATTTTCCTTGAGTCAGAGGATTTTCCTGTGTAAAAGAGCAGCTCTCTTTCTATATCCATCCTGGCACATAAAGAAAGGCTGTGATGACGAGACTAAGGGCAGATGGAAAGTACGAAGCAGCAACTGCCTGGTCCCAGGTTCAGATTTCTTCTTCTAGGCCTACTTGCCTAGACTCCCATGAGGTTACATCCAGCCCTGGTTGTGCGCTTTATTTCAATACGTTGCCTCCCCTGCCTCAATGACAGGTCTCTGGAGATTCAGTGGGACATAGCTTGTCTTGAGGGGTCAACAGTTGGTCTGGATGGTCTCTTGCAGATCCTGGATGTAGGTTAATATTTGATAATACTCCATTTGATATCAGTCTCCCAAGATCTAAATATGAATGAGGCACTTGATTTTACTTTCTTACTTTAAAGCCTGGAATAGAATTTAACTCAATTTATTTATCACTCTTGTAGACAGTGATTAAGAATGCAAGTTCTGGGGTTGAAAAGCCTCTGTTCCCTTCACCTCCCAGTATCTCAGTTTGCTTATCTGTTCAATAGGGATAATAACCTAATTCGGGGATATTTAAAGATTAAATAGAGGACACCTGGCTGGCTCAGTCAGTTGAGAGTCTGACTTCGGCTCAGGTCATGATCTCATGACTCATGAGTTCAAGGCACACATTGGGTGCTGTCAGTGTAGAACTTGCTTTGGATCCTCTGTACCCCTTTCTCTCTGCCCCTCCCTGGCTCCTGCTCTCAAACTCTCTCTCTCTCTCTCTCAAACAAACAAACAAACAATTTAAATAGAATAAGGACACAAAGCACTTGGAAGACTACCTGCCAGGCAAAGGCTCTGTAGTATTTATTCTTCCTTTCCTTCTTATGTCTGTTATTAGCTGTGGTAGAATGAACTAAAACCTAGAAATTCAGAGACGTTGAGTGACCCAGCCTAAGTCACACAGCTAGCTAGTAGCAAAGTCAGAGCGGAGTCAAGGTTACATGCTGCCCAGTTCACTTTGACCTTTTGTCTAGGAGAGGGACTCTTACGCTAATGACTCAGACCTGAGAATCCTGTCCCATAAGAGCTGGCTCACATGCACACATGTTCTCTGAAAATCTCTTATGAGGTTATGATGTGAGAAGCACGTAGAAGACACATGGCATGTAGAGACAGGCAGACTTAGGTTCGTATTTTATTTCCACAAATGCATGCTTTAAATCAGAGGTTCCCGAACCTCGTCAGGTCACATGGTATCCACAGCGTCTCTGTGGTTTCTTCACGGGGCATGCCAGGCCCAACTTTCCAGCTATTAAGTGGTTAGTACAACCACTTCATAGATATTTATGTCCTAACAGCTTAGCAGCCATTTGAAAATATAATACGCATAACCGGAAAGATTAAATATTATAAAAGATATATTTCCCACATAATAGTATATACATATTTGACATATTTACATATTTAAACATATATATTATACTTATATATTTTTTATCTAAATAAGAAATAGACTTAAAATATAAAAATATACAGGGCCCCCGGGTGGCTCAGTCGGTTGGGCGTCCGACTTTGGCTCAGGTCATGATCTCCCAGTTTGTGAGTTCAAGCCCCGCATCAGGCTCTGTGCTGACAGCTCAGAGCCTGGAGCCTGCTTCAGATTCTGTGTCTCCTCCTCTCTTTGCCCCTCCCATGCTCAGGCTCTGTATCTCTCTGTCTCTCAGTAATAAGTGAATGTTAAAAAAAAAAAAATTAAAATATAAAAATATAAGATGTATTTAAATTTATTGTATTTATAGATAATATATAATATTAAATGGAATATGTAAATATTATATTAAAATATATCCAATATTATAAATATAGAACATACATATAAAAATGTATATATGACAAAATATTATTACTGTATTAAAAATGTATATATGACAAAATATTATTATATTGAAGCACAACTTCTCAGACATCAGAATCAGACTTTTTTCTTTTTTTTTTTTAATTTTTATTTATTTATTTATTTATTTAATTTTTTTTTCAACATTTATTTATTTTTGGGACAGAGAGAGACAGAGCATGAACGGGGGAGGGGCAGAGAGAGAGGGAGACACAGAATCGGAAACAGGCTCCAAGCCCTGAGCCATCAGCCCAGAGCCTTTCGCGGGGCTCGAACTCACGGACTGCGAGATCGTGACCTGGCTGAAGTCTGACGCTTAACCGACTGCGCCACCCAGGCGCCCCCACTCTTTTTTCTTTTAATTTTTTTTTTAATGTTTATTTTTGAGAGAGAGAGAGAGAGAGACAGACAGACAGACAGACAGAATGTGAGCAGGGGAAGAGCAGAGAGAGAAAGGGAGACACAGAATCTGAAGCAGGCTCTAGGCTTTGAGCTGTCAGCACAGAGCCGGCTGCGGGGCTTGAACTCATGAACCGTGACATCATGACCCGAGCCGAAGTCAGGTGCTCTTACCGACTGAGCCACCCAGGCGCCCTGAGACACCACCACTCTTATTTCTTGGGACATGCTTTGGATCATAGCAACTCCTGGAAACTCAGCTATACAAAGACAAAATATCCTCAAAAATATGTCGCAGAGGCGCCTGGGTGGCTCAGTCGGTTAAGTCCGACTTTGGTTCAGGTCACGATCTCACGGTTCGTGGGTTCAAGCCCCGCTTCAGGCTCTGTGCCGACAGCTCAGAGCCTGGAGGCTGCTTCAGATTCTGTGTCTCCCTCTCTCTCTCTCTCTGCCCCTCCCCTGCTCATGCTCATGCTCTGTCTCAAAAATAAATAAAACATTAAAAAATATAAAAAATAGAAAAAAATTTTAAAAATGTTGCAGAAAGTACAAATGATACAGAATTTGAGAGCGAACTACCTTAAGCTCGGCACCGGCTCACTATTCAAGAGATGTTGAGCATCACTGTATCTTTCCCCCAATTTTCAAACATCCTGCAAAGCTCTGTGGAATCAATGTAGTTAGTGTTCAAGGATGGAGCAGGACACAGTGTGAGAACCATACACATAAGCCACGCCTATCCTCATTACCCTTACCTACAAACCTGGGGAGGCTAATACACAACTATTTGTGGGGATAAAATTCAGTAGTAAAACTACCAAACCCAGCAGTGAGTCCCCATCTTTCGTGTGCCGAAGAATCACACGAGTTCTTTTCTTCTGAATGTGAATTATTGGTTCGCTATCCCCAAAAATTCTGACTCATCAGGAATGAGGAGTACCCCAGGAATCTGCATTCTTATTCCCACCAGGAGACTTCTACGTAGGTGGTCGGAAGCCTACAGTTGGAAAAAAAAAATTGCCTGAGAGGTAACATTTATTTATTTGGGATGCGTGAAAATGCCAGCCATTTAGAGAACAGAGTTAACCCATGACCTTTTCTTCATTATGGGTAATGAGAAAGCTCCAAACGCCTCCGGTGGGTTGCTAAGTAAGTTTCTTTCATTCAATTCCCGAGGTAATCAATCTATAGATTCTCACCCACTCCTACATTAGCCACCTGATAGCACTTTGTTAAAACAACTAGCCTATAGGAAATTTGATCCATGAATAAAAAAAAGGACTTGAAAGGATAAAAGATACTTGGAATGTGTGAAGAATCTACTATTAAATCTTAAAGGCAGCACTGCATAAAGTGAAATTATTGTTATTAAATTCTCCACAGATTACAAGGTAGCAGCAGCTCATATTGTAAAGGCCAGATTGGGCCTTTGTGATGTGTAACGTGCTAAGCACAAGGGAAGTAGACTTTGCTTCTTGAAGGATATTTGCCTACAGCATAATACCAATAATGGAAATAATATCAGATCACATAAAGTTGAGGCTTTTATTCTCCACAGAACTGAGAAATGATGAGAGAAGCACTCTGGGAATTTTCTCTTTAGATTAAATATTTGAATCATGACTGTCTGAGACAATCACATTCAGCTTGAAAATTACTTTGCTATCTCAAGCATGCTAAGAAGAAAAGACACTTTCGGTATCACAATTAAGACATGAGAATCTTATTTTCTACGGGATTTGTATAGTTAAGAAAAGAGAGAAGAAAATATTTGAATGGTACCTAATGTTTTAGCTAACTTTTACTAGCTCTTACTGCCTTCGTATGGGAATAAACAAGTTGGCAACCTGTTGGAGCTGATTAAAGATCCTCCTCAGTTCTAAGCAGGATCAGAGACGAGAAACAAAAGAAAAGTCAACAGGGCAACCGCTTTGTTGTTCTGCAGTGAGGTGGCAAAGTTTTCCAGCACCTTTTTAAGTTAATTTCCAAACTGGCTTGGATCTCAAATTCCCCTGACATATCACTGAGGCCTTGGTGGGAAGGGGCAGCCTTCATTTTGTGGGTTTATTCCCTTTACCTTGTTTTTGTCAGGATCAGTTGTCATTTCTTTTGGAGGCCACCCAGCTTCCAGAAGAATTGGTCAGAAGGGTGCAAACATTCCATCCATCCATCTACACATGTGACTGGCCTTAGGAGAAGGGGGTAACCCCTGGGTGATAATTTCTTTAGCAAGATCCCTTTCCCATAATATGCCCCTACTCAATGATCCGCTCTCAATGAAGTTCATTCCCAAACCACCTTGGTACCAGAAGCCTTTTTATCAAGGCTACGTTTTTGTTCCATGTCTCTTCTTTTCCCGTTTTAAGCTCCTGGGAAACTGAATAAGCAGGATATCTTTGTGTATCATCTCTATTCCCCCATCTCTCCAACTCTTTCTACTATGGAAGACTATCTCACCCTTTGTCAACCTCCATATGGTAACATGTTACCCACTATTAATGCTACTCTTTCTAGAAAGGCTTCAATGGCTCCCAGCACCCCCCACTGAGGAAGTCTCTGTTTTACTTGATCTGGACCTAAAATACTGATCATGTGCTCATCACTTTCCTCCTGATAGTACGGACATGCAGGTATTGGTCAGATTCGTGTTTTCCTGATTAGATTCTGAGTTTTGAAAAGATTTAATTCACTTTTGCATCTTTCCTAGCATAGAAGAGGGCATATAGCCTGCCACTGGTGAGTAATAAATGAATTAGTGAATTAGAGAAAACAAGTGATATGTGGTTACTGCTAGAAATCCTTCAAGGACTCTAATATATCTAAGATAGAAGCAACAGAGCTTTCTTGTTTCTGTGCAAGGACATAGTCATGTCAAGAGGAGAGAAGGACAGTACACAGAGTATGAGGTCATCACTCAACTGTGGAAAGATGACGGCACAGGGAGACACTTTAAGGGTACCCTTCACCTAGTTTAACTAATTTGCTCAACACCTGGCAAGGGGGGCTATTTTTTCTCCATTCAAATCCATGTCCATGCAAATAAGAGAGGCAAGGCAGCACAGATAGCGATCATATTGACTACATTCCCCAGTGTAATCCACAGTTACTGATCCGGATTTCACATAGCCCATTTCAGATGGAACTGGCAGACAGAAAAGGTGGTACGTTCTTCGGTTCACTGATACCTTGACTATTTAAGTTCAAAGAAAACATGAGCTTCTTTCTTAAACCAGGAACATGTAACAGACCGCATGCTACAAAATCATGTAATTCTATGTGTCTTTCTAACGTGGAATACGTAATCGGTAAGTACATCAAAAACACAGGGACCTGAGGCACTGGGGTGGCTCCGTTGATTAAGAGTCTGACTCTTGGTTTCAGCTCAAGTCATGATCTCACGGTTCATGGGATCGAGCCCGCAATGGACCCTGCACTGTCAGCTTGGGATTCTCTCTCTCTCCCTCTCTCTCTGCTCCTCCCCCACTCATACTCTCTCACAATAAATAAATCAACATTAAAAACAAAAAAAGAGAAACACAGAGGCCTGTTTTGAGGCTTCAAGCACAGTATTTTCATAATGATCTTCATACTTACACATGACACAATGTTTTTTCAAAATGTTTATTTATTTTGAGAGAGATAGAGAGCATGAGTGGGGGAGAGGCAGATACAGAGGGAGACACAGAATCCGAGGCAGGCTCCAGGCTGTGAGCTGGCAGCACAGAGCCCGACGTGGGGCTCAAACCCAGGAACCACGAGATCATGACCTGAGCTGAAGTCCAACGCTTAACCAACTGAGCCATCCAGGCGCCTCCATCATGCAATGTTTTGATGGTATATGAGAACAAATTCAGTCAATGTGAAAGAAAAATTACAAGAAAATAAAAGAGATAAGGAACTTCAATGGAACAAGTAGTATTATTTATATATTATTTATGTTGGAAGAGGTTCAGGTGAGCTGGCTAATAGCAGCATTATGTGAGTTGGTTCTCAAGCCACTGGCAAATTGAAAGGGGCCATGGTGGGAATATTTATGTTACAGAAATTAGCAAACACGACAAATCAAAACCTTTTTTGTTTGTTTGTTTGTTTGTTTGTTTTTTGGAGAACTGGTTTAGCAACACCACTGAGTAGGCATGAGGGTAAGTCATAGTTTGCAAAGAAGAATAAAAAAGTAGATTAAGATATTCTTATTGACATTTTGTTTCCTCAAAAATCTACATTAAGGGGACTATCAGTGACTCTATGTTCAAAATCACTGGTGTACTTGGGTGGCCCAGTCGGTTAAGTGTCTGACTCACGATTTTGGCTCAGGTCATGATCTCAAAGTTCATGGGATCGAGCCCTGATTGGACTCTGTGCTGCAGAACCTACTTGGCATGATCTCTCTCCCTCTCTGGCCCTTGCCAACTCACACACACACCCACACACACTCTCACTCTCTCAAAATAAACAAACATTAAAAAAACACTGACAATGTCTGAGTAGAGCTGTACGCATTGCAAAAATATGATTCTACTGAGAACAAGAGGATTATAAATCCTAGCTTCACCAAAATAAAACATCAAAAGAGCTTTTAATAAAATGCCTTTTTAATACACAAATCTCCTATTTCTCATGTATATATAATATCTTCCATAATGATTGAACCTTCAATTACTTTCTCTGTCAAGTTTAGTTGGCCATTATCATCCACATTGTCATAATCATCTTTAAACAGTAATCATGGCATAGACTGAGACTGTGTCTCTAATAATACAATTCTCCACTTTTTTATAAATAAGTTTTCTGTGGTAAAAACACCATAAAATGATAGAATAACTTTTAAAAAAATTTTTTTTTAACGTTTATTTATTTTTGAGACAGAGAGAGACAGAGCATGAACGGGGGAGGGGCAGAGAGAGAGAGGGAGACACAGAATCGGAAACAGGCTCCAGGCTCTGAGCTGTCAGCACAGAGCCCGATGCAGGGCTCGAACTCACCGACCGAGAGATCATGACCTGAGCCAAAGTCGGACGCTTAACTGACTGCGCCACCCAGGCGCCCCTAGAATAACTTTAATAAGTCACAGAATAAAATCCTGTTACACTTTGTAGATAAGTACAGTGATTTTAATACTGTGCTCATTAGAATCCGATCCCATGTCTTTGACAGTGAGAAAGAAAACAGTTGTTCTGACATGTCTAATCATTGCTGTAATTCCTTATATACCTTCCCCTCTCCCAGTATTCACACTCTTGAACTTCACATCCGTGTACGTTCCATGACACTGCTGATGATATTGGCCATATAGAATGTGGAAAGAGCCCACAATGTGTCTCGCCCTATCCCAAGTGCTCAAGAGCCATTGTTCATTTCTCTTCCGTTCCTGCCACCAACCATGAGGAAACTATGCCCTCGAAAGCTGCCATTCCTTAGCATGACCCCCAGCACAAGAAACATGGAGTAGACATTAACCCATCCTGTAGTCAGATCCAACCTCAGACAAGCCACTGACCCATGAGTGAACAATAATGCTCATTTTAAGTTGATGAGTTTTGAAATAATTTGGTAAGTGGCACTATGGTAGAAATAGGTGACTAAAATAGTTATCAGACATTAGGCAGAAGCAGAAATTATTTGAAACTTTCCTTAAGACAGTTTATATCTTTTATATCAGTTTATACTGATATACTGAAACTTTTTATACTGATATACTGAAACCTTCCTTAAGACAGTTTATATCAGTTATAAGTACAGGTTTGGGGATGAGGAAACAAAATTTTGAATCATGGCTTGATTATTTATCATCCTTCTAGCCTCTGTTTTATCATATATAAAAAGACAATAATATTTATTTCGCAAGTTTTTGGTGAGGATGAACTAGGAATTCTCACCATAAAATAATCTATTATAAAGGGTTTGACATCCTGGATGCCTGGGTGGCTGAGTCAGTTAAGTGTCCAACTTCAGCTAAGGTCATGATCTCACTGTTCATGGGTTCAAGCCCCTCATCAGGCTCTGTGCTGACACCTCAGAGCCTAGAGCCTACTGCAGATTCTGTGTCTCCCTCTCTCTCTCTGCCCCTCTGCTGCTCGTGCTCTGTCTCAGTCTCTCAAAAATGAATAAATGTTAAAAAAAATGTAAAGAGCTTGACAAAGAACCTGGTACATAATAAAAGCTGAAAATTTGATAGGTGAAAGTATTGTTTTTTATTTAATAGCATTTATCGAACATTTACTATTGACAAAAGCACTAACACTAACTGAAACCTGGAAGAGAAATGAAAAAGCATTTTTTTGGTTTAGAGTCAGAAATCACTAATAAAACAAAATCACCTGCAAGACAACATATTCAGTATTGACTGTAGAACACAGCCAAATGTAATTGCTTTCGAATTAAACAAGATTTGGAACAGGAATTTATTTTTTGAACATTGCTTAGCACTGACCATATCAACAAGTCTCTGTAAAATGTGATGGATGAGTTCCATTATATAAGTAAAAATTAAGGAATGGCCTTATCCAAGAGTTGTTAACAACAGGCACTAAAGATCCGTAACAGGTAGCCCAGAGCTCACCAGGGAGGAGAGTTTTCAACATAAGCTTGTACAGCAAAAACAAATACTCACATCATTAAATGAACTCCAAGCCAAAGAACCTTCAGCTTTGTACTTGAACATAGGCTAATCCAATTTGACAGAAACCCACTAAGTGGTTAGAAAATTCAACCATGTGGTCTTCAGTGAATTAATGAAATTGGTTAGGGACTCAGTGTCTCAGACATGCCCTAGCGCTCTTTTTCAGTTACAAGAGACAAAATAGATATATAGTCAAAAATGTAAAGCTTAGGTGGATGCACGTACCACTTCACATAGTAATGATCCCTCTGGGAGCCACACTATCCTGTCCCTGTGTCTCCCAGAATCTGCCTTATGGTTTCTTTCAAAGGGTAGTACCTTCAACCAGTCTATGGTGTTAAACGTTAGAGGGCACAGAATCATGTGAAAAGCTTTCAGTTTTTTATTGGGCCAAATACTCAAACCCTGACTTAGTGGTCTGTGGGGTTAAGCCATCTGGACTGATGGCTGGAACTGTCCTTTTTCCCCCTATTTATACCAGGTAATTGTCAAACAGATATGGTGAGGAATCTCCTTGGAAGAATATTGAATTAAGGTTAATAGGAGGTCACAAACTAGTAGCCCATGGGCCAAACACGTGTTTGAATTGGTTCACAGATTTGTTTTACTTGATAGGGCCAAAAAGGAGGAAACGTCACATAAACAGATTTCCGGATTTTCTTAAAACGTAAGTAGATATGGCAATGTCTAGGTTTCTACGGCAAAGCCAGGTTTCTGCACGACAAAAATGCACTGGAGAAGTGTAGTAACAGGGAGGTCTGTTTGGAAGATCGTGAAAGCATGAAACCAAGAGATCAAAGGTTTTGTCGTGGCAGGGCTGGATGTCACAGCTAAGGCTCTCAGGCCGAGAGCCCAGTTCACACGGCATTACAATAATACCCAACATTTAAACAACCTAAGTAACGAGCTAGACCTTCTTCTAGATGCTTTGCATATCTTGTTTATAATCATCATAACTACCCTGCAGAGTAGATATTATGCTCTTTATTGTAAGATTAGAAAGCCAACGATCAGAGAGATTCAGTGTTTTACCTGAGGCCACACAGCTGGCAAAGGGAGGTGCTGGGCTTCAAGCCCAAGCCTGCCTGGCTGCAAGCTCCCTTTCCTTAATGATTGCTTGCTTTTCCAACTCAGCCTATTAAGGAGAAAGAGAAGCACAACAAATGCTGAAAGCAGTGGGCTGGGATTCAGGAATTGCAAGGAAGGGTTACAAATCAAAACTTGGCAAAGCAACTATGAAATGTTTTCTAGAACTAACCCTTCCGTGTTCCCAGCAAAATGTATCATGCGACTTTCTTCCTTTCTAAGGGCATTTCTGTTTGAGGAAGTAATTCAAAGACAACTTGGTGTTTGTTCTGGCTACTGACATCATCTATTATTTATCCTGTCATTTTTAGAATTAATGGAAATTCTTACAGTAAGTGGACTCAATGACCTGCCAAATTTGGAACATGATCATGTGTCTTCTGATGCCATTATCTGTATTTGTGTGGGTTTAAAACCACATATCCTTAAATTTTCTAGGATATCCTCCAATAAAAAAAAAATTGTGCCTAAGAACCACTAGAAGAGCCTGGAAATTTTAGTTATTCAGCATCTAAGTTCCATTTTAATTCAACTGTTCTAAAACTAAAAGGGGGCCAAAATTCTTTGTAAGATCATGTGTGTTCCCTGTGGATATGGAAAAACTGCTCTCTGGATGATCCATCCATCATTTGCCATTTATTTAGACTAAGAAATGGGCAGTGGTGCCATAAAAAATTCATGAAGTATAAGCCAAAACAACTGAATTCTAGACTTAATATTCCTTTTCTGGAAAGAAAAGTGATTACTCTTCTTTTTATGCCTCTACAAGTAAGAGGGTTGGAAATAACTTCTACAATTCTTTTTGGCTCCAAAACTCTATCGGTCCATAAGAATTATTAGCTTATCCTACGAGGACAAAGAAAAATCACTCCAAACTCTCTTGTAAATAGCATGTATCTCAAGCCTGAAGGCAAATGTATTTTCTCTGAAACTTGTGAATAACTAGTATATTCACATGATGCAATCCCATGCACAGGCTCTCAACATGACAAGTTACTATGATTCACTAATATATTATTCTGCTCTACTTCTGGGTATAGAAAGATTATAATTCTCTGCTTCCTTGAACTTAGGCATGCTCACAGGATGAGTTCTAACTAACCAAATATGATTAAAAGTGACATGGGACATCTTGAGGTCAAAGTACTTAATTGCCAGGGCTCAAATTACCAAACCTCACATTCCCCATCCTTTAGATGGTTCAACTACAAGATGTTAGATTTTTCACTGATGTAGGTGCCTGAGTTATTCTGTATAGCTAAGTTTCTCACTGAAACTTCATCAGATACATAACATGAGTAAGACATTTAAATAAGACTTACAGCCTAAGTGTCAAAACATTGGCGTTTCAGAATTAATTTCTTCCCACAAAAATCAAACTGGGTATATGATCTAGCAGCGGTGGTGTCATCTGGGAGATTGAAAATGCAGACTCTCAGGCCTGACCCCAGAGAGAGCAACAGAGCACACAAGCTGGCGAGGAACAAGGAGAGAGGGAGAGAGAGAATCCCAAGCAGGCTCTGCACTGTCAGTGCAGAGCCGGTTAGGGCTTGAACTCACCAACTGTGAGATCATGACCGGAGTCAAAATCAAGAGTTGATCGCTCAACCGACTGAGCCACCCAGGTGCCCCAAATTAGAAGCTACGTTTTTACAAATTCACCAGGGGATTTGTATGCACATGCCCTGATCGTCTATCCTGATTTATACGATGCTTAAGTAATTCTGTCCAATGTAGACACATTTGAAAGATCTTGCATTCTCGAATAATCATGACCTTCTTCTCCTTAAGAATCTTCTTCAGTATGTTCCAAAGCTGTCTCACAAATCTCACGGCAAAGAAGTAATTGAAATATAGCATGACTACACTGCATTGAATTATACTTAATAGTATGAATGTTCTCTCCTTCTAACTTGAAGAATCAAGAGGGGGAAACACATGTAAATGGTCTTACAAACATTTCTTAATCACATGCTAGAAGATGGGTGCCTTTGGCTTCTGTTTATCACAAAGAACATGTTTCTGTGCAACGGAGTAGAGTAGAGTCCTCATGACCAAGTTACTCCAAAACTTTTTTTAAAGTTCTGGAATCTCACCAGTTTCCATTCATTTGTTTATTCAGCAGGGATTTTTCTGAATACCTACTCTGTGCTTGGAATTTTTTTGTGGCAAAATTCACATAGCATCAAATGCACCAGTTCAACCCCTTTGAAGTGTACAATTCTCCAGTGGCATTTTGCACATTCACAGTGTTGTGCATCTATCACCACAGTCTAGTTCAAGAACATAGTCATCATCCCCAAAGGAAATCCATGCCCTTCAAGCAGACATTCTCTATTCCTCTCTCCCTGTAGCCCCTGGCAACCACTAAGCTATGTTCTGTCTGTATGAATTGCCTGGTCTGGTTATTTTTTAGATATGTAATCATATACTACATGGCCTTTGTGTTTAGCTTCTTTTTTTTTTTCAACTTTTATTTTTTTATTTTTTATTTTTGGGACACAGAGAGACAGAGCATGAACGGGGGAGGGGCAGAGAGAGAGGGAGACACAGAATCGGAAACAGGCTCCAGGCTCCGAGCCATCAGCCCAGAGCCTGACGCGGGGCTCAAACTCACGGACCTCGAGATCATGACCTGGCTGAAGTCAGACACTTAACCGACTGCACCACCCAGGTGCCCCAGTGTTCAGCTTCTTTCACTTAGCATAATGTTTTTAAGGTGCACCCCTTGTAGCATGTAAAAGTGCTTCATTTCTTTCTACAGTTGAATATTTCGTTGAATGGATATACCACATTGTGTTTATATACTCATCAGTTGATGGGCATTTGGATTTTTCTTTCTACCTTTTAGCTATCGTGAATAGTGCTGATATGAACATTCTATGCAAGTTTTTGTTTAAATACCTGTTTTCAATTCTTTAGGATATGGAGCCACTTTTTTTTTGGAACCACTTTTAAACTGGAAAAAACAACAACAAAACACACAACCATGAATGAAATTCCCTGTATTCAAGAGATTTAAATCTAGTAAGGGAAAAAGACATATAACTACTGAAAGTAGAAAATGTCAGAACCTCTTAGACTAAGACCACTAAGATAGGCTTTCAATTTTGTATCTCAGAGTGACAAATCTCCAAAGTTAAATGGAACAAACAAACAAGATTAGAAGGTGTGGTAGTTAGTTACACTGGATTCCGATCCCAATTCTATCACTTACTGGTCGTGTGACCCTGGAAAATTTACTTAATTTCTCCAAGCCTTAATTTCCTCTTCTATAAATTTTTTTTCAACGTTTTTATTTATTTTTGGGACAGAGAGAGACAGAGCATGAACGGGGGAGGGGCAGAGAGAGAGGGAGACACAGAATCGGAAACAGGCTCCAGGCTCTGAGCCATCAGCCCAGAGCCCGACGCGGGGCTCGAACTCACGGACCGCGAGATCGTGACCTGGCTGAAGTCAGGCGCTTAACCAACTGCGCCACCCAGGCGCCCCAATTTCCTCTTCTATAAATGGGGAAAATGATAACATATCTTACTTCATAGAATTGTTCTGGAGACTAAATGTGGTAACACATGCGAAGCATTGTAAGGGCTCAATAAATGGTCATTATAAGCATATGAAATCAAAATAGGGCTTAATCAAGGGAAAGTGAAAACAGAGAGAGGGGGCCTGGCATATATCCACTCCAAAGTCCCTTCTTACATGATTACTGAAATTCTTTACACAGTAAGTAATGCATTTTATGCAGTTTAGTCAGGCTGGCATGATTCTTGAATCATAGGCATGAGCACCGGACCCGGCTTGGCCAATCTGAGGACTCGATCACTTCAGAGAATGTCAGGTGATCCAAGATGGACAGACTTTGGAAGCTAGACACCAAACATGGTAGTTTAGTCATTAAGATTGGCCACAGGTAAGATGATGTTCTATTTCTCCAAGTCAGCTTGAAAGACACGATGAAAGGCATAGATAGCATCAGAATACTTGGCTACATCATTATGTTATTCTTTTCCCTATTTTTCACATACCTTGCGACTAACCTGCCATTCCGTATTTGCCTTCCTACTTAGTTTTTATTTCATTATATGTAATCTCCCCCTCTTTGCTTACCACCAACTCTCTCTTCTTTGCTTCCATGCCACTGTTCCCTCCCATTAAGCTCTGGTTTCTAGCTCAATTTCATTTGTCTCTCCTCTTCGGAGCTGTAATGCTAAGTACACATTCATTATATATAAAGAGCTTATTCTCCGAAATGAATGAAGAAATAAAGAGCGTACAGGAATAAGTGTTATCTGTGAGCTGATGTTCAGACAGAGTAAACTCCAAAGTAAACCGCACAATGAAAACTGGGTAACGCATCCATGCCTCATATTAGCCTTCTGGTTTATGGACGTCCCTGGAAAATGCACTGAACAATTTAGGATAATCCACAGAACTTGAAATGTGCACAGGGCAACCACACGGGTTTGTTAATACCTCTCAGGAAATAGCTGAAATGCTTAGACTAGCTTCCCGGCCCAGCAGACACTTTGCCCAGCAATTTCAGCTCAAGGGGCTTCAAAGCTGGGTAATAACTACTTTCCCCAAACACAAATCTGAAACTAAATAGGATCATCAAGAAGAAGAGACTGTCCTTCTGAAACTGGGGCGGCAATTGCCGTGTTCAATAAAAATAGCATCTTACCCAGCATCAAAAGCAATTTTATGAAATTGGTAATTTCAACATTCCACACAGCCTGGGCCAGACACTGGGGAATGCATTTGTGAGAGCAGCACAAAATCCCAGTTGATCACCAACAAGCTGATTCATGAAAACTAGACATGTAGAAAATATAGAAGTTGAGGACAGCTTTCCAGTTGAGCCAGATGAGGAAAATGAGATCCTAGGCAGCAGCAAAGAGTCATATCTTTTTATAACAACAGATTCATAGATCAATAATGTACAGTAACTCAGATGCCCTTAAAGTTACCATATTAACCAAGTAGTACCCTGTAATCAAGTCAGTGTTTCAATATCCAGATACCTCCATTTAAAACTTTACTCATATTACAAAAAATTGTAGTAATAATTCTCAAGGATTTGGAGGATGTCTAGTTTCTAGATTACCCTGGTCCACTTATTCTTCCTGATGGAGTTCGATGGTGAAGGAAGGCAGCCCTACATGTTGCTTTAAATGATATCCATTTGAAAACACTTCTTCAATGAATAGTCCTATCATTAAGGAGAGGCTGAAGATTTTCATGAATTTTAGTTAATTACAAACAAATGATACTGAACTTTAGGCAAAGCAATGAATACCCCAACTCATACCCTTCTGTGAGTACTTATTTTGTGCCCAGAACTGTGCCAAGGATATATATGAATTAACCTATCTCATATTTTCAACAAGGCTGTAAAATTACTGTAGGTATCTCTATTTTACTGAAAAGAGAATTAAAGCTTAGTGATGTTAAATATTTTGGCCAGAGTTTCACACAGCTAATTAGTGGTAAAGCCAGCACTTGAACCCAAGCTGGTTTAATATCATAGCTAATACTTAACCTCATATTGCCTCTCCTCAGTTGTACATCCATTTTAATTTCAAGTTTTTCTAAATGTATTTCTTGCTGAAGCTCTAAGTTTAAGGCCTAACATTCATAAAAGACTTTCCCTGTTCATATCTAAATACGCTTGGGAAAGGTAGCAGTTTAGGCAACATAGCATCCAGAAGTTGGACCCTTGTATTTGAAGTAAGATGCCCGAACTCTGTTTTATAGTTGTGGGTTTATCACATAACACCTCTCCGTCCCATCTCTTCATCTTTTCAAAGGGGATGTTAATATCTCCTTCCCAAAGGCTTGAGGATTAAATGAGACAATTTATAAATATCTCCGAATTGTGTGTATCTAGTAATAAGATTAAATGAGACAATTTATAAATATCTCTGCATTGTGTGTATCTAGTAATAAGAGCTGTTTACATTCCAATTTGCTTTCATTTTGCCATGATTACTCTTTTCTACTTCAGGGTGAAAGTTTACGTGTCTTTTCAAACATCAGATTTTTTTACCTTTATTTATTTTGAGAAAGAGAGAGCATACATGGGGGAGTGGCAGAGAGAGAGAGAGAGACAGAGAGAGAGAGAGACAGAGAGAGAGAGAGGATCCCAACCAGGCTCCACAATGTCAACACAGATATGGGCTCCAACTCAAGAACCATGAGATCATGACCTGAGCCAAAATCAAGTCAGATGATTAACTGACTGAGCCACTCAGGTGCCCAATCAAACATCCCATTCTGGGGGCACCTGGGTGGCTCAGTCAGTTAAACGTCCGCCTTGCTCAGGGCATGGTCTTGAGGTTTGTCAGTTCGAGTCCCACATCAGGCTCTGTGCTGACATCTCAGAGCCTAGAGTCTGCTACGGATTCTGTGACTCCTTCTCTCTCTGCCCCTCCCCCGCTCATGCTCTGTCTCTCAAAAAATAAATACAAGTTAAAAAATTAAAAACAAAACATCCAATTCTGATGATGCACTGGCCATGTGGAGGGGGCAGTTAGCTAGTGGTGGCACAGCATTATGGAGATCAGCAGAAACGATGTGGTGAATGCAAATAATGTGGTAATCAAACCAAGGCTGATGTGAATATACAGATAATTTGAAGGGGAAACACATACGTGTTACAGGTATGATTAGTGAATCCAGCAAATTCCCAATGGTTCTCATTCTATTCAGTTGTATCCCTCCCCTTTACCAGGCTTAATTTCCCTGGGTCATTGTCAGTGACACAACCCAAAGGATGCAGCCGTCAAAACTCACTGAAAACAACTGCAGATACTTTTACACACATGTGACACAAGGGACCCTCCACAAGTTGGTTCTACTCAATACTAATATCGGCAAACAGGGAACTTAGTGTTCTTTATCAGCCTGAAAATTTCAACTCCTTTTATTGTCATGTGAAAATTAAAAAAAAAAAAGAGGATCTTCAGGAAAAGAGCATTTGGGACTTCAAAGTCCAGTAAATTCTGCTAAGCCCTTCACTTCTATTTTCGTAGGAAGAGCCATCTTCTTGGATTCTCAACATTTTAACTTGTCCTAACTCTATTTCAAATGACCCCCTTCACCAGCTAAGACCAAAAAATATCATTCTATCTACTGCCCCATAATGAACCCTTCGTGTCACAGCACTGTGATCCCAGAGGAGCGGTTGAGAGTTTGGGATGTGGGTTCAAGTGTGCTTTATCACCAGCAAGGCATGTGTCATTGGATACATTATGTAACCTCTTTCAAGTCTCAGCGGCCTCATTCAGGTTAGGGGAGTCTTTGGGATCCTCAGAGAATTATGAGAACCACAAAAAGTGATGGACAAGTCAATAAAGGTCAAATACTACATGTTATTCATACAACAATAGATCTTAAAACCTCAACTGGTTCCTCTCAAAGCTCACTGCCATTGCAGCTCCCAGAGAGAAATTCACTAGGATGTCCAGCCCAGCATTTGGCACATAACAGGTACACAATAATGACAGTGATCTTTCTCATCACCATCATACCGGTAGATACAAATACCGAGCACTTAGTGCAAGGCACTGCTCTAAAATCTTTACATATATTGCCTAAATTATCAGAACAATCCTCAGAAATGCATACTAATATCTTCATCAGTTTCCAGATGAGGAAGAGGCTGAAAAACCAGCCCAAAAGGTCATAGAGTAGGCAGGGGACAAGATTCAAACTAATTCATGTGGCTTTTATCTACACTGTTAACCATAGAACTTGACAAGGAATAATGCATGTTTAACTCACCCTTCCTTCTGTAACTCCTAACAGTGATGTCCAGCGCCATTATTTTCCTAGGGTCACACATCTGGAAACTCAAACCCATGTTCATCAAGACTCTATTGCAGTGGCTCCCAAACTTGGATTTCATGAATAGTTGTGATATTGAGAACGAGACAGAGAGGAGGGGGAGAGGCAGAGGCAGACAGACACCCCTAACTGGCATACTCCTGTCAGCGTGGAGTACTGGCTCTAACAGACCATGGTATTTTCCTGCTAAATACAAAGAATTTCTCAAACACCAACCAACATCAGTTAAGGCTACTCTGTGGCCCTGATGAAGACCAAGAAAGAGAGACCACCCTCTTATGCTATCTGAGCACAGAAAAAACAAGAACATGATCAAGACACAAAAAAATGACCAATCCTCCCCCCCCAACCTTCGCCTGATATGAGGGACTGCTGTTTCTTTACTAATTACTGATTTACTAATTTCTTCTTCTTGCCTACTTAAAAGACTTGTCATGGTACCCAGTCACAGAAATGCTCCTGTTTTCTGAAAGCACACAATCCACAGCAAAACCAGAAACGTCCCTCAGATACCTAACAAGATACATTTTATGACAAGCCCTGCCTCACAGTTTTGCTATAGGTCCCTACACTTTCCCAACATGTGAGGTTCCCAGTAAGGAGCCCTGCTTTCATGGCCTTGTAGATGTTCCCGGTATTCTTGCTGTGTTTCTGATATTCTTTGATGTCCTTAGGCTATATAGACATAGAATTTCCAAATATGTTTTTTTTTTATTACCTGAAGGTAATTTTTAAGAGATTACTCTCTATGGCCAAGTTCCTAAAAGAAAGGGCATTTATCAGCAAAACACAGTAAGGAAATATTTCCTCCTTCTCCCTGCATTAAAAAAAAAAAATCTCACCAAAGTAGGATTAATATGATTAGTTTAGCTTTATGGAAAAGTCTCTACATTGGTCTCATTTTTCTCATTTCATTTTGGACTAGTGATATGTTTGTCATGGACCAGCACTACCAGAAAGAGGTCTAGGTTTCAGGAAGCCTAAAGCTTCTGTTCGGGGGTACAGAAGCCTACAGTTCGGGGGTAGGGCAAGCTATTTAAGAAAAATACAGAATTAAGCAGACAAGTTGTTTACTGAGAGTGAGAAAAGAAATACAGACTCCCTGGAGACTTAAGAGATGTAGGGGCCCTTCTTCTGATATCCCTGCAGGCACTTTACCAGAAGTGCTTAAACAGAAATTACTCCTGATGACAATCTGGCTTCCCCTCCCCATGGCACACACAGTAAGGTTCCTCCAAGGTGGAGGGTTCCAGATCTAAAGTTTCATTTCCCTCACAGTAAATCCACCAAAGGCTGGCATTTGGTAAACAATGCTCTACAACATTCTGCTTCTGAGAATTATTTCTCAAGAAATGAATTCCAACTGATCTCACAGGCTAAAGGAATAAACAAATATTAATATCACCAGGCTTACCTTCATTCTTGGATGGTTGCCGTTTCTTCCCTCTTCCAGGTTCAAATAAGTATGGGCGGTTCAGCCTCAAAAAATGTTAATTTTGAGGGCCAAAGTTATCTAGTTACAAACACAAAGATGGGCAATTCAATACATTTTGGCCAGAAAATTGTCAACCACCGACCCGTGGTTAATTCGGATGCTCTTGCTTCCTCTCTTTGTAGAAGTCGACATTTGATTTTGTTTGGTTTGGCTTCCAACTCCCCCCGCTTTTTCTTTGCAGTTGTGTTGGCTCCTATTTGCCGAGTCTCCAGCCTGTTTCCAAGTTCTGGCCACTTGCATCTATTTACTTCAGAGAATTTTACACAGCTGGGTAGGTCTGCAGGTGGCAGCCATTACTTTACACAGGTGGATGCATAAATCCTAATTCCCTTCATCTGGAGGAGATAGCATCCCTCCCCGGTATATGGTTAGTTCACCCGGATCCGGGACATGCAGCCCTGGTCACACTGAAGCCAGGGTTTAAGGTGAGACCAATGCTTGGCAAAATTACGTGAGGATTTTATGTACAATTTGTTTTGCAAAACATCTTTTAACATAAGCAATGACACCCCTTTGCAAGAATTATGTTTATGATCCCAGAACCCCAACTGGCTTTGATTTTCCTAGAGGCAGTGAGGCTGTGCGATGTAGGGGGAGAAATTAGACTTCACCTAACTCATTTAGCTCTTGCCCAAACTTTGTCTCTTACTATATGAATCTGACGGGGCAAGCGGCACACCTCTCCAAATCTGTGGATCTGAATAAACGGGAGACAGTTACACTGACATCTCAGGACTGTGAAAATTAACGAACAATGGCTCTCTGGATTTCTCGAATACAGTGTGTGTCATTGTAAGGATAGATGATGGTTCTGAGAGGAAGAGGAAGGACATAAACCCAGCACATCTTACTCAAGTATTAATTTTACTTAAAGATTGACTAAGTAATTTAAATGGTAAGTATGTCAAACTAGTATTTTTGTGTTACAATAATTATGGAGTCGGAAGCAAAATGTGAATGCATCCCATAAACTTAGCTATGATGCCAGATCATAGAAAATGTTCCCTTACGTAGGTATTTTTGGCATACTGGCCCCAGAACCATGAAATTAGAAAAGAAGGCTCCTCTGCCCTTAAGAATAATTTGTCCTTTGTATTTATAAAGTATGCTGTGAGGTTCGAGAACCATTGTGTCCACGGCTATGGAAAAAGATCTCTCTGTTTTAGGGAAAGACTATAGCCTCAATGCATGGGAATTTATTTTAGGACGGAAATATGTCTGTTATGAATGACATTGAACAAAGAGAGAAGAAAGTGACTATTCATATTTAGGGTCTGTCAGAAAACCTTGGAGTTGCAGTTGGCTATTTCCTTTAAAATGGTAAACAAGGTCCCCCTGCGGTTTTCATGGCCTCTAAGTCCAGATGGAGCCTAGGATAGGCTGAAAGATGTATAATCGTAGAAGGCCAGGTGGGAGGGGGTAATGCAGATGGATAAATAGTGGGGGAGAGGACGGCCAAGGGGAGGGTCCGGGAAGGAATGACCTGGTAGGCAGAGAGGACAGAATAGACAATTAAGAGGAACGATGGCTTCCTATCATTCAAATATTCAGACAACATGCAGCTTCCTGAAAGTCCCTAGCATGTTAAAAATTTCAGTCTTTATTATTACATGCCAGCCTTACCTAATGATTCTTATACAAACCGGAGCTATCTTCTTACCCCTTAAGCGAAACAAGTGAAAAGAAACATCTTGAACATTTGGTTCTCAAATATTTAAAAATCTCAATTTGTTTACCAATATACTTTTATTTCCCTCTTTTTTTCCTCTCTCCACCATTAGAGGGAATATTGGTTAAAGATGCCCCCAAATGAAATGACAATAATTGTAAAGTAACTAAACACTCATTATGTGCCAGGCATGTGCATTATCCCATTCAATCTTGAACTAATCTATGATGTAGGGGCTATTTTACCTCCATTTTATGGGCAGACCCAGAGGGACAATAATAGTAGCCATGTATAAGAGGGTTTCCATGTGCCAACCAATGTTCTAATAATTTTTTTGTATAAGACAACATAGAGCTAATGATACTTTTATGAAGTAACCTTATTATCCCCTATCTTCTATACTGAGACCAAGTAAAGACAGATTAGTCGGCCTCCCTGTATAAAACAGCCAGCAAGAGGCTGGTGGTGAGTGTGAACCTAGATGGTCTAGCTTTAGAGATCATTCTTATGGCTTTGGTCTGTATGGTCTCCAGTGTAGAACAAACACGGAAACTTCTACCCCATTCTCCAGGGGGAGCTAAATGGGATGGACATTCTTCAGCTCCTCCCCAGCGTCTACTCTCTCCCCAGGTGGGAAGAGAAATTCTTACCGGATCAAAGAGCTGGGGGGGGGGGGGGGAAGACCACGAATGCTTGTAGCTCCTCCAAGGAAGAACCTACTCTCGGGGCGTGAACTTTCTATTCTCAAGTTCCTGCCATTGGGGCAGAACCTTGAGCGCTGGGTGCAAGAGACGTGTGGAATTCTAGGGGAGTCCAAGTGTGAGAGAGTCTTTAGAACATGGCTTTCATCAGAAAACTACTTGTAAGGGCTGAGGGAAAAGGCGTGAAGCCAAAGAGGAAATGAGGCTTGGCAGTATTAGAGAACCAAGTGTGGTCCTGGGCCGGAAGGAGACCAGAAGGAGGTGCTTTTCTGGGGGCTTCACTTTCAGAGTCTATCAGTGACAGGTGGAACCATGGCAGGCTTCTCTGGCAGGATGTGGAACCACAGGGTGTCTTTGGGACGGAGCTGTTGGGGACGTCGCAGAGGCAAGGAAGGAGGAATACTCGTTTGTCCTTGCCTAATACCTCCCAACCTCCCATCAGCACCCACTATGGTCTGAACCCAGCTGCCAAAGGAACCAAGGAAACGCAACCTGCAGCAGCCAGCCACACTGCACGCGGCAGAGCAAGGGAAGGGTGAAGTGTGGGTCTGAGGGCAGAAAGCCAGGCCCACACGGTGGGTGAGTCCAACGGGGAGGGAAAAACACAAAAAAGCCATACTGTGGCCACTTACCTAAGCCTTGTTCCCAACCTGGCTTTACCAGGAATAAAGCTAAAATATTATTATATTCCTCATTTATAGGACCTCTATTATCTTTCAAGTGACAGGGACTTTGGGGAGGAAGAGGAAGGGCTTGATGAATTATTTCCCCCAGTCCCCCAGCCCAAACTGCAAAACTGATGGTTAAATTGCAAACAATGGGGGCGCCTGGGTGGCTCAGTCGGTTAAGCGTCCGACTTTGGCTCAGGTCATGATCTCTCGGTCAGTGAGTTCGAGCCTCGCGTCGGGCTCTGTGCTGACAGCTCAGAGCCTGGAGCCTGTTTCAGATTCTATGTCTCCCTCTTCCTCTGACCCTCCCCTGTTCATGCTCTCTCTCTCTCTGTCTCAAAAATAAATAAATGTTAAAAAAAATTTAAAAAAATTGCAAACAATGAAGCCTTTATTGTTTGTTTTTTACATATGTGTATACGTAAAATATATATTTTCTATTTATAATGTATATAAAGTATACATATTTCCTCAAATTAGACATGAAGTATTCAGGTGAAATCACTATTTTAGAAACAACTCTGCTCTAGTAGTATCTCATTACTTGCTTTATCAAAGCTAACAACCATTCTAATGTTACTATGAAAATACCAATTATTTTTATGATAATGAAGACTTTAAATAGCTCAGTAGGATAAATTAGATCCAAACCATGGCTTAGCTAGGTCCTTCCATCTTAGGAATACTAAACTAGAATGAAGGATTTAATCCTTCTCATATGGAAACATCTCTTCTGAACTATAAAGAAAAAAAAGATCCTTCTCACTCTATTTCAAGGATGATGAATTAATTTTGAGATGGGAAAGTGAAAAAAAAAAAGATTATTACCTGAGGGACATAGCCCAGAATGAGTTTAACTGTGTCAAAATCCTTACTGGTAACAATGACAGACATCACCAGTACGCATCCATCCATGTGATGACAATGGACAGAATGACCACATTTTTATGAGCCACCTACCCTCCTGGATACCTTGGATGGAGCAGCTAGGTCAGGGCTGCCCAACCTCAGAGAGTCCACATTTGAGGCTAGGTAATTATTTGTTGAAGGGACGGCTGTCCTTTGTAACATAGGATGTTTCACAGTGTCCCTGGCCTCTACCCATCAGATGCGGTGGCCTCTCCACTCAGTCATGACTATTACATCTCCAGACATTTCCAAATGTCCCCGGGGGAGTGGGGCAAACTAACCACTGGGAGAGAATTTCTGCTCTCGACATTTACAGTTATCTCACTTATGCTACTGCTGGCTCTGTCTGCCACTTGTGTTGAATTAGCTCAACTTTCAGCTTTGAAAACCATGCACGTTGAAATGGATTCTACTGGTGAAGAAGTAATACCCAGGGATCAAATCTCTTTGTGGGATTAAGTCTTTTTATCACCTATCTCCTACATGTCCTTAAAGTGAACCCAGATTTCAGTTTCAGTATGCCTAATGGGACCCAAGACACCTCAAGCGAAAAGGATGTGTTTGTTGAAGATGCGTAGGTAGGAAGGAAAAAGGGGGAGGAGAGTGATCTTCAAATAAAATGCTGTCTTCTGAGATATCTGCATTAGAGGAATTCCTTAAAAAAGTGGGTATTTATTCATGTCATGAATTCTTTCTTCTAGCTATGAATTTAAATATTGGGATCCATTCCTTGTGTTAGTAGATGTATCACATGGTGTATCCTTAGGGAAGAGGGCTTAAATTCAACTAATTCTCTATCTAGACCTATCTGGACCATACGCCCTTAGAATCTTTTCAGCAATCATAAAATACATTCTTTACATGCAAAAAGAACTAGGTTTCATGTGAAAAAAAAATGTATCAAACGGTTTAAGAACAATATTCAACCTGTCCTATCGCTTCAAATGGAAACTGGAAACAAAAAGCGATTGAAATACTCAAGGAGGAAGAAAAATATAACTCTAGAATTCAAGACAATGTAACATTAGATAGATGGTTTTGACGGCTGATTTCTTGTCAAGTTTGTACCAACAAACTATAGATGACCACAGATATGACACTCTATTTCTGTGGGTTTCGGCTCCTCAGCAGGAAGGTTAGAGAGTCAGATTAACACAATGCAGGGAGGGGAAGCAGGCAGCTGGTGCGCCTCGTGGGGTAGGTAGGGCTCACCAGCAAGTCCATGTGCCTGAGCAAGCTTGAAATTAGATACCAAATAAAGAGGGAGAAAGGGAGAGAGAGAAGAAAAATAGAAAATATACTTTCACAAGTCTAAAGGGTATGCTCGCCCGTATTTTTCAAATAAATGGCCTCGCTTTTCACTTTCCACAGGGTCACACAAATAATGTAGTTGCCCTGGTAATCAGCAAACACTCAAGGAGCATCTGGCATGTTCCAGGTACCATGCTAGGTACAAGGGACCAGAGGAGAAAAAACAAGTCGCACCCTAGCCCACGGGGAGTTTTCAATGACTTCATCATTATTACACTCCCTTTCCACCCCTGACATTCCTTGTAAAGACTCCTTATGAAGACATTCTCTATATGCTGGTGAGAAATTGGCAAAATCACCTATGATAGTTTGGATTATTAGCTTATCAGGTGTTCCAATTTCCATTCCTAGGAATCTCAGTGTCAGGAATATACGTCCTGTCCCTGGTGAGCTCAGGAGTGGCCATACAACTTGCATCCATCAATGAACAGTGGACCCAAGTGTCCCGTCGCTGGTGGACAGCAACTTCAAGAACTGGTACACAGTTCACCGGGTCTCTTTTCCTTCCGGGGCAGTGACTGGAAATATTCTTAAAAGATATTGGTTCTGGGGTGCCTGGGTGGCGCAGTCGGTTAAGCGTCCGACTTCAGCCAGGTCACGGTCTCGCGGTCCGTGAGTTCGAGCCCTGCATCGGGCTCTGGGCTGATGGCTCAGAGCCTGGAGCCTGTTTCCAATTCTGTGTCTCCCTCTCTCTCTGCCCCTCCCCCGTTCATGCTCTGTCTCTCTCTGTCCCAAAAATAAATAAACGTTGAAAAAAAAAAAAGACATTGGTTCTTCACCCTGGGTCCTGGGAGGGAAGCGACATAGAATAAAGCTGCAGCTGGCATGCAAGCTAATTAAGAAAGAAACTTTGGTTGTGGCAGGTAACAGGGGAGTCCTTTGTTAACGTACCATCATCTAAGCTGGTCTCACAATTCCACCAATTTATTCCATTTCGCTTGAGAAGAGCTATAAAATCCCCAGAGATTTCGCATGAGTGATTACACCTCTGACATCTCTCTCTCTCTCTCTATCCAGAAAAGAACAGTTTTTCAAGAGTATTGGAATCCTTTTTCCTATTAATCACCTCCTTATCTAGCAAAATTTCAGCTATCCCCTTCTACAACTCATCAGCCATTTATTGACTCTGCAGTTATTATGTATGGAGCTTAAGTTTTTGCTTTATCACCAGCTCTTTCAAGGACCTCACATGCTACTATCACAGTGCAATAGAAAATAGGTACAAGGAAATAATGGACACATAAGACTATTTTTCCATTTGCCACAACAGTTGAGAAACATTCATTCATTAGCTATATTCTCGCTTCTTTCTCTCCTTATCTTAGAAAAGCAGGCCAAGAATTGACTAAAGTCAGCGGATTCAGATACTAGCATGTAGTTCTACTTCATGGATTCATCCCACACATGTCTACTGAGGCCCTACTATGTGCCAGACATTGGTAGGCATTGACTCCTCCCAGGGCCTAGGGTAGCATCAGGCGCCTATAGCGGTCCGTAAATATTTTTTGAAAAATGTGAATTTAATGAATTTAAACCCATTAAATGTGATGAATTAAATTCTCTATCCACCTCACAAAACGGTAGCGTTCTCCAATGTTTTCGAGACCCCTTACTTTGCCTGTCTGCAAGGGAATGCCGAGAAAAAATCGAGAGAGAGAGAGAGAGAGAGAGAGAGAGAGAGAGAGAGAAAGCAAGCCCTGGGCCACTGCAAGTAAGGCACCTAAAAGGAGAGCATTCTGAAAAATCCAAACATTGCAAACACATTAATCAGCCAAAGGTTTAAATCTAAAGCAACACGAAATAGTACTGGTAAATAATTAGTTTTGTTTCCTTTTCACACGAGGGTAAATTCTGAGGTAGTGCAGGGCAGGCGAATTTTCTAAGCCACTGTGATTTATTTAACCATTTAGCAAGGTGAACCTCTTCCTCACCTCCCAGGTATTGTTCGGCTTTGTCACCTTTACAAGCAGGCAGTAAAACGCGTATTTAAAATAACCATTTCAATAGGTGCATTAGCATGGCAATGGAACAAAATAGTCTTTACTCCGCTTAGAGGAGTGAATCCCTCATTTAATTACAACTGCAAAGGTTAGAAACTTTTTATCGTACACACATATTCTCTGGGAATTATCTGGCTCTGAAATATAATTAATCATCGTCCGTCATGCTTTCATTATATGCACCGCTCTCCAGAGTCACTGCTTTCTTCCTTCTTCATTCATATTCCTCTGACCTTCCTCCTCACTCTTACCACAGACCTCAGGTGATTTCCGTGGCCCGCTCAGAAATGACTGGATATTGTTAAACCCATTTGTCAACCACATTATCAGCTCACAAACACGAGATCTCTGCATATGTTTAGCCTTTTCCATATATAGCCGTCCAAGTATTAACATGGATGGCATCTGTCAATGTTGACAAAAATTAAATTTCGAAACTACTGTAAATAATAAAGCAGTCATATAAAGATTATTTCTCTGGAGCATAAGCTACCAGTAAACACGATTTGCATATTGTGCTTACAGCTGTTCCGACATGAGCTGTTTGCTGTGGTTCATTAACATGATCTGATTTGTCAGATTCTAGGATAGCTGAAAGTTTGTATGTAAAACGATTTAAGGAAGTTTTGGGAAATTTTTGATTTTTAGAGCTGTGCACATATGGCATAAGAAGAGTAAAGTGAATGGAGTCCTCTATCTTCAGAGAGAAATCACCGGGGTTTTAAGGCATAAGAATTCATCATTAACTCAATTCCAAAGGGCTTCAGGGAAAACCAACTTGCCTGTCCCAGCAAAGCTCATGTACTTTCCACACACGGCTCAGCGGAGGAGGAAGGCTCACCTTTCTTATTTCTTATGAAATAAGGAATACCTTTCTCAGCTCCATGGGAGAGGACTCGATCGTCTTCCATAACAACAACGGAACATGACAGAATTAAGCATGGGTTCACCAGCCTGGGAAGCGTTTAAGCTTGTTTCTGACAGTTTTGTGTGGAATTGACTTAATTCTGGAATCCTGCGGCTCTCCTATTCCATCACTTTCCAATCAGAAATCATAAAATCTTACTGCTCAGTGGAACAGAGAAAGGACATGTGGGTTGGCATTTCCTCCCCCAGGAAGAGCAGAACTAACTGGCTTTAGAAAAACGGCTGCAAACTCTGGCTTTCATGATTTCCAGAGAAGAATATTCCATGATGTCTTACTTACTGCAGTCCTTTCTTATAATGAAGAAAGCTGCTTTTTTCCATGTCTGATGACCTTCTTCATATATTTTATTCTTTTATCCAACACTGATGTATGTGTAGTGATATATGCAATGTACATCACTATTACCATCATTGTGCATGCAAAGAGCTATCCTGAGAATGAAAATTAACCAGAGGAAGTCACCTTTTAGGCAACTCTTCCAAATTTTGGACCCGAATATTCTTTCCCATATTATTGTGATCGCTTCTATGCCAGAGCTTCCCGTTTCGTGACGCTGAAGGGGACAGGCTGAACTTCTCTCACTATAGGTCATGTCTTTAAAAAGAACTTTTAAGATTTTGGATATAAAAGCACTTGCTAAATGCATTTACAAACGCACTACCAGTATCCGTGAGGAAGTGCGTTCAGTGGCCATTACAGGGACCGTGTGTGTGCGCGTGCACAGGCCCGCACTCACATGGACCGGAGAGCAATGCTTTCTCCCTCAAAAATCAATCCCATCAAGAGAAGAATTTGCCAATCGTTCTTATTTTGTCCAGTGATATGTGGTTTTAATGGAGGAAGAATTATTTGTAGACACCAATTTGTGGACCACTAAGAGCCGGAGAATCGGAGTGTAGGGGACCGAAGAAGTGGCAGGAATGATCATGTGTCAACAGTGTGACTTTGCTGTAAGTCTGCTGCAAAAGGCAGATATTAATTTCCTTTATGGGTAAGTATCCACATAAAGCTCAGCTCTCAACAGACGATCAGCTCCTCTCTGAGCAGGAACAGGTGTTCCTATTTGAATTTTACAAAGAAGTGTAGAGTTGCCTACTCGCCCACATGTCAACCATCACTATCTAATTGGACCAGGTGTTCAATACACAGGGTAGTGTCTTCCCAAAAGATAGTTCACGGGCTGTCGTAAGAAAACCAACAATCCAACGCCAAACTGAACAAGACCCTAAAGCCTAGGCAAATAAACAACAAAGACTGGAGTCATTTTAATCCTATGCAGGGACACTCCGTTATAATGCGGTGGAAATTGTAGCGTTGCCTCATGTTGGAAAAAAACGGATTCCTTTCCACATTTCTACTTATCTTTGTAATGAAACACGCCAAGCACATTTGTTATTTCTGCAGGCTGATATTCACACCGTTTCTTAAAACGAAACCATCCCTCCATTCCTAGCCTTTGGGCTTCTACTAAGAATGACTTTAAACTTTGTCCCTAAGAGTAAAAGGAAGGCACGTGAGAATAGTCCACGCACCACGCACATGCGTGGAGTGATTGATTTAGACAAATAACCCAAGGCTGGCTATTAGGGTCAAATAGGATATATTACGTTTTTGTTATTGTTTCCCACTCTTTCCCAGGCAGTTGTATACAGTTGTCCAGGTTGTACACTGAGGAAGGACATTAGATCTGAGGGGCTACCATTCATATTGATACATCTTCTTTATCATGACATTTTGTTTCTTATTTATAACTTTGTTAGCTTCAGCACAGATGATTTACATATGTATTTTAACAATTTGGGGGGCAGATGGTACTAAGATGTCTTGTTCTAAGAAAATCAGCCGATTAGGACAATTTTCCAGCAAACCAAAGTAAAGACTGTTGCTCTGACAGGGTATACATAGATCATTATGCTTCGACTGATGAAAGATAAGCAAGCTGGAGAATTCAGACACTCTGCCAATGCAGCAGCATTAAAAATAATTTCTGATTCTAAGCAAGGAGCTTACAGAGTAGACAGATTCTGGGATGCAAAACAATACTATAATCCCCAAACTATTTGCTTTCAAATGTATTTGATTAGTGTTAATTTGGCATGGAGTTGTAAACAAAATTAATGTTATCAACAACACAATGAGCAACCAAATTTCAGCATAAAGCATTTGAAAGCACTAAAAGAAATAATGAATTCTTTGAAGAAAAATGAAATGATGTTTTAAAAATACATATAATTTAAGGTCCATAAATGTAACATATTTTAGCATTAATATTGAGTTCTCCAGCACAGAAAATATGAGACTCATTTCAAATATGAATACCATTATTATTCACTTTCTATGGCCCGAACTATATTTTAGAATACATTTCTTCCTACGCTGTATTTTACATTAACCAATTCACCTTTCAAATACAAGTTTATAATAGTTTATGAGACTGTTAGTTGAGATGTAATTTGAAAAATTATAATGAACAAGAACTACTCCAATAGTGTAAAATATAAACTTGAAATTGACTGAGGAACAAAGTAAGGAATGGGATACTGAGGGGACATCAGGAGATGATGATGTAAACTTGCTATAGGTTTTCTAACATTTATAATACAAAATTACATTTATAATGAATTTTAATACAAAATTACAAATATTACAATGCAACTCTTGTTGCAGCAATGAAATATTCATTCCCCAGGAAAATTTCCACGTGGTTTCATTTTAGAACATTTAAGATCCATTCAACTTAGGCAGTACTGGTCATCGGTCAAGAACGTGGCTTTTCAAAATTAAAAGGAAAACTACTTGTGGCCTCCACCTTCACTGCAAAGACAGCGAAACCTATAGTTTCACTCTTGGTGCAGGTAGGCTTTGAAAATATTTCATTTTTTTTTTCTCAACGTTTATTTATTTTTGGGACAGAGAGAGACAGAGCATGAACAGGGGAGGGACAGAGAGAGAGGGAGACACAGAATCGGAAACAGGCTCCAGGCTCTGAGCCATCAGCCCAGAGCCCAACGCGGGGCTCGAACTCCCGGACCGCGAGATCGTGACCTGGCTGAAGTCGGACGCTTAACCGACTGCGCCACCCAGGCGCCCCACATTTTGTTTTTCTAAAAGGACGCCATGTAATTGTTTTCTGCCAATTAATACATGGACATGCCTTTGGATTCTTAATTTTTGTGATTTAAAATGTACCTATTCTATTCTATTATTTTCAGTAGTGTGATTAACATTGTTTTTAAGAGTGCCTCATCTATGTTTCCGTAATTACTGATAGAGTCATACACCACGTTTGGAAATTTCCTCAAGATAGGGGTACCTTTTTCTAATTTTCACAAACATACCATATGGGCTGGCAGCGCTTTGACTACTGGGGAAACAAACCTCCTTGTTCCCACTGACATGAAAGAGAATACATGATGTCTGTAGCTGCTAGAACTACCCACCTGCCATGTGCACACCAAGGAAGGAGAGTATGGAAACTGGGAAGAAAAAAAATGGGCTCCTACTGTCATAATCCGAGCACTAGGTCAAGCCTCCTTTAAAGATATCCCTCCAACCTGCTCAATTTTGTGCACTGAGACATTTATTTATCTTATTTTATATTTGCACTCAAGCAGATTTAAGTGGAGATTTCTACCACTGCTAACAACAACAAAAAATCTAAATGATATAAATCTCACGGAGTGTGCATTTACAAGTAATCACTTCTGATGGCCAGAGGGAGAAGTGTTAGGTAGGTAAATAGGTCTCTGAGCCCTTCGTTGTACATATTCTGGGTTTCTTTCCACATTTGTGCCTAATGGTAAATGACAATGCTTTGTTATAGGATAGACATGGGTTCAAATCGATCTTGGTTATTTAGTGATGCTGTGAATTCTCACGATATGAGAATTAAGTAAGACAATTTAAGCACCTTAGTGCTTATAATAGTGGTTATAATACCTTAGTTTTAAATTTTTTTTTCAACGTTTATTTATTTTTGGGACAGAGAGAGACAGAGCATGAACGGGGGAGGGGCAGAGAGAGAGGGAGACACAGAATCGGAAACAGGCTCCAGGCTCTGAGCCATCAGCCCAGAGCCTGACGCGGGGCTCGAACTCACGGACCGCGAGATCGTGACCTGGCTGAAGTTGGACGCTTAACCGACTGCGCCACCCAGGCGCCCCTATAATACCTTAGTTTTAGTAGGTGCTCAGTAAATGATAGATAGCCTTTCCTCCTTTCCTCTTCGAGATACTAGGCATCTTTGTACACACTATGATTATTTATTTTACTACTGAAGTCTACGTGATTATATTTAACAAATAATTTTTGAGCACTACCTATATATTCCTGGTATGTGGGGGACTGAGGATATCATAGACATGGTATGTTTTTCACTTTCACAGAGCTTATGGTAGAGTGGAAAAAATGAGTAACAAACCAAGCTGTTAGGCGTGATTAGCCCTAAGAAGACAATACAATAAAATTGTGGCATGTTAAAAGTCTGGAGTAAGGGGTACCTTCAACTGGTTAAGACGTGAGCTTAGGTCTAACTGATGAGGAAGAATTGGCCATGTGAAGATTCATGACAAGGTAATTCTAGGTGAAAGACAAAGGCTCTAGAGCAGGGGGCACATTCCAGGGACAGGAAAAAACTGGTATGGCACTTAACATACTGAAGAAGCAAGGTGATAAAAATTAGAGTTGTAGGCCGGAAGTAGATCATTACAGCCATGAAGGCTAGAGTATTTGTACTAATTTCTATTTGATTTTAGTACAACCAGTGCTTTTGAACTACCTGCTACTTCCAGGTGTGTGTGTGTGTGTGTGTGTGTGTGTGTGTGTGTGTGAGAGAGAGAGAGAGAGAGAGAGAGAGAGAGAGAAAGAGAGAGAGAGAGAGAGAGAGATGATTCAGGCTACTTACTACTTTCTAACAGCACTTCTTTTTGTTAATTTTTTTTAACCTTTATTTATTTTATTTATTTTTTTTTAATTTTTATTTTCAACGTTTATTTATTTTTGGGACAGAGAGAGACAGATTATGAACGGGGGAGGGGCAGAGAGAGAGGGAGACACAGAATCGGAAACAGGCTCCAGGCTCTGAGTTGTCAGCACAGAGCCCGATGCGGGGCTTGAACTCGCGGACCGCGAGATCACGACCTGAGCTGAAGTCGGATGCTCAACCGACTGAGCCACCCAGGCGTCCCTCTAACAGCGCTTCTTATATATATGTGTGTGTCATCGATGAGCATATGCTCAAAATAAATGAGCATCATCCTCTTGATGGAATCACTTGTTTCCCAGGCCACGGTGGACAATGATGGAAACAACCCCACCATTTTTAAATTTTAGGGGGCTGATGAGGTTTTATAAACAAACTGGCCAAGGAGAAACTTTTCTGTGTTGTTATGATGGCCTCTACTTATACTATCCATTTCATGTGGTCTGTGCAGGAAACAGCAAATTCACTGGGAAATGCAGGAGGGAGAATAAAGAAAAAAATTAAAGGAAAAAAGTATTTTTATTATTAAATGAATACAAGTATCTCTTTAAAAAACAAACCAACAGGGGCGCCTGGGTGGCTCAGTCAGTTGAGTGTCCGATTTTGGCCGGGGTCATGATCTCGCAGTTTGTGAGTTTGAGCCCTGCATCGGGCTCTGTGCTGATGGCTCAGAGCCTGGAGCCTGCTTCAGATTCTGCGTTTTCCTCTCTCTCTGCCCCTCCCCCGCTCACACTCTGTCTCTGTCTCTCTCTCAAAAATAAACATACATTAACAAAAATTTAAAAAAATTAAAAAAAAAAAACCAACAAACAAAAATGACCAGTAACTTTAGAGTATGACCATGTACGGGGCGGCAGCACTTTCATGAAGACAGGATGTAATAAAGTAGGTGCAATTTTGGATACTAAGTAGTGTATGTGGTAGAATGACCTAAGGTAGGAAGCCTTGCCAGAGCATCTGCATTTACACACTACGATTGGTGTGTAAAACCTAGGTTTTCAGTGGGTGAATGCTCCAACATTTTGGGGCTTATTTTCAATTTAGGAAGTGAAATTTCCATTCAGATCACCTAATTTCCTACTATACTTGCTACTTGGTCAAGTAATTTCAACAGAGGGCAGTATTAAAAACGAGCACTTTCCCTTTAAGGGAGAAAATTATTTTGGAACAGTTAAGAAGGCTAACATAGTCATATTAGAAACCAATGAAGTGACAAGGGCAATGATGAGTCTCTGGTGCAATGATCATCCATTTCTTATGCATCTTTACAAATTTCTAACCCTGACCCCACGCTCACCTTCTTCTCACATGGAATTCACCCTCACTATGTCTTTCCAGTCCTGGGGAAGCCACTGTCTCATGAATTCCTCAATCCCCAGATGAAATGAAAATGCCAAAACAAGGAAGGAGTCTAGCATACGCTTCCAATCTCCAATCCTTTCAAGTGTTTTGCCCTGTTCAGTGAAACAAAGTAACCGTCAAATAATAAGGGTAAACTATGAAAATTGTTTTAAGGAAAAGGGGAGGCGCATTCCCAACAAAAGCCACAAAGGAGCACTGGACAAAGTCATACATCCATTATATTTGAGTAAATTAGAAAGTCATATTATTTATACAGGTAGTTGAATATTACTGCTGAATAAAATAGATGTTACTGTTCTAAATATATTTCTGGAACTGCAGAATTTGTGGCCATTGTGTACTTACATACCTGACAATTATCTTACCTACTAGACCACTCTAGACTGGCAATGGAGCACTAGAAAAATTATTCAAAGTGTCCAACTTCTTTCTCATCTTGAATTCCAAGCTTAGACAAATAGTTCTAAATCAAGCTAACCAAGATAATTCGCAACTTTTGAATAAAGGTAGGTATAAATAAATATTCTAAATAACTTTCTTTCATTATTATAAGATGGACTTTGGCCTTGGAAAATGTGGGATGAAAAATGATAGCTAAAGTTGGGAAGGTTGATTAGGCACACAGCTATGTGCTGCGGAGCATGTTAAACATGTAACATACAGTATCCCAATCACACTATTATTATTAGCATTTTACAAATGAAGAAACAGAAGCCTCACAACAGTTAAATGGCTTTCCAAAGTCATATGGTGGAACTGGCATTTGACCAGTCGTTGCTGGCTCTGAAGATGGCGTTCTTAACCATTACATAATGCTGCTTTGAAATGTCACCAAACATTTACAGAAAAAGGCATGCAAATATTTGGCAGAAACTGGCTGAGCATATGCAAATTAAGCCATAATTGGTCTCTTGGGGAAGCATGGGGGTGAGGAAGGTGCTGGAATGTGGATACTCTAGAGGAAGATCCCATCTCTTACAGCCTGAAGATTCAGCCTGAATGACAGCAACCTAGGTGGTATGGCCTTCCTCTTGGGCACCCAGGTCCAGAGGCACCTGCTAGCCCTTCAGACATTTCAGACAGGTAACTGATGGGGGGACAGGATTTCTCAGAGTATGGTTCCAGAGACCAGCTGTAGCTCCTCTGAGATCAGGGTCTGTCCAGTGGGGAAATTTTGTTAATTTGTATGAGACCAAATTTAAACTGTTCCATCAAAACATGTTTTTGACAGCATATACGTTTGAACACACACACACACACACACACACACACACACACACACACACTGGATGTTTGAGTTAAAGAGTGTTTCTACAAGTTCAAAAACTAAACTCAGGCAAACTTGGGGGGTATTTAATTCTTGCATGTTTCAAAGGTAATAGCAATCTGATAATTGTTGTTATTTAATTACATTTTTGGCAAAGTCAAACCCAAATAGTTACTTGTGATTTCCAAGCACTGAATCCACTGGGAAGAAAAAACACCCAGTAAAAATGAGGTACAATGTAATACAACTTCAAAGAAAGGCAACTACTAAGTATAAGTCATGATCCAACGGTTGGATTTTTTAATTAGAATCTAAAGATCACTGGTTTGTATTTTCTCTGCAAGAACAACTTCAGGCATCTAGTCCCTATATGAAATCACACTGTTCCCTCTTTTTTTTTTAATTTTTATTTATCTTTGAGAGAGAGAGAGAGAGAGAGAGAGAGAGAGAGAGAGAGAAAGGAGGGAGGAAGTCGCAGAGATAGGCAGAGACACAGAATCTGAAGCAGGCTCCAGGCTCTGAGCTGTCAGCACAGAGCCCGACCCGGGGCTCGAACCTACAAGCTGTGAGATCCTGACCTAAGCGAAAGTCAGAAGCTTAACCATCTGTGCCACCCAGGTGCCCCGTCACACACTGCTCCCTCTTTTCTCACCTCCCTTACTCAATAATCAAAGGGTTTTAATTAGTAGCTTACCCTAACTCATGGTTTCCAAATGTATTAAAACCATGCCTCACACAAGATGTTATTCTAGGTGTTCTCTTTACAATTTAATACTCACAACTGTCTTGTGCTATTATTATCTCCATTTATATGAGGAAACTGAGGCATGGAGACATTATCTAACATGTTCCAGTTCCAACAGGTAGTAAGTGGTGGTGCAACACGTGAATCGGCCTTTCTGGCTCTTGCGTTCTTAATCACTCGACTCACACCTGTCAATTTTCATAATTTTACCTCTGTTCTTTTGCTGGTGATACTTGTAAACCCTTCAAAGCATAAGGCACCTTCTTCTACTCCCTCACCACACTCCCTCTCAAGAATCCTTGTAATTATGTGCTCTAGCTAGAGGATTTATTAGTTATTTCTATATTCCCCAGGGATCTAAAGTGCCTACTATTTTTCTTTTCGAAAATTATGCTTTCAAGGGATTTCCCGTTTCCCTAAGTCTTTGTTAGGGGTTGGATGCTACCTACCCCTCCCCCTCCCAAAAATATGCTGAGGTCCTAACTCTTGGCAGGTGGTGAATTTGTGAATGTGACTTTACTTAGGAATAGCATCTTGGCAGATATAATCAAGTAAAGATGAGGCCATTGGAGTAGGCTCTAATCCAATATGACTGGTGTCCTTATAAAAAGAGGAAAGTCAAGGGCACCTGGGCAGCTCAGTTGGTTAAGCATACGACTCTTGGTTTCGGCTCAAGTCATGATCTCACAGTTCATGGGATCAAGCCCTGCAGGGAGCTCTGTGCTGACAGTGTAGACCCTGTTTGGGATTCTCTCTCTCCCACTCTTTCTGCCCCACATCCCTGTATGCACACGCACGTTCTCTCTCTCAGAATAAATAAATAAACGTTTAAAAAGATAAGTGCCAGAAGAAACAGACAGACAGGAAAACCACCATGTGATGACAGAGACAAAGAATGGACTCACGCTACTCTATGCCAAGCAATGTCACCAACTGATGGCTACAGCTGAAAGTCAGAGACAAGAAAAAATGCTACCCAGAGTCTCAGAGGGAGCGTGGCTCTGCTGACATTTCTGGCCTTCAGAAAGTTAGGAGAATGAATCTCTGTTGTGCTAAACCACCTAGTTTATGATACTTTGTTTTGGCAGTCCTAGGGAACTCATGGAGTCTTTTGAATTCTAGTTTTATTCCTTTGTGTTCTACGGGGCGGGGCAAAATGGACACATCCTCAAAGGGATTAGCAACTATGTAGTTATGTGATCTACTCCAATGACTCTTTGCCTGGCCTGCCAAACACACAAAAGAAATGAAACTACCCAACCAAGCAACCAAATAAACCTTCCTTAGCAAACTTTTCCCACAATAACTTCACTTTTACTTCCTTTTACGGACTAACCAAATAACTCATTAGCATCAAAAGGAATTGTACCTTCTTGGTTCTCTATTTTAACACTGTGGGCTTGCCAAGGTTCTCTTTGACCTCTGTACGTAATAAAGTATCTGTCTATTACATTTCAGTGGCTGTTTGAAAAGAATAAAGTGGAACAGGGCTTTACAAGCTTTATCTTACTTCCTGAATACCACAGTAATGGTTGTCACTCCTTTATTAGTACAAATCCTGGGAACAAGGCATTATCCTCAGCCTACATGCACATCCCAGTATCTGGAGGGGGCATAGGAAATGTTGCAGATCTGAATCCCACCCCTCAATCATACCATTTAGGAAAGAGTTACATATGGAAAAAATTAGTTGTAACAGAAAGATAAAACGATTAACGGGAAGACCTTTTACCTCGGTCCACATATAAAGAAAACTTCAAAAGATTTCTTCTCTATGGTTAGGTATTCGCTTATATTGACTTGGGATTTTACAAGTAAAACTTGGCTGTATTTGAATTTTGCAGTTTATTCTTTTTTTAATTTTTTTTAATGTTCATTTATTTTTGAGAAAGAGACTGAGCACGAGCAGGGGAGGGCAGAGAGAGAGAGAGAGGGAGACACAGCCTCCGAAGCAGGCTCCGAAGCAGGCTCCGAGCCGTCAGCACAGAGCCGGACGTAGGGCTCGAACCCATGAACCGTGAGATCATTACCTGAGCCCAGTCGGACACTTAACCGACTGAGCCACCCAGGTGCCCCTGCAGAGTTTATTCTAAAGGCAAACTTCTCCTTTATGTACACTCACATCAGGTATCTATCACTTAAATCACACAGCTATTGAATATCTTCTACTAACATTTTTTTAATTTTATTTTTTATTTTTTAAAATTCACATCCAAATAGGTTAGCATATAGTGAAACAATGATTTCAGGCGTAGATTCCTTAATGCCCCTTACCCATTTACCCCACCCCCTTCCCACAACCCCTCCAGTAACCCTCCGTTTGTTCTCCATACTTATGAGTCTCTTCTGTTTTGTCCCCCTCCCTGTTTTTATTTTTTTGTTTCCCTTCCCTTATGTTCATCTGTTTTGCCTCTTCAAGTCCTCATATGAGTGAAGTCATATGATTTTTGTCTTTCTCTGACTGACCAATTTCACTTAGCATAATACCCTCCAGTTCCATCCATGTAGTTGCAAATGACAAGATTTCATTCTTTTTGACTGCTGAGTAATACTCCATTGTATGTATATATATATATATATATATATATATATATATATATATATATATACCACATTTTCTTTACCCGTTCATCCCTCGATGGACATTTGGGCTCCTTCCATACTTTGGCTTCCTTAAAATTTTTTTAATGTTTATTTATTTTTTGAGAGAGACAGACAGAGCATGAGCAGGGAAAGGGCAGGGAGGGAGACACAGAATCTGAAGCAGGCTCCAGGCTCGGAGCTGTCAGCACGGAGCCTGACATAGGGCTCGAACCCATGAACCGCAAGATCATGACCTGAGCCGAAGTCTGACTCTTAACCGACTGAGGCCACCCAGGCTCCCCGAATATCTTCTACTTTAATATGCGATAGGATGAAAACATGGTTAGAATGCTTTTACAAACCTTCATTTTGCCATATTTGAGTATCCAATTTCCGATTTCTATCATTTCAAAGTGGCTCTGCCTTATTTTTTGTGGATAAAACTGTACACTTTAATTTTCCACTAATATTATGTCTACCTTTCTTAAGAAAGTACTGTATTACAGGTGCAGACCTAATATTTGAAATTGTAGTGAGTATATATCCAGGGAAACACAGGGCAATAAAATGTTTTAGTTTTGCTTTTTTTAAAATAAAGTTTCAGTAAGGGGAAGGATTGTTGTTTTTTTTTTTAATTGCTTTTCAAATTTATGTCAGCAACCCTGTAGCTTCCTTTAAGAATTTTGCCTGTTTGTGACATATTTTTAATTCTTCTACAAAATTCCCATAACCAGAAGAATTGGACCAAAAGGCATTTTTCTTGTCCCCTCTTTAGACAGAGTAATGGCAAACTTTTCAGCATTCAGTTCAGGTCAATCAAAAGCTCTTTTTCTCAAAAATCTCATCTGTCAGTATGCCAGCATTTGGGAGGATTTCCATTTTGTCCATAAATTTGGTTAAAAGCACTGAACTTCCTGCTGGAACACAAATGCATGTCTCTGAAGCAGGTAACTTGGCAATCTGCAAGTCTATACCTGTATAGCCTTTTTTCTTTCTTTTTTAAATGTTTATATATTTTTGATAGAGAGAGAGAGAGAGAGAGAGAGAGAGAGAGAGAGTGCGTGTTATCCAGAGAGAGAGGAAGACACAGAATTGGAAACAGGCTCCAGGCTCTGAGCTGTCAGCACCAAGCCCGAGGCGGGGCTCAAACCCACGAAACGTGAGATCACGACCCGGGCCAAAGTCAGCTGCTTAACTGACTGAGCCACCCAGGCACCCCCTGTACAGCTTTTTATAAAGAGAAATTACTTTCCTTCACTGTCTCACTTGTTTCCCACAGTAGTACAGGAAATAGAAGTGGCTAATATTTACTGATCATTTATTATGTACCTACTACATATTGTGAAGCGGAAATATAGTTCTCCCAACAACCTGATGAAGTAGATTATTTGTGTTTTTCCTATTTTGCAAATGAGAAAACTGAGGTTCAAAGGTCTACGTAGCTTGCCCAAAGTCATACACAGCACGTAAGTCATAGAGCTGGGCTAAAACTTAGGTGTTCTGACTCTAGAATCTGAATTTGGGGACTGAATGGCGAGTCTCACTTTATAACTGGAGAAACTGAAGCTTAACACCCTTGCTGATTTATATAGTTAGGAAATATCAAGGCAGGGATGGGAATTCAGGTCTCCCTGATTTCTGGTCAGCTGGTCTTTCCTATAGGCTAGACTGTCACCTCTGTCCCATTCATCAAAAAGGTTTCATAGCATCCCTCCTGTGTGCCTGACTTGGATACAGCAGTGAACAAAACAGATGAACTCTGTGGTCTTAGAACTTTCATTTGCATGTGTGGGTATAAATGAACATAAACAAAGGAATAAAAGGATAGAAATTTTTCAAAACGCTAAGAAAAAAATGGAAATTGTGATATATAAGTGTCCGAGAAATCTCATTGCCATTGTCACCCATCATCACATAAACTCCACTCATTTTTCAAAGCAGTTAGCTATTATTTGGAAATGTTCTGCAAGAAGAAGTCGTGTGTGTGTGTGTGTGTGTGTGTGTGTGTGTGTACACACACACACACGTCTTAAATTAAGTCCTACATCCAGTGTTGGGCTTGAACTCACAACCTGAGATCAAGAGTTATACGCTCTATTGACTGAGCTGGCCAGGCACCCCAGTCGTGGTAGATTTTTATATGAGAGACCAGGGGACTCTTTGAGTAGGAAATTCTCCCTTGGACATATGTCTAAAGCCTGATGCATAAAAGACGCTAAAAAATTCTTTACTGAATGTAATGGCTTTTCTGAGGAATTCTTGGAATCTCTAAGGCAGTGAAAGAGTACTGGGCTCAGTGCTCTAGTATTTTTTTTTTCTAGTATTTCTAGTATTTTTACTGATGAGTGGAAGTCTAAGATAATCATTACCTTGGCCATTCAAACTCCAACTCAGAATATTTACCCCTCCTTTTCAATTATGGTAAAAGAAAACATCTGATGTCTGGTAGTGATGATTGAATATGTCTTAAATGGACTTACATTTGTGTTTATGCGCGCGCACACACACACACACACACACTTGAAAGAAAGTATAGAACAATCTCTGAAGCCTTTCTGATGATCAGAAAACATAAAGCAAATGAGTCGTTAACAAAAGGAAGTAGAATAAACTAAGCATATGAAGTTGAATAAGCTTAGCAGAAAAGTTGATCTCTAAAATATGTACATTTAATTAATGCTATCATTCTGGAGCAATCTTTCTTTCAACTTGGTTCAGACAGTTAGGTGATGTTCTTTCTTGCTTTTCCACATAAGCACTGCCCGTCATCTGACAGACTTCTGACAATTTGCAGAGTGCTGCTGAGTCTCCAATGTCAGTTTTTAATTCAGTGATGACCCCGTTATCTCAAGTAGTTCAGGTGGTGTTCTCTTTGATTAAAAAAAAAATCCATCCTTTCAGTCTTGCAGAGGTGTACTCCTGCTTTTAATTCTTCTTTACCTTTTCTGCTCCCAGCCACGTGGCTACTTTGCCCCTCAGCCTTTGATAGAGCGGCCCCAGTTTATTGTGCACATTTGGCAAGCTTCTCTTGAACTTACCCTAAGGCTCTTGTTTTGTGGTATATACTGTGGCGTGTTTTTTGGCAAAGAAAGCCACTCAGAGATTGTGTAAGTGAATTAAAGGTACAGAGTTAATACAATGGGACACTGTGCACTTGAAAAGAAGCAAGGAACTCTCAGTGTGAGGATATGAACTGATCTCCAACATATATGAAGTGAACACAGCAAGGGGCAGAATAGTTTACATAAATAATTTACCTTTTATATAAAGAGGATATATATTAAAATACATACATTTTGGGGCACCTGGGTGGCTCAGTCGGTGGAGCTTCTGACTTCGGCTCAGTGCATGATCTCATGGTCTATGAGTTGGAACCCCACATCAGGCTCTGTGCTGACAGCTCAGAGCCTGGAGCCTGCTTCGGATTCTGTGTCTCCCTCTCTCTCTGCCTCTACCCTGCTCACTCTCTCTTTCTCTCGCTCTCTCTGCAATAAATGTTTTGCTTTATATTTTAAAGAAGGATGAATGGAAGGAAAACACAGACTAGTGAAGGTGACCATTTATAGGGCAGGAAACAAGATGAATGGGGAAGCAGAGTTGGGATTTAAATGTTTCATTGAATACCTTTTAATATCATTTTGATTTTTTAGCCATATGAATGTACTACCTTTAAAAAAGATTTGACAGATCTTGGTAGTGGTTATAGAAATCTATACATGTGATAAAATTCCACTGACCTATACACTTAAAAAAAAAAAAGCAGGGCATGAGATCTAAATAAGATCAATGGTTAACAGTATTACACCAATATCAGGCTCCCGGTTTTACTAATTGTGCTATGGCCCCTTAAGAGGTTATCACTGGGGGAAGTTGGACAAGGGGTAATGAGAATTCTCTGTCCTGTTTTTGGAACTATGTGAGTCTAAAAGTCTTTCAAAACCCAGTTAAAAAGCAAGTTACCGAGCTAGCGGGGCATTTCAAAGAATCAGCATTATGGAAAAGAGAAATAAAATAAAACTTCTGAATAAACTTCCAAATGAAACTTCTAATGAAAGAGGGAAGGAAAAAAGATAAATAACACTTAGAAGAAAAATGAGGGGGGCGGGTCTAGCCACAAATCTGATAGTGAATTCGGGGACAGGAAAGAGAATTGGAAGGACTCGTGGCAGGATACAACTCTTCCCAGTAAAAGCAATTTCTCTGTGTCCTCATCCTCCTGCACATCTTCTCTCTGGCCCACTTCTCTCTGTATCATCATTTCTATCCCCCGTGTCTCTCTGCCCCATTATCTCTTCTACAGTCTTCTGTCAATCTCCCTTTTGTGTGTGTGTTTTCCTCCCTTCCTCTTTTTGTCGCTCTTTCTATCCATTCCACTCTTCAGCTCCCAGATTTTCCATCACTGCTACAATCCCGTTCAATTTCTCCTTTCCTGTCCCTTCCTGTCCTTTCCATTGTATTCCATTCCCTTGACTGATCTCCTCCAACATCTGCTCAGCAGATGACATACGTACTATTTGGCCCTTGGTATTTATAGCCCCACCCAGCCCCATTTCTGCATGGCCTCTCCCTTCAAGTAGCCCAAACTAACTAATTAGATATGTTGGACCCGTGCTTCAAATTCCTGCAAGGAGTATCTAAGTGCCTCTGCCAGAACTGGTGTCCACCTCCGGCCACGGCCAAGACAGTTGTATTATTGGCTTGTGCTTTGTTTATCGTGGACTGTGGGCATCGGCTCTCCAGGGCAGTCTACAGCAAGAGCAGATACCTCAGTCTACATAACGGATGGAAACAGACTAACAGACAAGGACAGGGAAAGCAATCTCCAGGTCCGATGAACTAATTTAGTCTGAGAGGAAACATCTTTGTCTTGCTTCTGAAGTGTTCAGAAAGTATAAATAATACCGACTGCAAGAAAGTAGTAAGAACGATAAGTTCTTACAGAATGAGAAACAAGATAAAAACAGCACGATCTGAAAATGCTAGACTTACTGAGCTTGTTGTAAGAACTGCTTGAGTTCGGTTTCAAAGTAAAAGCAAACACCAACTTAAAGAGAATCAGCATTTTTTGAGGAAAGCAAAAGAACGGAAATGAATGCAGAGAAACATTCTTGATATGGATGACCACAAAAACTTCACAAATACTGAAATATCTTGTGATGACGTCAAAAGATAGCCCAATGACGTCAGGGGAGGAAAATTATGGGGCGCATGGGTAGCTAGGTGGGTTAAGAATCTGACTCTTGACTTTGGCTCAGGTCATGATCTTATGGTTCAAGAATCTGAGCCCCTCATTAGGCTCCATTCTGACAGTGCAGAGCCTGCTTGGCAATTCTCCCTCTCTTCCCCCCACTCTCTCTGACCCTCTTCTGCTCACACTCATGTGTGCCCCCCAAAAATAAATAAACTTTAAAAAAAAGAGGAAAATCTTGCTGTAAACCTTCCCCATTAGCTGATTTCCAAAAATGACTGGTAATATCGTCTATTCTGCCGAGATTGACATCAATAAATAAAGGGGTGATGCACAAAACTGAATTTCTGAATTTCCAGCCTTTGTTGACCATCAGATTGACTAGGAGAAGGTTTAAAAGATAAAGGTGGCTGTGCCCACCCTAGGTCTATGCAATCAGAATCACCAGGAATTGGGGAAGGAGGTCTTATCACCTAATTTGCTGTAAATCTCACTAGCGGCTCAAGATGCAGATCCCGAATTGAGAGTAGCTGTTCTCAAGACCCAAGGAGAAGGTTCCACAGTAATTCTTGGCTTGCTTAAAAAATTGAAGATGGGGGGCGCCTGGGTGGCACAGTCGGTTAAGCGTCCAACTTCAGCCAGGTCACGATCTCGCGGTCCGTGAGTTCGAGCCCCGCGTCGGGCTCTGGGCTGATGGCTCAGAGCCTGGAGCCTGTTTCCGATTCTGTGTCTCCCTCTCTCTCTGCCCCTCCCCCATTCATGCTCTGTCTCTCTCTGTCCCAAAAATAAATAAACGTTGAAAAAAAAAAATTAAAAAAAAAAAATTGAAGATGGGCTAGTGACAGTCTAAGTTGTCCCAACAATTGAAGTGATTACCTTATTACAATGGGTATTAGAAAAAAGATCAGAGGAGCACCTGGTGGCTCAGTCGCTTAAGCGTCTGACTTTGGCTCAGGTCACGATCTCATGGTTCACGGGTTTGAGCCGCACGTCGGGCTCTGTGCTGACAGCTCAGAACCTGGATCCTGTTTCCAATTCTGTGTCTCCCTCTCTCTCTTGCCCCTCCCCTGCTCGCACTCCCTTTCTCTAAAATAAATAAACATTAAAAAAATTTTTTTTTCCAACGTTTATTTATTTTTGGGACAGAGAGAGACAGAGCATGAACGGGGGAGGGGCAGAGAGAGAGGGAGACATAGAATCGGAAACAGGCTCCAGGCTCTGAGCCATCAGCCCAGAGCCCGACGCGGGGCTCGAACTCACGGACCGTGAGATCGTGACCTGGCTGAAGTCGGACGCTTAACTGACTGCGCCACCCAGGCGCCCCTAAAAAATTTTTTTAATAAAAAAAAAGACAAAGACGAGATTAGGTGCAAAGGCTTAGACTCAAGATCAACATTTGTGATAGAGCCAACCGAGCCCAGCAAGGTCTGCCCCCCTTTTGCATCATCCTGTGTTACACTCCTGCTTCTTCTCTAAGCTCCAGCTACATGGGCTTCCGTTGTCTTCTTTGAATGTGCCATGCTATCTTCTACCTCAGAACTTTGGCACATGCTGTTCCATCTACCTGGGGGGTCCACCCTCCTTTTATCTACTATGGTCAAGTGAGCACTTTGTCATACTTTGGGTCTCAGTTCATAGAGGCCTTCCTGACTTCTCCAATTAGGTTATTTCCTTCCTAAAGCCTCCAATTTCACTGTTTCCGCCACCTTTCTCTGCTTCTCGCTATGGTTAAATTTTTCCATTTGGTAACTGGATGAAGAGGCCTCCCCTGTGATAACAAGCTTCCTAAGGGCAGCACCTGTGTCTGTTCACCATTATCCTGAGCACCTAACACACTGTGTACACATAGTAAGTGCTATAAACTGGATGTTTATATCCCCTTGAAGTTTACATGTTAAGGCCTAAATCCCCATTTTGATGGAATCAGAGGTGGGGCCCTTGGGAGGCGATCAGGTCATGAGGGTAGACCCCTTGCAAATAGGATTTGTGCCCTTATCTGAGTAGACACAAGAGAGAAGACTGCTGTGTCACTACAGGAGAACACAATGAGAATACCGCCGTCTGCAAACCGGGAAGAGCACCTTCCCCAGGAGCTCCCCAGGCTTGCACCCTGACCTCAGACTTCCAGCCGCCACAACTGTGAGAAGTAAAGTTTTGTTATTTAAGGTACCCCGCCTGTGGTATTCGGTTACAAGCAGCCTGAATGAAGACAGTAAGCATTCAGTAATTATTAATATAATCAGTGTAAGTATATTAACATACAGACACACAGGTGGGTCACTCGTATGTTAAATTAGGAAGTGCTTCCATCTGGACAAGTGTGTTTACCAGAGACCTAAGAGCAAATTGACTAAAATCTAATGCAGGAGGTATTGTTCAGTAGATGTCTTTCTGAGCCCTTACACATCACTTGTTACCTTGTGTTCTCTTCAAGGGTAATATGAATACATAAAACGGATTCTAACTTTCTGTGGCTGAATAGCACGAAAACATCTAGATGAATTTCCATCAGATCCAAGGTAATGTTTGGGATTATGTGGTCTGTATAGAGATTTCAAGGTACATGTGACAGAAATTCATTTAGGGGGCTTTGGGGAACAATTCAACCAAGCAGGCAATAATCCCCTAGAGAGGCTAACACTGAAATTCAAGAGGATATACCCATAAAGAGACATACACACGTTTTAAAATGCTTGAGACAGGAACAACACACGTGGATGCCAAATACATAATCAAGGAAAAAGTTAGGAGGGCCAGGGATCCCCACTGCCAGGGCTGATTTTGTGGTGGGGCTGCAGCTCACACGGGCCCCTTTATGGAGTTGGGTTTCATGATATAAAATAACTCTGATTTATTGATTTCTCCATATTGATTCCCATGCACATTAATAAGGTTCATTCGCCAAAGATAATTAATTTGATCTCTTACGAATGCAGACTCAGAGGCTTCTGCTTTATATCAGATGATATTTTTCATGTCCTGATTTTTATTACAGAAATAATGTATGTTCTTTGTTTAAAACTGAAATAATACAGAGGACTTTGAAATAAAACAGAAATGCCCCGGGGCGCCTGGGTGGCGCAGTCGGTTAAGCGTCCGACTTCAGCCAGGTCACGATCTCGCGGTCCGTGAGTTCGAGCCCCGCGTCGGGCTCTGGGCTGATGGCTCAGAGCCTGTAGCCTGTTTCCAATTCTGTGTCTCCCTCTCTCTGCCCCTCCCCCGTTCATGCTCTGTCTCTCTCTGTCCCAAAAATAAATAAACGTTGAAAAAAAAAATTAAAAAAAAAAACAGAAATGCCCCTCTTTGAATCTCTACCTATGGGGTAAATAGGTTTAACAATGTGATGTGTATTTTTCCAAACACACACACACACCCCACTGTGACCATGCTACCACTTAAACTCTTCCTCAGAAACTTCTGAAGTATTCCTTTATATTTAAAAACTATATCTTGAGAACTAAAAATCAAGATGAAAGCATTGATTTTGCTAACAGGAAGCAGAAAAAAGAACTGCTTTAAAAAGGTAACAACCCACAGAATCCTACCTTTAGGATTTGTAATCAACATTAGCAATAGTGACGATGATTTGTTTCAGTCTCCGCAAATGTAGAATCTGATTTGAAATCCCTATGAAATTAACTCCCTCCCTATCATTAAATTTAAAATACCTTATGTTTACATTTCATTTTACAGTCCATTATCTTACTCAACTCTCACAACAAACAAATTTAACAACTTGGGTGGGGGGGCTCTGTAAAAAAAAAAAAAGTGAGGCTCAGAGAAGTTAAGCAAGTTGTACAAAGACACACAGTGAGTAAGTGGGAGACAGGATTCAAATCTAGAGCTTCTGACTCTAGTTATTTTTTTTCTTAATTCATTTATTTATTTTGAGAGAGAGAGAGAGAGACAGAGAATGTGGAGGTGTGAGCAGGGGAGGGGCATTGAGAGAGGGAGAGAGAAAATCCCAAGCAGGCCCCATGCTATCAGCACAGAGTCTGGCGTGAGGCTTGATCTCACAAACTGGGAGATCATGACCTGAGCCGAAATCGAGGGTCAGACACTTTAAAAAAAAATTTTTTTTTTAATGTTTAAATATATTTGAGACAGAGGGAGACAAAGTGCAAGTCAGGGAGGGGCAGAGAGAGAGGGAGACACAGAATCCGAAGCAGGCTCCAGGCTCCAAGCTGTCAGCACAGAGCCCGATGTGGGGCTCGAATCCATGAACCGTGAGATAATGACCTGAGCCGAAGTTGGACGCTCAACTGACTGAGCCACCCAGGTGCCCCAAGAGTCAGACACTTAACCGAATGAGCCACCCAGGTGCCCCTGGAGCTTCTGACCGTAAATTCACATTCTTCCCTGTAAACCCATGCTCTAATAGGGCAGTCACGAGCCACCCGTGGCTATTATGTACTGCAAAAGTGGCTATGTCACTCAGGGAAAGGAGTTTTAATTTTACTTATTTTTATTTTTTACAGTTCATTTATTTATTTGGATAGATAGAGAGAGATCAGGGGAGGCGCAGACAGAGAGACAGAAAGAGAAAATTCCACACTGCCAGTGCAGAGCCCAATGTGGGGCTCGAACTCACAAACTGTGAGATAATGACCTGAGCTGAAATCAAGAATTTGGACGCTTAACCCACTGAGACACCCAGGAGCCCCAAATTATTTCTATAAAAATTTTTTTGAGTTTATTTATTGAGAGAGAGAGAGAGGTGCGGGGGCAGAGAGAGAACGAGAGAGAATCCCAAGCAGGCTTCCCACTGTCAGCAAGGAGCCCGATGAGGGGATCAGACTCACAAACCCTTGAGACCATGACCTGAGCCAAAATCAAGACTGGGAGCCTTAACCAACTGAGCCACCCAGGTGCTGCTAATTTTATTTAATTTAAAAATAAAAATAATATAAAATATTTTTTCTCTAAACACAACCTAATTATTTTGGCATTTTACTTTTATCACTGAAATTTAGCATCAGAAGACAGATGCGTTGTAAGTGTAACAGACACACTGGATTTCAAGACTTGGTATAAAAATAAGAACGCAAGACATCTCATTAACAAATTTGTATATTAAGTATGTGCTGAAATGATACTTTGGATATACTGGACAAAATGAGATATAATAAATTTCACTTTAACTTTTTAAAATGCGTCCACATGAAAATTTAAAGTCAAGCACGTGGCTTGCATTTGACTGATGTTGTTCTGCATTACACTGTCCTATCAATTCCATAAGCATTGGGAGAACATTGTGTATAGTATTAAAACGTGAATTTTTGTTGTTGTTTATTGCATACTTTGACCATCACAGATAGTGTCAAGTATTCCCTAAAACAAGGGAAGAACTAAGCAAGAATAAAAGAAGTTTCTCTGAATGGATTGGTAATGTTTCTCTGAATGCATTTCACTACAAATGAACAACAACAAAAAATCCTAAATCTTATTCTATAGTGTTGCAGAGAGATTCCCTGCTTTGATCAAGTTCTGCTTCTTTGTGTTTTTTTTGACAAGGTTTGCTTTCTCCCTGCCCTCCTTTATAAAAGGGCTGGAGGGAGCATCCCCCAGCAGGCCTCAAAATGAAATGAAAAGGGCCTTTCTCACCCCAGTTCTCAACCTGGAAATTGATCTTCAGTTTCCCTCATTGGTCTCTCGTGACTAGCTTCTTTGCCCTGCCTTCCATTTCCACTGACAAGCTTGAGATACTAAGTAATTACAAACGTTTTATGAAGAGAACAAAAGTTAACATTGATTAAGCCAATGTGCCAGGCAACAAGCTGTGCCCCGTCATAATCAACATCTCATTTAATCCTTTACAGACGCCCAAAGACGTAGATGCTTACCTGAACCATGGGACTAGGAGTGGCCAGCTTGCCCGTGATTAAATATCAAAGATAAGGTCAAGGTTTGAGCTCTTAATCATCGATCCTGAGTATATACTGTGAACCATGACATTCTAGTCAAGATCAAGGAAACTAAAGAGGTTGCTAAGAGGAATTCTTAATCTCGGGATACGTATATGAAGAGTATACGACATTTGACGTAATGTATATAGAAAGAAACTACAAATGTGCCCAGGTTTATTGTGGCTGGGAGAGAAAATGGTAACAGAAGAGTATAAGCCATGAATGGAGGTTGAAACCATGTTTGTAAAAATACAGCAATAATGTTCTAAAGATTTTGAAAGGTAAATTTCTCTGAAATTTTTCTAAAATCATTGTTAGAAGCCTTATAGAGTTCCAAGCCAAGGGAATTGTTCAGCTTAAAAAAAAAGGTTTATTATTTATTTTTGAGAGAGAGAGGGAGACACAGAATCTGAAACAGGCTCCAGGCTCCGAGCTGCCAGCACAGAGCCCGAGGCGGGGCACGAACTCCCAGACCGTGAGATCGTGACCTGAGCCAAAGTCAGATGCTCAACCTAGATGCCTGCCACCCAGGCACCCTGTGATTGTGCAACTTTTTAAAGGATCCCGCAAAGATTGCTTTCCCTCAAATGTAAAGTCCTCTCCGGGGAACTTACTTTTTCTCTCACATCTTAATGGATCTCCCTCCAAGCAGGCTGACTACCTTGAGTTGGCTCAGACCAAATGATGAGTCCGTGCCATACTGGTCTCCTTGTGTGCCAAAGTAGCCAAACCGTCCAGTAATTCTACCTATTCTAATCCCACCCAGAGGAAGAGCCACCTTTCCCAAAACACTTCCCACAAATGTCCACATTATCCTTGTTCACTCCCCTTAAGAATGGTTCTGCTGCCCCCTATTTTCCCTGTGGTTATATTCTCTTCTGGTTTGAAGTGCCCTGGTTCATGCAGCCAGCTCCTATATATTTAAGGAAAAATATTATCACTTGCCACTCTCTTATCTCCCACTAGACAATTACCAGCTTTTTAAGGGCAGGGAACGCATTTTAACTGTTATTCCTTGCAGAGCAGCGGACCCAGGATTCTCTAAACAAACATGGTTATTTGGAAGGAAGCATTCAATCCAGTGGGATTGGTGGGTTTAGGGACATCAACATCACTTTGGGTTATAACACTATGAAAATTCTTTAAACGTGATCCAGATTCTTTCTGTAGGGAATGGATGTATTGTGTTAACATGCCCTACCTTACGTGTGGATCCTCCTCTAGCTTCCATTCCTTCTTTTAGGAAAGGACTTATTTCTTAAGAGTCTTTCAAAAGTAGTGCTTACAGTGGTTAAGAGTATGGGTTCTGCAGGCAAAGAGACTTAGGTCAAAATCCACCTCCATCGCTTACTCGCTCTTTGGTCTTACAGTCTCTAGGCTTAATTTTGTTTTTCTTGTACCACGGGATCCACAATACTGCCCACCTCATAGGGCTGTTATGGAGATTAACTGAGAACATGCTTGTAAAAGGCTTAGCATAGCACTGGACAGGTAAAGTATACTCTGTGTATGGATGCTAGAACAGTGTTCTCAAAGGTATCTTCCAGGTCTAGTAACTATTCATAATTACATGGCCAATTGTATCGAAGATGGGATAGTATCTTACGGTCTATAACTCTGGTTCTAAATATCTGTTAGTCTACTAATGTCGTAAGGAAAATTTCAATGTGATTTAATGTTATTTCAATTGAACAAATACATGTTGAGCTCATACTCCTGTCGAACCGAAAAGTCTTTATAACTGAGACGGATAGAGCTAACGTTCCTTGAACATTTTATATGGGCCAGATTCTGCTCTAATCCTTTTATACGCATCCTTTCTATTTGATATTCACGATGATCCTAAAATCATTATTCTTCCCATTCTACAGGTCAGAAAAGTAAAGCTTAGCTGGGTGAAAAATAACACATAATCGAAATTGAAATTCAATTGAAAGTCAGTTATATCTTCAGGAAAAAATGGTGTTTTTTTTTAAATGGCTCATTCCATTTTGGGTTACAGTTTTAGATTTATCTATGCTTGACATCCGTGTGCTTGATCACGAGTAATTTCTTTTTATAATTATTTCTCATATGCAGATCAAAGGTTACAAATTAATAGTTAAACATACTGGGGAGCGTACATTCTTTTAAGAGCAGCAATATAGATATCAATTAAATAGCAAATTAGATATACCTTTTGACTTATGTGCAAAGAAGAAAATTGCTACAGTATTAAAGTGTTTTTAACTACTGGATAGTCAGGTAATTAGGAAGCTGTCAAAGCTTGTTATGTTATCTTGTAGCAGTTGGTGTTAAGAATATTTCTTGCTACTTGTGTCTGAATGGGATGTGGTTAATATGCAGCTTTAGTCAACAAAGGTTCAAAGGGGACGATTTAATTATGACTCCGTAACTTCTTAATTTTCAATTATTATGACACAAGGGAACTGCCCTTCACAAAGGGCAGTTAAAAGACATTTTGCCACTTGCATAAGATTGCAGAAATAGACAAATTTGATCAAGCATAATGTTTACTGTTCGCTTATTTTTGAGTGTTGCAATAAGTCTCCAGGGTGTGTGCGTTTGTGTTAACACGATAGCACAGGCTGATGAATAACTTTTCCTGAAGATTATTTCACAGAATACTAATGCTAGTTTCAAGGCATGTTAACAGGTCTTCCTAAAAAGCACTTTTGTAGAAAAAAATTAGAGAAATATCGGGTTAAATAAAGCAAAAGTAGCATTGTTTTCTTACAGAATTTCCCTGAGACTTCAGTGATATATATAATAAACCATCAAGGGAGTTAGTATAAAAAGTATCCAAAGTTACTGGACCAGAAGATCTTACTTTGTTTTTCTATAATGCTTTGTAATAGGTTCAATGGAATGTTCTGTGCATTATATTGCTGTAATGGAGAAAAGTCCTAAACGTAGGGTCAAAACACCTAGGTGCTCCAGTTTTGTCATGTACAAGTCTAGTGGATCACTCATTCATTCTTCATTCATTTCCACTTAGATGAATCACCTCAAACTGAACCTGAATAAAACATGATTTTTTTTAGTTTGCCCTACAAATCTTTTTTTAAAATTTTTGCCTGCATAATCATAATCGGTAATACCGTCATTCACCCAGCAGCTCAAGAACCAAGGAGGCATCCTTAATTTCTTTTTCTCTCCTCCCCATCTATAAAATTTGAAGGCTTACCTCCTGAAACATTTCTCATATCCAACCATTCCTTTCTATGATCACTGTTACTCCCCCAAATCTAAGCCACAACCATTTCTTGTCCAAACTGCTGAAGCAGAATATTCTAAATGTTCTCCCTACTTCGTCCCTTGTCCATCTTCCATATGGCAGCCAAAAAAGGTCTTTATCAAATAAAAACTAGCCATGCCAAGCCTCTTCTAGGAATATTCTAGTGGTTTCCCATCATTCTCACATCAACACCCAAAATAAGTTTTGGGGTCAATGTAGATCTGACTCCAAAGGGCAAGCAGTAAATCTTCTAGGAAGTAAAAGTGAAGACTATCTTCATGTAAAGAGATTTTTACAATCGGATACAAAAAACACAGGCCATAGCAGAAAATTCTGTAAATTAGACCACAATAAAATTAAGAACTTCTATTCATGAAAAGATATGAATAAAAGAGTGAAAATTCAGCCTACACAGTGGGCTTTTATTAGCACATTGAGTACACAGAGAATCCAAGTCTAATCCTTACAAAGAAAACAACAGCTATAAGTCATACAAGAAGCGGAAACAACCCAACAGAATATGGGCTAGACACACGAATAAGACACCTTTAAAATATACTATTTCTTGGCCACAGCTGTGGTGATATACTTTGTGTTAATTCACTGAGCTATAGGTTTACAGTATGTGGTTTCCACTTCAATAAATGTTACAAAAATTTGCATACCCAAATACTTTAAGACATGAGCTAACTTCCTTGGGGACTCAAGAAACTTGGCCTAGTTGGAATACTTCCTTACCGCTACAATGGTCTTTACAAGACATTTTTTTCTTTGAAAAGATAGACATATTTCATTTTTTTTTCCCTACAGGGTAGTACCAGCAGAGAATTTTTGAATAAGAATTGCATGCTTATATAAAGCCCTAGCTCTCCATATCATACAACAGTCATTAATAAGTCATTGTGTCTGCCCAAACACTAGCATTTAATATAGACGGGGGGCTCGCTGTTGCGTTTTGCATAAGATGAATAAACAAAGAATCCAAGAACAAGCGGTATTAATATTTTAAGTACGATATTTAATTTGAAAACCAGGATGGGGAGACATTAGCATTGATAGCAGATAGGGAAAAATGCTTGGATGAGAAATGATTAAGAGACATCATGAAAAATAGTGGTTGGGGAAGACTACAAACACAAAGAATTCTCGTCTCGTAATCTTGCATGGGCCAATCCTCCAGTAGGCTGAGCCAAGGAAATGGAAGCTTCCCACAGCCGATCTGCATTTTATTTGCCTCATTTCTGCCTTCACCACCTCCTTCAGATTCAACACAAACATGAGCCCAAGGATAGCTCCATGTTAGCAGAGCTGCTTAAAAAAATAAATGTTCTTTTTGTGCCTGTGGCAATGTCAGGCATCACACGGGGGCCTAGAGCCACGTTCTGTTTTACACTGTGACAGGTGAGCAGCCACAAATGTGGGAGAATTATTACCTCGAGGAGCATATTTTTCTCTATCTGCTAATTCTGAATTAGAAACAGCCATGAACTCTCAACCCTGCAAGGAGAGGGTAGATCATCCATGACCAGAGAAAAAGTAATGGAAAATGAGAGCAAAAGCTTTCAGAAACCAAGGACAGGGCGTCACTAAAAGGAGTCTACATGGTCTCTTGCAATGTCCTCAGAAAGTTGACGTTTAAAAAAAATCAATTAAAGGACGCTAATCATTTGGGGGCTTTCAGAAAGACAGCCCCCTGCCCCAAAAAACCTACTACCAAACAAACACCTTACAGATGTAAGAAGTGTGTACATGTTGAGAGGTCTAAAAATGTCCTTTATCTATGGAAAGATGCATGTATAATTAGATTTCACAAATGGGCCTTACTTCAGGGCATCGTGGAGGGAGGGATAATAAAGAATCCTAATTGGAAGTGTATATAATGTGTAACACAGGCTAGGAAACATCCACTGTTAAAATAATTTCCTCAGATATATTTTTCATACACTTAAAATGCACACAGGAACCTCAGGAGTGATCTTTAAAGCCTTTAGCAGGGGGCACAATGGAAAGGTGAGGTCCTCCAGTCTGCAAAGGATCTCACAGGGTGCCCAGCAGCCGGGTGTCCTGGGATAGACTTCAAGGGAAAGAGAACAGTGCTTAATGCTCCCTGTCCCGTGAAGGCAAAGAAAAAATCTTGTTGCCCCTCACTGTGATTTTCACGCACCATAACTTTAACTCCAAATGGAACTCATCTGTTTGCTCATGGAGCAGAGGGGGGAGACCCGTGTGGGGGAGGGCAGAACAGCTGCCATTAAAACAAAGCGGCTCGATTAGGTTTCCATAGTTTGCAGGTGATGAATGAAGGGCAAAGGGAAGCCTGTTCCCCATGTAATAGGGTAATAATAGGAGCCTCATTTGGGCTGCGATACTCCACTTTGGCTGGTGTCAGCTTTTCTATGACACACGCAGTTTTTCACGAAGGTGATAATTCAAGGATTAAGGAAAAATAAAAGGGAACTAAATTAACCGTGGGCTGAGACTTGGCAAATAGGGTCTCCACTTGGGCGTGCAGAGCCCAAGGAAATATGAAAGCGGGTCACTTTTAATTCTGGGCCAGAGAAATGGCTATTTCCTGGCATTTTTCTTTGCAGTGTGGTTGACTGCAGGGCCCTGTGACCGTGGAGTTTCCCTGCTTGAAATGCAGGGAGCCTCTATTCCGATTGCAGAGCGTAAGGATGGCACTGTTAAAAGTGTGATGCCAACACACGTGCCTGGCTCTCCCGGAGAGATGGTGCCCTCTTGTTCTGTCAGCATAAGGAGTAGAGAGTGCTTCAGATGTCTCTCACGGGCTCACTCTTCTCTTGTACCCACCCTTCTGGTAAGAGTTTAATACTCCATGTTCTGATTGCTCTGCATTACTGCAACCTTGTGCTTGTCCCCTAGTCCCCAAAGAGTCCAGTGGGACAGCCGCAGGAAGATGTCAGCAACAACCTCTCCACTGCTCAATGCTCGGGGGGGGGGGGGGGGTTGGGTAGATGGGACGTGCTCAGAAACTATTTGCTGATTGCAATTCACAAAATGCTTTCTGCAATTCCTAAATTTCCTGGGCTTTCTGCCCTTTTTTTTTTCCTCCCCTCCTGGGTCACCTCATTCATCCCAGTTAGCCTGCTCTAGGCTCTCCATTCCCTTTGTCTATTCTTTGCATATTAAGCATCTTCGGCCGTGCCAGCTCTTTGGTTCGCTCCAAATATTCTCTGTATCCGGTTTCTTTCAAACCCAGAGCTGCAACTTGAAGAACTGGGGGTCCTTTTATCTTTCTCTCCGGGCCCAACCTCAGTGATGAGCTCTCGGCCCACAGAGTCAGCAAGCTCCTCTTGAATGGCTCACGGGTACATCAAGCTCTGTTTCAAAAAAGGGACTCATTGGGGTGCGTCGGTGGCACAGTCGGTTAAGCATGACTTCAGCTCAGGTCATGATTCCATGGTACGTGAGTTCGAGTCCTGAGTCATTGACGACTCTGTGGTGACAGCACAGAGCCTGGAGACCGCTTCAGACTCTCTGTCTCCCTCTCGCTCTGCTCCTCCCCACCCCTGCTTGCGCACGTGCATGCTCTCTCAAAAACAAACATTAAAAAAATTTTTTTTTAAATGGACTCATTAACTCACCCCTCATCCCACCGTAACACTTTATTATTATTTTTGCCCTACTTATTTCGGTCACCTAAGTCATAAAAGTGGATTTCATTTGTAAAATTCAACATCTGGGCATTATTCTTGTTTCATTTGTTTGCTGACCCTTTACTGGGTGAAATATTTAATGCCAGTCCTAGACACCTTACCATTTTACCTTGAGTCATGATACTATCATCCCCCCTAATGATATAAGCCCCTAATATCATTTAGCAACTAGCTCATGTTCAGTTTTCCCCCAATGACTCAAAAATATCTTCAGTTTTTTTTAAATATTAGGATCCACACAAAATCCACATAAATTGCATTTGACTGATATGCCTATTAAAAAATTTTAAATCTGTGATAGTTACCTCTTACCCCGTTTTTTCATGTCCCATATTTGTTGAAGAAAGTGGGTATTCAGAAAGTTTTTCATAAAAATCAGTAATTTCCTGTGTCTGTCTTATATTAATAAATCTCTTCTAGTACAATAGACAGGTTATTTGGAGTTTTTTGAGGCATAATGTGGATATGACAAAATCTACAAATCTTTTTTTTTTTTAATTTTTTTTTTTCAACGTTTATTTATTTGGGGACAGAGAGAGACAGAGCATGAACGGGGGAGAGGCAGAGAGAGAGGGAGACACAGAATCGGAAACAGGCTCCAGGCTCTGAGCCATCAGCCCAGAGCCTGACGCGGGGCTCGAACTCACGGACCGCGAGATCGTGACCTGGCTGAAGTCGGACGCCTAACCGACTGCGCCACCCAGGCGCCCCCAAAATCTACAAATCTTTAAAGCACACAGGCATACATTTCACACACACACACACACACACACACACACACACACACGCACACACACACGTGTTGAATACTGGCACCACCCAGATCAATATTTAGATCACTTTTACCCCAACACTTCTTGTGCCACTTTCCAGTCATCAGCTATCCCCCCAGAAGCAAACACCATTCTGACTGCCATCAGCATAGACTGGTCCTTGTACTTCACATTAATGAATTTATACATTATGAACTCTTTTGTACCTCACTTCTTTCATCAATCTTAACGGTTTTTGAGTTTCATCCGTGCTTCTCAATGTATTTGTAGTTTATTCTTTTTTACTGCTGTGCAGTTTTCTATCGTATGAACATAGCATGACTAATTCACCCATTCTCCTGCTGATGGACATTTGGATAGTTTCCAGTATTTGCTACTGTAAATAAGGGTGCTAAAAACACACACGATCTTTTTGAAGACATATACCTCAATATCTTATGAACATAAGCTGGGTCATAGAGGAGACCTATGTTTTCTTAATGACTCCCAGTTTTCTAAAGTGGTTTACCGTTTGACATTCTCACCAACAAAATACGAACGTTCCAGCTACTCCACATCTGCACCAACACTTATTATCAATTTTTAAAATTTTGGCCATTCTGAAAAATTTGGTGCAGTGACTGATGAATTGACAGTGCTGGCATTTATTTTTAATTCCCAAGGTGATGGAAAAAATTAATAATCCAACAGCTTACATAAGTGTTTCGACTTTAATAGGAACACAGTCTTCTGAGTTGTATCTTCTGACATCAATGAAGTGTAATTAAGATTGTTGGCTGAAAAATATATAAAGACTAAAATCCCATCAAACTTTTTCCTCTTTCAAAATTCTTTGACTGATGTGGGCATCTATGAAGATTCAATATCAAAAGCCTAATGTCAACCTGGCCAGTTACAAATAACACCACGTGGTGGATGTGGAATAACCAGAGAAATCTCAGTCCCGGCTTCAAGTTGATATGTTCATCTTGTAACTTACAGCATTTACCTAACTTAACAAGATGTGTGAAACTACTCAACCATTCATTCAAGAGGATTCAGCCAATAAATGAGTATTTTGCAAGATGTGCACCTATGCAATGTATAAAAGTTAATAGCAAACGAAAACAGCTGCATGCCCTTGAACCCAGGAATGAACACTCATTGCTGCTTTATAGTAGGGAGGGGCAGGCTGGGAAGGAAAGTGACATTAGCCAAGTATTTATAATGTGTCAAGACCTTTGTTGTTAAAATTGTTGTAATATGCAAGAACCTTAATGTATATATAGTCTTAAATCTAATTCAGTCATCACTAAAATATATCAAGGTGGGTTTTATTATTCCATTTTACTGAGAATGAAACTGAGGCTCAGAAGCATTTAGAATCTTTTACTGTAAATGCCTGGGCCAGAATTCACCCAGAAATATAGGAATGCCATGGAATTTTATCTTCTAAGGAGGATGGAGATTTTATTAAATTTAGAGATAATATTAAAAGTATGCATAGGGGCGCCTGGGTGGCGCAGTCGGTTAAGCGTCCGACTTCAGCCAGGTCACGATCTCGCGGTCCGTGAGTTCGAGCCCCGCGTCAGGCTCTGGGCTGATGGCTCAGAGCCTGGAGCCTGCTTCCGATTCTGTGGCTCCCTCTCTCTCTGCCCCTCCCCCATTCATGCTCTGTCTCTCTCTGTCCCAAAAATAAATAAAAAACGTTGAAAAAAAAATTTAAAAGTATGCATAACTTATCATAAAAAATTCTTTGCATATCCCACAAAGCAGGGCCAAGTGGCTTGGTGTATATAACCCTCAACAGTAATACTTACGTATACTACAGCTTGAGAACCAGTATATTAGAGTAAAAGAAAGAACAAAAGATATCAGATACAGATTCAGGGCTCTCTGCCTTTTTGCATTTTAAGGTAGTTATAAAATCTCTATAGGTGAACAGTTATGGCAGGGTTTACTCATTTAAGTATCAATCCTCTTTAATCATAAAATAAATTACATCTGTCTGTTGCCCTGAGAATTAATTTTACAATATAGGAGAATCACAGGTGGAAGGAAGTTTATCTTCCAAAATCAACCAAAAGGTAAACTGTGTATGCAACATGATTTTTTTTATTCCTATTGCATTATGAATAAAACCAAGGTTCAGAGAAATTTGATATAGATGCCCCAAAGTCTAGTACATATTGGACAGCCAACTGAACCCATTCACCTAATTGCAAGCTCAAAGTTGAAGGCTCTTTCCATGAATCAGCCGACCAGCGGTTTGGCTACAGTAGACCCAGAATCAGTTAACCGGGAATTTGATATACTTCAGACTGACTTCGTGAAAGAAAAGACCGGACAGCTTGTCCATGAAACTGTGTGCACTAGGCAAATACTTCACCCGCTAGAGAATGAAGGCCAACAATTTTCCTCTTCAAAGATGAAATGCTTTGGGACAGCTCCTCCCAACCTTGATGCTGCTGTGATGGTGCTGTCCAGGGGGCTGGCTGTGCTCCCCATATATGTACCTGGTTGTGGTTTCCATGACTTTGCTCTACAATCCTTAAGATGGACATAACCTGCCATCTTACGTTACTAAGAAATTGCTACCTTCAGACTTAAAGAGGTAGCCTACACATCGGCAATGCCCTTAGAATAGTTTTCATTATCTTGCTGCATGAAGGGGTGGTTGGGTTGATTGTGATGAGAAGGAATCAAAGTAATGTCAGGCATATGATGTGAAGTTCTCACAGGATACCACCACCCAAAGATATTTCTTTGCTAAGTACAAGGAGATGCCCACAACTCTGCTTTATAGTACCAGGAAAGACAATAAATTAAATATAACACCGAGAAAGACAGCATAATCTGGCCAATTCTAAAAGAATCAGTGTTGGATCTGGAGAGCCAGTGGATAAATTCCAGTTCTACCAATCACGCAACTATCCTGATTCTCAGTTTCCTCATCTGTAAAATGGGGATAATAACTGCCCAATAACTGTAGCTGCCCAACAAGGTGGTTCGCAGGGTTATGTACAGATAACACACATACTATTCAGAATAGTGTCTGGTTCACATTAAGCTCTCAGGACCTGTCCATGATCATCACCATTAGGAAGAGGAAAGGAAAGAGAGCAAAGTGAATTCACCCACTTGGGTGGATCAGATATATTGATATTTTATTCTTTTTTTTAAAAATTTTTTTTCAACGTTGATTTATTTTTGGGACAGAGAGAGACAGAGCATGAACGGGGGAGGGGCAGAGAGAGAGGGAGACACAGAATCGGAAACAGGCTCCAGGCCCTGAGCCATCAGCCCAGAGCCCGACGCGGGGCTCGAACTCACGGACCACGAGATCGTGACCTGGCTGAAGTCGGACGCTTAACCGGCTGCGCCACCCAGGAGCCCCTATTGATATTTTATTCTAATGGAAATCAAACAAGTAGAATGGTGGTGCCACAGACACATCCACTCTTTTAATTATCCTGAGTAAAAACTTTTCATGGAAGAAGTCAAACGTATCAGCTCCCACAGAACTGTCACATCAAATAAAAGGCCCCCGTACCTTTAATTGAATTTTGGAGCTGATGACAGCTTGTGTGAACAATGACCCAGATGAATGAAAAATCTGAATATGAATTTTAAGTTGGTTGCAATTCACCTATATCACTATTGTACTGTAAATAAAGAGAATTCAATATAATTCCTTTCAAAGAAGCAGCTATCTGCTTTGTTAGAGTGTTTAATATGGAGATTGGGGCCCTCCCCAAATCAAAACATCTTAAATAACTGATTCTAGGGCTTCATGTTACAGCATGTTTTCAGCATTTTTTATTCAAAAATCACTAAAAATAGGGGCACTTGGGTGGCTCAGTCAGTTAAGCATCTGACTCTTAATTTCTGTTCAGGTCATGATCTTACAGTTGGTGAGTTCAAGCCCCATATTGGGCTCTGTGCGGACAGTGTGGAGCCTGCTTGGGACTCTCTCTCTCCCTCTCTTTCTGCTTCTCTCTCGCCCCCACGTTTCTCACAAAATAAATAAATAAATAAGAAACCACTAAAAATAAAATTTTAATATGGCATAAAGATAATATCAAGGGCAAAATGGTGTAACAGGAAAAGTACTAAGTCAGAAAATGAAGGTTTTAGTCTCATAATATCATTTCTTTTTGTGCAACTTTAAGTTTCTTTGTAATGCATAAGGCTTCCAGGTTGTAATCACTGTCTTTAAACTTCCCAAGATTCAAATTAATCATCTGTAAAACCTCAAATAAAACATTTATCACGGCTATCATATAGACCTATTTTAAGAACTGAAGGGGACAATGTATATAAACTTGAAAATGCTAAAATCTTATAAAATATTTTATTAGAAACTATATGGGTTTCTTATTCCTTAAGAATACTCCAAAAGAATAAGAAATAAGTTGCCTAACAGCATCAAAATATTTCTAACCATCCCACTGTGCAGCAGGGGACAGATCACCAAATCAAGTACAGGCGTGCTCAATTCCTTTAGAAATGGAGGTAGAGATCTCTAGCAATGATCGTAAGGCTGACAGTCTATATCTAGGCATCCTTTTAACGAGTACAATATCCTGCCTAAAAGCCACTTTTTTTTTTTTTTTTTTACCACCTGTGGAATTTCCTAATTCACTTACTAGGCTGAATTCATCAACACATATATGTTGAGACTGTTTAACAGTGAACCACAAAACAGGGCAGAAAGAATGCCACTAACTGTGTAACTTACAAAGAGTGATTGCCAACCAAGGTTGTTAAAGGGATCAATGGTATTGAAAGAATGAGTTGTGGTGAGCGGAGTATTGACCATTGAAAAGAATGATGGACAATTACAGTCCCGGCCCAATATCAGTGTTAGAAAGGTCACTGCTGAAAGATGTCTCAGTTCCCTCTTTTATAAGTCTTTTTATGCTTGATTACAGTTCTTTTTCCTTTTCACTATTCTGTTTTCTCAAGCAATCCTTTTAGAATCTTAATGATAGTGAATAGCACCATCCAGCAGATGGTAAACATATCACTTACATTATTAGCATTTCATAATTTTTACACCCTGTATAGAAAGCTATACAGGACGAGAATTTAGGAAAACAAGAATACGGTACAAGACTACAATTGGCACATTACTTAAAATGCAAAAACTACAGTTGTATCTCATTAAGGCTACAAATTGAAACTCCCCAAAGTCAAAGAATGAACAAAGTTATGGTTCTCTAGGTGGTGTTCACTTCCTCCTGTCGTATATACTGTGTAATGAACAACATGTTGTATTACTCTTACAAACCTAGCTAATAATCGGCAATATAATCCATGTGCAAAACCCATACGATGATTACACGGAGGACCATCACCTTGGCATTCTTAGGCTTTGTGAGATTTCTTGTTGAGCGGGGAGTTTCCCATTGAGCAAATGTTTAAATTTAACTTTTAAAAGGGAGAAAGCAGAGAAAGAAAACCAATCTTTTTCTTCTCTGACTTCCTATACAGGTAGATTATGTGTTATTGTATCTGTCCCTTTCGCCAGGATTTCAGATCTAGAGAGATACGATCATCTCCGATTCAACTCCTGATTCATCTCTGCATGGCCCACAGCGTGCAGCAGCATCATGTAAAAGGTCAATGCAAATACAAGTGTCTTGATAAGATGGATGGTTTGGAAAGGAACCAGATGAATCCAAGAAAGAACACCTGTGCATCATCTGTGGCATATAGAGCAGTGGCTGCAACACTTACCTGTGCCCTCAAATTGACAAAAGAGTTGTCTGAAAGATAAATTTCCAGGCTCCGCTCCAAACTCAGTGAATCAGGATTTCTCATTGGAGGGCCCTAGAATCTAATTTTTTTTAATGTTTACTTATTTTTGAGAGACAGAGACAGCGAGGGGGGCAGAGAGAGAGGAGACACAGAATCTGAAGCAGGCCCCCGGCTTTGAGCTGTAAGTCCTGGTTTGGAACTCACAAACAGCGAGATCACGACCTGAGCCGAAGTCAGACACTTAACCAACTGAGCCACCCAGCTGCCCGTGAAGTCTAAATTTTAAGAAAAGTTTCGCAGTTCATTATTCTGTATCCAGTGTGGGCTTAGTCTGTGTAGTGATATTCAGGACTCTTTGAAACCAAGAAAGCCCTTCCTTCTTGGTCAGGCATCGCTGGCTGATTAACTTCACAAGCCTTCTTTCTATGGCAGTGTGGCCACTGAAGATCTACATACTGATATTTGGTCCATGGACCAGCAATACAACCGGAACCTTGTTGGAAAGGCTGAATCTCAGGCTATTCAGCAGACCCACTGAATACAAATCTGCATTCGAACGTGATCTCTAGTGATTCATTTGTGCAGCAATGGAAGCACTGGTCTAGAAAAATGTTAACGTGTAATATATAGACAGGTACCATCAGCATTGCCTAACAGGTTATTAGAAATCCAGAATCTTAGATGCTGCGGCGAATGTACTGAATGAAAATCTATGGAGGAGGGATCTAGGAACATGTTTTTAACAAGCTCTCCAGGTAATGCTATGCATACTGAAGTTTGAGAACCATTGCTCAAGAGTCATAAGGATACACTGGGGCTTCCTGCAAAAAGATGTATCGCTCAATTAATAACATCTACCAAGGTACAGAAGGGGAAAGGTAATGAGATTCTTGCCACATATTTATTATCTCTGTGATAGAGAGAAAACTTGACTTGTGGATATGATGTTTCAAGACCAAATACATAAGACTGTGAAGAAATCAAAATTGGTACTAGGATGACAAGTAAAAGACGAACAACCAAACAATGATGACGACGGTAACAATAACAACAACAACAAAGAGTGGAGAGGGAAATGGCAGGAAAAACAAGCCAAGGATTAAACCCCATGCAGATAAAACAAGTCTGGTCATATATTGGTAACTGTTGAAACAGGATTATGGGCAATGAGAGTTTATTGTACTATTCATTCTATTTTTGAGTATCCATGATATTCTTCATGATAAAAAGTTTCAGGGGGCACCTGGGTGCTCAGTCGGTTGAGTGTCTGACCCTTGGTTTCGGCTCAGGTCATGATCCAAGGGTTGTGGGATTGAGCTTCATATTGGGTCTCAGTGTGGAGCCTGCTTGAGATTCTCTCTCTCTCTCTCTCTCTGCCCTTCTCCCCTACTCCTTCTGTCTCTCTCGCGCGCACGTGCTCTCTCTCTCTCTCAAAACACTACAAAATAAACCCATCCAGTGATACATTATTGCCTATGTTGTTATAAAACAATAATATTGATAACATCCATCGTTGATGCAGATATGGAAAAGGAAATTCTCATATATTGTTGGGAACATGAATGATTATGACCTTTTAGAAGGCAACTTGACAGTAATTATTAGAATGTTTAAAAATGTTTCATATGTATTGACCCAGCAATTCTATTTCTAGAATGCTTATGTACAAAAGAAGTCATCCATTTGTGTATGCATACAGTACAAAGATATACACTGTGGCCTTACTTGTTAACAATAATTTGGAGAAAGTCTATGTATCTACTCAGATGGGGAAGTTTAACAATTATAATATATTCACTGGGGGACTATAATACAATTATTATTTCTAAATGGTTTAAGTCTAAACATATTGATCTGAAAGGTTGCCAATGATAGACTGTTGAGAAGAAGAAAAGGTCTACCATACCTTTTAATGGGAAGAAAAAATAACTTTAATGTGTGTGACTCTCTTTGTCTATACATAAGCAAGCATATGGAAGTTTAATTCCAAACAGTCGATGCTTATCTTAGGGAAAGAGAATGTCTACTTTTAGAAAGATGTATATCACTTTTAACTTTGTACAATTTCATATGGTTCTTCTCACCTTTTGCATCTGGATTCACATGACAGTTCTAGGCAAGAGATAGAAATCTACATCACTGGGAAAATTCTTAAGTTCTGAGAGAGCTTGTTTACAGGATCAGACTCACACGGCCCTTCCTGTTGCATTTTTTCCTTTACCTTCTTCCAGTTCAAAATCTGGATGAACATCTGAATGAAGGGCAGCTGTTTTGTAAGCTTTGGACCAATGAATCCATGCTTAGCAATAGCACAAGAGGAAAACAAAGGAGCCTGGGTTCCCAGGGGAAGCGTGGACTCATTGAATCAGCCCTGAAGGGTTCAAACTTTTTATGTAAGTAAGATAAAGCCATTAATTTAATATTTTTCAGGTTTCTGCCACTTAAAGCCCAACAGTTCCTGGCCAAGCATTCCTTAACTACCCAGGTGTCCAGGTACATCTGGTATGAGAGTAGAGGCAGAATATACATACTAATATATATGCAAATAGGCTTCCCCTAAAGAGGTACCTGTACATCTGGTCCACCATGAAACTTGAGCCTTTGCACAAATTCTGGCACATAATTTAATGAGGGAATAAATTAATCTATTAAAGCATAATATACATAGTTACCTCTAGATTGTGGGTTTATAGATGATTTTAATTTTCTTCTGTACACTTGCCTATATTCTCTGAATATTTAAGATTAGGGAAAAAAGCTCTTTTTAAAAATTCTTAAAACTGTATGGGAAAACCGTATGGTACAGCTTTTTAAAAAAATTTTTTTTTTTAAATTTTTTTTTCAACGTTTATTTATTTTTGGGACAGAGAGAGACAGAGCATGAACGGGGGAGGGGCAGAGAGAGAGGGAGACACAGAATCGGAAACAGGCTCCAGGCTCTGAGCCATCAGCCCAGAGCCTGACGCGGGGCTCGAACTCACGGACCGCGAGATCGTGACCTGGCTGAAGTCGGACGCTTAACCGACTGCGCCACCCAGGCGCCCCTAAAAAAATTTTTTTTTAATGTTTATTTATTTTTGAGACAGAGAGAGACAGAGCATGAACGGGGGAGGGTCAGAGAGAGAGAGGGAGGCACAGAATCTGAAACAGGCTCCAGGCTCTGAGCTGTCAGCACAGAGCTCGAACTCACAAACTGCGAGATCATGACCTGAGCCGAAGTCGGACGCTTAACCGACTGAGCCACCCAGGCGCCCCCGTATGGTACAGCTTAATGACAAAGTGGAACTGTGTTATTCCACAGAATACAATACATTGCAGGTCAACTTTTTTTCTCCTCTTTCCCTCCCTCAACAAACTACTTAAAAAATAGAATAAAATTCTGATAAAACTCAATATGCCAGATGAATATTAGTCTGATCCCCCATCAGAATGATAAAGGAGGTTTACTCTACAATTATATTACATATTTATAAAGAAAAACTTTGAAAGTGGTTTCTTTTACAATGATGGATGTCTGAACACTAACCATAAAAAGTCATAAAAAAATTAAGCATCTTTGTTTAGCTGCTGCTAAGAACATATGCATGATGTACAGTATTTCAATTCAGGGGACACATTTCTACCTCTCGAGAAAACTTTGCACACAAATCAGTTGAAACTCCTCCGGGTGGTACATATTCTGCAACATTTTACCAAGTGTCAGGGCATTAATACTTTTTTTTTAAAATTTTTTAATGTTTATTTTTTTGAGAGAGAGAGACAGTGTATGAGCAGGGGAGGGGCAGAGAGAGAGAGAGGGAGACACAGAATCCGAAGCAGGCTCCAGGCTCCGAGCTGTCAGCACAGAGCCCGATGCGGGGCTCGAACTCACCAGCTGTGAGATCATGACCTGAGCCGAAGTCAGACGCTCAACAGACTGAGCCACCCAGGCGCCCCGGCATTAATACTTTTATACCCGTTGTCTTAACTAGGCCATATGGCAATATGTGGAGTCACTGTGGGTTGTTACCACTGAAGGGGTGCTACCAGTTTCTAGTGGGCAGGGTATAGCCATGCTGCTAAGCTGAACAGAATTCTTCAGTCCAAAGTATTAACAGTTCTGAGGCTGAGAAACCCTGATTTATATAATTTTTCCTCCTGTCTTGTTACTTAGGTTCTATCTACCCTTCCAGGTAATTTGATTGCTTTGATTTCTAGATTTTTAAACATTGGGGTATTAGACTACAAAATGGCTGATGATTGTCAACATTTAAATGATTTCTTTCTAGTTTTAGAATTTTAACCCTAGATTTATGGCCACTTTATCTGAGAGATTCCTTTGTGAAACAAACGTTTGCTGAGTGTCTAATGAGTCCTAGGCACTGTCGCAGGCACTGGGAGTACAGAATAGAGGAAACGTGGTCTCTGTGGAAGAGAAAAAGCCCCACACCTCAGGAAGCAGGAAACCCAGACAGGTGACAGCACTGGCGAGCAGTAAAATTAATGAGTACACACTCAAGTCCAGATCCTAGTCAACCATTGCCTTCTATCTATTCATCAGACCCAACCACAGTCCTGCTTCCTGGCCTTTGCACCTTCTAGCTCTTTCGCTGGACGAATATCCTTTCTTCCCATCTCTCCTCTGCTGGGTCTTTTGCCCCATTCAGGTCTCCGTTCCAATGTCACCTCTTCCCAGAGATATTCCTGTTTATCCTAGCTACTATCTCCTCTAAGCTTTCTGTGTCTCATTGCCCTGTTCCATATTCCTGCTCTAAAATTCTCTTGATTACTTGTATAGCGTTTGTCTCTCCGACGGTGACTCTTTATGACTTTTGGAAAAACGGCCCACAGTACTTCAAGGCCTTGGATGATGCAACACTGAAGACATGGGTGGTCTTACTTGAAGCCCTCCTGCCTTCCTTCTTTCTCCCTTCTAGCCACACCGGTCTTGCTCTGCTCCTTCATCAGAGCATGCTGCCTCCCACAGCAGTAAAAGGCACACCACAGGGAATAGAGTCAAATGATATTGTAATAGCATCTTGCGGTGACTGATGGTAGCTACACTTGTGGGGAGCATAGCATAGTGTGTGGAGATGGGCAATCACTATGTCGTATACCTGAAACTTACGTGACCTTCTGCATCAACTGTATTCGAACAAATAAATTGAAAAAAAGAAAAACATACCATCTTTGAGCATTTGCCTAAAATTCTTCCCACCTCCCCCTGGCAGGTAACTATTCATTCTTGAGCAGTTATCTTTTCTTTTCTTTTCTTTTCTTTTCTTTTCTTTTCTTTTCTTTTCTTTTCTTTTCTTTTTAAGTCTATTTACTTTCAGAAAGAGACACAGCATGAGCGGGGGAGGGGCAGGGAGAGAGGGACACACAGAATCCGAAGCAGGCTCCAGGCTCCCAGCTGTCAGCATGGAGCCCGATGCGGGGCTTGAACTCATGAGCCAAGAGATCATGGTCTGAGCCAAAGTTGGACGCTTAACCGACCGAGCCACCCAGGCGCCCCGAGCAGTTATCTTTAAATGTGACTTCTTCCACTATCCACCAACGGCTGCCTTCCATGTTTCTCCCCACTTATTACATTTTAATTATTGGCTTCTTTTGGCTGCCTTCTCTTTTAGGCGCAAGCCCTATCAAGGCAGAACCCCAGTTCTTAGGCTATGTGCTCAACAGATGCACACTGATTAACTTCCTCCATCCAGCATCCTAAAACAGGTTTTGAAAAATTAAATCTAATAGAATATTTAATAACACTTACCTTGTCTGCTTTGCTCAAGGAATACTAACTTAGGCACACACCTCCACGGTGTTTCCACAGATTACATGCAGACTAGATATTAATTCTGCAACATTAACAAAACTGTGAAAAAGGTCCTTTGCTAAGAGAATCACTTCCGGAGAATAGAACTCAATGAGAGAAAGAAAAAAAAAAAGACAAAAAGAGAAAGCGAGCATGCACACATGGTCATAATCTCACTGAATTGAAGCAGGAGCCCATAACTGAACTTTCTAAGGCTAGTGACACACACGCCCCATGGGGAAAAACGCAAACACTAAAAGCCTCTGCGCGCTTGTGAGGTCCTGATGATGTGATTTATGGGTAGTGTAACTATCCAGTCCCCCAACGTCCTCCCAGTACAAAATATTGCCTCCCACAGCAATCCAGACCAACTCCTGGAGAAGTCAAAGCAGGCTGTGTCTTGTCCTTGAGGATATTAGTTGCAGAACGATTTTTGCAAAGCGCACCGTGAAGCTCACATTGATCTGCCAGCAGCATTTGAATCTGCAAGCAGAAACGAACTTTGGCTTTTCTTGAATGTATTGGCATCCCGCACTGGCACTGTTCTGCTCTTCACGTTTATCTGAACGCCAGAAAGAAAACGTCGGAGGAGGTGTGGAGAGTGTTCTCTTTCTAATTCTTTATTTAATAAAACTTTCATCACAGCTCTTTTTACTCGTTTGCACCTCTCCATGAAAACCATCATCCTAAATACCCCCGAGTGAAACTTAATTAACCTATAATCTGGATTTAGGAACTTTATAGTCTGCATTTGGAATTGGACATTTGTTTGTGTACCCGAGGTACCATTGTTTGAAGTCATTGCAACTGGAAAAGAGAGAAAATAACACCGTTTCGAGGCCAGCCAACCCGCGCAGTTCTCAAGAGGATCCACGCTAATTTCTTATTCTTTGGTGCATCAATATTCCCACACTGTTGCCTTGGGGAAGGTCTGGGAAGCTGGTCAGAGCAAATCACCACATCTGACCTAAGCCAAACAGATTTGATAGAAGGGTTCATCTGGCTTAGAGATATTTATAAACTAGAATAAAATGTTGATCTAGGAGAGTCCTTAGAGATTGTATTCTGCATGCCCTTATTACAGTGAAACGGAGCTCCAGAGATTGAAAGCGATGCAAACAAGTGACACAGACACTCCTAAGGCTGCAAGTTTCTTCTTGTGGGTGACGCTGTCACACACCCCGCCCCCTCCAGTGTAGCCCCTGTCTCCTTAGGGGATTTCTCTAACAGCTTTCTAACTGGTATCGTCTCTACCAAACTCTTGCTCCTTCCCTACAGTACCAAGAGTGGTGTTAAAGATAAGTTAACTTGTTTCTTGCAACCGTGTCTCAATGCACAAAAAAAAAACAAACAAAACAAAAACAAAAATGAAGCAAGCTCTTGTCAACACTACAAGATCACATATGATATGGCCCCTTCCTTTCTGCAATTACACAGTTTTTCCCTGACTAACCCTGCTTCAGCCCTACTTGTTCGGTTCTTCAAAGATATCCAGACTGCACTTAACTCAGGGCCTTTGCACTTCCTTTGCCCTCTGTTGGGAATGCTCTTCTCTTTCTCCTTTGCCTAGTTGAATTCTTTTTACTCTGTATCTCACCTTAGATCTCACTTCCTTTTATAAGCCTTGCTATAGGAAAATAAGGCTGCCTTAACTAGTAATATTTCTGTTTCTCTTGGTCTCTCTCTTTCCTTCATAGCATGTATCAAAATTTGTTATTATTTTGCCATCACATAGTTTTATCCCCCTTCCCCCAATTAAAATATAACCCCTGTCCTGAGCAAAGAGCAAGGGACAGAGCAGGCACGCAGTTCATCCTTGTAAGATATGTATGGGACTTGAATCCAAAGCGCTCACGTCCCAACCCAGTGCTATCCAACGGTGGGAAGCTGAAAGTATTAAAATAAAGGCTATTTTAATATGTTATCAGTTTCAGCCACTACCAACTCATTGTTTACCTTGATGTCAAGTTTAGCTCTGTTTCAAAAACATTCACCACGTTCTTACTGTACACAAAAACTAAAGCTACCACAAGTTTTTTTTACTGCGAATCTTTTGAGTTTTAAAGTCTGAAGGGGTCTTAAAGGTTGTATTTGGAATCTCTTGTTTCATAGATGAGGAACCTACAGCGAAAAGGGATGTATTCCCATAAGTGTCACAAAAAAAGGGCTGCTTAGGCTTTTAGTTCGACACGTAGTCTGTTTTTTAATCCAGAATCCCCCCAAAGAGAATGAAGGTACCATTTGCCCAACTTGCATGGAATTATTAGGGTCCATTTACTACACCAAACAGTCATATACTTACCGATCGCCAATTGTTTGTGTCCTTGTCGTATGCCAAGTCCTGTGTTTTATGTTTAAGGGGCTTGATCTGACTAGACCCCCATGCTTTCTGTTACTTTATCATAGTCACTGAAGAGATGAGGAAACTGAGGTTTCGCAAGCAAAGCAGGTCGCCAAGCAGGAGAACAATCGGAGGCCATATTGGTGCCAAAGCAGATGGTTTCAAGCCCCCCTCTTCCCTCCCTCTTTGAAGGGCACTCCAGTGGCACTGGGAGCTGACACGGGTTTCCAGAGTGCTGTGCTTTATTACAAAAAAGCAGCTTTTCACCTGGTGAGAATAAGGCTCTTTTCACGGAAAGTGATTTTTATCCTTGGCAGAAAGTGAATGCAGTACAAAGCCGTATTTCACTGCGCTCAGAGCTTGGATCTCCTCATACATCTCCATAAGTCAATAGGATTGGGGAAAGGGAATTTTCCCCTGGGCATCTACTTAGAGTTACAGAGTGCAAATAGCTATATACTTGGAAATCATTTAGCCACATTTCCATCATTTGAGTAAAACCCTCTGGCTGGCATCACATCCCCAGTTCTGAGGTGAATAAGCTTACTGTGTACATTTATACACACACACACACACACACACACACACACACAAGAGTAAAATCTACTATGGAAAGTGACAAAATACTGGTAGGTATAATCCTCCACCCCAACTTCTCAACTCTTAACCCTTTGGAAGCTGTCAAGTATTTGCCAAAAACACCTTGTCTCTGACAGACGTCAGGCACTCTTTCTTGTCAAGGCTTGGATTCTCTCTCACCCAAGTTTTTTTTTTTTATTTTACTTTATTTATTTATTTATTTAAAAAAAATTTTTTTTTTCAACGTTTATTTATTTTTTTGGGGGACAGAGAGAGACAGAGCATGAACGGGGGAGGGGAAGAGAGAGAGGGAGACACAGAATCGGAAACAGGCTCCAGGCTCTGAGCCATCAGCCCAGAGCCTGACGCGGGGCTCGAACTCACAGACCGCGAGATCGTGACCTGGCTGAGGTCGGACGCTTAACCGACTGCGCCACCCATGCGCCCCCCAAGTTTTTTTTTTTAAAGAATATATCACTTTTATTCCCTTTTAGATCTTAGAAATCAGTTCTTTTTCCTGCCCATAATCCATTCTTTCTTCTTGAAATAATACCCTGATTTTATTAGAGATACCGTCTTTATCACATTCTCAGGGATGTAGCCTGCGTGGCCCGGGTCTGGCCAATTAGAAGGAGACAGTTCCATCCCCCGGACTATTATTGGTTGCTGGACAAATGTGTGACAAAGCTAGGCCTACAAAACTCCATCTCAGGACTTCCATGGGTCTGTGCTTGGTAAGCAGGTGTTCTTTGTTTCATTGGAGTTTCATGCCGTGGTGGGAAATACAGCTGGAATGGATCGTGGCCCTCCTACCAGCGGAGAGAACTTTCCTGAGATGGAAACCAAACCAGAAGAAAGAAACACCAAGAGATGGGGAGGGAGAGAGAGCAAGAGAGGCGGGCTGTGGAACAGGACACTGATCCCCTGAATCGTGCCATGTCCCAAAGCAGCCGTATCCTGTGAATTACAGTTATTCAACCCAACAAATTCCACGACCACCACCCCCTGCCTTTTTTTTTTTTTTTTTGGTTTAAGCAGTTTTACTTGGGTTTGTATTATTTTCAACAAAGACTCTTGATTCATATAGATCAAAAATCAATGCTTTTAAGAAGTCTTCAATAAAAACCATATTTTCTGTTCTTTTCCCATCATTCTGAGCTCATTTTCTAAATGGCTCATATAAGCTAAATGGCTCCCATGTGCTTCCCTAATGAATTTTGATTGAGGGTTGACTTTCCTCTACTGTTTAATCTATGATATGTCCCACAGCTGCTGGTGGGTTAGTCTACCACACCTCCCAGGAAATTGTTACTTTTGACCTTTCCACTAGAACCTTCATCCAAAGGATCAACACCAATGTTAGAAGCTCCACGCCAAGCAGAAACCTACTTGTGGTTGAATCATTTGGCAGTTCCAGATTGCATTTTCATCCTTGGCCCACAGATAACCCTGACCTCTTGAAAAACCCTTGGTACCAATAGGAGTCAAGTTCCAAATGATTGTACTGACGGGGAAATCAGTGCTGCATGAAAACACTAAGCCACTTTTATATACACTGAGCATTGTCTAACTTTCCACATACAGTAACACTAAATACTTCCTAATTCCAAGTACAGACAATGTTAGAAATGTTGGAATGGTCTCTCCTCTTCTTCCTAAATACAAACACACCAAATGTGGGGCGCCTGGATGGCTCAGTTGGTTAAGCCTCCGACATCAGTTCAGGTCATGATCTCACGGTTCATGGGTTCGAGCCCCATGTCAGGCTCTGTGCTGACAGCTCAGAGCCTGGTGTTTGCTTTAGATTCTGTCTCCCTCTCTCTGCCCCTCCCCTGCTTGCTCACTTCCTTGCTCTCTCTCTCTCTCTCTTTCTCTCTTCAAAATAAATAAACATGAAAAACCCACACCAAATGTGACAAGAATCACCTCAAAATATTAACCGCTTACATCTGAACTTCTGTGTTCTGATGCTTGCTAACCCTCCACTGAGGCCATCCACAAACCCGTCTAGGCACCTACTACTTTCAAACTTCCTTTAACCAGGGGTTTAGAGAGGTTCCCTTAGAAAGCAAAAGAGAATAGACTGAAATCCACTTCTGCTGGAATCTAGAAGTCTTGGAGCCACTTCAATTCTGTACCACAACAGAGGGGAAGAATACATTTGGATGTGGTTCCTGGAAACCTTTTAGCACTGGGGAAGGGCATCAGACTTCCCAGAGTTGAGATGGGAACTGTTTCACCAAACGAAGATCTGAGCGAACAGGTTCTGGCACCTGTTAAAAATCGGTGACCTCTAAAAGCACTGGAAACGAGTGGACCCCTGTCTTGAAGTTTCCCAATGCGTAATCCCAGAGTCTGCCTCACGGTCATCTCCAGGAACACTGATAAAAAGGAGAATCCCCAGCCTCATCCTCATCCTACACTTACTGAATCCGAATCTGTATTTCAATAAGACCCCCAAGTGGTGCAAATGCACACCCAGATTTGCAATCAACTGGTCTGGGCCAAGCTATCAGTGTGTGGTCCTTAGAAGAGCCGCATAAGCATCAATGAGAACAAGGCTGGCAGATGTGGAAGAAAAAAAGAAAGGAAGGGGGAAGGGAAGGAGGGAGGGAGGAAAGTGGAAGGGAAGGAAAGCAAGGGAGGGAGAAATATTCACATTCGCTGGAAACTTTCACATGCCTGGTGTAATGGGAGATTAGAATTAATGTTAGTTCAGTCAGGCAAGACAGCTTAGGGTAATGAGTTAGTGTCAGCCACTCTGAAAGTTTACATCTTTTTCAATTATCATGATTACTCAACTGACTGGTTTCTTTCTAACAGCAGGAAAGGGCAAGGAGCAAGCCAGAGAAGCAACAATAGCAGCCCCTACAGCATATGCATAAGGAAAGCAGAGTAGAAATGTCAACCAGGTAAGAGGGGGGTATTTTTAGGTTTCTGGAAGAAAACCGAAGGGCTTCATTGACCCTCTTCTCCCACCCATCAGGGTGTCTGCCCACTGGCCACTGTTCATTCTTTTCCTTTCTATCCCTTTCACCTTTCATTTCCTTCGCCCTATTTTCTCCCAGTGTGGGGGAACAATGATGATAATGGCCATCAAAGCGAGGTCAAGTAGCAGAGGAAGAAAATGCCTCAGGAGCTCTAATATTTAGCTGACAATTGAACTGCCCACCCCCCCCCCCCCCAACTTGTCAGCACCACAGTGCACTGAGTCACCGGGGCCAGGCAGTTTTGGTCTCTGGTTTGGATGTGCTAAACCTCCAAATGTCAAAGTTAAGGCAACACCTTAAAATATATCTCTTCTTGTTGAAACTGAAATGGCGTTTTCTCCCCTCTTATTTTCTTAGATTCCTGACCCGGCTGTCCTTTTTTTAGAACATTGTCTTTCGGTGCCAAAACTTTAGGCATCTTCTCGAAATCAGAAGGGCACGTAATGGCTGTCAAAGACTTCGGAACTTTATTTTTGGAGCTGGTGTCATAAAAGAGAGCAACAAAATGATGCTGAAAATATGTCTCACCTCTTACCTTTTCCACAGTCAGAAAATTTCAACACAAAGAACAAGCCAAACGCACTGTCTGGACTGCCAGTGGCAAGGGACCACAGCCCTTCTAATGAGTTCATGACTGTGAAAAACTCCAGAACTGAGTCATCTTAGCCAGTTCGTATTCCTAGTAGCACCTCGTAGCCCTAATAACATCTGACAATTGTCTAGCAGAGACGTATCTCATGCCAGTAGTCTTCCTACTGCGGATGACTTACTGGAAGAAACCAGAAGGAGACAGGGAAAGAGCCCTCAGAGGAAAAGAAAAGGCAGAATTGAAAAGTTACATACACAAAGAGTAACGTAAGGGTTTGGATCTCCCCACCCCCACCCCTTAAACATTAGAAAGGAAATCCTTCAAGCAACCTGTGCAGTGGAGAACAAAATTTCCAGGAGTTACCAGAGAAACCTTGCCGTAATCGAGAATCCTTTTGTGAGGAGGAGTCCCCACAAATTTGCTATACAAATTCACTTACATCGAGGTGGTGACAGAAAGCTTTCCATCCAGAGCAGGGGGACAATTCTTGAGACCTCTAGGTACACAGGCTCTAGAGTCCCACGGTTGAGCTTCAAGCTTCGCCTTCAGACTCAATTTTTTGGTAAAGCTGGTATGAGTAACTTCAGCTTTTGGAGCTCAGATTCCTCATAAGAAACGACAGTTTACCCACCTTAACGCAGACGCAGGATCGTTTTGTTTGAATAAAATGATACATGCAAACTGCTTAGTAAAAAGTATGGGTGTAGAAGTCTTAATCTATGTGTCCCAGTGTCCCAGTTTATACCAGGGGGTGGGAACACATGGTTACCCCGAGGAGAAATTCAGCTCTTTGTTAATGTACCCCTGGGAAGGAGGCTCATTCGCATGCAGGAAGACTATCCCTGGGAAATCTGTTTTTACTGGCACCCAATGCTCCCTGCATCTTCGGGAATATTCACAGGAGAAACTGAGGTGTATTCATCCGCAGAAGCCTCCTTCACTTGACTAAACCCAAGAGTGGATGTGCCCCACTAAAAACCAGTCAGGCGGGACACATGGCCTCAGATTATGGCAATAAGCCAATTAAAACCACACGCTTACCCCTGGGAGCTGGGCAGCATCCCCTAGGGAAGATTGTTGCAGAAGCCAGATAAGCTGGTGGACAAAGGTGGCCCGATTCTCTGGCCTTCCTTTCCTATTCTCTGCACACCCCCAAGTATCTAGAAACCGCAATTCCCACTCTAGGTCTCCTGGAATGATCCGTGCTCCCAATCCCTAACCAAGAACGGACAGCCCTGTGTTCTAGAAATGCAGCATTTCAAACCTGGAACAAGTGTGGTAAAGGAGAATAGCAATCCTGGGCACACCACGGAGGTATAAAGATTCAACACACTTCTGTTTGTGAAAGCTCTTTGTAAACCTTAGAAAATGAGCCAAATGTCAGTATCACTAGCAGTGGAAGTGAAGGGAGGCAGAGATTTACTTAGGGTCAGTCTATCCGGACCTCCTCCTCGAGGAAAGGACATGCATTATGTTTCTTATAAAACCTTTAACTCCACAACACACATCCTAGAGATCTCTCCAATTAAAGAGGTTTTCTATCTCCCTCTCATTCCATTAAGCCCCAAATCAAACTTCACTCTTCACCAATGGCAGGGACACCCTTACTCCAGTGGTGTCAAAACTTAAACGACCATCCTGGCTGTCGCTGAAATCGCGCCCCATGAAAACGATGACGTTCCACTTCTGTCTCAATTCAGCCCCAGCGGTGACCACTTTTCTTTAATGTTGCCCTTATCACGGGTGCTTTCTTTTCTCTACAAAGGAAAGGTTTTACGCCCTTAAGTATAGCAGCTTGGCATGTGCGAGGGGAATAAGAACTCGCTGACTGCGTCTGGGGAGTCTCATCTGATGGCGCCGGTCAATTTAGAAACTCAAGACGTTAGCATTCCACCGACTGTATCATTTTTTTCTTCTCAATATTCAGAGCTTTTACTTGAAGGTAGAAGCCCTTTTTTTTTTTTTTAATTTTTTTTTTCAACTTTTATTTACTTTTGGGACAGAGAGAGAGAGAGCATGAACGGGGGAGGGGCAGAGAGAGAGGGAGACACAGAATCGGAAGCAGGCTCCAGGCTCTGAGCCATCAGCCCAGAGCCTGACGCGGGGCTCGAACTCCCGGACCGCGAGATCGTGACCTGGCTGAAGTCGGATGCTTAACCGACTGCGCCACCCAGGCGCCCCGAAGGTAGAAGCCCTTTAAAATGACATGTGAGAGGGGTGAAGTGTCCCAGAGAAATAGCTCAATGCTATTGGGCCTGGCACCTTAATGAGCCACGTCAGGGCCAGGTGGTCCAGACCCTTCTAAAGGGCTGGTTTAGCTTCTCTGTCACTCAGCAGTGCTTGTAGACCATGGGAGGGAAGGGACTTGGCTGTCTTGGGCCAGCTCTGGAACAAGCCTCACAGAGACAGCTCCTTCCAACTGGCTGCGGAGCCGTGTTTTTCATGTTCATGTGATCTTTCTAAGGACTGAAGATGAACTCAGTAAGTTCGGGCTTCACATCGCATCTGTGCCCCAGAAAAGTTCCTCTCCCTACAGGGACAGATCAAAACATCCTTCCGACATTTCAGAATTCATAGAAATTCCCACTGGGAACATCAAGTGTGATGTGGCCAAACCTTGCCAGGAGTCAATAGGCCGGTCTTGGTGGGATGCTGGGTGAGTGTGCTAAATCATCTTTAATTAACGAATGAGTTGCCCTTGATGGTGGGGAGTCATTTTCACATGAAAAGACCTCTCAAATTAGGTTGATATTGGAGGCAGCAGGGCCAGGGCCCCTTTGGAATACACAGGGAGCATGCTGCGGTTAGATTTCCTAGCAAGAAATGATTAAGACAAAGAAAGTGAAATCAACACATGTTAATAACGGCTGAGGAAAATTAAATAGGAGATTGTGATCTAAGTGAACAGAGGCTCAGAAAGGGTTTTTGATGAGATTCTTTTTAAAAAACAGCTTTCGAGTTAAACAGAACCGTGATGAGGGGAAAATAAAAATTGGAAGGATGGAAACTATACTAAATTGAACATGTTTCTTGCATTGCCAGTTAAGCAGCCCCGGAATTTCTAACTTCAATATTATATAAAAATGCCCCCAATTTTTATGTACATTTTCATAACACATGCTAATTTTATACAAGGGCCATATGTTATTATAGGAGCTCTTAATAATTATCGATAAAGTCTTACGATCTTTTGTCAGCTTTACTGAGGTATAACTGGCAAATAAAATTTTAAGATATTTAAAATGGACAACCAACATGATGGTCTGGTGTTTGTATATATTGTGAAGGGACTCCGCCCAGCAGGTTAACATAACTATCACCTCACACATCAACCTTTACTTTTTTTCTGGGTTGAGACATCTAAGCGCTACTCTTTTAAGCAAATTTCAACTGGACGTGCAGTGTTATCAACTGTGTATCGTCGCTACATTATACATTACATCCTCACACCTTATTGGTAATCTGCAGATTCTTATTCAGTGAGTGTGGGGTGGGGTCTGGGATTCTGAGTTTCTACAAAGCTCCCAGGTGCTGCTCGTGTCTGGACTGTGTTTTACATGGAAAACATGCCAGGATACCTTTGATGATATCCAAAGCAAAACATGGCCTGACATCGGAGGAGAAGGCTTCCAATGTGAGGCATCAATTTACAAAGTTATTACAAGACTCTGAAATCACACCATCCGCAGCTGGTATTTCTTGTTCGGTGGAATAGCATTATCAGAAATTTTGATTTGCAAATACTCACTGAACACTAGATTCACCATGGCAACCACTCAGTTAAACAAAATGACTAAGTCACATCAGTTTCTTATTATTCTGAAACAAAATATTTTTAAGGAAATACTCTGTAACAGAAAGCCAATTTTAAGTTTGTTTGTTTTTAAACAGAGACAATATAACATACTCCTAAGAATCAAAACAGTCAACAACATGCCATACAGGACCCCTGACCAATCAGAACCAACATGTTGCATCAACTTAAGTCATGGTATACTAGCTAGGCAACCAGGGTATATTAGCTAAACATAACTCCTGATTTCTAACCCACTTTGGTTATTTTTTTTTAATTTTAGAATTATTTTAGGTTAAATTTTTTTTTTAACATTTATTTATTTTTGAGACAGAGAGAGACAGAGCATGAACGGGGGAGGGTCAGAGAGAGGGAGACACAGAATCTGAAACAGGCTCCAGGCTCCGAGCTGTCAGCACAGAGCCCGACGCGGGGCTTGAACTCACGGACCGCGAGATCATGACCTGAGCCGAAGTCGGCCGCCCAACCGACTGAGCCACCCAGGTGCCCCAGGATTATTTTAGGTTAATAGAGAGTTGCAAAGCTACTACAGACAGCTCCTGCATATCCTTTATTCAGCTTGGCCTAGTATTAACATCCTATATAATCACAGTTCATTTGTTAGAACTAAAAAATTAACAACGGTACATTACTGTTGACCGAACCAGAACCGCCTTTGAATTTGACTAGCCTTTTCCCTTTTGTCCCTTTCTTCCCCGGGATCACACATTTTATTTAGTACATGTGTGTCCTTTGTCTCCTCTGCTTTCTACCGTTTCTTTATCTTTCCTGGTTTTCATGATCTTCAGAGTCGGGAAGAGGAATTTTGTAAAATGTCCCTAAAATTGAGTTTGTTTGATGTTTCCTCCTGATTAAGCTGGGATTCTGAGTTTGGGGGAAGGATATCAACTTCCCCCAAGGTGGAGTGTCTTTCTTATCCCACCATGTTGGGGAGCATGATATGAATGCTTTAGCATTGGTTATATTTACCTTGATCACTTGGTTAAGACAGTGCCTTCCAGGTTTAGCCACTGTAAACACAGTTACAGTTTTTTACCTTTTTTCCTACCATTTATACTCTATTCTTTGGAAGCAAGTCATTAAGTTCATCCCATACTGTAGGGGAAGGGTAGCCAACTTTTAGAGGAAACTAAGAGTCCCTTCTATGCTCACTCTTTGAAGATAGATCATTTCTTCTTTTGCAAAATGGCAATTCTAAAGGTAATTAACTCAAAAAGTTATTGTGATGAGGAAATAAAATCATGAGTGTTGTGCCCTTGGCTCAGGGCTTGGCACACAGTAGGTGTTCATTTGTCCACGCATTCACCGATTCAACAACTATTCATTAAGCACCAATCATGCCTGAGGCAATATCCTGGGTATCCAAATACAATGTTAAAAACCAACCAAGCAACCAACCAAAAGACACAGTCCCTGTTCTTACAGAGTTAATTGTCTACTGGGGAAGATGGATGTTAAACAAACACAGAGAAAAATGTAACACTACTAACGGAAGTAAGTTATACAAAGGAAAAGATCAGTATGCTTTTCAGAAAAACAGATTAATGATGGGGATACTAATTTAAATTCTAGGGTAGGGTGGCTGGGCTTCAAAGAAGTGCTCTCTAGGAAAGTTATATTTAGCTGAGATCTGACGGATGAGCAGGAATGAGAGGTAGGAAGTACAAATGGAAGGTGTCCCACATAGGAGAACAGCATGTGCACACGTACTGTGGCTAAAAATACTTCATGTATTCAAGGACCGAGGGAAGGACAGTGTGGTTAAAGGCAGTGAGCGAGGCGGGACGGGACATGAAGCGAGAGAGGGAGGCAGGAGCTTGATGCGTTCTGTTTACCCCAAGTCCAAGAAGTGAGTATGCTCAGCATGGGAGTGACACGAGGTGGTGGACAATCCTCAGTAATCAGGTGGGCTGCAGTGTGAAAAACAGACCAGAGGAGGTACAAAGGCATTTGGGAGATATGGCTAATGTGGGCAGAGCAGAGATGGTGGCAGTGGAGAGAGGGAGGGAGAAGTGGATGGACCCACTCGATAAACACATCAACAAACATCAAAACTCCGACAACCCTCTTTTCCCATATTACCCAGCTTGATTTACATTGTAATTAACCCTCCAGTTAAATTTGTTGTCCTCATATTCCAAAGTCTCCAAAAAGCATTCTTCATGTCAAGTTCATGCACATGAATTTATAAATAAGACTATATGCATGAAAACATTCAAAAACAATTATACAAATGCTTTCAATGCTATCTTTATTTTTTATGGTAGACACTCAAGATGTTTAACAGTGAGTGCTAAGTAATGGACAGAGACATTATTTTCTTAAGGACACGGTAACAGCTCATAAATAACACCGCAGGTGAAGCATCATTTAAAGATGTGACTTTAACTACAATGTGAGGAGATAGGTACAATTATCATCCCCACTTTACAGATGTGATAACTAAAGTACAAAAATGTTAAATACCCTAATCAATGTCTTGATCTCACAGTTTATCTACATGCTCTGACGCATCTCAGTGCTAAGGGAGTTTGGGTTTGACAGAATACTTGGCATTTCCCTGTGGCTAAAGGAGAATTAAAGAAGTATATTTTTAAAATGTGGCAACGCTTTAGCAACCATGCCCTAAAAACTCCTGAGACCGAGTGAGAATGAGAGACCAAGTGAGAATAAAAATTCTTGTATTCTACTCCACAACTGAAAAAGCTGTTATTATGCCCCAACTTAAAGGTAGCTGGAGGTAGCCATCTGGCCTGATATGAGAATCTAATATTCCACAAATGTTTTAATTCAATTTTCTGGCTTTGATAAATAGTACGTATTGCAGCAGTTAAAGCTACTGTTCTGAAAGAATGAATTAGTCCCAAATAGAATCACTGACAAGATGAGTTATTAGTAAATAGATTCATTAACCCCATTTCTCTTAAATAAAAACATGTTTGTTAAGACCGAAACCTCCTCAGTTTTGACAGCTTTAACTGTCTGTCAGCCAGAGAAACTGGAGTGGCCTTTCAGTTTCTATCAGCCTGCCTCCAATCATCCCTGCTACACACATGTTAGACAAAAGAAAATCCCAAGAAGCTCTGGGTCCCTTAAACAAGTAAATTATCATTCCTCACAAAACAGGCAAATGAACAAACAAACAAAAATGTAAAGATCTCTACCATGGGATTTAGTTTTCCCTTGGTCTTTCCCTATGTTGCAGCCATTGATCGTGGTATCCTATGAATGGACATCAAGACAATAGGTACTTCACACTACCAGACATAAAGTGGAATATAAAGTTTCCTTCCCAATAAATGTCACATTTAAGGAAAAAGACTGGTGACTGCTGATTGTACATCAAGACTTTTTAAAGGGTCCTCAATTTTGAATACTTCTTTGGTATACCAAAGGGTTGGTCAATATTTTTCATTACCCAGATTTAATGATTACTTGCAATCGGTACCAAACCAATAAATGTAAATGGATTACATTATTTTAAATTAGACACAAACCAGATTTATATACGTAGATTTGTAAGTCAAAGCTAATAGAAAAAAACAATATTTAATAGAAGGTCATACGAAAACCACACTGTTTCTTTATTCCTTCTTTACTCACACTTCTCAGGTTGAATCATCCTACTTTAATCTAATAGTTTGGAGTTGCAGATGACCTAAAGATGCATGAATATTCGTCACCTGTTTCACTAGCGCTTATTGGACTTATTGCTTCCTTTTTTGGCAAAATGGTCACTCTTTGGAGGAGTTGTTATTTCCTATTGTAAAATCAAATACCTTTGAGTGACAAGTAATTCATTACAAGATTCATTTCCTCCCCACCTTTTCAGTGGGGCCAAGTGTCTGCCACTTCCAGGGCTAGCTTTAGCCAGAGGATCAAATTACCTTTTCTATTCCTTTCATGATGTAGGCTGGCATTGTGTGTGTGGTTTGCTGCCAGCAGAATTAATTTGGTCCTCTGTGATCAATCAAATGATCTCACTATTCCCTTCTGCCGGCATGGCAGATACTATGGTCCTTGGGAGAGTCTGACATGAACATTCTAGAAGGTCACTTTCAGAAAACTAGGACTTAATTGTGGTAGACCCACTGTTAAAAACCAGGATTATTTGTAATATTGCTACTTATCTTTAGCCTTCCTCCACAGAGGTAATAACTATCCATCACAAGATCTCTTTGGTTCCCATATGGATGGATTTCAGCAGTAGTATTTAGAAAATGGCCTTGGTAATTATAGCCCTGCTCCCCACCATGATGGCATATGGAATAGTGTTTTATTTCAGAGACTTATGCAAATGATGGCACAAGTATCTTCCTTCCAGGTTTAAAAACTTTTTCTGAGATTTGACTGAATTTTACACAGCAATTCACTGACGTTTATCAAAAAGTACACTTTGAATCTTCCACCTCTGCTAACAATCATCTTCGATGGCTCAATCTTGATGTAACTGATTTCCACACTTTCTCAGTAATTATTTGCATTATCTCTATCACATAACCTAATATATCTTGAATTCTCATATTTTGTCTTTTATCCATCTTGAAGACGAAGGCCCAATATGAGCCACAGTCATTTCTGTATGTGTATATACAGTTTCGTATATAACTTCGAGAACTCCAAAGAAACAGACTCCCTAGTCATTTTTATACGTTTGCGGATTAGGTTTAGAGCTTCCACTTGGAATTAGTGTCACACAGTCATGACCTTCCACCCATCTCAACCGCCATTCAAAGGGATGGAAAAACTATTTCAACTCCACAACTTTGCAATTTGTAACTGGCTACCTTTTCCAACCTTCCACTGACTGGAAAGAAACATGACCTTCTAACTTGGTATTGTTGGCCAAGAAAAGTATCTTGATAAAATTTTCCTCATGAGGTCTCAGAAAATAAATTTTATACTGCAGAGCATTGGTGCCAACTCTCTGCCAGCAGGTTGAAACATGACCCAATCATCACCTGCCATGCATCTCTATTAGGATTCTCCTATCTGGCTAGAGAGAGAAAAAGCATCAACACAAGATAGCTAAAAAGCAATGCAGGGGTGCCGGGATGGCTCAGTTGGTTGAAATGTCTGACTTTGGCTCAAGATTTCATGGTTCGTGGGTTTGAGCCCCACGTCAGGCTTTGTGCTGACGCCACAGAGCCTGCTTCGAATTCCCTGTCTCCCTCTCTATCTGCTCCTCCCCAACTCGCACTCTCTTCTCTCTCAAAAATAAATGAGCATTTGAAAAAATTTTTAAAAAGCAATGCCAAGGAGTAGATGAATGTACAAGGGATAGCACACAAAATCAGAGCTGGAGGAATGGAAAGCAGTGAGAAATGAAGTCCAGCAAGGGTGGCCAGTGAAGGCTTCATAAAGGGGTAAGATTTGAAGTGGACCTTAAGAGATGAATAGGAATCAGTGATCACAGTGGATCGGATAGGCAATTTGGGAATGAGGATTGGGATAGGCACTTAGGATAGTGCCTGGCAGGGAGATGAGACTGTAAAAGACATGTTCACTTTGAAAACTATACCAATTTAACTGATGCAGAGCAGAAATTATAAACAACAACCTTAAAAGTCACCTTTTATTGAGTGCTTTCTACATCCAGTCATTGTTCTAAATGTTTTCGCATGTATTAACTCATTTAATCATCACACCAGGGATATGAGATAGGTATCACTGTTACCTACATTTTGCAGAGCAGCCATAGAAATTTCAAGTAACCAGTCAACATCCTAAGTTGAGTAAGTGAGAGAGCTGGAATGTCAACCCACTATTTTGGCTCCATTAAGTACTTAGAGCTAACATTCTTCATTAGTGCCAAAATCCGTGTCCATGCCTACAAGGACCAGACAGGTTATATATGATGTCTGTGGATGTCTGACTATAGACAGTGGTGCACACTGTGGAAAACCGGAGAGCTCATGCCCCACACCAAATGGGCAGCCACTGCTCAGCTTCAGCCTGTGGGAACACGGGTCCGGTGTTGTGACTTCCGATTTTTCTAGAAGAGAATCTAGTATCCTAATTTGTATGGACAAAACATTTCGAAAAAAAGGTACGTATGGTCAAAATATCACCTGCAGATGAGCAATCTGAGATGTTGAGGATATGGGAGAGACGGCATTGAAAAGGTAGGCTGCTGTCAGATCACTGAGGGTCCGGAAATCACAAGAAGATAGAGCATACATAGCTGGAAGGCGATAGGATAGTGGAACTGAAGGATAAGAAGGGCCACACCCTGTGAATTTTATAGGGGATAATTAACTGGATCTGTGACTGAAGGAGGGGATTAAGGGTAAGTGAAAGCAAGGAATACAATAAGAAATAAGCCAGCTGAGATTTTGAGTGAGGGGACGTCAACAGAAAAGGAAGTTAATTTCAAAGTTAAGTTTGTCAATAAAGTCAATAAAAGGGCACACACATGTGAAATTATCTACTGAGTAACTAAAAAGCTATGCTGTGATTATAAATGATTAATGCTTTGGAATTGCATAGACGCCTTACCCTGGCTGTGGGCTTCTCAAATGGGTCCTATCAGTGAGTTGTTTATTATCCCTTTGTTTTCAGTTTCCTAGCAGGTAAAGCATTTCACTTCCCTGCTCCACCCACATAGGGCTTTCCATTATCCACAGAAAGAGATCCAGGGTCTTTATCTGGTCTCCAAGGCCCTCCTACCCCTCTCAGCACATTCCATTCACAGAGGCCATGCTCTGTTCTTCACAAGCACTGTTTCTTCCACAGGACCTTTGCACAGGATGGTTTCTATGCCTGGAACACTTTCCCCGGAGCTCACTCACACCATTGCTTTACTTAGCTCTCTGCTCAGATTTCATTTTTTTACTCCCTCTCTTCCACCACCGTCTCGTCTTTCATTTACTATCTCGTGCCCCCACTAGAAGGCAAACCTTGCCTTTCCTTATCACTATATCCACAGTACCTAGGACAGTGCCTGGCCTAGAGTGGGCGCTCAGCGAATGCTCACTGAAGGCTATGAATGGATAGAATGAAAACGACAAAGGAAGGGAACAGGAGAACTGCTAACAGAGAAGTATGCAGATCAAAGAGACGATACGCGTCAAGCACTTAGCACACAGCCGCAGCAAACATTAAAGAAGAAAAAGTAGCTGAAAAAGACAGGAGGTATTGAGACAGGGCAGAGAGCTGGAGGTGAGTCCTGGAGCTTGGTGTCTGAGACTGTGACCAGGATCGTGAGCAGCTAAATCTGTACCCATCGTCACGACCCAAACTCTTGAAGGTCTATCACCTGCACTGAGTGAGAAGTGAATGGCCACATTTTGTTTTCTTTTGTTTTCTTGTTTAAAGATAATCTATAAACTGCCACTTATCACTGCTTTGCTAATAAACTGGAGATTAGGGAATGGTGCAGTATTAAACCAAAAGCAGCGAGAAGTCAAAAGAAAGCAAATGCCAAATATCTTATGTACTGTAGCTCTTTCAAAAATTACCATTTCATTACCATAATAAGGAAAAGAAGGTTCTTTTTCTGATTGTTGTGTAATTATACCCTTTATGAATAGTAACTGACTTGAAAATAGATCCTTGTCTTGTAGGGTCAGGCTCCAGGGAAAAAGAAAATTGCTAGAAAAATGACCAAAGGACCACTTAAGTTTGCCCAACGTGGCTAGAAAATTCCTTCTCTTCTCTGAATCCCTGTCGGAATCCCCACTCAAGCCATTTTCCTTTTGCCTTAGGGGTTGGCCACCTGAAGAAGAAATAATAGGTGGGGATTTTAAAGGGCACAAGATAATCTGTTGCTAAGTCTGTGAATGTTTTGGGAACAGAGCTAGTCTCTTGACCACGGGAAATATTATGGGTTATTCTGAGAGAGTCTGGATAGACAAGGTAGGGGCCCCCCCTCGGGATAAAATATGAGCCAGAGGCCAGGCTGAACTAGGAATTATGTAACTCTTGCTCTAGTTTTCAGGTCCCTAATACTGAACATTGGTATATCATACCTTCTCGGGATATTACAAGCAAAGAGGTCTGGTTAATTCTGAGACCATTTTCAAACGATGCCAAAATGCCTGAACAATAATCAGAAAGTGTGTTTACTGTCTGTCCAGTATCAAGATAACAAACCTTTGCAAGGGGTATTATTATTATCCCCATGGGACAGACAAGCAAACTGAGAGTCACTTTTGTCCAGGGTTACATACACAGTTAGCAGGCAGAGGAGTGTGGATTAGAATCACCACAATGAACCATGAGGCAGGGATAGGACTATAGGTAACGAGAGGGCATGCCTATTCACTGAACTACTTTTTCTCCGGAATGGATTTGTTGCATGCCTTCACATTAATATTCTCGATATACATTTGGGAGATGAAAACCCTGAAAAAGTTGTCGGTCAGAGAGCCAGTTTTCATTGTTCGGTGTTCTTCAGGTATGTGCCTTTGGAGGACAAGTAATTGAAACACACACGTCACAGTCTAGGGGCCCACACTGGAGCGGAGGCTGTGCTTCCGGCCCCGGAGAGTACTCAGAAAATACCAGCACGTCTCTGAGACAGGGCTTCATGATGGGGCAGTGCTGCACCTTCTGTAGCTTGGGCAGCCTTAGCTTTATTCTGCTCCCTTCTGTCTAGTGGTAAAGTGGATCTCAGGCACTGGGCGGGGGAGGTAGGCCATCTCATGTCCTCTTTTCAGTGTTTCTCTCCTTCCTGGGCTTGAGGTGCTCAGTTTTCCATCCCATTCCTTCCAAATTTAGCTTTGGCAGGGGGTGGTACAGGACACCATGTTGTTTATGTTTCTTGGGCAGCCATTCTTTTTCTGGTAACGGAAGCTCTACTTCCTCTGGAGAAGCACCTTTATTTATTTTATTTATTTTTTTAATGTTTAGTTATTTTTGAAACAGAGAGAGAGACAGAGAGATACAGAGCTTGAGCAGGGGGAAGGGCAGACAGAGAGGGAGACACAGAATCTGAAGCAGGCTCCAGGCTCTGAGCTGTCAGCCATGGCCCGACGTGGGACTCAAACTCACAAACTACAAACTCAAACTCACAAACGTGGGACCCAGATCATGACCTGAGCTAAAGTCGGATACTTTACCGACTGAGCCATCTAGGCACCTCTGGAGAAACACCTTTATTGTATTCTTATGCCTCTTGATACAAGGGAGGAGCAATGTTGAAATCAAGCCCTGGTAATCGTGAACCTCTCAGGGATGTCCTGGGACACAAACCAGGTGACGAAGACTCCGTCTCAGAACTATTGCTGATACACCTGGGAGAGACATTTTCTCCCAAGTGGAATTTTTGACCTGGTGGATGTGAAGCCTGGAACCCCTGAAATATCTTGACTTGACGGGAAGGTTCTGCCCAGTGGTGAAACTCAGGTAAGACAGGCAGGATCAGGGATTAGGGGAGACCAAGTTCTGAGGACGTCATTGAGTTCCTGGATTTGGTTTTATTTCTGGATTATTTTAGTCACTTGAACTACTACTTTTTTTTTTTTTTTGGTGCTTAAACCTATTTGAATTGGGTTTCTGAAGGCAGCTGGCTTGTGTGGGGATATCTTCAGTAGGCATGCTGACTTGAGTAAGATGTTTACTTTGATGTCTGGTTTCAGCCATTGTACAAACTTTGTTCTTTCCAAGTGATCTATCTCATCCTTAATCTTTTCTCAATAATTTAATTTTATTTCTAGAAATGTCAAGCCTAAAGGCAGATTGAAATCTTCTCTCCACTAATGATCTGCAACTACAGAGCTTTATCAAGTGTTTGCACTTAGTGGTCCTTATTAGGGTTGTGTATGAACCAGACTGGGATTTTCTTGGATTTATAAAACAAGTAGCCCCACACTCGGACTTCGCAAATAAAGCTTTTTGTACTATTACCACTGCATAATGGTTATTAGAGATTATTACAATGAATATTTTTACTGTTTCACAACTGTAAGTGTTCTAGTCAAAGCCCCCTCCCCAGCCAAGCTTGCAGACAAAACTCACAGGTGTCCGTACTTGGCCCTAACTCTTTGTTTTTCTAGGTCATGATGCTCCCCATTCTCAGAAAATAGACCACAATTACAAAACATATTCTTCTCCAGCTGGACCACACCCCACATCCAGGACGGCCCCCTGGCAAACCGTCACCTCCTACTCTACCTGGCCAAGAGATGACCCCCTCCCTACACACTCTCCCCTATGGACATAGCTGTAACCCTCTCACATCCTTCAAACCCCTTAAAAGTCCCACACTAATAGAAATTCGGGGCCATCACTCTTGAGGTCCGGCCCCTCTCCTCCCTTGGAGAGTAAGTAAACTCTATCCTGTCTGTTGATCCACTCCATGCAATTCTTTGCCACCCGGGTCATTGGCCACCCTAACAACAATCATTTTAGCCATTGTTTTTGACAAGCATGCACTGAAGGCCAGTTATGTTTTCAAGGCTCGCATTCATCGGATTCTCAAAGTCCGGGTCTTAAAAGGATCTTAAAATGAGATTTTTTTTTTTTTTGGTAACAGTTTTTGCAACTAAGTATTCCAGATGTGGTCACCCTTAGTTCTGCCCTTTAGCCTATAGTACCTTGATATTCAAATGATCTACAGTTATTCAAGGATACAAACCACAGCCTGAGAATTTAAGTCACCTTTCCAAAGTTACACTACATAATTCACAACGACTGACTTTCTACGCGTCTCCACACAAATGGAGACAAAGAGTGATCAGGCCAATTGATTCGGGCTCAGTGCAGAAACAATGCAGAGAGCTCAGAGCCCAAGGTGCCCACCAGAACTTAATTCAATCACCCAGTTGCAAGAATTTCCCCTTCACATTCCAGGGTAGAGTCAGAAGCCTTGCTGCGAGGGTGGTTTTGTTTTGTTTTTTAAATCGGACGTAATGATATCCCTTTCTCCCATGCACGGCTGCAATCAGATCACTGGCTTAAAGAAATTTGTGGAAAAAGGAAAGGATCCAGCACGTACAAATTAAAACGATGAGGGCAGCGCTTGGGGAGAGAGTCAAACAGGACCCTGCTTACAGCCCTACAGAATCCCGGGCCCGAGGGTGCACGGATCCTGCCCAGCCTGTCACCTCCAGGTCCCCTGGCCAAACCTGTAGCGGGAGCGACTTGAAGTGGCTTCAGGCAAAAACCATCCTGAAATTGACAAGGTTCCAAAACCAGGCCAGGAGAGGAGGCCTGCTGGAGGTCACCAGGGCTGGAATTAGGACAGGTGCTAGCTCTGGTGACATGTGAAATGAGAAAAAGTAATCCTCCCATGCCTTTGTTTTTGTTTTTTGGTGTTGGTTTTTTTTTTTTTTTTTTTTTTTTTTTTTTGCAGGGGTGGGGGTGGGGAGTCTTCAAAGCAGGAGGAGAAGGAATTAAACAATCCCTAGTAAAAGAGAGAATCTCCTCCAGAGGATGCATATGAAACAGAGAGTTAGCTAGTGTGGGAGGGGATATTCCAGGTGGACTTTCTTCACGATGATACACAACAAACATCTCTGTGTTTCTAATTACACTCATCTTTCACACTCCAGAAAAGGAAGGAGGGAGACAGAACCAGGTAAGAGGTGCGTAGGGTGGTTCGATGTTTTAATAATAGCAACACAATAACTCATATGTCATGAAGTTTATTATGAGCCAGGCATTTTGCTCATCATCTGACATAATTTCATTTCATCAACCCCCTGAGGCGAGAATCATTATCCGCTGGCATTTAGCTGACGGAGAAACTGAGGCACCAGGAAGCTCAATAAGCACAGGGGCCAATATTGGGACTCAAGTGGCCTAATTCCCTAACTTTGTTTTTTCTCATTCCATGTTTTCATCTGTATTATCCTTCAGAATCACCAGTCACCTATTCTTTTTCGGATCCTTCTCCCCAGGGGGAAAAGCGAAGACTTGCCCATTTTCCAAGTACTCTAATCCTTGCATTATAGTGCAAGGTGGAACCAAGTCAGTGAGCTGAAGCAGAACAATGCACCACTCCCTGTTAGGAGACAGTAACAATCCTTTGACTGGGGATGGCACTCTGCCATTTGCAAAGTCCTTTCCCTGTATAATTTCATTTCATATTCACAACAGACCAGTGAGAGCTGGAGTCATTACCTCATTATACAGAGAGAAAACAGTGAGACCAATGAAAACAGACTGACCAAGAGGATCCCAAACCCTTTTTTTCTTATTCCAATGTTGTGTCCCCGGGAAGGTTGGGACCCCGCTGGAGGTTGGTTTGGGCACATTGAAGGCAACAGATGGCTGGGGTTTGGGTGGTTGCCTTAGGATAAGTGTGAGATACTCAAGTTCCAGGGCACTTCAACTGATTTCACTACCTTACAAGCTCCACACAGAGGTATGGAAAAAGGAACTCCAAGAGCAGACAGAGGGGAATGCCAGACTCTGTTGCTGACTTCGGAGATAGGGGCAGGGAATGAAACACACAGATTCTTGGTCCTTCCATTTCTGGACACTGTGTCACGTTAACTTTTACCTGTGCCTGTGTCTTGCCTACTGCCCTCAATAGGCTTTCTCTTGGCTCCTGTCAAAGACCCACATGCTTACTCTTGCTTCAAAACACCCAGCTGATACATTGCACAACACAGTGAAAACAATAAAAGCTAAGCCTCAAGAGCAAAGCATTATTTTCCTTTGTGATCTACACTAATAAGATGTGCAGGTTTAGAATTGGAGGCTGCTCAAGGTCATTCAGCAAGTAACCAGTAGAGGAAGCAAAACAATTCATCTTGTGATTTTTTGCTCTACCCACAACATTTTCTATTTGCAAAAGGTGACCAAGTACCAAATGTTTATGAAAAAAAGTAGAACTATGGTAAAAAAAAAAAACAAAAAAACACAAAAAAGAACTCTTGCCAATTCCCTTCCAGGCACCATATGGCACTAGGTGACCCTCTTGTTCACTTTGCTTTAATTGGCAACATCTAAGCAAGCCTCCATGAAATGAAAACTAGCACATTAGAAATATATGTAAATTGAGGGTATAACATGTAAATCACAAAGAAATCATTACTACAGGTTAATGTCCAGGAAAATAGCCTATCAAGATTTTAAAAAGGAATTAGAGACTCAAATAAGGAAAGTCATCCATAGCTATGTGATCTTTGTTGAAAATCAGAATGATTCTGGAAGAATTTCTGTTAAATACAAACTGAGTAAAAAAAGAGCAAAAATGTGTTAGATGCCCTGGTTGTAACCATTGGCAGGGTAAAGAGTATCATTTAGAAAGTGATCCTGGGGGTGCCTGGGTGGCTCAGTCAACTAAGCGTCCAACTTTTGCTCAGATCATGATCTCACAGTCCTGAGTTTGAGCCCCGTGTTGGGCTCTGTGCTGACAGCTAGGAGCCTGGAGGTTGCTTTGCATTCTGTGTCTCCCTGTCTCTGCCTCTCTCTCTCTCTCTCTCTCTCTCTCTCTCTCTCTCTCTCTCTCTCTCAAAAATAGTAAATAAACATTAAAAATTTGTTTAAAAAAAGAAAATGATTATGGATGAAGACATCATTTCATTTTCTAAAATGGTTATAGATAAAATAGCAAACTTCTGGTTGAATTTCATTACTGGTCTCCAAACTTCTAGCTGCTTTCTTGATCTGCAGAAACGTATTTTGAAGGTTCTGCCAAAGAGGTCATTTTGATCCTGACTGAGCAATATAATGACTTGAGAGATGAAAAGCCTTGATTCTGAGCTTCCTTTGGTGAGCAAACATTTTAGTACTAAGCATGTTATGGGTTTTTGATCAGAGACACCTGGATTCTAACTCTTTATATCACATTATTTTTGCGATCTTGTCATATTGGTTAATGTTTTCCAACCTTTGTTTCCACAGGTCTAAAATGAACATAATAATAATGTGCACATAGGTTTGTATGCAAAATAGTTAATAATTTAAGTAAAATGCTTATAAATATGCCTGGCACAGAGTAAGTGCTCAAAAGTTTCTAATTATCATTATGGGAGATGACACATAACTTATTTAAGGACTATGTATCTTTTAAAATATCATGCTGTGATGAAGTGGATGAGGAGTAACTTTTTGATAACCATTGCCAGAGTCAATGGACATCACAGGAAATCAAATGAGTCTGAACATAAACTTCATACTTTTTGTAAAATTTAACTAAAAATAGATCATGGACTTCAATCTAAACCATAAAACACTAACATGTCTAGGGGGAAAAATACAAGAAAATCTTCAGGACCCAGGAGTAAGCAAAAAGTGCTTAGACTTGATGTCAAAAGAACAGTAAATGCAAGGAAAAACTGAGAAAGTGGACCTGGTCAAAATTAAAAACTTCTGCTCAGCAAAAAGAGGATTTTGCTCCGCAAAAGAGCATTAAGGAGATGAAAAGACAGATTAGGGGCTGAAAGAAACTATTTGCCAATCACATATATGATAACAGGCGTAAACTACAATAGATCAAGTTCGCCTCAAACTCAACATTAGAAAACGAACACTGGAACTAGAAAATGAATAAACGACATGACAGTTCACTGGAGAGGATATACCTACGGCAACTAAGCACATGAAAAGATGTTCAACATGATTAGCCATTAGGGAAATGCAAATTAAAACCACAATAAGGTATCACTGAACACCTATCAGAATCGCTACAATAAAAAATAGTCGTCAGATCAAATGCCGGTGAGGATTCAGCGGAACTGCATCCCTCACACATTACTATTGGAATATAAAATGGCACAGCCACTCTAGAAAATAGCTTGGCAGTTGCATTAAAAACTAAAAAAGGAATTACCACATACGATCCAGAAATCACACAATCGGTTATTTTCTGCAGAGAAATGAAAAATTATTCTCCTTGGAATGTGCATGGCATCTTTACTCACAATACCCAACACCCTGAAACTACACAAATGTTCTTCAGACGGTAAATGGTTACACAAACTGCGGCGTATCTCTATCGTGGAAGATTACGTGGCGATAAAAATGAGTGGACTCTGGATACACCTAGCACCCTGGAAAAACCACAAGGAAGTTGTACCGAATGAAAAACATCCCTCTTGAAAAGTTACATACTGCATGATTCCACATATGTTGTATTTGTGGACTAGTGGAATCATAGAATGGTGAACAGATTAGCGGTCGTGAGCTGCTAGAAATGGGAGAAACACATGGGTGTGGCTATAAAGGGTTTGCACAAAGCAGCCTTGTGATGACAGTCAATCAAGTATCTTCATTGCCGTGGTGGTCCGTGAAGCTACACATGTGATGAGATTGCACAGACACAGGCGTGCTCACATATATGCACACACGCACACACGCAGGCACATGAGTGTAGGAGTCAACCGGCGAAATGCGAATTCGCTCGGTGAATTGGACCAGCGTCAATTCCCTGGCATTGCCATGGTACTTTAATTGCACACCAGGTTAACGCTGGGGAAGCCGCTGAGTGAAGGGTGCGACAGAGGACCCCCAAACCATACATTTGGTCACAACTTCTTTGGAATCTGTGATTATTTCACAATACAAAGTTACAAAAACTATGCTGATTTCAGGATTTTAGGTAAGCACTTGCAAAGCCTGGCACTTTAGGAAAAATTCCACTGTGACACCGAAGCTCACGGGTACCCGCGCTGTTCGGGAGAGAGAATAATTTAAAATGCTTCCTAGGAAATTAGAGATGGAAAACAGCATTTATTTCATCATACTTCCTCCACTGCACACGCACACACATCTCACATCGCTTCTTGAGAATCCCCATATGCTAAGTGTTACATACAACACATACAGCAATGAGTTTTATATAGTCCGCATCAAATTTTACAGTTTATGTAACGATATGTGCCTGCACTTAATTCTGACCAGTCACACTGAAATAGGAGAAAGAAATCACATTTTTGGTCCTATAACTAAATTTGTGATGTTAGCAAATCAACTCTCTAAATTGTTTTTAATATGGTGATTAAACCAGGTGATATTAAAGATTCCAGCTATAATTAACTAACACCTAATAACTAGGAGCAAAAATTCATTAGGTACAATGCTAGAGATGTACTATACTTAATGTACAGTAAAACCTCATTAATTTAGATTCCATTAATTCAGAACTTGTAATAACTTAGACTGCTTTATGTATCTTTATTTTAATATTTAAGAAAAAGAGAAATTTGCCATATAAACAAACTGCAAAGAAGTGTCTAAGAATATTTAAACAGAGCCAACTTATTAAAGGAACAGTGAGTACTCTAGAAATTCTTGTGTATGTGCAAGAACGGAGGGGTATATTAGAAATGCTTCCTATCTATTGCTTCATAGGGATGCTTGAGATACGGGACGCACAGGGACTAGACCTTCCCAAGAGACTCCCCTAAACTCATTCATGCCAAAAGAACTCCCCCCAGCTTCCAGTTGGTACCCTAAATGGCATCCAGCTTGCCAACCTAATAACCCAGCCTCAGGCTGTATCACTGCACAGACAGAACAAGTGGTCAGGCCAAAATCCAGGGCTATTAGGATTAAAACAAACAAACAAACAAACAAAAATTACAATTAACATGACAAAGGGGCAAAACAAAATCTCTGGTTCCAAAATTTTATTTCTAAAATTTAAAAATGGTATCCACATTTTCAGTACTCAGATAATTTGCTAAGCTGCCGGATTTTCCAATGGCCATTTTTTAAAAAAATGTCTTTCTCATACCCTATGCTTCCTGTGGGTCTTGCTTTTGGCCCTGGATCCAAGATTAATGCATTTTTTGGGAGTCTGGGTTCTGCTGGGAAGGAAAAAAATAAAACCTTGGTATCGAGCAATAAATTGTGTGTAATGCACATGTGTCTGTCACACCCTTTCCTCTGCCCATGCATTTATTCACTGAGCTGTTGACCACCACCCCCCACCCCTCACCCCAACTGGCCTGCGAGAGGTCTAAAGTTGGGTCTGGTACCAGAACAGAGCCATGAGGAAGTTTAAGTATCAGACGAAATTAAGATACAACAACGTCTGACCCCAATCCATTATAGGAAAAGCATTATTACATCCTTGGAAAAATACATCTATTTGGAGTTTAGAGTCATTTTCTGGGTCTCGCTCTAAAGTTCTATTTCTTTCTGGCATTAATTCATTTACAAGCTGAAAAAAATTCTTTAAAAGTCATGAAGAGATGGGCTTCTTAACATTGTTTCTCCCATTAATACACTTTGAGTCCAGAAGGCCTTACAAAAATCTCATAGAATCATAATATTTGTCCAAAAATATCCCTATAAGATAATTATGCCATCTCATGGTATTGGAAAAAAAAAAACACACAAAAGATCACCAAGTAATTGCTGTATTCTTTTACTTCTATTTAAATCTGTAATAAAGAGACTTTACCAATTTTGTGTTCTTTCTAATAGGCCAAGTAGCAAAACTTTTTATATGAAATAACTATTCTAATGAGCAATTTTATGAAAAATATAAGGATCATTTTGCAATGCCAACATTTTCTTTACTCCTCTCAGAAGTGACCTAATCATGGTGAAGGAATAAAATTTCTTATTATAATTTCCAATAGGCAAACCAGAAATATTCTGTGATGGTTTATATCTGAGGAGATCTGTATCCCCCCCTCTCAAAAAAAGATACGAGAATATCCACACCAGAGATGATTTTAGTGCCTCAAAGCTTTCTTTGGAAGAGATAAATATGGTCAAAACACAGACTTCTTTAGTATTTATTACAATTCTGTATTTATGGCTAAGTTGCTTTCTGTCTTTGGGCAACAAAGCCTAGAATGAGGAAGAGAAGCATATCTACTCCCCCTCGCCCCCAACCGGTAGTCCAAATCAGTAAGAGACTGTCCATGAGTTCTTTGGAGAAAGTTCTTTATAAAATGCAAAGCAGTTTCAGAAGGCATATTGAACTCTAACACAATGTTAGAACCAAGATTTTGCCTCTCTTGATCCCTGTCTACCTTGCTTACCAGAGGAGAGTAATACATATTCAATGCATCAAATTCTAGGACACACTATGTCTATGTCACAGAACGGTCCCCGTTTACCAGTGGGCAAGGTTGCTGTGTAGTAAAAGGTCATACGAATGTGACACAGTGTGAAGGTACTGCTTCTCTCTGTGCAGCTGGAGTGATAACAAAAAGAGGAAGGTTTTGGTGATGTTCTTAATCATACATCTTCTGCACTCTCTCTGCTTCGCTTTCTGGTGTCCCATGTAGCGGACCAATCACAATAGTCTGAAACTTGCCTTTGTGTTTAAAAGAGAGGGAAAAATCCCTAAGGTGCCCTTAATTGTTAAGACTTCTGACTTGCTATTTTGCACATGCTCACCTGCCCAGAAGTGCTATTGTGTTCTGAAGCAACTTGCCTGTTCATCTGTCTCTTAAAGGGACACCATAAAGTGGGGTGGACTACTTGAGGATAAGATAGGAGTATTCCTAGATCGTTTGGCATAAAATATCCAAGAGCAACCCATTCCCTCCATCGTTTCTAAAAGTGTAGTAGAGCGAGCACCGAACTGGCAGTCAAAAGACAGTAAGTTCTAATCCTGGCTCAGCCACGAACTTGGGCAATCACTTCACCTCCTTAATTCTCTGTTGCCTCATTTGTAAAATCACTCATTTTACAAAAGAGCTGCTGGGCGCATCAGATTTCAGAATGCACAAGAAAGCCTTTTAGTGGTAAAGCACTATTTATTTATAAGGTGCTATTATATATTTAAAAGGCAGGTTCATTTCCAACAAAACCATCTGTCTTCTCATCTATGAACGTGTCAATGAGGTTTCATGAGGACATGGGGGCCGCAAATGGTTCTGACTAATTGTCTGAGGGATTCAGTGATCAGTTGGCTGTTTGCTCTAAATGCCACAAAAGAAGCAGATGGACTGCTTCCTTCCCCTCGACTAAAGCTGCGAATTGTTTTGGCAACTAAGCCTCCGAGAGATTAGAAGTTACACTAAACACTACTTACACCCTTCTACGTGTGCCTTGAGAACTCTCTGAAAGGCTTGGACCCATCTTTAAATACTGGCAACATCGTCATCAGGGTTAATGTTTTCATTTGGAGCTAGAGTGGGGTAGGGGGTGTAACTCACACAGAATTTCAGGTGCCTCTCCTGGGTAAAGAGTGACAAACAGGAAAAAAAATATCCTCTTCCCAAACATTAGGGAAGAAAGGGTGGTAACTGTTGTACCAGAAATTGAAAATTTAAGACAGCTAATTAAGAAACAAATCCAAGCACTTAACTGTAAGCAACTATTTTAGTTTAGACTGAAGACTCCTGAGTTCTAACATCTTATTGACAAGCCTTCTAACATTTGCTTAAACTATACTAATTTTTTGGCCCCTACTCTCTTCTTCATGATATTTCTCAATACCGCATTCTTGACAAATGGAAAGTGGGGTAAAGGAAGAAGAATGGAAACCTAAGAGGATTTCCTTAGTTCCCATTTAATTGAGTGATCTATAAAAGTTTGTTTTGGCACAAATAAGTATAAATACACATTCTTAGGGTGGTTCCAGTCTATGCCTCATAAAATCAGTCTCCAGCAAAAATTTAATATGAAAAAGGCTATATTTAGCTCAAGAACTTCCATTTGGGAAAACTTCTTAGATCAGCCTAAATAAAAAAGTGGGATACGTTTTAAAGGTGTGACCCCAAAAGAACTCCATAGACCATTAATTTTCACGTTTCAAACTTAAGTATCTGTTGAAAGAAACTAGTCTTAAGCTATGGATTTAAATACGCACTAATAAGGTAACGTTTTCCTTCAGGGAAGGATTTCCCCTATAAAATTACGTATGTATTGACTGGGGCCATGGCGAGAAGAGAGACCAAAAAATGGATTTAATATCATGGTTGTCTGCAGTGTCCATGTTTCCATTAAGATATTACAAAATATTGAATCGTCAACCATCAATTTGGCAAAGGAAAGAATTCACAAAACAATTCCACTCTTCCTTTGGTAGTCACTTTCTGCCAGCGTTTGATTAAAGTCTCATTCAACCCCCTACCAAGTTGTCATTGTCATAAAAGTGAAATTTTCAAAAATTAGCTGCATTAATGGGTCATAGACAAGCATTATACGTATGAAAAGTAAAGCTTTTATCCTGGACAATTCACCTGAAGGAAACACATAACCAGACCTGGCACTGAGTTGCCAGTCCCTCTTCATAGCAAATCCTGAATTTCTCCTCTAACCAGTGCATGTAACCAATAGGAAAAATTAGCTGGTAAAATTAAGACGGTTCATGAAACCAAACAAGGTCTAGATCTCAGCCTGGGGGAGGAAGGTTCTCCAAGGGTTCTCTGTCACAGCACTAAGGGTAGTGAGTGTTCATTATATCTCCTATTCTAATTATATTTAGGGTTTCTTTAAATCTTAGTAGCTAATCCCATGGTACTCCAATTCCCTATTGTAGACGATAAATCTTTATGTTAAATTTCTGTTCCAGTTACTGTGTGGTTTCTCTTTTATGCTTGGACCCTAATCCAGCATCTTTTGAAATAGTTTTATTTATTTATTTTTTTACAATGAGTAAGGAATGTATTTGTAGTTGAAAAAAACAACAAAGAGAAATTTTAAATTAAAAACAAAAAAAAAGAGGGGTACCTGGGTGGCTCAGTCAGTAAAGCCCTGGACTTTTGATTTCAGCTCACGGTTCTGAGATCGAGGTCCACATTGGGCTCTGCACTGGGTGTGGAGTCTGCTTAGGATTCTCTCTCTCTCCCTCCCTCCCTCTGCCCCTCCCCCATGCACACACGTGTTCTCTGTCTCTCAAAAACAATTAATTAACTTTAAAAAGCTAAGAAAAACATAGATTATGTATTTATTATGATATAATCTGCCTCAAAGATATGTTCTTCCCAGAATGTCATGGACTGCATTGATGAATACCTGAATTCATATATACATGCCTAATTATCCATTAGCACTTGATGTGTGGGTAGCATTTAAAATAAACCAACTGACAGCCTATTAGCTACTTGAGGATCAATAGTCTACGCTGTGCATTGTGTCTTACAATGCTAACATATGCTTGTGAAATTATTCAGTGGTTTACTGTTTAGTGAACACAGCCTAATTTTGATTAGAGCAGCTAATTCATCTCTGAGATTCCTATTGAAGCCACATTAATTCCAGCACACGTTTTATGAGCTCCTATTGATGCGCCATCAATATTCCTCCACAAATAATTCCACAATCATGATATCACGAGAAGGTACTGCCTCTCCCAACACAACTCAGCCAGGAGGTTCAATGAAGTGGTTTCAGTGAAGATGTCATTTCATGAAGCCATTTTTATGTGACCCAACAGAGACGTCCTAATTGACACTTAGTTTCAGGAATAATTAAAATCCACTTTAAGAGGAACAATTTCTCATGAATAATATTAACTCACTGTGAATATAAGAGACTTTAACTGAACTATCTGGTGCAATAGAGGTGTTTTAAACAACTCCACCCCATAATTATTTTTTCCCATTGTGTACTTGGTTATTATCTGCCTCCTAAGTTAGGGCCATAAATATCTCCTTTTAGCACATCTTATTTTTATTATCCCAGTCACAGAGTCCATTAACAAATAATGAAAGGGAGTGAATTTAACTGGTCTTAGCCCAGTATTTCGCCTACATAGGAATGCCATTTCCTAATTCCAGAAATGGTAGTAATTTGTGTTTTTTTAATGTTTTTATTTATTTTTGAGAGAGAGAGAGAGAGACAGTAGTGAGCAGGGGTGGTGTAGAGAGAGAGGGGAATAGAGGATCCCAAGTGGGCCCTGTGCTGATAGCAGAGAGCCTGATGCAGGGCTCGAACTCACAAACCTTAAGATCATGACATGAGCCGAAGTCAGATGCTTAAATGACTGAACCACACAGGCAAAATGGTAGTCATTTGTAATTTCATTCTGAAGGATCTAGTATGTGGAAATATATTTTTCAAAGTATGAATTATTGAAATAAATGTATAACTAAAACAATCTCACTCATGTGTGTGTGTGTGTGTGTGTGTGCGTGTGTGTATGTTTTAAAACATTTTTTTTTTAAATTTTTTTTCAACGTTTATTTATTTTTGGGACAGAGAGAGACAGAGCATGAACGGGGGAGGGGCAGAGAGAGAGGGAGACACAGAATCGGAAACAGGCTCCAGGCTCTGAGCCATCAGCCCAGAGCCCGACGCGGGGCTCGAACTCACAGACCGTGAGATCGTGACCTGGCTGAAGTCGGACGCTCAACCGACTGCGCCACCCAGGCGCCCCAACATTTTTATTTTTTTAACGTGTATTTATTTTTGAGACCGGGAGAAACAGAGCATGAACTGGGGAGGGTCAGAGAGAGACACAGAATCCAAAACAGGCTCCAGGCTCTGAGCCATCAGCACAGAGCCCGACGTGGGGCTCGACCTCACGGACCACGAGATCATGACCTGAGCTGAAGTCGGCCGCCCAACCGACTGAGCCACCCAGGCACCCCTGTGTGTGTATGTTTTAAACAAAAAGCTTAGAATATTAGTCAGTATGCCCTGAGAAATTAGACATATGAATAATTAGATGGTTCATAATTACCATTTTAATTTTTTTAATTAATATTTATTTTGAAAGAGAGGGGGAGAGAGAAAGAGGAGGGGGGTGGCAAAGAGCAGGGAGAGAGAATCCCATGCAGGCTCCATGCTGCCAGCTCAGAGCCCACATGGGGCTTGATCTTGCAAACCTCAAGACAATGACGTGAGCCGAAACCAAGAGTCAGATGCTCAACCAATTGAGTCACTCAGGCATGTCCCTCCCCCCAAGTTTTTTTTATAATGCGATCCTTTCCCTTGGCTCTACTCTACTGAACTATGAACTGTCACATGTTCAGCCTTTATTTATTTATTTAAAATTTTTTTTTAATGTTTGTTTATTTTTGAGACAGAGAAAGGCACAGCATGAATGGGGGAGGGTCAGAGAAAGAGGGAGACACAGAATCCGAAGCAGGCTCCAGGCTCTGAGTTGTCAGCACAGAGCCCGATGTGGAGCTCAAACTCACGGACCGTGAGATCATGACCTGAGCCGACGTCAGAAGCTCAACCGACTGAGCCACCCAGGCGCCCCATGTTCAGCCTTTACTAAGCATCAACCTGTACAATAGATTGGCAGAGGAGGGCAATATCGTGGTGGTTTTACTACTGACAAGTAGTAAATTAATCAAGACTCCCAACTACAGTTGCCAAAACACCCAACTCAAACCAACTTTAACAAATGGAAGTCTTTGAAGTTCTAGTTTCAGAGGTAGCTCTAAGGTGGTCAACCCATGTGGCAAGAACTCCCTATTTCTATTTCTCTTTGCCCTATCTCAGCTCCACTTTTCTCTGCTTTAACTTCACTCTCAAGACATTTCAATGTGGGGGCACCTGGGTGGCTCAGTCAGTTAAGCATTTGACCCTTGATTTCGGATCAAGTCATGATCTCACAGCTGTGGGATCAAGCCCTGTGTTGGACTCCACACTGAGCATGGAAACTGCTTGAGATTCTCTCTCTCCTTCTCTCTCTCTCTCTCTACTCCCCTTGACACACACATACTCTCTCTCTCTTAAAATAAATAAGCATTTAAAAAAAGTTAAAAAAGAAATTTCAATGTGCGTGGTGGTTCTTGGAAGCTCCAGATTTATACCCCCCCCCCCCAGCTTAATTCCAGCTGAAAGGCAGTTTCTCTTTGCCAACATATACATGAGCATCCCAGCTCTGAGACTCAATGGACTACCAGGGTCACAGGAAGCTTTCATTGGCCAGATTCACAGAAGATGGGTGTGTTCAGCACCAACTACATCATGAGGACTCCCTAGACTCTCTAGGAAAAATGGAAAGAGGTGTTGGACAGATATCAATAAAAATTCTACATTTCCAGCATGCACTATTTATTTTGGTTAAGTACCAACCTATAAGCCAATACTTAACCCTCCTGATACACCTATTTCTTTGAATCATTACATGTGATTTACAGATGAGACAGTGGGTGCTCAAAGAAATTAATTAACATGCCCAGGATTTCATCATTGGTAGGTGTTAGAGCTGCTATCAATATAATTGAGACAAAGTAATTACTCCTGAAGAGCCCCAGTCTGTAAGGGGATGATCTCCAAAATGCTTTCCATGACTAATGTGGCAAGATGTAGAAGGAAGAAGTGTTTAACTCAAAATAATACACTTATTTGGATTTGGGTAAGATTTCTACTTCAAGAGCGGAACTCAAAGTCTCTCCAGAAAACAGCAATATTAGAGGCAGAATACTTACAATCCTTACAGAAGCAGCAACTAGCTCCTTCACCTTGAGCTGAAATGAAAATGCAATTGCCCTTTTAGGGCAAGACCTTCAAAACTCCAGGGAAGGTGTATATGTGCACACACGCATGTGTATGCACACGCGGGGGCGGAGCAGAGAGTCTGGTCTGTGAGAAATTCAAGGCCAGCTGCACCAAAGAGACAACGCAAGCTACAATGCTTGAAATAAAAGTGACCTGCTCTGTCACTTTGCCCTCAACCATTTGCTTTGCAGGGACTGAATCATCGGAGGAAATCTAAGTACATTGACTGCAAGCGCCAATGACACTGCTTTTGTTGGTTTTACTTTTTGTTTTGGTTTTGTTTTGGTTTGGTTTCCCAGAACTATAAAATGTGGGAGACATTAACCTCTTGGAGAAAACCTAAGCGGGGAAGACTCGGTCTTAGAAGGCCAAGCAGCACTTTGATGGGCCAGGGGAAAGCCAGGAAAAAAGAACCCAGAACAGTGTCACTTGTGAATGGGTCTGGGGCCAATCGTTTTGGAAACAGAAAAATGGGAACCGTAGATGTACAACGTGTTGGAAGCACTGGTGCTTTTTTATACTTCAATTGCACTCAGATGTGACCACCCTCAAATCGTCTCCATTGGGTTGGCAGTGACAATTTTATCCCCGAAAGGAAAGATGCCCCACGTGTGAGGGAGGCGTTCCAGTTGCCCGCTCCCCACCGTTCTATATCTTCAGGGGATTTTAATGTCAAAGAAACCTCAATCTGTTTGCTTGGAAACCTGCCACAGAAGCGACTTCCCTCTGAGAACGCCTTCGACTTCCCTCCTCACCCACGAAGTCAGCATCTAACTCCTTCCTGTAGGAGGCCAATTCCAAAGGCAGTTTCCAAACACCTGCCATTGCTGTTGTCGGGTTGCACGCTCAAATGCCATGGCGGGGGATCTGTTCAAGCAATTACCACCCTAGCTGATAACCCACAGAAATATCAGCTGCTGGGTAATCTGTGCATTCCCCCATCTAGGGATCTTCCATGCAGGTACAGAGATATTCAGCAAAGCGAGCCTCAAAGCAGTCAGCGAAATGACCAACAGCCTGGGTCTCCGGGTTTTCTGGCCACTTTCAGTCTTTCCTCCTTCTCCTCTTTCTTGCCTCATTTGTATCTGTAAAATGGGAATGATTTCGTGCTCTAGGTATAAGGAATTGAAGGGAGCAGAAAGATAACAATAATTATAGGGACATATTTTTTTGTGTCATATAAACTCTGCCTCATGAAAAAAAATAATCAGGTCTCTCTGGTCTTGGACAGTCTCGTAAAAATCTTTGTAGTCCTGGGAACCAAAATATAGGAGCACCCCATGAATCCATGCTACGTTGGTGAAAACTTATGCCCTTTCAAATCTATTGAGACAGAAAACAGACTGGAAGTTGCCTGGGGCTGAACGTAAGAAGAGGGAGTAACTGTCAACGGATATGAGGCATCTTTTACAAGATGATGGAAATGTTCTGGAATTGGAGTATGGCGATGGTTATACACTCTACCAGTTTACTAAAAATCATTTAATTGTGTGTTTTGAAACAAGTGGACTTTCAGGCATATAAATCACATCTCAATAAAACTGTTAGCAAAAATAAAATGGATTCCAGAATAAATGGATCTGTTGATATACGATAAATATAAAATGTTAACTGTGCAAGCTGGATGTTGGCAACGAGTGTTTATTGTTAAATTTTCCTCTGTTTCTGGATATTGAAATGTTCATAATGAAATGCTAGGTAAAATACATGTGTACAAAAGTTGGTATCTCCAGGCCTGGCGGAAAGCATGGAATCTTCCTCTTAGTGTAGTTCTGTGTAAATCCACAAACACAAATGCATATATTTAAGTAAAAAATATAAACAAATGACCCCCTTCCGTCCTTGAGAAAAATACACAAAATATGCTAAGATTCTTGTGGTTAGAGATGGCTCTCAGTAAATAATGAATGAATGATAGTCAAACAATTACTTATTTTTTTTTTTAATTTTTTTTTCAACGTTTATTTATCCTTGGGACAGAGAGAGACAGAGCATGAACAGGGGAGGGGCAGAGAGAGAGAGGGAGACACAGAATCGGAAACAGGCTCCAGGCTCTGAGCCATCAGCCCAGAGCCCGACGCGGGGCTCGAACTCACGGACCGCGAGATCGTGACCTGGCTGAAGTCGGACGCTTAACCGACTGCGCCACCCAGGCGCCCCGAAACAATTACTTATTAAGCCACCGCCATATCTGCTGTGTGCTGTCCTAAGGACTTTACATACATTATCACATTTAGTTGTTATAAATAGCTGTGTGAGGCATGTGCTATAAATACCTCTCTTATACAGATGAAAAAGCTAAGGCCTAAAGGGTTTTAAAATGCACATGTAAGTGGAAGAGTTCGAACATGAAACAGATCCAACGTGAAGGAAAGCCCATCTATATTCCGGTCTAACAAATGTACCTTGGGAACAACTCACATGACAAATGATCACAATTTTAGGAGTCTCCTTCCTCCTGTGGGGAAAAACTCAACTGTCTAGGTGACAATTAGTCTGGCCATGCTGTACTTCTAGCCTATGTTTCTACATTTTCTACCCTAGGAAATTATTTTGCAGCATTTGGGAAAAAAAAAAACAAAAAAGATATTTTGTGCTATGACTTTGGTTACTTTGGGGTATTTGCCCCAAGGCAACCACAAACCACAAAAATTGTTGAGAGATGATATTTCAGACTGTAGAACAGCAGGTATTTTTTCTGTTTTAAAATAAGATATCCCGGCAAGAACTTAACATTTTTTTCAGCTAGCATATAAGGATTTCTTACACGTGTTTATTTCACACAGAGCAAACTGTTGCTCTTGAGCACTGAAAAAAAATTAGAACGAGCAACAGGAAATCTGAGTTACCTTCTCAGTGAAGAAAACCAGTAAGGAAACATTCAGAATGACTTTCAAATCTACTGTAACACAAAATGTTGCCAACACTATTGTGCTTATTTGGTTCAAAGAGGTAAAGCCAGTGGCCAAGATTTCTAGAATTGATGAACATCAAGTCACCTGTTTTTGAACAGTTGTGATAGATGCCATATTTGGAGGGGGCAGTGAGCAGGGGGCCACAGGATAGAGGAGGAAAAGTGTCCTGTGCAAAACGCACTCTTTGGGGCAATCCGTTCACTTTTATCCTCATAGTGTCCCTTTTCCATCCTCTTTTCCCCAAATCTTCTCCTTTCTTCAACCTTCACTTATCCTTAGATCTATGGGTAGGACTCAGCTTAGTTGGAGGAGGGGTAGGTACGATCCTGGTCTGTGTCCCTTTCCAGTGTGACATCACATTAGATGGTTTTATTTAGGTTTTGACTTATTTCCCAAAGCATGACTTATTAAGAAGCTGCTTTTAAATCAAGTAAACTTGTATATACGGACACAGTTACTTACCATGGCAGCCAGAGAAAATTAAGTAAGTACAGAGCCATATGGTATTGCTATAAAGAAAAGAAAATATATAATAGTAATAATAATGTGCTTTCTATAGACATGTTTTTGAGTCTGGTTATCAGGCAACCTTGACGTAGTACAAGTTAATATTTATCGAGGGCTGACAACACATCAGGTGATGAGATTATGCTTTACGTGCATGATCTCCTTTTATCTTCATAATTATCCAGTCAGGTCACTATTATTTTCTCCATTTTTACAGATGAGCCAACCTCAAATACACCTGCTGGATGAGGGTGTGTTTATATCTTCCCATCCAGGAGGTCCAGCTACAAGCTGGATGCTTCTGCACCTGTCAGCCTGTCTCCAAGTTCAACCCTTTGCTGCTTTCTCTGCAAGGCAGTGTCCAAAATAAAGCATGTGTTCAACTCTAAGTTACAGCTGGTGATAAAAGATTTCCTTTTGGGGAATCACTTTTCACTTATAATGTACAGACCTTGGTCCATGGAGCATCTGTGGTGGGAAAAAAGGAATCATTTTAATAAAATGAAAAGCCCCAGATGCTCCCAATATTGAGTGATAAATTCACACCCTGTTTGGGAAGTCACTAAGGACTTGAGACAGATCTGTAGAGAGAAAGTTAATATCTCTGACAGAGTTGGAATAGAACCACATCACTTTTTTCTATAATACAGAGGTGATCACTATTTTTTTTTTCCATTTCCATCCAGCCTTCCTCTTAATTTTTTCCCCCTTGCATTTGGTGGTCTTCGTTGATGCACTCTTTCCACCGCCCCCCTCCACCAGTACTGCTGTGTGGAGTCCAGCTATGTGGGAGGTGGCATTCTGAGTTTGAAGTACTCATGTTCCAGGTTCACCTGGAGATAGGCGGTCTCCAACTTGGCCAGGCTTGAAAGGACCTGGCTGAACGCCAGCCCCCGTAATTATGTTCTAATCTGTCTTTATTCCCTCTCCTCATTTTTCATGTAATGTTCTTAACACAGCTCCAACCACAATTTCATTGCTTTCTAGCAGGAAGGGAAATTAATGGATGTACTGTGAGGTTATCTAATGACATATGATTTATTTTTAGTTCACTCCAGTTAGATGATACCTAAACAGAGAGTGCTAGGATACGAGCTAATCCACAATTTTCAAAGTATCTATTTTCTATATGAAACATGCCAAATTTGCATATTTTAGCTGTATTACATGCAATCGTATGATATACGCAATATTTGCATATATAAGCTAGACATCGTGGAAATATTTGCCTCCCGTTAAAAAATTTTTTTGTGTGAAACACTTAAAGACTAAGTTTTACCAGTAACAATAACTAGTTGACTCCAGGCTTGCAACCCCACCTATGCATCTTGGTTCCCCATAATAATAAATGTTCTCTAAGTGACAGAGGCCAGATCAGCCGCTCTTCATGTGCCCTGCAGCACCTAAGGACAAAGCTGGGTACCCTTGGCCCCTCCAAACGTCAAGTCTGCTTCCTGATGGTGCTCACTGGCAGTCACTGCCTTTGCCAAGAATGGTTTTCCCAAGTGTGTGCCTGGCGGGTGGGGCGGAATGAGGAAGCATTAGGATCAGGAAGGGCGGAGCCGGGAAGTGGCCAGTCTGAGAATTACTGCTTCTGTGACTTGGGGCAAATCATGTTTGAGCTTCAGTTTTTCAGATTTCAAAAGAAAGAGAGTACTTCATGCACGGCTTACATCTCACGGCGACTGATTGTCGTAAGTAACTGAATAGTCATCAGTGTATCTTGTAAACTGTGCTGTACGATGGAACTTAACAGGAAGACGAGGAGGGCAAAGGAGAAGGGAAGCATGCCTAAACCTTCACTCTCACTTAAAGTACAAGCTCCCTGAGGTCCTAGATTATAGAGCGCAAGTTTTATTCTCGTGAAGCCCCCGTGTCTCCTATATTAGAACCTCACAGGAAAGCATGATAGAGATGGAGATACATGGGGGAGGCAAGGATGGGCTGGAGGGCGAGTAAACATTTTGGAATGACAACTCATATGCCCATATAAAAATTATGTCCCTCAGAAGCATGAGAGTCATTTATCTGAACATGAAACAGAACACGGACAGCAACCCTGTGGTTGTGCTAATATGGTTTTTCCTCTCCCTTTGTTAATGGGCATGAAAGCATGTCCAATACTTCTAAGCGCCTCCGCCTATGAGCGAAAAGCATTTGTCTACGATGCAAAATCATTTCCTTTTGAGGTATACCCTGACCCTTTGTTTTTAATTATCTGATCAAGAAGTGCTAAAAAATAGTGGGGAAAGGTAGACCTCGAGACCAAATAAAATAAAATAACATAAAATAAAATAAAATAAATCACATTTTTTCTATCGGTCTTTCTTTGAACCTATGTAAATTGAACTCTGAGAATGGGACCCGAAATTCAATTCTTGTAATGACTGCATGCCCATTGAGCGCTGTGATACAGTTTTTGCAAAATGACTTTTCCAGTCATGTCTCAACTATAAGCTATAAATTTATCCATAACAAACAGTATCTCCCATAATATTGGATGGTTTTCAAAGTATTTTCATAGCGACTATGTTTACGCAATGCTCACGGCAATTCTGAGATGCAAGTATTATTAGCTCTTTCCTTTCACACACGGGTTACCTGAGGCTCAGAGACTTTTGAAAACTTGCTCAGGATTCCACACGTTGGCAGGTAGGGAGACAGACAAAGAGGAATTCAAGATGCGGGAAGTCAGGCTTAGTTTACAAAAATTAACTACAGTGCCGGAGATCTCAAGGTTAGTAAGAGTAAAAGCAGGACTTGAACCCAGAGACACTGAGGACATATCCTACTCCCTTACTATGCTGTTTTGGGCTCTACATGCTGGATGCCTGGTACAGAGCCGGGCACATAGTAGGTGCTTAGGAAATACGTAGGTCCCGTCAGTATTGGGGTCCGTGCCCTGAGGCAGAGAGCGAAGACATGTGTAGAGGAGACGTGACCTCCTCAAGGTCACCAGCTGGCCCTCCTTCTGTGGCACCATATTGCCACCACAGGCCGGAACTCCAAGGCCATCTATTTCAACTGTTGCTCTCAATGCTTCCTTTGGTGTGGGTAAATGTATTTTAAATAGATGACCCTGTTTAGTTGCTATGTATGTATGGGCAGAGGATCCTTCTTAGACATTACAGCTTGTTCGAAACTTCCCTGTTGTGTCTCCTCTTACTCTACTAAGTTAAGCCCAGAGAAATAAATTCTACCCAAACAATGAATACAGTGCTACAGGCAAAGCGTTTCTTAAATTCAAAATACCAAGGAGAGCATCACCGTCCTCCTCAGCAATGTCTTACACCCTTCTCCAAACCACAAGTCTGGGATCCCCTCTTTCTATTATTGACTACTCGTATGAGCTCAAAGTCTTTCAGAAATCATTGGGCAAGGGGTGCCTGGGTAGCTCAGTTGGTTCAAAGACTGTTTCTTGGTTTCAGCTCAGGTGACGATCTCATGGTTCATGAGTTTGACCTCCACGTTAGGCTCTGTGCTGACAATCGGGAGCCTGCTTGGGATATTCTCTCTCTCTCTCTCTCTCTCTCTCTCTCTCTCTCTCTCTCAAAATAAATCAATAAAAAAAGAGAAATCAATGGGCTAAATGTTGCATTTCAAAGGTGGGGAAACTGGGGCCCAGAGCAATGAAGGGAATTGCTCAAAACAAAAGCCTGTGAACCTCATTCAGGAGAGTGACTCCCATGGCCCATCTGTTTTTGTTTCTTTTTGGTTTTTTTACTATGCTGTTACTTTTCCTCCTATCGGAAGCCACAGGCCATAGAGTTTTCAAGAAACAAGCTCACATCTCAAACTTAACACCCCTCTGATTCCTGGATTTGTAGAATCCCAAAGGGTTTCCCATAGAAGCTAAGGTTAACTTAGTAGCCCTTTGGCTTCGATTACAACAATTTTAAAAAGAAGATTAAAATGTATTTAACGTTTTAGGATTTCCTCTGTCAGAGCCTGGACCCTAAAGAGTAGGTGATTGTGTGACCTCTTACATTTCAAGGAGAGGTAAATAAGCTGGGGGTTCTGACTGCCTCAAGGCAGTCACCCACCTGCAGGGGGCTCAGAGCCAGTAATAGTCTTAACTCCTACTTATGAGCTAGTCTTACATTTGCCTAAATCTACCTTAATTTACTGAAGGTGATTCGGATGTGCATTTCAACCTTCCCAAAATATTTCAGATTTTATGTTGAATGTGAGCAGCAAACCAGAAAACATTCATCGGGGAGGGAGACATAATACACCCCAAATACTAGCAGTTTGCCAAGACTCGCACGGTTGATGGCTATAAAATTTGTGCTCAATAAATTTTATTCTCATTAACTGCATTCTGGACAAAGAAAACAATGGACTAAGGTTTAGGCAAATTAATGTATTTGATGTTGGGGCATTCACATAAACATGGCCGTATGGCCTTGCATTCTATTTTAAATGCTGAACTTAACACAAAGCAGGGTGAAACCCAGACAGCTCTGATCAATCACTGATTTCAGTCTAAAACTGCTAACAACTTTAGGTGTGGCATGAATTACATTTGCCCTGACCAGCATTTGTCATGGCTCTGGGTAAATAACATTCCTGATAAAATAACAGCCATTTGTCTAAACTTCTTCATCCCATCAACAGGCAAAAGGAAAACTCTTAGAGGGCTAAATATTTGGGATATCACCTAGGGATCTTGGGAGGGTCTTTCAAGAATTGCATGCTATCCATCCGTTTGTAGGTAAAATTCTGCAGACTTAGGTTTTTATTACAGAGGCATGGCAATGATAAGAAACGTGTATAAGAGACTTTTGTGCATCTACGTGTAACTCACACACACTCACTGGAGAAAATTAGCAAGGGTCTTAAAGCGCTTTATTTCTAAAGCTCAGTCACCTTGGTTGTAAATACTGGATGACACTACTGAATAACATAATACATACAAAGCACTTAGCACGATGTCTAAGACATAGCAAGTACTCATTAATTGAAAAAACAAACAAACAACAACAACAACAAAACTTTGAGTAGAAACTCTAGATTGTTTATGGGCAGAGATTTCCCTCCAAGGGTGTGGGGAAAGATTGAGAGGCTTGGTAACTTATCTCACCCTTAAGTACTTTGAAACGGCCTTAAAAATCATTTAATAGGCCCTAAAGGAAAGCACACTGATTATCTTCGCCAGAAAGAGAACCATTCATCCTGATCCCCCCCGAACTCGGCCACCCAACGCGGGTTTCAAAGACTTGCTTTCTTTCAAAAGGAAAATGAAGTCGCAAAGGATGAGAAAAATGTCACAATTAAGGGTGTTCAATAGATTGTGATTTCTGTTTTAAAAAATGATAGGCCCTCTCAAAAAAATCCTTTAAAAAGTTGTTTTAATGTTTACTCATTTTTGAGACAGAGACAGAGACAGAGATGGAGACAGAGCGTGAGCAGGGGAAGGACAGAGAGTGAGGGAGACACAGAATCCGAAGCAGGCTCCAGGCTCCAAGCTCTGAGCTATCAGCACCGAGTCCGACCCGGGGTCTGAACCCAAGAACTATGAGATCACAACCTGAGCTGAAGTCGGACACTCAACCAACTGAGCCACCCAGATGCCCCATTTAAAAAAAAAAAAAAAAGAATTCTTAAGTCACGACTCATAACAATGATTCCTCCATTGGAATGAGCACTCAATCTGCTGCACAGAGAGGGAGCAAAGATCCTGCACAAATAAACTCCAGGAAGCTAATTCTACCAAATTAACTGATCAAATAGATATTGAATCCCCTCCAGGTGGAAAAAGATAAAAAAAAAAACAAAAACAAAAATTAGGCTAGGAACTGGAAGGGTGAAAGGGTATGGAAATGGAGCAAAACAGCCCCACTCTTCCTAGAACTCAGAAGCTGCCAGCCAGAGAGGCAAGCAGGTAAGAGACCAACTCTAATTGCCTTACTTTAAACCCTGCAAATAAAGATGGACCAGAAAGGGAGACGCAAAGGACAACACAGTGCTTCCCTATCTGGCATGAAATTTATCTTGTGAAAAGAACGATTATCTACAGGCTGACTTCTTCCTCCATGACATCAGATCAAGTTTGCTGGAAAGGGCAAGAGAAACCACATCAACCTTTACTCCTTAGCTGTGCTGTGGTTCTAAAAGACACATGGCATTGCACCTGTAAATCAGAACCACAAACTTTAAATGAGCCAGGCTTTCTTCTGATCCCTCTCACTCTCATTCAGACCATGAAAGTAAAATGACAAAGTGGATTTCGGGTTTGCTCAAGACCAGCAGCTATTCATCTTGAGGAATCAACTCTCCATAGCTGGCCCCAAAGCACTGTCCAGGTGTCATTCTCTATTATATTTCAATGTTCAACAACTACACTCTGAGTTCTTGTTCTACCACACATATTAGGTAACATTTATTGTGTGTGTTCAAATTATACTGCAAATATTATGATTTTTAATGGCGTATCAGAAGGGATGAAAGAACATAGCACGATCACATCATGTTTTTGTGTATCGTATTCATTAAGAATCTCCCCATGGTATATTTGCTCTTTCTTTTCTACCTACCTATTCTGCTGATTAAATTACCAATTAAACTTTGAAATGAGTTTCAAAACCATTAAGGTGCTTTTCATGGACTCTTTCTTACTTGTACCTCATTGTTCCAGTATAGTCACCTGTTTTGCTGTAGAAGAGGACGGGTATTAGGAAGGTAGGAACAGGAGCGCCTGGGTGGCTCAGTTAAGCATCTGACTCATGACTCAGGTCATGATCTCACAGTTTTTGAGTTTAAGCCCCATGTTAGGTTCCACATGGACAGTGTAGAGCCTGCTTGGGTCTCTCTCTCTCTCTTTCTCTCTCTCTCCTCTCTCTCCCTCTCTCTCTGCCCCTCCCCACCTCAAGAATAAATACATTTTTAAAAAGTTAAAAAAATGAATATAGGAACAGAAGCAGGACAAGGAGAAAGGTGATTTTCCTTCTGGCACTTAAAAAAAAAAATCAAGGTTGTTGTGAAACAATTGCTTTACAAGCCATGCTATTTACTTGAGAAAATAGAATCAAAATTATTTTATTCCTCATTTAACATATCAAAAGGCAATCTAGTCTCTTTATGTTACAGTTTCATATAAGGAACATTCAGACAGGAATAGGGATAAACCCCTTGTTTTAAGGCCCAAGGAAATAATGGAAAGGAGAAAAAGAAGAGGGGAGTAAAATTCGGTCCGGATTTTCTTCACTCTAGGTCAAAGCCCAGTGAGTGGAGTTGACTAGATGGGCAAATGAAAAAGGGCACTTGGTGCTAGAACATGATGGTTTTCTTTCTTTTTTTTTTTTTTAATTTTTTTTCAACGTTTATTTATTTTTGGGACAGAGAGAGACAGAGCATGAACGGGGGAGGGGCAGAGAGAGAGGGAGACACAGAATCAGAAACAGGCTCCAGGCTCTGAGCCATCAGCCCAGAGCCCGACGCGGGGCTCAAACTCACGGACCGCGAGATCGTGACCTGGCTGAAGTCGGACGCTTAACTGACTGCACCACCCAGGCGCCCCGAACATGATGGTTTTCTAAGCCATTTCCCACTTCAGTTTGAGGACACAGTGTGTCACAAGAGCATGGAGATAGAAGTCCCGAGGCTTAGCATTCCTGAGCCCACTCTTGTTTCTGGTGTGGTAGACCTAAGACTAGAATTTGCTGAGGGTATGACTGGAAGGCTTCCAACAGAGGCACTATAGCAGGAGGAAGGCAGCTTTGTTACTAGGGCTATAAGCAAATCACTGAAGCCAGGTCTTGATGGAGGTCACAGGTAGTCTGCAGAGGTCACAGGCATCTCTCCCAGCGGAGATGACTTAAGTCCGAGTCTGCTGTGAGCACCACCAACTCCAGTGAAGCCAAAAGAGACCTAGTCAACAATACCACCAGCCACCCCCAAAGCCAGCAGTATAAGCTAAAGAGAGAGGAAGAAGGGATGTTACTCAGGAGAGGAGCCAGAGAATTCCATGACCTAAGGACCTCAAAATCTTCTCCACCAAGAGACAGAGAAAGCCATTCCTCTTCACCCACACACCCAGATGCCATATTGGAGGATATCTCAGGGGTAGTGGTACAAAGCAGAGGCTGAACACCTTTTTTCCAGCACATTCTTGAATAAGAGACTGAACACTTCCTAAAGAGACTGTGTGAACTAAAAGATCAGACAGACCTGTTATCTTGACTGGAAATTCACCCACAGTTATATTTTTTCCTTCACTAATTACAGGGTAAAGGACTTGGAAAGAAGAGCGTATTAGTTATAGATTATTTAAAGAAATGACATCTTTTCTGCACATTCAGGTTGTAGCAAGAGTTAAATGCCTTACCCTGCTCTGCTCCAAGCCTCAGTGCAATTCCTTATCTGTGAGAATTAACTGAGTTTGAATTAATCATTTCTTCATCTAACATCTGCCAGATCTCACTTTACTTGAGCATGGACTTTTTTCAGATTTGTACTGCAGACAAGATTTGTATAACAATGTCCCAAACCTACAAACTCTCTGAGGGTATCCTTTCCAGCGATCCTGTAATATTTTGTCTTATTGACTAAATAAACAAACTGAATTTAGAAGCCAAATGGCATTTTTTTCTAATTAAAATGTTTTGTTTCTAAGGTCTAATTTGTGCTGTACTATAGTTCATATTGTGACTCACCTAATTAAGTGGGTCTATGTAAAACTTGTAAACTGGTTTATGATTTTTTAAGTTTATTTATTTATTTTGAGAGACAGAGAGACAGAGAGTGAGCAAGAGGGACAGAGAGAGCGCAGGGGAAGGGTAGAGAGAGGGACAGACAGAATCCTAAGCAGGTTCTGCGCTGTCAGCAAGAAGCCCGACACGGGGCTGGAACCCACGAACTGTGACATCATGACCTGATCTGAGATCAAGAGTCAGATGCTTACACACAGAGAAAGACAGATACCATATGGTTTCACTCTTATGTGGATCCTGAGAAACTTAACAGAAACCCATAGGGGAGGGGAAGGAAAAACAAAAAAAGAGGTTAGAGTGGAAGAGAACCAAAGCATAAGAGACTTTTAAAAACTGAGAACAAACTGAGGATTGATGGGGGGGTGGGAGGGAGGGGACGGTGGGTGATGGGTATTGAGGAGGGCACCTTTTGGGATGAGCACTGGGTGTTGTATGGAAACCAATTTGACAATAAACTTCATATATTGAAAAAAAAAAAGAGTCAGATGCTTAACTGACTGAGCCTCCCAGCCAACCCTAAACTGGTTTATGATATTAAATCTACAAATGATGGTGGAGGACAAAAACTTCATGCTTTGATGACTATAGTAGCTCTCCTATCTGTTGCCCAGTATGCACAAGGTCTCGTATTGTGGTGACAAATCCACAGAACTCAAAACCAATGGTAAGCCAAAACTGTTACCATCTGCGACAGGCAGAATTGAAGATGGCCCCCAAGATTCCCACACTCTGATGTAGGCACCCTGTGGTTCTCCTCATTTTGATGTGAGCAGGACCAGTGACCCCGATAGAATAGTTTTCCCTTGCTTAGGTTACCAATCAGTTGACTTTAAGTTAACCATAAGGGAGATTCTGGATGAACCTGACCAAATCGGGTGGGCCATTTAAAAGGTGAAGCATCGGTGATGGGCTCTCTGGAAGGCCTGGAGAAAGCAAACACCCATGTGTGAGAACAGAGGGGCTCCTGAGAGTGACTCCTGGTAGATAGCCAGCAAGAAAGCTAATGGCATGGACCTGGGGTTAGAGGCAGTGCAATGGTGAGGTGTTACAAAGACACCTGTATTTGCACGCAGTTGCATTTGGTAGATCTGAAAAGGAAGAGGGACAGAGGGCTAGAAAGTCACTACTTTCTAAATACTGTGCATTCCCAACTATGTTTTGATGTTCAATGATGTCTGCATTAGTAAACTACATTCACAGGTGGATTTAACTCCTCTGGGTTTTATTTCACTACAGTTTTGTCAAATTAAAATACTTTTTAAAATGCCTTTGCGTTATAAGAAAACCTGTTCTGGAGAGGAATGTAAATTTATTTCTCACTGTCAGGCTATGCCTAAGATTTATTTTTTTAAGACATAATAGCTGCAGCCATATTTCCCTAGTGATAAAAAGAAATCCCCTTAGTAATCCCTACAAAATCCTAAAGGGCTAAAATGCAATGAAGAGGGTTTCTAATGGTAAGTTATAAATCCTTTTAGAGAACATCTTGGTTTAAAATAATTTCAAAAAAAAAAAAAGAATGCTTAGGAATGGAGTAGTACTATTTAGAAATCCTTCAGCATTATCAAGGACACTCAAAAGGATTTCACATTCAGAGCTGAGAAGATGAAGTTCTATTTGTGACGGTCAGAGGCGGTAAGAAACTAAAAGGTACCAAAGAAACACATCTGTACACTCTCAAATCTTGACAGAAATCCAGGGGGCCATTCATTCCGTCCACCCCAAATTCAGACACTCCTCTACAGCAAGGATCACAGCCAGAGATCTAACCATCTCACAAGCCAACATATTCCTCCGGTGAATTCAAGAGAAATTTAGCTCAGTGTAAATGTTAACCTTTATATAAATTTTACTTTCTGGCACTCCAGAGAATAAGTTCTCTCTCTTCTATCTGGATGTACTTCCAACATTTGATGGTAGCTGCTAGTATTACTAACTATCATAAAATGGATACCAATCGGGCCAGGCATGAAACTTAAAGACATAAAGATCTAAGATGTAAAACTTCAAGACAATGAGAGTGATAAGCACCACTGCAGACTCCAACATCAAGGTCTGCACTGACAGAGGCAGCGTCATTCCCCACAAACGTGTGGTAATTTGGGAAATCATCACCACAAACCAGGGATCTGGACTATCAAGAATAAAATCCTCCCCTCTAAAAAGTGTCATGAATTAACCTGGATATTAAGAAGTCACATTTGATCCCCCTAAATATATAGTTATATTGAAACACACTTTCAGCTGGCATTTTATACTATTAGTATTTTAAACCACTATTAGTATTTTAAAACTATCTGTCCTTCAATGTTGAGAAGATACCCGGAAAGCTACATCTATGTAATTAAATAGAAATGGAAATCTTGAGACCCTTCATTGAGTTTCTACAGTTGGGGCCTGAAAGGCTTGAACGTTTTACATTGAGTTTTGCATTGCTGGAAAATGCAAACGACAAATACTGAGGGATGCAGATTACATCTCCAGGGAACATAGTGTGTAAAGATCCATCTGCCATAATGACCGGAAGACATGGTAGGTGCTTTGGATACTGTTCCTAGAAAGCCATACAAGTACATAGCATTTGCCTTATCATTTCTGAGCTTCATCCACCACTTTGAAAGATATTCATTGTCTTCAAGTCTAAATAACCTTCGAAATAAAAATGATAATGATAATAAAAGCTAATGCAAATGAAGTGATGCAAAGGGTTATGGTGAACATTACAAGAGATAAATGCACTTATCAAAGAATTGTAAGAACGAACTAAATTAATACACATAAAATGTGTGAACTATATACACGATCTTAACTTTTACCAACTCTCCAGTTTTAAAAAAAAATTTTTTTTGAACAGTATTAGACATAGAGAAAATCTATGAATATAGAGCTCCTACTGACTCCACACCCAGTTTCCCCTGTTACGAATATTCTACATTACTTGCCTTAATTACGGATTCCATACTGACATATTATGATTAACTAAAGCCCTAGTTTATTTGCATTTCCTTAGTGTTTTCCTAATGTCCTTTTTCTGTTCTAGCATACCACCCAGGATACATTATATTTGATCATCTTAACTTCTTACGTTCTTTTTGGCTGCGACACTTGGTCAGACTTTCCTTGTTTTTGATGACCTTGACAGTTTTGAGGAGTACTGGTCATATAATTTGTAGAACACCACTCAATTTAGATTTATCTCATGTCTTTCTCATAATTAGACTGAGATTACGGGTTTCGAAGAGGATGACCACAGAGCCCAAGTGTCATTTTCTTTCTTTTTTTTAAGTTTATTTATTTGAGAGAGACAGACACACAGACAGAGAATACCAAGCAGTCTGTGCACTGTCAGCACAGAACCCAATGTGGAATTCGATCCTGTGAAACTTAAGATCATGACCTGAGTCGAAACCAAGAGTCATACGCTCAAATGACTAAGTCACCAGTTTTCCCCCAGTGTCATTTTCATCTTATTACATCAAAGGCACATACTATCGAAATGGCATCACTGATCATGTTAACCTTAATCACCTGGCTGAGGTGCTGTCCGTCAAATTTACCACTTTCAAGTCACCCTTCCCTCCCATCCCCTGTTGTCATATTGCTCATTCTAGAAGGAAGTCACTACTCACAACCTACACGTAGAGTAGTGAGTTGTGCCCTAGATCCTTGAAGGGAGAGCATCTAAACAAATTATTTGGAAGTTTTCTACATGGTAGATCTATTATTTCCCATGTATTTGTGGGTTTAATTATTTGTTTACATCATTATGAACTCATGGGTATTTATCTTAAACTTTGGGTTATAACCCACAACCACTTTATTTTGTTTTTCTGGTTTTGTTTGCTGGGAGCTCTCTCCATTGGTGCCTGTGTCCCTTTGACTCTATTAGTGTGAGGTGTTTACTTTGTGTGTGTGCACATCCTTGCTTTCAGGCATTATAAGATGGCCCAGGCTCATCTTGTATATTTTCTGCCTTAGTCCTTGAATTAGCCATTTCTGCAAGGAGTCCTGGATCCTTTTACTAGATAATACTATTAGCAACCAAGATCTGGATGCTAAGTGTGCTCATTGTTATAGCAAGGGCATTTGTGTGTCTTTATCAACCCAAATATAAACACATTTAACCCATATGTGTTGATACACCTTTATCAACCACAGTGCATGTTTATGTGCCATTTCTTTTACCTCTGGTTTTACAAACTCCACGCATTTCCAAGACTACTTGTCAGTGTTGTTTTTCTCTATTCCTTTCAATGAGGTTGTTTCCTATATTTTAATAAGATTCTTTTTGGTTGTTGTTGTTCTTTTCCTAGTCTACATTCATCTGGGATTCCCTTGACCTCTAAAGGATTTTTTTATTTGCATACATTAAAGTTTATTCTTTTTTCTATAAATTTTAATAGGTTTTGACAAATGCATAGTGTCATGTACCCATAATAACAGTATCACACATCATAGTTTCACTGCCTTAAACAAATCCACTGCTCTTGATCTATTCAACCCTGCCCCATTTTGAATATCTGGCCACAGATGATCTAGAATACCACACAGTAGGAATCACGCATCATGTAGCCTTTCCATAATGGTTTCTTTTGCTTAGCAATATGCATTTAAGTTTACTCTGTGTATTTTCATGACTAGAAAGCTCACTCCTTTTTAAGCCGCATAATATTCCACTGTCTGGGTATGCCATAGTTTGTTTATGCATTCACATACTGAAGCTGTTAAAAACATTTACCTGCAGGTTTCCATGTGGACATCAACTTTTATATCAGTTGGGTAAATACCGAGGAGAATAATGGCTAGATCATATGGTAAGATTATGTTTAACTTTGTAAGAAAGTGTCGAATGGTCTTGGAAAGTGGTTGTACCAATTTTTACTCCCACCAGCAACAAATGAGAATTCTATTTGCTTCACATCCTTGCCAGCAACTGCTCTTGGAAGTTTTTTAGTATTTAAGCCATTCTAATGGCTTGCTATACCTCACTGGGTGTTTGTTTTCCATTCATTTTCTCCCGGAGTCTGTGGTTTTGTCTTTCCATATTCGTAAAATCTGTCACAGAGCAAAAATTCTATTTTTAATAAAGTCTAATTTATCAGTATCTTCTTTGGAGGCTCATGCTTTTAGCACTGTATCTTAAAACTTATCATCAAACCCAACTCAACCTAGATTTTCTCCAACCGTCCAATTTTTAAGAATTATATACTCTTTTTTTTTCTGGCAAAATCGGGAGTGAAAAATAACTGGGCCAAGTTCACATAGCTTGTATGTCAACTCAGGTTGTCTGACGCCCCCCCCCCCCCCATTTTATGATTTTTCAGAACTATCTCATTTGTGTGAAGATTAAATGAGATAATGCATAGAAAGTACTCTGGGCATGTTGGATACAACCTGCCTTTCTATTTATTATTGTTACTTTGTTTTTGCTACTATTAATATTCCTCTTAGAAATGCTTATTACCTAAAGTTTTTTTTAAGTTTATTTATTTATTTTAAGGGGTGGGAGAAGAGGGGCAGAGAGAAAGGGAGACAGAGAATCCCAAGCAGGCTCCTTCCTGTCAGCACAGAGCCCAAGGTGGGGCTCGAATTCACAAACCTGAGCTGAGATCAAGAGCTCGATGCCTAACCAGTTGAGCCACCCAGGCGCCCCAACTACCTTGGGTTTTGATTTCAGTTATAACCACACTAACTCATGGTGAAACCTCTCTGGCATACTGGCCTAAAAACGTACACTGAATTTAAAGGGGCTTTATGGAGCTTTATGTTGCTATGATTAAATAATGCAGAAATCTGAGTTCCCTTCATTTCACAGATCAGCAATAGATACATGTAACCTCTAAGCAAAACTATCACTTTCTTCCTTATTGAGACACTTGAGCTAAGATTGTAGAGAAGTCCCCACTTGCTCTTTGGGGTCTCTCTTTCCTTATCACCTTCAAAAGCAAACATTTGGCATTTATTATTTAAAAGACAGGTGCAAAGAATTCTCTTATGAGTGCAATGAATCACCAAAGATAGTTCGTATATGGGGGGACTGGGAATAGCCTGCAAAGCATGTCAAGAGGGGACAGGGAAGCTGCTGGTAACTTTAAACATTTTTTGATCTCTTGATGTGTGTTAGACACAGTAACAAGAACTGAACATGTATTACGTTACTTAACCTCAGTTACTCTTATTATATTGGAAAACCAGGAAATGGAGACCCAAATAAATGAACTAATTTGCCAAGGGTCACACAGTGAGGCAGAATGGCATCAGGATTTGAATTTGGGTCTCTCTGAACCCAGAACCTTTGCTCTGAAGCACAATGCCCTTCTACCCAATGGAAATCATGCAGTTAGAAGGCTAGACCTTCTAACATGCCAAATTTCTTGCAAAGGGAAAGATCTCATAGCACCTAAGGTTTGGATGGGAGGATTTTGGAAGACTACTCAAAAGGCTGTACTTACCCTATGTGGCCAGGAGAGTGACCAAACATCATAGCTTCTATTTACAGAGCTCAGTTCCTCATCAGTTTAGTAACTAAGCTATGTTGCTCCAAAATGTTTGACTGTATTCTATAAATAACTAGAAAGAATGAGAAGGAGAGACAAAAGCATCTGGACCATATTGAATGCTGAGCTGTCAATGTATGCCAAGGAAAAGACCAATAGCTTAGGTGATCTGTTCTTTCTAACAAGTTAATCCAAGAAATCAATGCTATTATGTTTGACTTGGATAGTCAGAATCAACTGAGAAACAGCTTCAGGACATCCCACTGGTATAGCAGAGTAGGCACATACATACACAACTGATAGTGGGAACAACATGAACTACTTTGAAGTTAACTCTTTTTTATATATAATCATATGTTTTGTGTATAATAATACCCATCTGAGGCAAGGATGGACAAAAATCAAGTACTTTTTTATTGAAGTCAAGGTTGAATTGATTCCATATTGGAAGAATGTGCTAAGGGCTCTTCTAGGTTTAAGCAAAACTTTCTGGTTGACTCCAATGGTAAGAATATTTAAGCTAGACATTCCCTCTGGTTTCACACATTAACCATGGGTATAATTCTTAAACTGGAGATTATTATGCAGAAATGCGTGGTATATGACTTTTCATAATTTACTGATCAAATAACCCTGAACGTGTAAGTTGGGCCTCTTTCTGGCTGGGTGTGAGATTGGTAGAATCCACAGGATCAATTTCCCCTAAGATTTAATATCTCTCATACATCAATATCCTCCCTTGCCTCACCCTGTAGGGAGTCTGGAGGCAGAGGAAGAGAAAGGAAAGTATCACTTGTAGTAAAGACACCCTGATTTCCTTTTGGAATATTACTTCTTCCAAGTACACAGTGTCGAACTACATCAATGAGCTTTCAAGATTTTTAAAGTTAAGGAGAACGAAGCAAAAAGGAAAATAACAAAAGTGGTGAAATCCATTCATTATGGAAGTGAAAACCCGGAGAAAGTGTGAACTAGATCCTATATCTTAAATCATGGCCAGCTAATGACTTCTTTGGGGTTTTGTTGTTGGTTTTTTTTCCCTAAAAATTGTTTTTCCAACATACCCTTCAATTTACCTAGTCTCCTGGCGGTCATCCAATAAATTTATTTTCTACTTACATTAGCTGAGTTGCCTTTTAGTTAACTGACGGCAAAGTATCATAACTGATCATATCACCTAAAAGAATCAGGTACCAAGCGGTACTGAAGTGCAAAGAAAATGGTGGCATCTCTGGGTTTATGTTTTATTTTTTTCTCTGCCTAAAATCGTTTTTATAAATACCACCATTTGGAAGTTATGTCTGTCAAACCCTGAGAACGTTTACTGAAAGAGACTATAGCATATCCTGAGAGCTTCTCAAGATGACAGCTTCCTCTTTGGCCGGAATAGTGGGCTGCAAGCCCATCTAGAGGCTCCGTGTTTACTTCAGCCTTGGGGCTGAGTGTGCACACGCAGAACCAATGAAAGAAAACAAAAAGAAGAATGACAATAATAGCAGGTGAAACTGTCCATCCATTTTCTACCCAGTGGCAAGATTGGTCAACCTAAAACCTAAAGAACATCATGTTGCTTCTCTACTAAAAACCTGTCATTGGCTCAATGGCTGCCATTGCATTTAGAAAGGACCCACAAGGCACCTGTTATTTGGCCTTTTTTTTCCCCCTTCCAATCTCATCTCCTACTCCTCTCCTCCCCACTCACTGTGCTTTAGCCACACTGATCTGTTTCTCAGGCTTGTGACAGCCTGGTTTTCCTGAGTTGAGTCAAGCTACTTGCGACAAAGCCTTCTAAGTTAGTTTCACTTTCTTCAACTTCTGGTAACAGAATCACATTTCTAAGGTAAAACAAATGGAATGTGTTAAATAATAGAAATTTCTTCAAAAATAGGACTTGATAGTAATAGGAGAGATCGTTGCAATTATTTTCTCCCTTTCTTTTTCTCTCAAAACACAAGCCCTCTACAGATCCGGGGCAGCAAAATGAAAAACAAAACAGATGTGTGATGAACTTTGAGGCTTTCAAGGACGCACTTAAGACAAAAATTAAAACTGAGGTACGCGAGTTTAAAAGAGAGGCCCAGAATTTCAGTCACTAAAGGTTTCATGCCTATTACTTGGGACTATGTATTCCTGCATTTCAACCTGATGATACACTAGGTATCAATTTCGGTGGCTCTTACACTTTTTGTTAGAGCTGTATCTGGATTATAAAACCGAAATATTCAGTTCTCCAATATAGCACTCATGAACAACAGAGACAAAAAAAAAAACACCTTAGGGATGTTGCAGTATTTATTGATTCAATGAAAATATTTCGGCGATTTCGAAAAGAAAACATACTACAGCAATTCTGAATCTGGTTAAGAAGCCAGAAGGGACAATAACAACATGATATGCCAGCCTCTTAACTGTCGGTGAGAATCACAGCATTTCTGTGCTGCTTTCCGTTTGCTATGAAACCACATGATCCAGTTTTTGTCTAACAGTTCTCGGAAATTACCACTACGTGGTGGAGTATTCCGGATGGAGGGCTAAACGTGTTCCAGGCTCTGTTTGTGTTCCATTGCCGCCTAACGCCTTTCCATAGAGTTGGTGGTCTCCAACAACGTAAATTGACCATCTCACAGTGTCTGTGTGTCAGGAGGCTGGCACGTTACAGCTGGGTCCTCTGCTCAGGGTCTCTGACAGCTGAAATCAAGGCATTGGCTGCCTGTATCCTCATTTGGGAGCTGGACTAGGCAAAGATCTGATGCCACGCACCCTCAAGTTGGTGGAATTCATTTCCCAGCAGCTGTATGACTGGGGTTCCCCATTTTTTTTTTCTAGATGCTGGTTGAGGACCTCAGCACCCAGAGCTCTCTCTCAGGCCCTATCCATTCGACAGCATAAAAAGGAGGAGGTGAGCCTACAGTTTTGCATTTCTCAGGTTTTTCTGACTGATCATTAGGCTCGCTTTTAAAGGACTCACCTGAGTAGGTAACTCCCAGTCACACTCAAGAGCAGGGGTTCTTCGGGGCACGGACACCAGGAAGGGGGGGGTCTTGGGAGCCACCTTCTAACTTTGGTTACAACAAAGGCATACAGGTTCGTGAGAATTTTGCACAGAAGGCCAGCATGGGCATAGGCACATGCCTGCCACCAGGAGAGCTGCCTTGGTTCTTTTTTTCTGCAGGGAGAGGAACTGCCTGGGCCACTAAACGATGGTGGTTATGGTATTGTTCCGAGAGAACTGAAACAGCTTTATTCTGAAGACAAGAATGTGGCCTTGCTGGGGCTGAGTTCATCTCAAGAGCCAGCCATTCCCTAAATGAAAGCATTCAAATTATTTGAGTAGGTTCTCCTGACCAGTGACTTAACAGTGACTACTAAAGGCGGGGTGCAGAAAGGATTCAGGTATTTTTTCAAAACAACCTGGCTGGCTACACCACTGAGCCAACCCACAGGGTGTGCTCCGACATTTAAATGCATGAGGGGCTCTACTGATGCCAGAAGTCACTGAAATGGAATGACGAGGTTTGTACTGGTGCACGGGTCCCAGGCAGATAGAAGGGATAGCTTACAACATGCACATCCTCTCCACAGCGGTGACTGGCAAATCGTGTCTTACCGTGGACAATGTTGTAAGATTAAAACTAACAATAGTAACTTTCCCTTTTCTTTTCCCATACAACTAAAAATAAAAAAAACAAGCCGGGTTGATATTCAAAGGAATATGGAGCCTATTGTTATTCCATTGATACCTGAAGAAAGCACCTTTCCAAGGGCCAAAATGACAGAATGAGATGGAAGGGTGAGAAAATGAGAGTGTTGCTATTTAGAGGTATGGCTTTGAAGAGACACTTTTTTTCCCTCCCCATTTTCTATAAAATGGGACTCATAAAAGCACCTAATTGGAGAGAGATGATCACCAAATGAGACGTGCATTACGCCTCGGATGCGGTTAAGAGATTAGTAATTACTTCCACTATGGCAAGGGTTAGTACTGTTGGAACAAAAACTTTTCATGGAATTGTTGTTACAAAACTGTGCCAACAAATTGCTTGCTGGTTTCGCAGTTGGTAGTTCTTAAACCTTAGTGTGCATCAGAATCTAGATGCACATAGATGGCTCAACTAAAGAGAGACTACTGGGACCCAGTGTCACAGTTGTGGATCCCAAGCCTGGAGTGGGGCCCCAAGAATTGGCATGACATGCTCATGACCACGGTCTACTCTGTGAAGTTGGCCACTTCAGGAGGGCAACAAGAAAAAGAGGCAATCCAAGCAGTAACGATGTTCTCCTGCACAGTCAACCCTTTAGCACGTGGGCATATTTTTCACTTTTATGAGTTTTTCACAAGGTTTACAGAAATAGTACCTGTTTTAATTAACTGTGACATTTTAACATCATTTAATTTGGAAAACCCCAAGAAAGCACAATGTGTAGGATCTTGGACCCCTGCCTTAAGAATAGGAAAGTTTTAGAAAACCATAAATGTATGGATCTTGATTACCAAGAAGTCACCCTGTATTCGTCAACAGTGAGAAGTATCCTCATTTTTTGCTAATATGGGGCTGAAAACTACCTGTTTTGTAAAAACCATTAATCAGGCAGGTTGGTAACACTCAGGGTAGTCCTTACCAAAGGTAAGGTCCTTGACCTTAAACCTATTACCTATGCATACTATGTACATAACATTTATGGATTTTATTGATGTTAAAGTATGACTGACATGGCCCAGTTTGAAACCACTTGAAAAAAAGAAGTTTTCTTAGGCTCAAAGTAATTAAGGTGACAGAATGTAAAGCAGGAACTGGGGGTTGGGGGTACGTCTCTTGTCTTCACACAGAAAGACCTTACCAGACAACAATACCAATTCAGAGAACAGCAGAGCTTAGAAATAGGAGCATGATTAATGGTGATGTTGAACAATTGGACCCAACTATGCCTGAAACATATTATTTTTTTCCATATATATGAATCAATAAATCGTCTTTTTTTTTTCGTTTAAGCCAATTTAAGTTGATTTTTCTATGTGAGACTGAAAGAGTGCTGGAAATTGTTCTATTTTTATAAAACATGAGTAACTTATTATCAACACATATTTTATAGCATTTCATGACAAATCACAGACAGAGAAAAGAGAAGAAGCCCTAACATTTATTTTAAGACTGCCAACTAGCTTTAATCTGTCATTGGTTGTCATACTACATTTTTTCTAAGAAAATATCATATTCTCTACATTGATAGGGAAGTAAATTCAAATCAGCCATTATGCTACTCCCTTAATAAACGCATACTGTATCTCTTTATTATCTCATAATGTTAGACACAATTTAAAACCTGCTCTAAATTTCTTTACTAGTCAAAGACGGCTGGTTACATCTGTGTACATCTGCAGTTTTTTTTTTTTTTAATTTTTTTTTCAACGTTTATTTATTTTTGGGACAGAGAGAGACAGAGCATGAATGGGGGAGGGGCAGAGAGAGAGGGAGACACAGAATTGGAAACAGGCTCCAGGCTCTGACCCATCAGCCCAGAGCCCGACGCGGGGCTCGAACTCACGGAGTGCGAGATCGTGACCTGGCTGAAGTCGGACGCTTAACCGACTGCGCCACCCAGGCGCCCCTGCAGTTTTAAAATAAAACACAGAACAAAGATTGAAACCACTTAAAATCATCCCAATCTCCACGTGACATGGGGATTGATAAGGAAATTTTAGACCATGCCCTTAGTCATATGGTTGCTGTATCAGGGTGACTATCTTCTTAATTCCACTACAAAAGGATTCCAGTGCATTGTAACCACGCAATGTTTTTGCATGTTTCCAGAAAGCTCGATTTAACCGAAGAGAAAATCTGAACACCACCTAACTTTTCCCCTTTCTCCAGGTTAGTATTTTGCTACCGAACATATTCTTGTTAGTGTGAGCAGGACCAATTCTAGGAATAATTGCTCTTTTTGTCTTTATTCATGCTTAGGTAAACAGTAATTTTATTTTTTCTGGGGCACAGCTTATGATAATTTGTATTTCCGTTATGATCTGTTCCTTTGGAAATTCACATCAGTTACAAATAAATATAGTGGTTTGAAGAAAAGATTATCTAGGGACACTGCCCCATCTCCATGAGTCTAGTGTCAGGCTAAGTTCACCTTTGCCCTCTTATAGCAACGTAGCTGCTCGTTACTGATGGACCTGCCTAGTATGTGATCTCTAAATATCCACCTCTTAACCCATATAGAAAGTGGGACTTGGGAGGGGCGCCTGGGTGGCTCAGTGGGTTGAGCGTCCGACTTCAGCTCAGGTCATGATCTCGCGGTTCATGAGTTCGAGCCCCGCGTCGGGCTCTGTGCTGACAGCTCAGAGCCTGGAGCCTGCTTTGGATTCTGTGTCCCCCTCTCTCTCTGCCCCTCCCCCACTCATGCTCTGTCTCTCTCTGTCTCAGAAATAAATAAACATTAAAAAATTTAAAAAAAAGAAAGAAAGTGGGACTTGGAGATTGTGTGCCTTGTCCTAAGTCAGAAAGCCCTGCTGGACTCCAAGCCCTATGTTCTTTTCCATTTCCTACAGTCCCTTATGGTCATTTACCTCTTCTCAAGGCTTTGAGGCCGAGTCTAGCATATCGCAGTGGCTACTAGCTGTGTAAAGAGCGGCTGTGAAATGAACACAGCCAGAGTCCCGATCCTTGCAATGATTTCCATTGGGTTTATCGACTAAGAGTTTCAGCTCATAAAGCACAAACTCCTGCTATTGAACTGATTTTAATCATCTCAGGAAGATTGTGATGTCTAAAAATCACGCCTATCTTACAGAATAAGTTAAAAATCCTCCTTCACACAATTCTCACACTGCAATGTTATTAAGTCATGGTTCATTTTCTTGGGCTTACCCAAGTTATGGAATCCCCACACATGACATACAAGGTCAGTTTCATCCTGTATGTGCAACTGCAATTGGCCAATCTACTTTATAATTCTATAATAGGATACGATTTACTAAATGGGAAAAGTTATGCTTGAAGTGAAAGGAAAAAAAGGAAGTAGGTTTATAGGGCATCTGGGAGGCCAAATGATACAGTGGGAACAGGCTCTCAACCAGGCAACCGTAGATCTTAGTTATCTCATAGATTAGTCATTAACTCACTGGATGACCTTGAGCAAATCACATTTGCCCGAGCATTTCAGTTTACTCATAAGGGAGTTGGGAAAGTTTACCACTGAAATCAAACTCTATACAGAAAACCTCAAAGAGAGAATGTGGTGGCCATCTGTCCTGAACTGCTCTGGGATTGTTGCTTTTATTTGGTCCTTATTTGCGGGATCTACCTCTTTTTCTCTTCATGTTAGTCCCAGAGGCTGCCAATCCCAGTTGTGCATTTCCTGCCCTGTGATGGTGCATGATTTAAGCTCTTCTATCAGGGTATCTCCGCCTCGAGACACAGTTACTGGTTCAGACATGAGCAGTATCATGAAAGAGAGATAATCAGAATCACTTATTAATTCATATGGATGTAGGGGGACGGAAAAATGGACTCATTTTCTGGGATCTCTAACCATAAGGCCAGGTGAAACTTGGCCTTCTCATGACCATCTTTGCTATGAGATGTACAAGAATTATGCCAAACCAGGGGTGCCTGGTGGCTCAGTCAGTTAAGTGTCCCACTTCGGCTGAGGACATGATCTCATGGTTTGTGGGTTCGAGCCCCGCGTTTGGCTCTGTGCTGACAGCTCGGAACCTGTAGCCTGCTTCGGATTCTGTGTCTTCTTCGCTCTCTGCCCCTCCCCAACTTGTGCTCTGTCTCTCTCTCTCTATCAAAAATAAATACATGTAAAAAAAAAAAAGAATTATGCCATCCCAGATCAAAGTATAGATGAAAACATAACCAGAGAGACAGAATCCAGGTTTTATCATTAGGACTTCTGGATCCAGCTATAACTGAGGTCATATTTACTTTCGTGGACTTTCCAAAACATAATCCAGTAAATTCCCTTTCTTCACTTAAGATAATTTGAATAGCTACTGATTGAATTCTGATTAGTATCTTCAGAAATTGTTATTTAATCTCTAGAACTGAATACTATGCTGTAATTAAGTAGGTGCTCATTATATATGTGTTGATAAAGTATGTGTTATGAAGCGTTCTAGGAAATCTATGTCCAGTATTAAGGTCTACATTGTGAGGATTTTTAAAGACTAATCACTGTTCATTCATTTGTTGAATATTTATTAGACAACTTTTACATGCTAAGCGAGCCCTGAGGATACAGTACTGAACAAAACAGACAAAAACTCCTGTACCCACTGAGCTAACATTCTAGCAGAACTTGAGTTACATTGTATTCAGTCACATGTAACTCAAGTTTCAGAAGCATTCAAGCCACTATATTCAGGAACAATTAAACCAAAAATGAAAAACGAAAATATTTAACTTAACAGATCTCAGTTCTCCAAGTACTTTTCTTTCACGGTGCAGTGAGTTTGCAACAAAGTTTACCATCGAAGCCTGAAGGTACAGTTATTTGTTAAGTTTTTAAACAAGAGCTCTTGCGTGCAGTTTTGACAAAGATATATTTATGCCTTGTCTAATTGTACATTTGTGTAAAATAATTTGGAATAGTTCCTGTCAACCGAAGTTAGATTTAATAACAACCACCTTGCCAGCAATTAAGAAAAAAAGGCACTGACATTTCCTTTTGTATAATTAGATGTTGCCACTGATATGGAGAACAGACACCATGGTCTTGAATTTTGATTGTTGCCTGATGCAATGCTCACTGCGTTCCCCCAACCTCAAAGGAGCTTGTCTTTCTGACTGAACGGTCACAAGAATGTACTAGGTAAAAGTCAGGTAATTCCAAAAGATATACCTGATCTGATGAAAGCATACAATCCATACCACACCCACTTAGTTCTCCTAAATTTTACCTTTTTTGTTGTTGTTAAGAAAAGCCATACAGTATGCAGTCGGAAACATTTTAGCAAGCATAAATGTTCTATTTATGGGCTATGGAATTTTTCATGCACTGTGCTGGCAAACCATTCTAAATAAACCAGAGTGCTGGCAACACCTAACATAGTAGATTATCACACATTTTCTTCAGTTGGTGATTATATATATTCGCCAATTACAGCTGGGGTATAAAGCTTGATTCTAGGCCTTGTAGAAGAAAAAGAGAGGCAACACTTGGTGAATCTGTGATATGTTATCTGATATACTGGGCATCCACTATGCTTTCTTGTCTAGCAGTTCTTTCTACACTTTCTCCTAGTTATGAACTCCTTCTTTGGTCTCTGAAATCCAGTCCATGCCATTGGCTGGAGTTTTCTCTACCTCCCCCAGCCAGAGATTTGGTCCTATGGTTGGAATCAACCTGTATGGCCAGAGTGATAGGTTCAGAGGCTGGCAAATGACCCACACTGAACCAATCAAAGTTCTTCCTAGGAAGGTTCTCAAGAAGATTCAGGGCATGATTGCTCAGCAGGGACTGACGGTGGCCTTCTGGCCCATCTGTAAGATGGACAGGGACACAGTGCTGACAATAGCAATTGGAACGCCTGGTTCCAATCATACAGGAAATGTAACACAGGAAAACAGAAGGAGGAGGAAAGACAAAAGATGGAAATCTGATCATATCATTTTTGCTCCCCCTATGCAACTACATTCTAGGTCTGTCAAAGTATTTGAGGGAATAAATCTCCCTTTGTTTTTTCCCTTACAGTAACATGACCTGCATTTCCTCAGCTAAAAGAATGGTGACTATACGTTGGGAAACAGATGAGTCAATACAAATAAAGACCCACAGAAGTATCATCCAAACTGACTGATTGATTTATACATTGATTGCCTCCAAGATTCATTCACCCGTTCAAATGCATGCAAGGTACCTACTGTGTTCCAGGCACTGGGGGGAACAAAAATAATTAAGACCAAGCCTTCAGGAGTTCACTGTTGAGAGGGAAAGGTATGTGCCAAAAAGCTATTCTGATACAACGTAATGATAGCTTTAGTTGCAGTGTGCAGACAGAATTGAGGGTCTGATGAAAGCATTCTTGGATGCTGAGAAAATTAGGGAATGGTTCCACGAGGCCTCAAGCACAGAACAATGAACTAAACTCAAGTTACCCATTGATATGTGAAATGGGTATTTTGAAGACCTAGGGGTAAGTACTAAGTTACAGAGAACAGAGCAATGTGGGCCTGGCGAGAGCTGCTCACCCATGGATGAGAAGGGCAGGGCCAGGTCCCTCATTCTTGACCAGCTTCCACCTTGCCCTTGTTGGAGGATCGTTTTTTCCCAAAACCTCAGCTCTTTGATGCATGACCCAGCTTCTAAGAATCATAATGTTTCTGAAATCCTATGCATTTCTGGTGCTATTTGAATGACAGGAAGAAAGAAAATATATTTTTTCATCCCGAGTGGCAGAGTCACTTGGGTGCAAGACAGCAGACGCCATCAAAAAACATGTATTGAGGGGCGCCTGGGTGGCGCAGTCGGTTGAGCGTCTGACTTCAGCCAGGTCACGATCTCGCGGTCCGTGAGTTTGAGCCCCGCGTCGGGCTCTGGGCTGATGGCTCAGAGCCTGGAGCCTGTTTCCGATTCTGTGTCTCCCTCTCTCTCTGCCCCTCCCCCGTTCATGCTCTGTCTCTCTCTGTCCCCAAAATAAATAAACGTTGAAAAAAAATAAAAAAAAAAATTTATTGAGCATCTACTACTTCCCAGGAGCAGTGCTAGGAGCTCAAGGCAACACCAAAACAAGCTATGGAGAGCCAGAGGGGGGAATAATCAAGTATTATATGGTAATGACCTCACTGCAAAGTAGAAATCTCTCTGGTTTGAGACATCAAATACAATGTGATCATCCCAGGCATGGTTTGGAGCAACGTTTCTCAGTCTTGGCACTGACATCTGGGACCTGAGGATTTACTGGCGTGTGGGGCTTGCGCAACAAAAGATGTTGTATACCATCTCTGGCCTCCACGCACAACTTCCAGTAGTATCCTCCCTTATGACAACCAAAAATGCCTCCAGACATTGTCAAATCTTCCCTGGGGGGTAAATCACCTCTGGTTGAGGACCCCTGGCCTAAATGGACTGAAGTTGAAAAACGGAAAGATCTTGGGGCACCTGGTGGCTCAGTCGGTTGAGCGTCCGACTTTGGCTCAGGTCATGATCTCGCGGTCTGTGAGTTCAAGCCCCGCGTAGGGCTCTGTGTTGACAGCTAGGAGCCTGGGGCCTGCTTCGAATTCTGTCTCCATCTCTCTCTGCCCCTCCCTCACTCATGGTTTCTCTCTCTCTCTCTCTCTCTCTCTCTCTCTCTGTCAAAAATAAACATTAAAAAAATTTTTTTAATGGATAGATCTTATCTGAAATTCCAGCTAAGACACAGTAATAAGCATCTGTACATAAGAAATTCTCAAACTCTAATTAAAAGTTGGTAAGTCCACATGTTTGTAGTAGTGTGCTGGGACTAGGGGGACTAAATGGGAAGAAGAAGCCTTATGTTGTATCCTCTCAGGGCATAAACTTTCCCCTGGAGAATTGAGAAATAAAGTAAGCAATGTAGTAGTAATTCAAAGCACCCATATTTACATTTAAGCAAATGCACATAAATTCGGTAGAAGCTCAAAAGAACATTTTCAAATGCTACGGGCTATTTCAGGCTACAGCCCCAATCCCTTCAAACACACCCTCGACCTCCTCTGCCATTTTTTTTTTGGGCGTGGGGCACAAGAAACCTAGCCCCAGAAAGTAAATTTGTTTTAAATGTTGCTTCATAATGACCTTTGCCATCAAGATAACATTTAAAAAAGCACATGAAAGCCAGACATAGGTTAGCATACAGGGAACACATCCACTTTAAGCAGGATTATGGAATGGCTGGACTCAAGGAGTGACTATTACTGAGAAATCTGGAAGAAAACAATCACCACTATTCGGTGATGATGTCAATGACAACCCTACCCCTGCAATGAATACGTCATATATGCAAGTCTCTGTATTATGCACTTTCCACGTAAGACCTTACACCCTATGGGACAGCTACTGCTGTCACTGTCATTTTAAAGCAGAGGAAATGAAGTTTTCATACACTGAAGTACTCTGCCCCGAGCTGTATACATAGCATATTAGTTTCCTGGGATTGCCATAACAAAAGACCACATACGAGGTGACTTAACACAACAAATTCATTCTCTCATAGTTCCAGAAGCTAGACGTTGCAATCAACTTGTTGGTAGGACCGTGCTCCTTCTGAGGGCTCTAGGGAAGAATCCTGTAGGCCTCTTTCTAGCTTCTGGCGGTCGCCAACAAGCCTTGTTGTTCCCTGGCTTGTAGCTACATCACTCTACTTTCTGTCTTCTGGCCTTCTTCCTCATATGTGTGTGTCTCACTCCAACTTATCTTCTCCTTATGATACTCTTTACTCAATAAAATCCAGTATGTCCTCGTCTTAATTTGATTTCATCTGCAAAGACTCTATTTCCTAATAAGATCTCACTTAACCGATCCTGGGAGTTAGGACTTCAATGTGTCTTTTTGGGGTGTGGGGCCACAATTCAACGCACTGCCCCAAGGGAAGGACGTAAGCATGTCTCCCACTCAGGATCCATGTACATCCTCTACCTAAAGAGCCCTGTTATGTAACAAGCACTTATTAAGAGACACTGTGTACTAGACAATTTTCTACGTGTGTTCTAGACATTCATTGTGTCAATTCTCCTAAGAGCCCTGAGACCCTAATGCTACTATTATCCCTACTGTACATAAAAGGTATCTGAGGCACAGAGAGTTACAAAACTTAACTGAGGCTTCCAAAGTCTGGCTCTTACTTCCTCTGCCATCCTGACTTCCCCTTTTGCACAATGAATTGTAAATTATAATCAGAATCTCTGGGCCATGATTGGAGGTCACTGCACATAAATAATGTAGCTGCAAAATGCAATAAAGGGATGTCTAGGTACATGAGATACATGGCTGACACCCAACAAAACTTACCCTTTTTATTTTGTTTTTGGTTTTGTTTTTTAGCTTAATTAACACAGAAGATGACTCTTAGTTCTAATCACCTTGTTACCATTTTTAAAAGCAGTATTACTTTCTTAAAGAGAACTTGAAGAGTAAATGTATTGAGTACTACTAAAATCTACTCATGTTTTCCCATTCAAAAGTAATACTTTTGAATTGTTTATTATTCTGTCTTCTTACTCTGTTTTTATTACTTTATTGCTTCTAACTCAACCTCAATCCTGGTTTAAAAAACTATCTCTATTAGCTAAAAATGACAAGCTTGTCTCTTGAAACAGCTTTCATTTCTAATTTTACAATATCTAACTGATTTACTGCATACAAATGTCCTTTATCCCTGAAGAACATCTTAAGTGGATATTATGTGGCAAAAAAAAAAAAATCATACTGCTTGGTCATATGATCTGATTTTTTTGAATGCAGTTTATCTTTGATAATGATAGCACAGCATTTACTGTTTAATCAACTGACATCAAGTCTGCCATTAGAGGATCTGTAGAGATAATTCTTTGGTTAGTCAAATCTTCCCCCCCACCCCTGCCCCCAGAGTGGTTAAAGAGTTCCAATTTGCACAATGGCATAGTCTAAGTGGAGAAAACAAAGGAGACTCCCATTTAATGATACTTTAGCCACCATGGTAGGCTTGATTATCGCTCCCAATGCTTCACTTCCTCTATACGACAGAACTGTACACGCCCTTTGCACATAACTTGGCAGAGAGTCCCCTTACTGGAAGCAGAACATGCATCTGTAACTTACTGACTTTGAGCTTGACCATTTCACTTGCTTTACAGTGGGCACAAGTGATAATATTTCAATTCTAACCCATGGTTTTAAGAGGCATTGCAAGATTCCACCAGCCCCATGAGCTTTAGCCCTCTGCCACAGGAAGAACATACCCCAGATAGACAACAATCTTTCCTAAGCCTCAGAACGAATATACACAAAGCCAATGTGAATCTGAAACAAGAGCCTAAAGTATAGCCCATCCCATCCAAATTCAGCCAAGACCAGCTAAATCACACTGAAAGGCAAACCCATGAACCTATATATAAATATATACAGTCCTAAGAAACTGGGATTCAGATGATTTCTTGTTATACAGCATAAGAACAGAAATCTAATACAGCTACCATATACCACAGATACAGAGGAGATCTATTCTATTTTTTTGCAACCCAGCTCTAAAGCCTAGGTAAGCTGAGAAACTTGGGGAAAACAGAATTTGTGTAAGGAAAATCATATTTTCCTATTGACTCACATAATCATTTCAGAGATGTTTTTGCCTGGGGAAAAATGTTGGCTTCCAAATGATAATGAAAGCCACACTCTCAAGAATGTAGCAGACTCAACAAATAAAACTCTGCCTAAGTCCCTGTCCTTGACAATGCAAGCAACTGTTGAGTATCAATTCATGCTGAGGGAAGAAGGCTCATCGGAAGAAGACATAGTCTGGCTTTTTGTTTTCTTGATGTTTGGTTAAGTTTCAATGGTAAATGTTCTGGTCAACTTTTCTTTCTAGAATACTATTTAACTTGCTGTTCCCTTTATTGACATTTTTAGTAAAATACTTAAGGTAGGACATAATGTTTTGCTATTTCTTTAACTTGACATCTTTAAAAAAAACCTTTTCTTCCCTTGTTAATTTTTTTAAGTTTTTAAAATTTACATCCAAATTATTTAGCGTATAGTGCAACAATAATTTCAGGAGTAGATTCCTTAATGCCCCTTACCCATTTAGCCCACCCCCCCTCCCACAACACCTCCAGTAACCCTCTGTTCCTCAACAAGTACAAAAAGATTGAGATCATACCACGCACATTTTCAGACCACAACGCTATGAAACTCAAAATCAACCACAAGAAAAAATTTGGAAAGGTAACAAATACTCGGAGACTAAAGAACTTCCTACTAAAGAATGAATGGCCTAACCAAGAAGTTAAAGAGGAAATTAAAAAGTTCATGGAAGCCAATGAAAATGCTAACACCACAACCCAAAACCTCTGGGATGCAGGATAGGAGGTCGTAAGAGGAAAGTATATAGCAATCCAGTTCTTCCTAAAGAAGGAAGAAAAGTCTCAGATACACACACTAACCTTACACCTTAAAGAGCTAGAAAAAGAACAGCAAATAAAACCTCAAACCAGTAGAAGACAGGAAATAATAAAGATTAGAGCAGAAATCAATGCTATCAAAACTAAAAAAAACTTTTAATACAAAAATAACTTATGTTTGAATAATAGGGAAGTACCTAAGTAAAAATAAGGTATCTCTCTCTTACCAGATCCTACCTCTCTAGGACTGTAGTTAAGCATGATACATAAAAGGTGCCCGGGTGGCTCAGTCCATTAAGTGTCCAACTTTGGCTCAGGTCATGAGCTCACTGTCCATGAGTTCAAGCCCCACATCAGGCTCTGTGCTGACAGCTCAGAGCCTGGAGCCTGCTTCAGTTTCTTTGTGTACCTCTCTCTCTGCCCCTCCCCCACTCATGCTCTGACTCTCTCCCAAAAATAAACAAACATTAAAAAATCTTTAAAAAAATAGCATGATATGTAAAATGAAGACTTTTCCGGATCCTCTCTTATCCTGACATACACTAACATTTATCTTTTACTCAGGAGTAAGACATAGGTCTTGTGGCTGATTCCTCATACTTACAACACTTCATTGGCTTCTCATTCCCCCCTGGCATAAAGCTCAGCATCTCTAATGAGGCTTAAGAAGCCCTGAATGGTATACCCCCACCTACCATCTAAGCTCATATTCTCTACTGTATTTTGTCCTGTTTGATTTACAGTCATCCTGGACCTCTCTGGGCACATTTCTATACTCTATTCCCTCTGCTCAACTATACCATAGGCCCCACCATCCCTGAGTTAACTTCTTTGTCAAGCTTCAGGTCTCACATGATCCATCATGCCCTTCAGGACCACATCTTTTACCTCTTTAGATGAGATAAAGCCCAGGACTATACACTTTTAGAGTCTCCTTTACTTTCCTACTAAAATATTCATTATAATTTTAGTCACATTTGTTTACTTTTTTCCAGCTTTATCAGAGTATAACTGATCAATAAAACTGCAATGTATTTGAAGGGCACAAAGCGATGATGTGATATATGTGGACACTGTAAAATGATTCCCACAATCAAGTTATTTAACACATCCATCACCTCACAAAGTTACTTTGTTCTTTCTTTTGATACGAATGCTTTAGATATACTCTCAGAACATTTCAAGTATACAATATGGTGTTATTAACGATAGTCATTGTGCTGTATATTAGATCATCAGAACTTACGCATCTCATAACTAAAAGGTGTTTGTCTACTTTTAGTTGTAGTGATCTCCACGAGAATAGAAGCTGTGTTGCTTATTCCCTTATAGCCCCCGCATAGGGCACAGAGTAGTCACTCAAAAGTTGTCGGACTAGAGCGACACAATTCTCATAGCTCAGAAGACAAGTACTTAAGAATTAAAGCTAATGACACATTTATGCAAGGCTCTGGGAACAAAAGGGAGACCAAAGCAAAGGAGAGAAACCTAAAACATGGAAGGAAGCCCTGCATTGAGAATTCACCTAATGGTTGAATCAGGAGGAAGCATGTAATTCATTCACTATGACTAAGGAGATTACTCCAATACCATCAGGTCAGGTCCTAGATAATGACTACATCAATCAGGACCCCTAAATTGCCCATGGTGAAAACCAATTGCCCATTATCATCTGGCTTAGGGACCTATGAGTATTTGCCTCAAAGCTGCACGGCCTAAAGTTTACCTGTCATGTTGGGACCTTAAGCCAAGTAGGCTTTGGTAGGCTTTCATTCTACGGCCTTCGCTGTAATAAAAAAAAAAAATTAATTAAAAAAAAAAACCTGTGGCAACTACAGAATTAGGCTGAGCTGATGAATCAAGTCCAACTTACTAATATGGAACTTGACCTAACTATAGCGTTCCCTCAAATACTTTTGCTCTGTCAGTTCTACAAGTAACAACACCAAAGCCAAATGAACAAACACGCAAAGACAAGAATAACTGGGTACAATTTCAGTTTTGCATCTTTAGTGAAGCCACAAGTTTCAACTTCAATTTACCCGTGAATGTAATTCACTCTCTTTTGACAATAACCATGGTTTTTCACTGCTTGAACAGGATTAATAAATACTTCCATGATGACAGTCCTAGGTGTCTTGGGGAAATGCTTTTAAGGTCTAAATTAATGACACATGCTACCTTGACTATGTACTCAGCTCTTTGTCGAGTTGTTGGCGATTCTGTAGGAAGGACATTAAACGAGAAAGTACATCATATGGATTAAAAGTGTTGTACTGTGTTTGCCACTGAGTTTAACAAAACAACAGAACAGAACAAAACAAACAAGATAGACACGCTATATATTAGTCATAAAACATTCACTAGCCTTTTCTCTAAATGTAGTGTCAAGACCACTTACGTGCGATTTCCTCTGGGGCATATTTGAAGTTCACATCTCAGGCTGGCTGAATCCAAATTTCTGAATTCAACCTGCTATGCAGATGAGCATTTAAGACCTCAAAAACATGAGGATTGCAATATGGGGGCAACACCTACAAGTACTAGGATGTCAATATGAAGTGAGAGGTGTTTGTTAAAATTGTGCCTTGGGACAGACACTCTATTTATTGTATTTGAACTCTGGTCTCTCAAAGTTCATACTACCTTGTTTGAGGAAGCCCCAGATACATATTATATTAGGAATAAATAAAAAGTTTATATTTCTCTGGTTCAAAAAGATACATCAAAAATATCTATTCACAGCTCCTGTGGTGAATTTCCTATTCTGTTCTCACTAACCCCTTCCAACTCACTTAAGGTGACAGACTTTAAGCGCATGCTTTTCCCACCTCACTATTTTGTCTTCAGGAAAAAAAAAAACCTCCTAATATCAAGTTGAGATGCCTGAGTGGCAGAATCTTCAGGAAATATTTGCAAATGTCTTTCCTAATGACGTGCGGGTATCACCGAAAGCTTATCCAAAGGAAGGCCAGCCTCCCCCTATCAGAAAGACTGCCAAGCTGTAATGTAGTGAATCTCAGATAAGCTATGATCTAATTAATCATTTCTTTCACTCCAGTACAATGTAGCCATAAAAGAAGCTTTTGGTGACCGACAATGAATAATAAAGGGGAAAAAAAATGACAAACATTAGAATTTGTTAGTATCTCTCTGACACCATTCAGAGGAGAGAGCAGGCTGATTCCACATAATAGCAGTTCTTTTGACAGAATGTCCTTCAAGTGGAGGAAGAATTCATCCAGTTCCTGGACCCTGATATAAACATCTATGAACTTCACCAGCTTCCTTTGTTCTAATTCTTTCTCACCGAGCAATCTTCTCTTCCGTAAATGGGTCTCCAAAGTCCACTCACATGCCAGGAGAAACTCCCACAGCAGATGACCAAGAACACCAATGATGCCAGTAAGAATTACAGAATTGACAAGAACAAGAGCTAGGGCAACTCCCTTTGTGCCAGGCCCTTGTCCTACAGTGTCTCATTTCATATTCAAAGCTTCTCTATGAGGGAGGTCTCATTACTGCTCTCATTTTAGATATGAAGCAACTGAGGCTTAGAGAGATCAAACAATTTGAATGAAGGGAACAGCTACATAATAATTAAGTGGACAAGACATCATTGAGGCTCTTTTTATCTGAATATAAAACATAACTTCTGTAATTTTGTTTTCTTTCTCTTAATAGAGCACCTTTTGTTGGCTTAATTTGTGAACTTCTAAAGGGTGAGTGCTAGAAGTGAGAAGCTCTCAATGAGGCCTTGGAATCAGAGTTTGGGGCAAGGCTGTGAGTGGGCAGCCATATTTAAATATACAAAAGGCTAACTGAAATGGGTTGCCAACCCAGAGTTGATATTTAAACTGGGAGTATAAAGCCCAGAATGTATGAAATAGAGTTAACAAGAACAGGTGCAGGGGTGATGATATTAAAGGTCATTGTGAAGCAACATTTGAAACAAATGTATTTTCTGGGGCTAGATTTCTTACCCCCACCCCGCCAAAAATAGCATATGGGTGAGAATGCTAAATTAAAAGAGCCAAGGATGAGACACACAGTGCTAGTTACTTTCTAGTACATAATTCTTCTTTCACTGAATTTCTTCTTTCACTGAAGCATCTTTTACTGAGCACCTACCATGTGCCTAGCCATTTGAATACAATGATGTATTCAAATCCCACCTTCATACAACTTGCATTCCACAATTTTACATTCCAAGAGTTTAGGTCATGCTCCATGGGTTTCAACTGGTGCAAACAAGCCCCTGAGAATATAATCACTCATGGTGATCCAACTTGAGAGTCTGACTGCCCAAAATTGATGACCACAGCCTAGATCTAGAAAGACTTGAACATGGTCATAAGCCCTCCTTATTCCATGGCACACACCTGGTCCCTCATCTATTAAGGAAATAGAAATGGCAGGCCACAAAGAATATACTTCATCAAAATTGCACTGATTAATAAAAATTAACTGAAACAATCATCATTTAAAATGGTGCAGTGTCAAAATGTCATCTTTCCTTACTCATCCGTGGTTCTATCCTCAGTGCCAAGAAGAATGGAATTAAGAGTTAAGAAAAGCTACTGTCCTTTCTCTCTAAAGCACTTAATACTTCATGGAAACACAAAGACTTCACTGAAAGAGCCAGTGTTGCTTCTGTAAACATTAACACAGATATAACAGATACTAGTTTCCAATGGCCTTATAGAAAAATATTTAGAGCAATTCCAATCCATTAAAAATTACGCCTTAAAGCCAAATGACTATTTAAAATAATTAACTGAGCACTGATAGGGGAAATCACATTGCAAAGTTGCTCTTACCAATGTTCAGGAAAATTGGGCAGCATGGAATTTGTAGGTTGTTACTGAGGATTTTTCAACAAGCAAAAAAGTAGACTTGACTGCTTCAAAGGTAAAATTTTCTGTTAAGTTTATAACCAAGCAAGCAAACACCCGTAAGACAATTAGAAAGCAATCTACAGAAAAGACTATGCAACACAGATGAGAAAAGTCTTATATGCAGAATATAAAATGACTGCTCCCAATCAAGAAGACGAAGCTAGACAATACGGTAGAAAATGGGCAAGAAATGTGAACAGAAACAGCAAGCTCACAAAACAGAATATCCCAAAGGCCAATAACTCATGAACAAGAGTTCAACTTCATTAGGAATTAATGAAATGCAATTAAAGGCAAAATGCCACCGCACCACTCACCAAAATGGCCAAAAAAAAAAAAAAAAAAAAAAAAAGAAAGAAAAAGACTGGCAGAACCCAGAATGAAATGCTGGCAAGAATGCCCGGCCCAAAGGGTTATATGCTGCTCCTGGCATAAATATAAATGTGTCTAACATGTTGAAAAACTGACTGGTATTTTCTACTAAAGCTAAACAAATGCTTTGCATAGAATGACCCCCAAATCCCACACCTAAGTATGTACCCAACAGCAATACGGGCTTCCAGAACACAAAAAGTTCGTGGCATCATTACTTATAATGGCTCCAAACTGAAATTCACTACTACAGAGGATTTATAAAAATGGTCCTGCAATTCTACCCTGCAGTGATGAACTATACCACTTAACATAGTTAATTTCACAAACATACTACGGCACAAATAGGACCACAGAGTAGCAGTCCATCACCAGAAGTTCACAAATGAACAAAACCAGTCTGTAGGGTTGTAAGTGAGAATTGTACCTTCGTCAGAAGTAGAGGTAAATAGGAGGGACATGAGAAAGGCTCCTGAGTCACTGATAATGTTCTACTTAAGGCTCTAATGTGTTCATTTGGTGACGATACATCAAGCTCTACACGGATAATTTGCACACTTCTTTGTGTGTGATACTTCTATAAATAAAAATTTTAAAGATACTTTGAAGAGCTGCTTATTATACACAGAAAAGGATTTCAAATTATTTGGGAAAGTAGACCAAGAAGCAATGCTCATGTTTTATTTTTTATCCACACTCAAAAATGATAAGTGAGATGAATTGAGCATGCGACTCAGGGCTTCATTATTGCACAGATATTCCTAATTTCCATAAAAGTTTGGCCTGAAACAGAGTGATAACCTAATGATGGGATGGGTATCTAGGAAAACTGGCCTGAGTCATTGTCTGAACAAGTTCCACATGTTTTCAAAAATCTGTTCATTACCCACAGAGGAAAGAAAGATCATTTTTAGGAGTGTATTTTATGGACTAGATATACTGGTCATTTTAAGGGGCCAATTCCTAGCAAGATGGGAAATTAGCATGCCATTCCCCAAAGTTTGAGCTTTCCCAGCAACTTAATGCAATTCAATATATCCTGAGCACTTAGTAAAAACTCTGCCACACACTACATTTGATAAATGAATTAATGAACTGGAGACAGCAGGAAAGACAAGGAGAAAAGTAGGGGAAAAGGGAAGGGAAAAGAGAGGGAGAAAGGGGGGGGGGGGGAAAGAGGGAAGGAAAGAGCCCAGGCAGATTAAGTGTCTGCATGAAGAAGGGTTAATAGAAGGGTGGAGTCACCAACAGAGGCACCAACAATCCTTCCTAGCTCCAAGTGGGGATAAGACAAGGATTCTTCTCAGCAATGGAGATCTGACTCAGAGTACAACATGTAAAATATACAACCTGAATTGCATTGGTTAAATGGAGTAATGAGAATGCAGAACTCTGCTCTTAGTAACTGATGCCACCAGACTTCTTAGAAGCATATCTGAAACATGGAAATATCAATCAATTGCCAATTCAAAAGCATATTTTCCTTCAGTAAGAGAAAGAAATAAATGCATTAAGTGTATGATTTTTAACTGTAAAAATGCATGTGTTGGAGGCCACTAGATGCCACACTACAAACACCAGGAATTTGTCCACTTACTAACATACATTTATGGTGCACTACTATGTGCCCGTCCCTATGGCAGGGATGAGGGGTAGGACAGTGAAAGAAAGTAAACAAAAGCTTAGGATCTGCACTCATATCCTAGTCAAAGAGGCTTTACCCCAACGGTCTATTATTATAATGAGAGGCAGCTGCATTACGCTGGAGAGCGCAAAATCACACTTGAATATTGAAAACAGAACACGAGAACTCAAAGGCATTTTCAACTTGCTGCTTTGGCTTCGGGCTTTTCTGGATACTCGGTGGACAAGTTAGGGAAGCATACTATGAACTCTTTAAAAGCCCTCCAACAGTTTCTAATTGCTCTTAGGACAGAATTCAAAATCTTTATGATTTAAAATAACTATTCCCAAAGAGTGGGAAATGTATTACAGAAGACTCTCAAGATGATTGTGGATAGTACTCCAAAGGGGCGGTACATGGCTGAGGCACTAAATAACCATGACTGCACGATGAGAAAGTTTATCAATTTTCTTATAAGAAGAAAGTTTCATACTGGCGCTAGGCTAGCTTTACCTCCTTCCTAAGACCGGCTCCCCTCCCTTTTTGACAAAGAACAGGCTTAGTATCCTCAGAGGGCAGCAATTCTGACTTCGCATTTAACAATCTAATTTTGTTTCAGTTTGGTTCATTTAGAAAGTGGCCTCCTAAATATGTTAGATAGCAGTGTGAAGTCTTTCTTTAAAACAAAGGCTTTTGATTGTTTGTATTTATTTATTTATTTATTTATTTATTTATTTATTTATTTATAATCTTTACTTATTTTTGAAAGAGAGACATAGTGTGAGCAGGGGAGGAGCAGAGAGAGAGGGAGACACAGCATTGGAAGCAGGCTCCAGGCTCTGAGCTGTCAGCACGGAGCCGGACGTGGGGCTTGAACTCACCAACCGCGAGATCATGACCTGAGCTGAAGTCAGATGCTCAACTTTCTGAGCCACCCAGGCGTCCCGAAAACAAATGCATTTAAGGAAAGAAATGAATAGATGCAGAGCCTCATATTCAGGAATTAACAGTACAAGCGTACTCAAGTGGAACAAAATCATAAAAGCGGTATCAAAGTACTGAAGACAGCTGAACACAAGTTTATACTGTCCTGTAGTTTCCACCTTCATCCAGCCCCTTCTATGCCACAGTCCTCCATTCCATTTTCCAGCCATTAACACTTTCTGTGTTTCAAATCCACCCTGTTTTATTGACTCCGGGCCCACGCATAGGATTGTCTCCATTTGCTAGTCTCCCATCTCTGTATCTTCCCTTCCTTGCCTGCCCTTGGCTGGCTCCTATACAGCCTTCAAGGCCCTTCAAATGCTACGTCTTCAGGGGTGCCCTTGCTGCTGCTCCAACACAGATTAGTTTAAGTGCATGTGTGCTGTGTATTCAGTTGTCTGTGATCCCTAACAGCCTGGCAGCTATGCGAGAAAGTGTTTGGGCCAAGTTCCTATCACATATTGTAGTTAAATATTTATCAAGTTGATGAGTGGGGGGGAAGAAGCATCCCAAACAGGAAATTGAATTTATACCACTGGTTATTCAAATGAAGATTGCAGAATGATTTCCTGGGCGCTGGTGTAAAACACACTTCCCCAGGCTTCCACCTTTGAGAATCTGCTGTATCACACTAGGTTCAGGAACCAACATTTTTTACAAGTAAAATAGTCATCCATACATTACTTTGAGAAAGATTAAGTGTGTACGTATGACAGGCAATATCCTTTGGACCCATTATCTTTCTTTTGCTAGAACAATTCCACACAAGTGAGTAGTTTATCTTTGCTCATTTACTCAAACCCAATATTTATTCAACACCTGCTTTGTCGAGATCATCAATAGTACCCATTTAGAGACAGAAGCAAAGACATTGCCCAAATACATTTGTAACATTTCTGCTTATTTTATTGGGGTGTGATTTTTATGCACACGCTCACACACACACACACACACGTGTGTGCACAGAGCTTATCTTAAATGTGAAAAATATGTTGGTATACCTTCTAGCCACAGCGTTTCCAAAATAGGAGTTCTAATAATTTCCTAAGCCTCCAACCCTGCAAGGCCATCAAATCTGTTATTTGCTTTTGTGTAGGATTTAGGCTGAGATTGCTGTCATGTTATCTTGTAGAAGTGATTTATTTCATCACCATATCCATCTTCTGTCAATCATCTGAGTTATAAATGTTAGCATCAACTCAGTCATTTGATTCCTTATTCACAGAAATTCATAGAAAAGTTCAAGGAGAACATGGTACAGGAGGTACTTTTTGCTGTCCAGGTCCCTTCTGAGGCATACAAATGTAAAATGCCACATTGACATCGTGGAGACAAGGAGCTTAATGTTAGTGTTTGGATAAGACGTTTGAGTTTATTGTTCAGGTTACGGATTAGGAGCAATTACATTAAACTGTGATGAAGGACAGTATCTTTTTGAGTATATTAGCTCTGCATTACAGAAGACCAGGGTTAGCTCATTATCCCTCATTGTGGTTATCTCTGAAGCACACGGAATTATATTACACATTTGTGTATTCATTCTCCCTGACATGTTAACTACAGTTATGACTGTTCGGTATGCATGGATTCCCATTCTCTGAGCAAAATGAAAACTAGAGAACTGACTCCGATCTACATAAAATGTGCTTAGTAGCAAATATGCTATCTTAATCCCTTGTATTACCAAAGTGGGTTTGGAATCACCACAAAGGAAATGAAATAATGGCCAGTACTTACATTCAAAAGTGATGCATGATTAAAAAGCTATGTTTTAAGTGGACTGCGTAAGTGGTGGAATGATCAAACAACCTTGTCTCTCGTGGCTGAGGGCAGCTAATAAATAGTCACTAAACATAAACAGGATCCAATAGACTCTTCCCGAATCATAACAGTTCCAATCTGAAAGTCTTCATTATATCGAAACTATAGTTCATTCTCAAAATGGGAACTTGACCAAGCTATTAATATGCACCTCACTTTATACCTCACTTGAGACAATGTATCTGAGACATAATAAGTTGCTGGAGTGTTCTAATGCATGATAATGCATGTCTTCTAGTTCATTATTTCCTGATGTTATGACATTGCTGTCCAATCCTGGAACATAATGAGGAGCTGGAGATCTTATATTATCACTTAATGAAGCCCAATTAAGCATCATTAACCTTTGATCTACTTTGCATGCTTAATGGACAATGAGTGGTCCTGGGAAAACTTTAAAAGGTGAACTTGGGCAAGATTAGTCAATGGACTTTTTGAAGAGTGAAAGCTGTCTCAGATTACCATTTTCACCAAAAGCAAGGTGATGCTACTGATTGATAATAAAACTACATACACATCCTTCAGGTCAAATGTATTGAATATAGCAAGGATTTTATAATGGGATAATTATTTAGGAGAGTTTATTAATACAAGAGGTAACAGAAATGTGATTTTGATGATTTGCATTATTAACATGTTATCTATTAACTGCTTGAACCTAGATACAAATTATATTTATTTTTATTTTCAACTAAATCTAAGTGATATTTATCACCATCAGATGCGTAAAATGAAAATGTTTATAAAACATGATTATCAAGTAAGAAAATAAATTGGCCCACACTGCTAATAAATGTATGTAATGCATAAAGTACTATGTTTTATGTAAGGTTCACAGGAGTGCAAGGTTTATACCAAGAAATGGTGTAAGGGCTACAAGAGATTACATTACAACACACAGTGAAGTATGTCTGTGTGAGTATCATTAAGCCCTTTAAAAGGATGTTTCAGGGGCGCCTGGGTGGCGCAGTCGGTTAAGCGTCCGACTTCAGCCAGGTCACGATCTCACGGTCCGTGAGTTCGAGCCCCGCGTCAGGCTCTGGGCTGATGGCTCAGAGCCTGGAGCCTGTTTCCGATTCTGTGTCTCCCTCTCTCTCTGCCCCTCCCCCATTCATGCTCTGTCTCTCTCTGTCCCAAAAATAAATAAAAAACATTGAAAAAAAATTAAAAAAAATAATAAATAAAAGGATGTTTCAGGTTAATCTGAAAAATTCAGTATGATACAGAAGTAGGAGAATTAAGACATGACAGGGGTACAAGTTGGAGCAACAACATAGCATTCATCATTCCGAAATCTCAGGTCTATATTTGAGTATGTTAACCCGTCAAAATAGTTTTGAATAAAATACTATTGCACTGTTTGTAGCCCTTAAAGCCTAAATATTATAATCTCAGAAGCTAAAGGTACCATGCATTGCACTCCATGTCTTATCAACTTTTATCTCGAAACGGAACACAATTACTGGTCCCATCTGGAGGCTTTTACAAAGCTTCTGAATACAGAAATGCACAGAATCCTGTTTTCCAACTGACAAAGAGGAACCCACTACGGGTTATACAGTGACACTGAGTAACCCACTAAGCGTTATACAGCTTATTATCAAAGAATCATATTCTGATTAGTGAGTACAGGGTCTTTGCCCTGTCCTGCTTCTTTTTTAACTTAGATTTCATCCTACTCTACAGATGAGGGAATTGTAACCACTGCTCTTCACCCCATGCTTACTGATAGGAGCCCATGCATGTGTCTGGAGTTTCATAGAGTCTCCTGTAGGAGTCTGATAGTCTGAGAACTTAGTATAGTCAATAGTATTCAACCTTTTTGAATTCGAGACCTACAGAGTATTCGAGATAATCAGAATATTCGGAAGAACATTTGAAGGGGCTTCAGAGAAAATCTACTCAAACAATACTGATGTAATATTATACAAGTGACATTTCTGTGTTAACAGTCTCATGGGACAGTTAACGTACCATTGGCAACCTTTATTTCATAGCAACTGAGTACTTCTAATGTCAGTCATTATGCTAAAACTATAGTTATGAGATTAAAAAAATCACTGGTTTGATTTTTATCATCACAAGGAGATTTTCTTTAATATTATTTTTGAGAGAGAGAAAAAGTGCAAGCAGGGGTGAGGAGTAGAGTGAGAGGGAGAAAGACAAAGAGAATCTTTTTTTTTAACGTTTATTACTTTTTTGACAGAGAGAGACACACATAGAAAACAAGTGGGGGAAGGGCAAAGGGCAAAGAGAGAGACAGACAGACATAGAATCTGAAGCTGGATCTGTGCTGACAGCACAGAGCCCGACATGGGGCTCCAACACCTGAACCGCGAGATCATAATCTGTGCCAAAGTCAGACACTTAGCCAACTGAGCCACTCAGATGCCCCATGAGAGATAGAGAATCTTAAGCAGACCTCATGCTCAGCACGAAGCCTGGAAGGGGCTCAATCCCACAATCCTCAGATCATGACCTGAGTTGCAATCAACCAACATGCTCAACCAACTGAGCCATCCAGGTGCCCCCAAGATAAGTTTCTTGTATGGGTTACTCAAAGCACCATTTTTCTCTGAAGTGATATGATATATTATTTATCTATTGCTGCTTAACACATCACTCTGAATGTCAGCAGCCTAACACAACATAGTTTCTGGAGGTCAGGAATCTGGGTATAGCTTATCTGGTCCTCTGTTTCAGGGTCTCTCAGGCTACAACCAACGGATCAGCCAGGGTTGTGGCTTTATCTTAAGACTCAACCAGTGAAGGATTTGCTTCCACATTCACCAGTGTGGTTGCTGGCAGGATTCAGTTCCTTATGGGGCATTGGATTGAGGGCCTTAATTCTTAACTGGCTCTTGGCCACAGGTCACTCTTGCTTCCCTACTCAGTGTGCCTCATCACGCCAGCAGCTTGCTTCATGCAAGTAAGCAGGCTAAGAAGGCAAGACAGAAAATGCCAGCAAGATGGAGGTCATATCCTTTAATAACCTACCTTAGAAGATCCCATCAATTTTGTCAAATTTGTGTGTGTGTGTATGTGTGTGTGTGTGTGTGTGTGTGTGTGTGTGTGTGTGTGTGTTTCAGAAGACAATTACTAGCTCCAGCCCACCACAAAGGGAGGGGATCACACAAAGTCCTAACAACTAGGAGCAGGCTATCATTGGGGGGTCATTTAAAAGCTGCCTACCACATAGGTGATGTTTGTGTTTTCTTTTTTTTTTTTAATGTTTATGTATTTTTGAGAGAGAGAGAGAGAGAGAGAGAGAGAGAGAGAGTGCCAACAGCAGGAGGGGCAAAGAGACAGAGATTCAGAATCCTAAGCAGGCTCCAGGCTGAGCTGTCATCACAGAGCCCATCGCGGGGCTTGAACTCACGGAACATGAGATCATGACCTGAGCTGAAGTCAGTCACCCAACCAACAGAGACACCTAGGCGCCCCAGGGATGTTAGTGTTCCAATGATCACACACTTGAAAGGCTACAGGGATCCAGCAAGGACTGTAAGCAACTAAAGCATGTCAGATGCTAAGAGAAATAATGCAGAGATCCTGGCAAACCAGGGGCATGTGCCTCCTCTTTGAGGGGGAAAAAAACACTATAGCTCCTGCTGATTTGGGCCAAGCAGGAATGAGGGCCCCCTTTTGCCAACTGACTAATTTTTCAAGGGACACTGTGAGTCCTAGTTTCTGTCTTAAATTATCTGAATTTCAAGTGTGGCGACAACACAGGTTGGCCAAAGAAAACTTGCTTATAGGTTCTTGTTCAGTATCCTAGCCATCTCTTACATGGCTCCTCTGCCATTTCAACTTACAACCTGCCTAGCTCAAAGTGAGGCTCAGAGTGATAATTAAAACACTCTATGTTCTCCGTTCTAGGCAGGAACAAATCTTAACCGGGTATCAAAATGTGATGTGCACTAGCTGACTTGCCTATATTGGTTATCCATGGTTGATGATTTATTTGCATTCACATAAACATATAAATGAATGGGTGGGGTAGATGAGGGACATACAGAAGGCCGTCCTCCCAAATGTGAAGAGTATGTATTTAAGCCAGATTGCCTTACTTGACTTAAAACACAATTCAAGAGAAAGGATGTTCTACTTTACAGATATATATCATCCAACTCATTTAGTTGATAACTAATGCATGAAAAAAAAAACCTCCAGCATTGTTGGGGTACAGCAAGAAGAGAAAGATTAGTTGGTGTTACTTTGGAAACTTTACAGAGAAAACATTTTCAGTGTTCTCCAGGGACAGAGTTGCAAATAAGAAGTCCTTGAATAGAGTACTAGATAAGTGCCTGTTATTACATTATTATTTAATAATTCAGCAACACATGGAGTGCAAAAAAAGAAAGCCCTCAATTCAATTTTTACAACTTCAGTTTCTCTAGAAACACGTGCCAAACTAAAATGAGGAAAAAAGAGGGATGAACCAAAAAAGCAGAAAAACCATAGTGTGAAACAAAAAATCGAATGAGACTCCCACATTCAGTCTGTGATCCTTATGCACTCAAATTAAATTATGAAGGTCATATAGTAGTATCATATTGTACGATGCTTAAAAATATTTTCCACCTAGAGAGGAGAAAAATCAAAGAAATAGGCTGATCTGGTACATGTCCTGGAATTTTAAATTTTTAAAAATACCCGAAGTGGTGTTTTTGTGCAAAGAAAATAAGGAGATGGAAACTATAGTTTTTCTGGAAGTAAGTTATGACCTAACGAAAATATGAATGATGAGGTGAGTTTCAAAACAACAGTAAATGCAATCGTGAGTGGTTCTGCAATAAAAAGCTACTCTTAGTTACCAAGTAAGTGCCTTCTGAGCACTCCTTCCCCCACTCCCTGATCCATGGACAATGAAAACATCTAACATCCCAAAGTGTAACAGCTACAAAATAGCCCCAGATAGGGAAGTTTGGAAATTTCCCCTATGATCAGTAAGGAGGAAGCCTGGGGAGACACTGGTGATTTTCTTCGAGCCATACTTGATAGGGCAACTTGAAGCACCTCCTTAAATCTCAACCTTACGACACGAGGTCTTCTAGAGCTCCTGTCTACATTCTAAATGGAATCTAAGATTCTCACAAGGGTTACCAAGCCCAGTACTACCTAGCTTTTGTTTTCTTCTTTAAGCTCATCTAATGATTCTACCTCATCTTCCTTATGGTCCAGCCACCGGCCTTCTTTCAGATCCTCGTGCGTACCAAGTTTTTTCTACATCAAGGCATACACAGCTGCTGCTTCTCCAATAGGAATACTTTTCCCTGAGCTGGTCTTCCAAATACTCCTTGTTCCTCAGTTATTAGGTTCATAAACAATGCTTGCTAGAAACCTTCCCTGAATGCTCTGAAATTAACTAGCATGCCCCTCTCCCCATTGTTGATTTCCAACCTCAACTTTGGTTTGCGTCTTTCCGAACACCTCTTATAATTCATGATCGTGTATCTGATTGCATCCTTTCCACCAGAGGGTTAACTAAATGACCAAGAGACTCTACCTATTCTGGTCACCATTGTACCGTTTTCAGCACATGAAAACAATTGACAGGTGTGACACAGGAGTGAGTGAATGAATAAATAAATGGCAAATTGAAAAGCCTTTCTGGTTAGGCCACCGCATTGCTTAACCGTAGTAATTACCACATACCAGACACTGTGCTTTGCAGGATTATCTTTTTGATTTTTATAATAATCCTCTGAAGTAGCTACTATAATCACCATGATATTTTAGGAAGAGAAACAGAAGCTCAAAAGTCTGAAGTTATTTGCCCAAAGCCCAGACAGATAGTAAAGGGAGCGGTAACAGTGTTTGAATCCAGTTCTGTCTGACCCAGGAGTTCCAGCTTGTAACTATTACACACACCATTAATATTAAATCCCTTGTTGAAAATCAGGAGTTCCTAATTATTTATACGGGGACTACATTTTAGATAACGGCCTAAAACCACATTTAAATGTGTACCCAAGATGACAATGTATCTAATCACAAATTGACTATAATAGGAGTTCACTCTTATTATATTCTTGATTACTACGGCTACAAGTCTCAGGATGGCAAGTTTCTCTCTTCCACAGAGCAACGTGACTGTAAAGCAGCTGGAAGAGCAGACAATTCCAGGACTGTTTTACTTAGCAAGGCTTCCCTTCAGCCACTAGCTCTGCAGCACATCTACAAGAAGTCAAATGTGAATGTTCGTTTTCTGAAAGAGTCAGATCTAAACTTTTCTAAACATCAACATTGATTTACCACTTAAGCATCCCAGAGAAATTCACAGGAGCACGCTTTGGTGTCTCCCTGGTCGAAATATACAGGCAACCTAGGAATCCACTGCAACCTCCTTCAGTGAAATATGGGACCACTTCTGCCTAATTAGAATTACTCCTTTTCCCTTTTAATGGCTTTCTTATGCATATTTGTCCCCATTTGTGTAATATAAACAGTGGCACCTTCTGAGTGACTGTAATATTTACAGTTTGAGTAAGGTCTAGGAAGACGTGAGTGAAAATACCAGTTCTCCATCATCACCAGTCCATAAAACATCTTAATCCAAATGCCACCAAGAATCAGATGAGCAGTAATAGTGAATCACAAACAATGAAATCAATTTTCCTCCACATTCCTCCCAGATCCGGCAAACAATCTACTCCCAGGTTGAGCTTTTGTGCTGACTTTCATCCCAGAGCACAACTTTACAGCAGAGTTATAAACCCCTAAATTGCTGATACAGCCTTAATTATCGCTATGCTGGTGACATCGTTGTAATGAACCCTTGGCTATTTTATGTAGCCTGGGAATCCCAGAAGGAGCATTGTCTAAATGTACAAACGCACTGGTCAGGCTTTAGGGGGATATTTTTGGAATGGATTATTAGTAGATGTGTGTATGAGTGTATGTGTGTGTGTGAGAGAGAGAGAGAAGCTTTTAGCGCAAATACGAATTATGTAAATTTTAATGTGTGTGAAATCACAATGGTGATAGCATTTGCTATTACCAAAGACACTTGAAATACTGTAAATCTTCCCAATTTAAAAATTTATCAAGATTAAAAAGGAGAAAAAATTATCTGTCAACTGTATTTATGTTTACATTATTTCCTCTATTATCATGAACAAGCAATAATGCGATTTGCAAACTAAAATAGCAGCTACCATTTTCAGTTCCATGAAAATCGGTGCCTCTCAAAGTATAATGTGCTTATGCAGTGCAATCCACTAAAAATTCAGATTGTGATTTGGTATATCTGGAGTGGGGCCTTGGATCGTGCATTTCTCCCAAGCTGCTGGTCCATATTACTATTTATTTGGAATAGAATTTCTAAAAGAGATTTGGGTTACCACTGCACTCTTTTTATAACATTCAAAATCACTTTGAAAATATGTTGGGTAACAGATTCACACCCAGAAAGATGTGTTTCCTTACAAGTTGAAGATATGATTTTTAAAAAATTAAAAAATCCTTTAACTTGTTATCTAAACATTCTTTATTCATTCTAGCACTGGTTTTAAAAAAAAAAACATCAGAAAGCCTCTGAAAAATCAGTGACTTTGGAACTGAAGGGAGTAGCTTAAAAATACCACAACAAATGACAAATACCACATTTCATATTGGTAACTTAGGGAAAGAATACTTAGAAATAAAGTTAATGAAAGGAAGACAAAAAAGGAGCATGAACACCAACCTTTGTAGATTTACATCTATTCTTTCAATGTATTCTTATAGGAAAGGGAGACTTGAATCCCACAATTCTCTTAAGTGTTTGATGATTTCAAAACATACTTTCTGCATAAATCTATGGACCAATGTGTATTTAAAATCTAGGTAAAGATAAAACAAGGAACCTCACACTATACTATTTCCCTGGTTCTCTTCGTTTCAAGCTTGATGTCTTAAGATGACCAACTGCTCTTTTGCAACATGAGGATATAGCATTCCCATTAAGGAAAACCTAAGGAGGAGAGTTAGCTCAAAAGCTATAGTCCTCAAAGTCCGTATAAAAAAGCACCACAAAGGAAACAGGCCACACTGTGTGATGACAGATTCCAATTCCTACTCGGAAACAAAACAAAACAAAACCATACACACATAAGACTGCTATTACACTTAGAGGATTTACTCAAAATATGCACCTTTATTCCAATGTACTGGGAAATTCAAACATTTATCAACACAGGAAAGCGAAGAGGCCACTTAAGTGCCCTATAGAAATGAATATACATTCTGTTATATTCATTGTATGAATTACATCTCCAAGTTGAGAAAACGCATACATTTCTACGTGTGAGCTGCCACTCAAGTATTTGCAAAGTGGTTCTTGAATGACTTGTGTGACTCACAACTCTGACATATTACATGAAATGTTAATAATACAGCAACACAGAGGCATGGGGAAGATGGTAGAGTAGGAAATCCAAAGTTCACCTCGTCCCATGGACACACTTAGAAAACAGCCACATCGGTGCAATCAACCCAGAAAATGATCCCTGGACAGGTGGAAGAGACTTTCCTCAGTTAATCATGGAGAGGAGGACATACTGAAAAGTGTAGGAAGGGCCGAGATGCAGACGGGAACCAAGGTTCCAGTAAGACTACAATGACAAATGGGATGGACATCACATGCACAGAGAAGGGACAAGAGCATACCGTACACCAAGCATCCCAGACAAAGAGAGTCTCAACTGAGAAAACGATTTCCCTTAACATTTGGTTTTGAAAAACAATGGGGCTTAACCTCATCACTTTTTCTAGACGGTGGGGCTTAACTCCAGGTACTTTCAAAATCAGTGGGCTTGGCTCTGGGAGAGCTAGAGGGCAGTAGGAAACTGAGTCACCACCTTAAACATGCATAACAACAATGAGATACAGCATAGAAATGGTTTAAAAAGTGCCTGTGGGGGGCACCTGGGTGGCTCAGTTGGTTGAGTGTCCTACTCAATTTCAGCCCAGGTCATGATCACAGGGTCATGGATGCATCCCTGCATCAGGCTCTGCACTGAGTGCAAGGTCTGCTTAAGCTTCTTTCTTTTTCCCCCTCTCCTCCACTCCCCGCTTCACACGTACTCTCGCTCTAAAAAAAAAGGAAAGAAAATTGCCTTGTGCTTACATAAAGGAGATTTATTTACACATGTTAGGATATATGCTGGAGGAGCAGGGATTTTTATAAGACTTGTCTAAGAACAAAAGAGCTGCTGGGCACCATATCTCTCCCACACTCCCCAGCCTAGATACTCAGACACCTGCAGGAACCAGTGAGAACATTCACCACCTTTCTTACTAACAATGCATGCCCCCATCCTGTATTCTCTTGTTGATGGTCTCATCCAATCCATCCCACTCAGGAGTCCATCCAAACTGGCTCCTGCCTAGTCTTACCCTATAAGCAGCCCTGGCAGGGACTGCTGCCACTCCCAAGTGACTCCTGCCCTGAGGAGAAGGTAATATAACCACACACACCAGTACACTCACAGTCTCAGCAGCTGAAAATTATAACTGGCAATACAGAGAGAGTACCCTGCCAACTAGTGCATTTGAAATCCTGGCAGGCATCTGGCCTGGCTGCTGTCTCTTTTCACCAACAAAAGCCTCTCAAGGGACAAAGCAAAAGAAGATACCCCATTGGTTAGTGATACTGCAGCCCCAAAAAACACACTGGGGGCAGACATCTAGTTTCTCTGCAGGCCAGACCCACCAACAAAAGCCTCTCAGGCGACAATGCAGGGAGAGCACCCTGAAGTTCAGTGGACCTACAACAACAGGAAACAGACTGAGAGCAGGCATCTGGTCCAGTGCCCAACTATGAGTCCATCATGGCCCCAGACTATTCCTTTAACAACAAAGGGACCAAACCCAGGCCACAATAGGCAAAGGAGTCATCGCATCCAAACAGACAGAAGGCTAATGTGGCTCAGCCACAATAGCAGGGCACATTCAACCTGCAAAGGAGACACCTTTGAAGTGCTCGTTTCTGGCGGGCAGGGAACATTGCACTACAGGGCACCAAAGAACTTCTTCTCCATAGGGCTATTACTTTCAAGATCAGGGGACATAAATGACTTTCCTAATACATAAAAATGAACACAGAGAATTAGACAAAATGAGGAGAAAGTGAAATATGTCCCAAATGAAAGAATTGGACCAAATCACAGCTAAAGAGCTAATGAAATGGGGATGAGCAATATACCTCATCAAAGATTCAAAGTAATGGGCATAAAGATACTTCCTGGACTTGAGAAAAGAGTGGGGGACCTCTGACCTTCAAGAAGGAGAAAGAAAATATACAAATGAACCAATCAGAGATAAAGAACTCAATAAGCAATATTAAAAATACACCAGGGGAATCAGTGGAATAGAAGAGGCAGAAGATTAGATCAGCAAGTTGGAAGACAGATTAATGGAAAACAACCAAACTGAACAGCAAAAAGAAAAAAAAATGAAAGTGAGAATAGGTTAAGGGAACTCAGCAACATCATCAAGCATAATATCATTATAGAGATCCCAGAGAGAAGAGAGAAAAGGGGGGCAGAAAATTAATCTCAAGAAATAATAACGGAAAACTTCCCTAATCTGGTGAAGAAAACACACCTTCAGATCCAGAAGGCTGAGAGAGCTCCCAACAAAATCAACACAAGAAGGTCCACACCAAGATACATAACAATTAAAATGGCCAAAAGTCGTGATGGAAAATTTTTAAGAAAGCAAGAGAAAAGAAAACAAGGGAAACCTCTTAAGGGTATCAGCTGATTTTTCCTCAAAAAACTTTGCAGGCCAGAACAGAGTGGCATAATATATTCAAAGTGCTGAAAGGAAAAAAAAACCTGCAACCAATAATACTCTATCCAGGAAGACTATCATTCCAAATAGAAGTAGAGATAAAGAGTTTTTCAGACAAACAGAAGCTAAAGAAGTTCATCACCATTAAACCAGCCTTACAAGGAGTAGTTAAGAAATTTCTCTGAGTGAAAAGAAAGGCTACAATCAGGAGTCAGGAAAAGAAAAAAAAAAAAGAAAAGGGAAAACAATATGTACACCTACATATAAACGTGAAAATTAGATTTATCACTTACAAAACCAGTACAGAGATCAAAACACAAAAGCAGTAAAATCAATTTTATAAAAATCAGTCAAGGGGTTCAAAAAATAAAGGGATGTAAAATAGGATATTATATACATAAAATGTGGGTGAGAAGGAGTAAAAAATTAGTAATTTTAAGTTGGGCTCAAACTTAAGTGACCATCAACTTAATATAGACCGCTGCATGCATAAGATGTTATACATGATCCTAATGGTAATCACAAATCAAAATATGTAATAGATATGCAAAAAGTAAAGAGAAAGGAATCCAAGCACACCACTAAAGGAAGCAAACAAACCGCAAGATAAGGGCAAGGGAAGAAAGTAGCAGAGAAAAACTATAAAAACAACCATAAATAAGTAACCAAACAGCAATAGGTACATACCTGCCAGTAATTACTTTAAATGTAAATGGACTAAACGTTCCAATCAAAACATAAAGGGTGGTGGAATAGATAAAAAAGCAAGACCCATATATATGCTGCCTACAAGAGGCTCACATTACAGCTAAAAACACAGGCAGATTGAAAGTGAAGGGATGGAAAAACATTTATCATGCAAATGGAAGCAAAAAGCTGTACCAGAGAAAATAGACTTTAAAGCAGAGATTGTAATAAGAGACAAAGAAGGACCCTACCTAACGATAAAGGCAACAAACAAGAGAATATAACAACTACATACACTTATGCACCCAGGATGGGAACACCCAAATACACAAAAAAACTATTAAGAGACATAAAGAAAGAAATTGACAGTAATACAATAATAGTAGGGACTTTAACACCCCACTACATCAATGAATAGATCTTTCAGACAGAAAAAATGAGCAAGGAAACAGTGTTTTTGAATGACACACTGGAGATGTGGTCGAGATGTACCCAACAGATATATTCAGAACATTCCAACCTAAAAGAGCAAAATACTCAAGTGTACATAGAACATTCTCTAGCATTAGATCACGTTAGGATACAAAGGAAGTCTCAATTTCAAAAAGACAAATCATATCACGAATCATTTTTTACCCCAACAGTATAAAACTGGAAGCCAATTACAGGACAAAATCTGCAAAGAACACAAATACATGGGGGCTAAATAACATGCTACTAAATGATGAACTGATCAATCAAGAAACATGGAAACAAATATAAACAAAAATACAAAAGGTCTAAAATCTTTGGGATGCATCAGAAAGTGTTCTACAAGGCAAGATTATAGCAAGACAGACCTACCTCAAGAAGAAAATTATCAAATAAAAAAACCTAATTTTAAACCCAAAGAAGGTAGAAAATGAAGAATAAGCAAAGCTCAAACCAATAGAAGTAACAATATAAAGATTATGGCAGAAATAAATTAAAGACTAAAAAGCAATAGATCAATGAAATCAGGAGCTGATTCTTTGAAAGATGAACAAAACTGTTAAGTCTTCAGCCAAACTCATCATAAAAGAAGATAAAAAACTAATGGGGCACCTGGGTGACTCAGTCAGTTAAGTGTCCAGCTTCAGCTCAGGTCATGATCTTGCAGTCTGTGGGTTTGAGCCCCACGTTGGGCTCTGTGCTGACAGCCCAGAGCCTGGAGCCTGCTTCAGATTCTGTGTCTCCCTCTCCCCACCCCCCCAACTCACATTCTGTCTCTCTCTCAAAATTAAGAATTAAAACACTTGTTTAATTAGAAAAAAAAGATAAAAAACTGAAAATCAAAGTGGAGGGGAAATAACCAGCATCCCAGAAATACAAATGAATATGAGATATTATAAAAATTATATGCCAACAAATTGAACAACATAGAAGAAATAGATAAATTCTAGAAACATATAACCTTATAAAACCAGATCAGGAAAAAATAAAAAATGGGAACAGACTGATTACTAGTGATGAAATTGATTTAGTAATAAAATAACTCCCAACAAACAAAACTCCAGGACTAAACAGTTTCACAGGTGAATTCTACTAAACCTTTAAAGAAGAGTTACCAAAGCTAGAACAAGCAATCCTAAAATTCATATGGAACCACAAAAGGCCCTGAATAGCCAAAGTAATTTTGAAGAAGAAGACCAAAGCAGGAGGCATCACAATCCCAGACTTCAGCCTCTACTACAAAGCTGTAATCATCAAGACAGCATGGTATTGGCACAAAAACAGACACATAGACCAATGGAATAGAATAGAAACCCCAGAACTAGACCCACAAACATATGGCCAACTAATCTTTGACAAAGCAGGAAAGAACATGCAATGGAAAAAAGACAGTCTCTTTAACAAATGGTGCTGGGAGAACTGGACAGCAACATGCAGAAGATTGAAACTAGACCACTTCCTCATACCATTCACAAAAATAAACTCAAAATGGATAAAGGACCTGAATGTGAGACAGGAAACCATCAAAACCCTAGAGGAGAAAGCAGGAAAAGACCTCTCTGACCTCAGCCGTAGCAATCTCTTACTTGACACATCCCCAAAGGCAAGGGAATTAAAAGCAAAAATGAACTACTGGGACCTTATGAAGATAAAAAGCTTCTGCACAGCAAAGGAAACAACCAACAAAACTAAAAGGCAACAAACAGAATGGGAAAAGATATTTGCAAATGACATATCAGACAAAGGGCTAGTATCCAAAATCTATAAAGAGCTCACCAAACTCCACACCCGAAAAAAAATAACCCAGTGAAGAAATGGGCAGAAAACATGAATAGACACTTCTCTAAAGAAGACATCTGGATGGCCAACAGGCACATGAAAACATGCTCGATGCTGCTCCTCATCAGGGAAATACAAATCAAAACCACACTCAGATATCACCTCACGCCAGTCAGAGTGGCCAAAATGAACAAATCAGGAGACTATAGATGCTGGCAAGGATGTGGAGAAACGGGAACCCTCTTGCACTGTTGGTGTGAAAGCAAATAGGTGCAGCCACTCTGGAAAACAGTGTGGAGGTTCCAAAAAAATTAAAAATAGACCTACCCTATGACCCAGCAGTAGCACTGCTAGGAATTTACCCAAGGGAGACAGGAGTACTGATGCATAGGGGCACTTGTACCCCAATGTTTACAGCAGCACTCTCAACAAGAGACAAATTATGGAAAGAGCCTAAATGTCCATCAACTGATGAATGGATAAAGAAATTGTGGTTTACATACACAATGGAGTACTCCATGGCCATGAGAAAGAATGAAACATGGCCCTTTGTAGCAACATGGATGGAACTGGAGAGTGTTAGGCTAAGTGAAATAAGCCATACAGAGAAAGACAGATACCATATGTTTTCACTCTTAGGTGGATCCTGAGAAACTTAACAGAAACCCATGGGGGAGGGGAAGGAAAAAAAAAAAGAGGTTAAAGTGGGAGAAAGCCAAAGCATAAGAGACTCTTAAAAACTGAGAACAAACTGAGGGTTGATGGGGGGTGGGAGGGAGGGGAGGGTGGGTGATGGGTATTGAGGAGGGCACCTTTTGGGATGAGCACTGGGTGTTGTATGGAAACCAATTTGACAATAAATTTCATATATTGGGAAAAAATAAATAAAGAAGAGTTAATACCTATTCTTCAACTACTCAAAAAAATAGAATATGAAGGAAAAGCTTAAAATTCATTCCAACAGGCCAGCATTACCTTGATACCAAAACAGAAAAAGACAGTATGAAAAAGAGAACTATAGGCCAGTATCTCTGATGAACAAAAATCATTTCCCACCATCAAGTGTGAGTTTATTCCAGGAACAGAAGGGCAGTTCAAGGTTCACAAATCTATCAATATGATGTATTACACTAACAAAAGAAAGGATAAAAGTTCTATGATCATCTCAGTAGATTCTTAAAAATGAATTTGACAAAGTACCTTTATTCATGACAAAAACAGTCAACAAAGTAGGGGTAGAGGGAACATACCTCAATGTAATATAGTCCATATATGAAAAAGCCACAGCTAACATCATAGTCAATGGTGAAAAACTGAGAGCTTTTCTTCTCAGATCTGACATAAGACATGGATGTCCACTCTCACCACTTTTATTCAACGTAGTACTGCAAGTCTCAGCCACAGTAATCACAAGAATTAAAAGGTGTCCAAGTTGGTAAAGAAGTAAAACTTTCACTATTTACAGATGACATGGCACTACTATATATAAAAAACCCCTTGGGGCAGCTGGTTGGCTCAGTCAGTAGAGCTGGTGACTCTTGATCTCAGGGATGTAAGTCTGAGCCCCACACTGGGGGTAGAGTTTACTTAAAAAAAAAGAATATTAAAAAAAAATCCTGAAGACTCCACCAAAAACTACTAGAGTTGATACATGAACTGAGTAAAATCATAGGATACAAAATAATAAACAAATCTGTTGCGTTTCTATACAGTAATAATAAAGTAGCAAAAGAAAAATTAGGAAACAATCTCATTTACAATTGTACCAAAAAATCCTAAGATATCGAGGAATTAATTTAACCGAAGAGGTAAAAGATCTGTTACTCTGAAATCTATTAAAACATTAATGACAGAAGTTGAAGACTATGCAAACAAATAGAAAGATATTCCATGGTCAGGGTTTAGAAGTACCAGTATTGTTAGAAAGTCCATGCTACCAAAAAGCAATCTACCGGGAAGTATCACAAACCCAGATTTGAAGACCTCCTTCGTAACTGTCATAATCAAAACAATATGCGAACTGACACAAAAGTGGATGCATAAATCAAGAGAACAGAAAAGAGAGTCCAGAAATGAACCCACACTTTCATGGTCAATTAATGAGGAAAGGTATACAATAGGAAAAAGCCAGTATCTTCAACAAACGGTACTGGGAAGACTGGAAAGCAACATGCGAAATGATGACAATGGACCATGTTCTTACACCATACACAAAATAAACTCAAAATGGATTAAATTGGAGACCTGAAACTGTAAAATTCCTGGCAGAAAACATAGGTAGTCATCTCTTTGACATCAGCCACAGGAACAGTTTTCTGGATATGTCTCCTTTGGCAAGGGAAACAAAAGCAAAATTGAACTGTTGGGACTATAATGAAATAAAAAATCCTACACAGTAAAGACGACCATCCCAAAACCAAAAAGGCAACCTACTGAATGGGAGAGGTAGTTGTAAATGATACATCTTACAAAAGGTTAATAATCAAAATATATGAAAAACTGAAAGAAGTCAATACCTAAATAAATAAATAATCTGATTAAAAATGGGCAAAGAATCTGAATACACATTTTTCCAAAGAAGACATACAGATGACCAAGACACTGAAATGATGCTCATCATCACTTATCCTCAGAGGAATGCAAATTAAAACCATAATGAAATATCACATTACACATATCAGAGTAGCTACAATCAAAAACACAAGAAATAGCAGGTGTTGTCAATGATGTGGAGAAAAAGGAATTCTCTTAACACTGTTGGTGGAAATGCAAACTGGTGTAACCACTGTGGAAAACAGCATACAGGTTAGTCAAAAAAATTACAAATAGAATTACTATATATACCGGTATTTCCACTACTGGATATTTACCCAAAGAAAACAAAAACACAAGTTCAATAAGGAACATACACCTCTATGTTTATTATAGCATTATTTATAATAGCCAAGATATCGAAGCAACTCAAGTGCCCATCAATAGATGAATGGATAAACATGTAGTACACACACACACACACACACGCACACGCACACACACACGCACACAGTGCAGTTTTACTCAGCCATAGAAATGAATGAAATCTTGCCATTTGTAACACCATGGATGGACCTAGAAAGTATAATACTGAGTGAAATAAGTCTGTCAGAAAAGACAGATTCTATGTGATATCAATCATATGTGCAATTTAAGAAACAACAACAAAAGAACAAAAAAAAAGAGAACAAAAAGCAGTCTCTTAATACAGGGAACTGGTGGTCGCCAGAAGGGAAGTGGTGAGAGGAGAGGTGAAATATATAAAGGAGATTAAGAGTTTATTTGTTTGTTTGAGCATGACTCGGGGAGGGGCAGAGGGGGAAAGAAAGAGAGAATCTTAAGCACCCAGTGTGGAGCCTGAGGCAGGGCTTGATCTCAAGACCCCTTGATCATGACCTGAACCTAAATTAAGAGTTGGAGGCTTAGGGGCACTTGGTTGGCTCAGTCAGTCACCTGACTCTTGATTTCGATCTCACAGTTTGTGATATCAAGCCCCACATCAGGTTCTGTGCTAACAGTGTGGAGCCTCCTTGCGATTCTCTTTCCCTCTCTCTCTGCCACTCCCCTACTTGTGCTCTCTCTCGTGCTCTCTCTCTCTCTCTCTCTCTCTCAAAATGAATTAAAAAAAAAAGAGTTGGGCACTTACCCAACTGAGCCACCCAGCATCCCTATAATATTTATCTCGATAAGCACTAAGAAATGGATAGAATTATTGAACCATTATATTGTATACCTGAAACTATTTTAACCCTGCATGTGAACTATACTTGAATAATACAAATCATATAGCACACACACAGTCTAATTGGAACTGCATGCATTCAAAGTCTGTGGTACCTCAGAGAGTTTATACTCTACCTGTCAGGGACACTGCAATTTTATTGTGGAAGGGAAGAGTGCAAGGGTTTCAGGGAAAGTATGGAAAAGAGATGGGGACCGTATTTAAAATATTTTTTTTTTCGACGTTTATTTATTTTTGGGACAGAGAGAGACAGAGCATGAACGGGGGAGGGGCAGAGAGAGAGGGAGACACAGAATCAGAAACAGGCTCCAGGCTCTGAGCCATCAGCCCAGAGCCCGATGCAGGGCTCGAACTCACGGACCGCGAGATCGTGACCTGGCTGAAGTCGGACGCTTAACCGACTGCGCCACCCAGGCGCCCCGGGGACCGTATTTAAATAGAAGTTCCTATCAGAGCCTATGGAGTGACACAGCTTAAAAACACTTCCAAAACATCTAGCCCGGGGACTTGTGAACTTTTCACCAAGCAAAACAACGTACAATGTATAAAACAGATGAAGAAGGATTTAGGATTTGCTCTGGTGCGGGTCCCTCTGCTCTCCTGGCCTCTCTCAGTTCCTCCACCAGGCGCTACCCTTTACCATTTCCAAAGACAGCGCCCTGAGGGAGACTGTTCCACCTAGGGTCTAACTCAAACTCCACATCTTACTCCACAACTATAAAATTACTTGTCAAATAGCGCGCGCGTGCACGCACACACACACACACACACACAAACACACACACTTGCAGTCGGAAACCTGAACTAGAATTCCAGCTAGGTTCTCCTTATTCCTAGTCCACAGCCGAGTGCCACCATGATACTGTGCTGCCCAAATTGATAACTATCTCTACTACTATAATCTGAACCATCTCTACTGAGAGTTTTACGTGAATCAGGTTTCTCAACACACACACCGAGGACAAGGATTTCCTAGCTTTTGTTCTGGTTCCTGAATTAACACTGCTTCCGTAACCTCAATTACTATAGTTTTAATGACATGTTACTTAATTTAAAAGGTTCTTCTTTTTTATATATTACAGCTTTACTAAGATATAGTTCAATACCATAAAATTCACACTTGATTTCACAATTCAGCAGTATTTAGTATATTCACAGGGTTGTGCAAACATCACTGTTACCTAATTCTAGAACATGTCACCATCTCAGTAAAAAAAAACCCGTAACAATTAGGGTAGCAGTTACCCCTTACTCTTCCCTACCTCCAGGCCTTAGAAAGTACTAATCTATTTTCTGTCCCTATGGATTTGTCTATTCTGGCCATTTCATAAAATTGAATCCTGTATTATATGGCATTTTTGACTGGCTATGTTCATTTAACATATTATATTCAAGGTTTATACATTTCTAGCATTTATCAGCACTCCATTCCTTTTTATAGCCAAATAATATTCCATTGTATAAACCACATTATACTTACACATTCGGCAGCTGATGGACATTTCAGTTGTTTCTGCTTTTGGCTACCATGCATAATGGTGCTATCAATGGTTGTGTACTGGATTATTCAGAGGATGTGCTTTCAGTTCTCTTAGGTATACAACTTGGAGTGGAATTGCTGGGTCACACAGTAACACTATGTTTAACATGTCAGAGGCCAAGTCTAAGAAGGTGATGTAGGATGACCCTGAACTCATCTCCTCCCACAAACACACCTAATTTAAACCTACATATAGAACAATTGCCCCTGAAGAACAAGTGACAGTGATTTCAACAACTTCTGTGCAACAAATGGTAGAGGGTTCACATAGTGAAGGGTAGGACAGATGGAGGCATGGTAACAGGAACCCTACCTCCACTGCAACAACCCAGAGTAGGGAGGGATATCACTGAGGGGCCTGTATGCAGACTTATCCACGCTAGGGAATGGGGGGGGGAGCATTTTAAAGGGCAACTAGACTGTAAGTGAAAGAAATCTATTTACCCACCTCAGAACATGTGCCAGAGACCAGGTAACTGCTGGAACTTTGTTTGGGGTCAGAGGCACTGAGAAGCATCAATTTTTATATCCCCCCCCCCAACTATACCTCCAAAGTAGCCTGATACGGCACCCCCCTGAGACCCTCCCATCCATGCCTACACCAGCCCCAGCTGTCTCACTGGGGCAGCCACAAAACACACACCTCAGGAAACCTGTGGCTCATGCCCACTCCAGGCCCATCCATCCTGGAAAGGCAGCCCTGGTACAGCATATCCCAAGACCTCCTGCAGCCAAAGCCCACTACAGTTTCAGCCATCCAGTTAAGATAACCCTAGCAAAGTATGCCTGATCAAGTGACCCCACCAAGGCAGCCCCAGTGCAGCATGCCCAGAGACCCCACCAGGCTGTGCCCACTCCAGCTTCAGCTGTTCTACAAAGTTGACTCCAGCAAAGTATGCTTTAGGTGCACCTTGGACCATGCCCATTCCAGTTCCAGCTATCTCATGAGGGTGGCCCCAGCAAATAGAGACCCAAGAACCCTAGTCTGTGCCCTCTTCAGTTCCGGCTGTCCTCATAGTGTGGCTCTGGAATGGCACAATCTGGAACCCCTGGATAGCAGCTGTACCAGCCCCGGCTGACCCGCCAGGGCGGCCCCAATGCAATGCATCCTGGGACCTCCCCAGGCTACACCCACTCTAGCTCCAGCCAGCTCCCAGAACCTCTAGGATCACACAGTTTACAGAGAGGATGCTCCCAAACAAGGCCCCTCCTTCAAGACTGGGAGAGGTAGCTGATCTACTTCATTCACAGAAACAAACACAGGAAGTCAAAAAGAATGAGGAGACAGCGGAATATGTTCTACACGAAACAACAAGATAAAACCTCACGGGTGGGAAGAAACTACAGAAATGAACATAAGAGTTGAAAGTAATGGTCATAAAGATGCTCACTGAACTTGGGAAAAGAATGGAAAGAACACAGAACTTCACCAAAGTTAGAAAATTCAGACATGAATCAACCAGAATACAATTACTGAAATGAAAAATACACAAGAGGGAATCAACAGCAGATTAGAGAAGACAGAAAAATGGATCAGCAATCTGGATGAAAAATTAATGGAAATAACTCAGTCAGAACAGCAAAAGGAAAAACCAATTTTTGAAACTGAGGATAGTTTAAGAAACCTCTCAGACAACATCTAGCATGCTAACAATCACATTACAAGGGGTCTAGAAGGAGAAAAGAAAGACAAAGAGGCAGAAAATCTATCTGAAGGAATAAGAGCTGAAATGACCCTAAACTTGAGAAGGAAACAGTCATCCAGATCCAGAAAGCAGAGAGTATCTCAAACAAATGAACCCTAAGAGATCCACACCAAGATATGATTTTTTAAAAAAACGGCAAAAGTTAAAAATAAAAGAGAATCTGAAAGGCAGCAAGAGAAAAACCAAGAGTTGTATACAAGGGAAGCCCCATCAGATTATCAGCTGATTTTTCAGCAGAACTTTGTAAGATTAAAATAAAGTGGCAGGATATATCTGAAAAACTTATATCCAAGAAAATTTTACCCAGCAAGATTATCATTCAGAACTGAAGGACAGATACAGAGTTTCCCAGACAAAAACTAAAGAAGCTCATCATCACTAAACTGGCATTATAAGAAATGTTCAAGGGTCGTCTTTAGGTGAAAAAGAAAAGACCAAAACTAGAAATAAGGAAATATATGAAAGAAAAAAAATCTCACTACTGAAGATAAACATAAGTAAAATATAAGTGTCCTAAGTGAAAGAGTATTTTCCTACTAAAGGTAGTGGATTAGCTACTTAAAAAGCTAGTGCAAAGATTAAAAGACAAAAATAGTAAAATCAACTAAAACTACATTAAGTGATTTAGGAATACACAAAACAACCAGATGTAAAACTTGACATCAATAATATGAAAGTGTGTGTGTGTGTGTGTGTGTGTGTGTATGAAGTAAAAATGTAGTGCTTTTAGAATGTATTTGAACCTAAGTGACTATAAGCTTAAAATAGACTGTTTTATATACATATATGTTATATATATGTTATATATATTTATGTTATATATATGTTATATATATATACATATATATATCATATATATGTTATATATATGTTATATACATATGTGTATCATATATACACACACCTCATTGTTACCACAAGCCAAAAATCTACAATAGAAAGAAAAATTAACAGAAGGAACTTAAATAGAACACTATAGATAACCACCAAACCACATAGGAAGAGACCAAGAGAAAAAAGTAGCAGAGAAGAGCTACAAAAGCAACCAGAAAACAAGTCCAAAATACTACATACCTATTCATAGTTATACATACCTATTCATAGTTACTTTAAATGTAAATGGACTGACTGCTCCCAAAGATTAGCTGAATGGAAAAAAAAAACAAGACCAACTATATGTGGTCTACCAGAGACTCCCTTCAAATCTAAAGAACACACAGACTGAAAGTGAAGAGATGGATAAAGATATTCCATGCGAAGAGAAATATAAAAAAGCTGGAGTTGCAATACTCGTATCAGATCAAATCAGACATTGAAACCAAGACTGTGACAAAAGACAAAAGAAGACATAGCAAATGATAAAGGAGTCATATAAAGAAAAGGGCATTTGTAGATATTTGTGCACCCAATATATAAACACCTAAATATATAAGGTGTATATTACAGACATTAAGTAAAAATTACAATAATACAATAATAGTAGTGGATTTTAATACCCCACTTATCATCAGTGGATAGATTACCCAGACAGAAAATGAGTAAGAAAACATTGGCCTTGGGGCACCTGGGTGGCTCAGTTGGTTAAGCGTCCAACTTCGGCTCAGGTCATGATCTCACGGTTCATGGGTTCAAGCCCTGCGTTGGGCTCTGTGCTGACAGCTTGGAGCCTGGAGCCTGCTTCGGATTCTGCATCTCCCTCTTTCTCTCTGTTCCTCCCCTGCTCTCACTCTCTCTCTCTCTCTCAAAAAGAAATAAAGATTAAAAAAAATTAAAAAAGGGGCGCCTGGGTGGCTCAGTCGGTTGAGCGTCTGGCTTCAATTCAGGTCATGATCTCACAGTTTGTGGTTTCGAGCCCCGCATCGGGCTCTGTGCTAATGGCTCAGCGCCTGGAGCCTGCTTTGAATTCTGTCTGTCTGTCTCTCTCTCTCTCTCTCTCTCTCTCTCTCTGCTCCTCCCCCACTCATGCTCTGTCTCTCTCTTTCAAAAATAAATAAAACATTAAAAAAATTAAAAAAAAGAATCAGTGTATGTCTATGAAAACCTTTAAAAAACAAAACAAAACATTGGCCTTAACACATCAGACCAGATGGACTAAACAGATATACACAGTACATTTCATCCAAAAAACTGAAGAATACACATTTCTTTCAAGTATACCTGTAACATTCTCCAGGACAGATCACACCTTAGGCTATAAAACAAGTCAATAAATTAAAGAAAACTGAATCTTATCAAGCATCCTTTCCAACCATAATGGCATAAAAGTAGACATCAATTACAAGAAGAAAACTGGAAAAAAAATAAATGCATGGGGACTAAACAACACGCTACTAAACCAGGTGAATGAATATAGCAGAGTAAATCACAAAGTACCTTGAGACAAATAAAAATGAAAACACAACTTTCCAAAATCTATGGGATGCAGGACTCTGAAAACTCTGAGACTTTGATGAAAGAAAAACAACACAAATGAAAAAATACACCATACTCATGAACTGGAAGAATATTTTTAAAATGTACATATTACCTAAAGCATCCTACATATTCTATGCCATTATTTTCAAAATACCATGACATTTTTAACAGACCTAGAACTATTATAAAATTTGTACGGAACAACAAATGACCCTGAATAAGCCAAAGCAATCTTGAGAAACAACAAAGCTGGAGGCATCATGCCCCCTGATTTCAGTCTATATTACAAAGCTATAGTAATCAAAACAGCATGGTACTGATATGAAAAACAGACACATAGATCAATGGAAGAGACAGCCCAGAAATAAACACACTGGACAACTACATGCAAAAGCATGAAATTGGACCACTACCTTACACCATATACAAAAATAAATTCAAATGGTATTAAAGACTTGAAACCATACCTGAAACCATAAAATTCCTTTAAGAAAACATGGGCAGGAAGTTTGTTTTAAAGAAATTCATCCAAGGATTTTATTTTCACCTAATACAGGCAGAAAGCTCTTGGACATCAGCCTTAGCTATATATATATATATACACATATTTGGACCCTTTCCTCAGGCAAGTGCAACAAAAGCTAATATAAACAAATGTGATTATACGTAACTAAAAAGCAACTCCACACCCAAGAAAACTATCAACAAAACAAAAAGGCAATATAGTGAATGGGAGAAGATATTTGTAAACCATACATCAAATAAGACGTTAATATTCAAAATACATAAAGAAGTTATACAACTTAATAACAAAAACACAAATAATAAAATAAATATACATACAAATTAAAATTTTTTTTAAATTAAATAAAATACACAATAAAATATGGACAGAGGACTTGAATATACAGTTTTCCAAAGACATGCAGATTGGCCAATGGATACATGAAAACATGCTCAATATCACTAATCATCAATGAAATGCAAATCAAAGCTACAACATAATATTAGGTCATGCCCATCAGATGGTCTATTATCAAAAAGAGAAAGAATAATGATAGCAATGATGTAATTAAAAGGGAATTCTCACCCACCCTTGGGTAGGAATGTTTAATAGGTGCAGGCACTATGGAGAAAAATAAGATTCTTCAAAAAATTAAAAACAGAACTACAATATGATTTACCAATTCCAATTATGGTTTTTTTAATCCAAAGAAAACAAAAAAAAAAAATCTATCTCAAGAGATATATACACCACTGTGTTCATTACAGAACTATTTATAATAGCCAAGATATGCAAACAACCTAAGTGTACATTGCTAAATTAATGGATACAGAAGATATGGGATACATATATGCAAGTGAATATTATTCAGCCATAAAAAATGTAATGTTGCCATTTGCAATAACATGGATGAACCTCGAGAGCACTTTCCTAGGTGAAGTAAGTCAGACAAAAATAATACCATATGATTTACCTTATATGTGGAACCTAAGAAACAATAATAAACAAAACAGAAATAGACTAATAGATATAAGATACAAACCTGGTGACCAGGGTGGGGAGGGATAGGGAAGGTGGCAAAATAAGTGAAGAAAATAGAGAGGTGCAAACTTACAGTTATAAAATAATTAAGTCATGGGGATGTGTACAACATAGGGAATACAGTCAGTGATATTATCAGAATTTTGTACGGTGATAGATGGTAACTGGAGTTATTTTGGTGATCATTTCATACTATATAAAATTATCAAACTATTTTAATGTACAGCTGAAATAGGTTACTACATGTCATTATACTTCAGTAACAGTAATTTTTTTCCAAAAAATTGCCCAACTATTGTCCTAAGTGGCTGCACCATTTTACAATCCAATCAGCAATGCCTAGGTGTATGAGGCTTCCCGTTTCCCTATATCCTTTCTAATTCTTGTTTTTATCATTTTTATTTTAATCATCTTAATAGGTGTGAAATTGTATTTCATTGTAATTATTTCTATTTCCTGAATTACTCATTATTTTGAACATATTTTTATGTGCTTATTTGCAATGTGTAAGTCTTCTTTGGAGAAATGTTTATTCAAATTCTTTGCCCACTTTAAAACTTTTTTTTATTGTTGAGTTAAAAGGGTTTTTTATATATTCTAGACACTATACATTTATCAAGTATGTAATCTGAAAATACTTTCATCCATTCTGGATCTGTATTTTCTTTTTTTTTAAACATTTTATTTATTTTTCCAAGACAGAGAGAGACAGAGTTTGAGCGGGGGAGAGGCAGAGAGAGAGGGAGACACAGAATCCAAAGCAGGATCCAGGCTCTGAGCTGTCAGCACAGAGCCCGATGCGGGGCTCGAATTCACGAACTGCGAGATCATGACCTGAGCCGAAGTCAGATGCTTAACTGACTGAGCCACCCAGGCGCCCCTGGATTTGTATTTTCACTTCTTGATGGTGTCCTTGAAATACAAGTTTATTCATAAGGGTAAGTAATAGTTGATAAAATTGAACTCAACATTTCTTCTTTCATTGCTTGTTCTTTCTGTGTCCTAGCTACTAACCTACTGCCTGATACAAGGTCACAAAGATTTACTCCCATTTTCTTCACACTGTTTTATAGTTTTAGCTATTACATTTAGTTCTGTAATCCATTATAAAGTATCTTTTCATATGGCGTGAGGTAGGGGTCCAACTTCATTCTTTTGTATTAACTTATCTAGATGTTGAATAGACAGTTGTTTCCCCACTGAACTTGGTTGGCATCTCTGTCACAATCAGTTAACTGTAATGTAAGAGTTATTTCTGGATTCTCATTACTATTGCATACACACAGGATATATATAAAATATATATAGCATAAGGATGAAAATTCTGTTATATATATAATAATAATTTCCATCCTCATGGCAGAAACACATGATCCTGTTTTGACTATTCTAGGTTCTTTGCATTTCTATATGAATTTTAAGATCAGCTTTTCAAAATGTAAAAAAGTAATTGGAATTTTGACAGAGATTACATTGACTCTGTGGATCAAATTTTTGTCTTAACGTTAACTCAATCATGACCATATGATCTTTTAAATTAACTGTGACATTTAATTTTTTCAGCCATGTTTTATAATTTACAGTGTATACGTCTTGCACTTTTTTAAACTTTATTCCTATTTTGTTGCTAATAAAAGTTTAATTGCTTCTTAATTTTGAGAGTCTCCATTACTAGTATATAAATATGCAATAGACTTTAAATTTTTTTATGTTTATTTTTGAGAGAGAGAGTGAGCATGAGAAGGGGAGGTGCAGAGAGAGAGAGAGGAAGACAGAGAATCTGAAGCAGGGTCCACACTGTCAGCACAGAGCCCCATGTGTGACTCGAACCCACGGACCATGAGATCATGACCTGAGCTGAAGTTGGGTGCTTAACCAACTGAGCCACCCAGCTGCCCCCATAGAAGAGACTTTTTGATAGTGACCTTGTACTCTAGAATTTTGCCAAACTCATTAGTTCTAATAATAATTTATTCATTCTAAAAGATTTTTAGTGGACTCTGCTGGATTTTCTAAATCAAGATCATGGGCATCAGTAAATAGAGATAGTTTAACTTCTTCCCAATGTGCCCAATCTGGATACATGTATTTCCTTTCCTTTTGTAATTTCCCTGACTAGAACCTCCAAAACAATGTTGAATAGAAGCGGTGAGAACAGACATCCTTTTTTTGTTACTGATCTTAGAGAAGGAAGCATTTCTTCTTTGACCGTTAAGTGTGCTATTAGCTGTGGGATTTTTGCGGACCTAATTTATTAGGTTTAGAAAATTCCTTTACATTCCTAGTTTTTAGTTTGTTTGTTTGTTTGTTTGTTTGTTTTGGAAAGGCTATTGGCTTTTGTCAATTTTTTTTTTTTGCATCTACTGAGACGGTCATGTGATATTTTCCATTAGTCTATTAATATGGTCTATTATACTGATTTTCATATGTTAAACCAACTTTGCATTCTAGGGAAACATTCTACTTTGCGATGGAGTATAATCCTTTCCATATATTCCTGGATTCTACTTACAAGTATTTTGTATGAGGATATGTCTATATTCATAAGGAATATTGAGCTTTGTCTGATTTTGTTACCAGAATACTACCAGACTCAGAATGAGCTGGGAAGCATTATGTTCTCTTTTAGTTTTTTAGAAGGCTTTGTGAACCACTGGTGTTGTTTAAGGTTTGATAGATCATCAATGAAACCATCTTGGCCTGGGCTTTTCTTTGCAGGAAATTATTTGATTACTAATATATTATGTGTGCTTGTTACAGGTATGGTCACATTTTCTCTTTCTTCAGTTTTAGAAACTTCATTCTAGGAATTTGTTTACTTTGTTTGCATACAATTACTCAGATTATTTTCTCATTATTTTTATTTCTGTAATATCATTAGTGATATTCCCTTCTTGATTCCTTCTTGTAGTAATTTGATATTTGAGTCTTCTCTCCTCTGGATCAATCTAGGTAAAGTTTTGTCAATCTTGTTGTGTTTTCAAAACACAAAGTTTTGATTTTCTCCCATGTTTTTCTATTATCTGCTTCATTTTTTTCTACTATAATCTTCCTTCCACCCTTCCTTTCTTCCTTCCTCACTCCCTCCCTCCCATCCTTCCTCCTTCCCTTCCTTCCTTCCTTCCTCACTCCCTCCCTCCCTTCTTTCTCCCTTCCTTCCTCCCTCCCTTCCTTTCTTCTTTCCTTCTTCCAGTTTAACTTGTGCTTATTTTTCTTGTTTTGTTTTGAAATATGGAACACATCACAAATTGGCACGTCATCCCTGCACAGGGCCACGCTCATCTTCTCTGCATTGTTCTAATATACGCGCTGCCAAAGTGAGCATTATTTTTCTTCTTTCTTAAGTGGACGATTAGGCTGTTAGTTTTAAATGTTTTCTTCTTTTTCAATATAGGTATTCATTGCTATCCATTTCCCTCTAAGCAACTGCTTTTGTAACATCCCGTAAGTTTTAGTATTTTATATCTTCATTTTTATTTACCACGATGTATTGTGTAACATTGGCAGTTTTCGTCTTTGACACCTTGACTATTTATGACTATGTTGTCTAATTTTCACCTATTTGTGGATTTCCCCAATTTCCTTCTGTTATTTCAAATTTGATCACCTTATGGTTGGAGAATAAACATATGATTTTTATCCTTTTACATTTATCAAGGCTAGTTTTATGGACTTATATATGGCTTACCCTGGACTATGTACCACATGTACTTGGGAGAAAAATGTACATTCCGTTATTGGTTGAAGTGCCGTATAGATGCTTCTTAACTCTATTTTTTAAGCTTTCTATTTCTGTGTTATTCTATCCATTATTGACAGGGTGGTATTGAAGACTGAAGTCTATCATTAGTGAATTATCTATTTCTTCCTTGGAGTACATCCCTACTACCTTCTAGGCTTCATGATTTCTGATGAAAAGTGATGTTAATCTTTTTGAGGAGGCTTGCGCATGATGAGCTGTTTTTCCTTGTTGCTTTCAAGATTTATTTTTGTATTTTGACAACTTGAACATATGTGTAGGTGTGCATCTCTGTGAGTTTATCCTGTTAGGAATTCAGGGTTTTTTAATCAAATTTAAAAATATTTATGTCATTTTTTTCACTATTTTTTTCTGTTTCCCTCATTTTTCTTAATTCATTTATCTATATATCTGTACATGTAATGAGGTTCCCACAGATTGAGGTTCTGTTCATTTTCTTCATTCTTTTGGTTTATTCTTAAAGAATATTCTTAAAGAAAGGAAGGGAGGAAGGAAGAATATAGTAGAAATCTTGGACTAAATTGATCTATATTCAAATTTTCTTTGTTCTCTCTTCTGCCAGATCAAATGTTTATTCCCAGGGATCTTGTAATTTTTGGTTCCATTGCAAATGAGATTGTTTCCTTAATTTCTTCTTCTGCTGCTTCATCATTAGTATATAGAAATGCAACAGATTTCTGCACAGAGATTTTATATCTTGTGACTTTACTGAATTTATGTATCAGTTTTAGTTGGATGGGGTATTTCAGGTTTTCTGCAAAATGTATCATGTCATCTGCAAAATGGTCTAAGTGTTACTTTTTCCTTACCAATTTGGATGCCTTTTATTTGTTTTGCTTGTCTAATTGCTGTGGCTAGGACTGAGGGTAGTATGTTGAATAAAAGTGGTGAGAGTAGACATCCTTGTCTTGTTGCTGACTTTAGGGGAAAAGCTCTGAGTTTTTGATGATGTTTGCTGCTATTTGCCTCTTTCTTTTATAATGTCTCTTTATTGACAATTTGGTGAGACATTTTTCTCAAATTTTTCACTCATCTTTAGACATAACTTAAAAAAAATTTTTTTAACGTTTATTCGTTTTTGAGACAGAAAGAGACAGAGCATGAACGGGGGAGGGGCAGAGAGAGAGGGAGACACAGAATTGGAAGCAAGCTCGAGGCTCCGAGCCATCAGCCCAGAGCCCGACGCGGGGCTCGAACTCACGGACCGCGAGATCGTGACCTGAGCCGAAGTCGGCCGCCCAACCGACTAAGCCACCCAGGAGCCCCTAGACATAACTTTTATTAAACACTTTTAATGTAGTTCACTCCATGCTTTTTTTTTTTTCCTCACTCAATGCTTTTAATAGCTTCCTTACAGTCTTTGTTTATGAAGTCTGACATTTGTGTTGGCTCTGGGATAGTTTCTATTGACTGGCTTTCTTCCAGGGTATGGGACATGCTTTCCTCTTTTTTGTAACCTGTCATTTTAAATATATAATCTTGCAATTCTGAAAAGCATGTCCTCCCTGACCCCATATTACTTTCCTCTTGCCACTGAAACAAGTTACCACAAATTTAGTGATTTAAAACTATGCAAATTTATCATTTTACAGCTTTGCAGGTCCTAAGTCCAAAATGAGTCTCAACAGGCTAAAACCAAAGTGTTGGCGGGACAACATTCCTACCGGAGGCTCTGTGATTGAATCTGTTTTCTTTCTTTTAAGGTTTTTCTAGTTTCTAGACACTCCCTGCATTCTTTTACTGGTGGCCCTATCACTTCTTCCAAGTCATTAGCAGCTCTTTGAATCTTTGCCACATTTTATCCCTCGGAGAAGTCTTCTTCCTCTCTCTTCCACATTCAAAGAGCCTTTAAATTCGAAACTAGATAATCCAGGATAATCTCTTCCAAACCAGCTGTTGGCTAATTTAAGTCCTTTTCAGGTAACAGAACAGATTCCTGTCTCCTGACCATGAGAACTTCTACGTCTTTGGGGAGGAGGCTTTACGGTGCCTCCCACACCTCCACAACATTTGCTATTGTTACTGGTGATGGTTCAGTGAATTTTCCGGACTAATTGTGTAATGTCTGAATTGTGTGTACATGTGGCCACTCACATCTCTGCTTGAGGAACTTAATTGTTAGCTAGTGAATGGTTAGAGATTTCCTTAAATAACTGGAACCAGTAGGTATCCCAGTCTTTGCTGAGTATCTCTATGTTTTAGGACATGGCTCCAGTGTTCTGGCATTTTACAACTCTGAATTAGCTTTCCACTTTTGCCCTGGACTGAGTCTCAATATGACCCACAGATAAAACACAGTTCAGGACCTTCTCAGTTTATTTCTGACATGGGCACAGCCCTGAACATGTGTGTTACTTCTGGGCTTTTATTCGAGTATTTAAAATATGCTGGAGCATTTAAAATGTTCCTATGGACATCTTATTTCTCAGTTCTTCCTTTTAATTTTTTTGGTCAGCACTTGTATCCCTGCCTCAGGATTAAATCACTGCAGCTGACTGTTTTAACACTCGGGATAGGCTGTTTGCACAGACAAATCTGCATCAGACTACATAAAAGAAAGCCCTAAGAATTGGTTTTTTTTCAAGGAGCTACTAGATAAGAAAAATAGTGAAAATACTCCAGGGATCGGGCTGTTGAGGGAACCCAAACTGTTTTGCCCTACCCAGCGCCTCACAAACTGTTGGTTTTGACAAGTAGCATGGTTGCGAGGTTATCGGTTTCCACAGCTACTACCTTGCCTGGACAGGGAAACGGGAATAAGAAAACTTAAGATGTCACAAAGCTTGCTTTTCTTACTGACATTCAGCTGCATTCTTTGAATAAGTGCTACATTAATTATTAGAAGCCTTTACTTCCAAATTCCTACACAAGCTGATTTAGACAATGTTTGCAATTGTTATTGCTTTTACAGAGAGCAGATTTTTACAGGGACTTATTCCACCATTTTGGAAGGGCTTCCTGACAGGTCTTTCTTAAATTTCCAAATTTGCCTTTTCTGCAACTGACATCCTTTCTCATTACCAGGATATCAAACCTTCTGACCAACCACTGAAGGTTTAATCTTTTGAGAATTTACCACAAGTAGAAGTTGTTTTCTCTACCTCACCACCATAATCTATTCTTCTAAAACCTAGTTAAAAATTAATTTTTCTCTTAAAATCTTCATATAAACCAACAGAATGAGATATAGATTATGATCATTATGGCAGTTGGCATGCATCCAATAACCTGAATCTTTCACATCATGCTCTTGTCTCTAGTCATAAAACTGTGTATTTATTTTCCATTGTTGAGTAACAAATTACCCAAAAGTTATTGGCTTAAAGCAATGCTGATCATCCATTAGCCATAACAGTCCTATCCATTAAACAGCTGTTCAGTTGCTATGTGATCAAGCAACTATTGGTCTGTGGTTTCTGTGGTAAGGCAAATTGGGACTGCTTGGTTGGGTGATTCCAGCTTGGATTCTGTTTCGTTGCAGTCAGGTAATGGCGGTGTCAAAAAGACTCACTTCCAAGGTGATTCAACTACAAGGCTAGCAGCTTTGTGTTGGGTTTTTATTCAGCAGCCTCAGTTCCACTCCACATGGGCAAAGGGTTGTTTGAGAGTCATCATGACATGAGAGTTGGTATCCCCTGGAGTGAATGATCCAAGAAAAGAAGACGCTCCGGTGCCTTTTATGACCAAGGTTTGGAAGTCACACATCACTACATTTGGCATATTCTGTTGGTCACTCAATGTCAACTCTGATTCAACAGGAGAAGGGCACCCATTCTTGGAGACATGAATCATTTCAGGACACGATAGAGGCCCAGTGTTGTAACACCTGTTTTGCTTAAGACCTTGTGCAAGATAGAAGATGTTAAAAATATGACCCTTCCCTTAAGGAAGTACAGATCTGGGGCGCCTGGGTGGCTCAGTCGGTTGAGCATCTGACTTTGGCTCAGGTCATGATCTCATGGTCTGTGAGTTCGAGTACCACATCAGACTCCGTGCTGACAGCTCAGAGCCTGGAGCCTGATTCAGATTCTGTGTCTCCCTCTCTCTCTCTCTCTGCCCTTCCACCACCCATACTCTTTCTCTCTCTCAAAAAAACAAAAAACAAAAACAAAAACAAAAAAACATTAAAAAAAATGAAGTACAGATCTAATGCAGAGAAAAAGGTAGTTATTCCAGTACCAATACTACTGCAAATAAGTGATATGTTATAAATGAAATAAAGACTGTATACTCTGAGAATTAAGGTACAGACTTTATATATTATGTAATACATATATATGCACATATATATATGCGCATATATATATGCGCACATATATATATGCGCATATATATATGCTTGTTTGTGTTTTTTGTTGTTGTTGTTTTAAATGTATTTATTTTGAGAAAGACAAGAAAGCTTGCGTACGCATGAAACCCAGGGAAGGACAGAGAGAGGGAGAGAAAGGACCCCAAGCAGGCTCCATGCTGTCAGCACAGAGACCCACATGGGGCAATGAGGACCTGAGTCCAAACCAAGAGTCAGACACTTAACTGACTGAGCCACCCAGGCTCTCCAAATACACTTACTTGAATGGCTTAAGCAGCAGATTTAGATTACTTGAACTAAGTTTTTATAAAAAGATTTTCAAGCTCATGGTAGGTAAAATAACTTCAAATATCATAAATAATTTTTAGCTAAGCCCTTGATACCAGAATTTATTGGCCACAATTATAAACTGCCAGTAGGATTTGAAGAAAAACCAATGTCTTCTGAATTTAATTCCTATCCTGGAATAGAAATTACCCTGATATCATGTACAACCAATCAAAACAATGTGAATAGGTGGACAACTAGCAAAGAAATTGAATCAGAAATCAAAAACCTCCCAAGAAACAAAACTCCAGGACCAGATGGCTTCACAGACAAATTCCACCAAACATTTAAAGAAGAGTTAATACCTATTCTTCTCAAAATGTTCCAAGAAACAGAAAAGGAAGGAAAAGTTCCAAATTCATTCTATGAAGCCAACATTACCCTGATACCAAAACCAGATAAATGCGCCACAAAAAAAAAAGAGACAGAGAGAGAACTACAAACAATATCCCTGATGAACATAGATGTGAAAATACTTAACAAAATACTAGCAAGCTGAATTCCATAATACATTAAAAAAATCACTCACTACAATCAAGTGGGATTTATTCCTGGGGTACAAGTGTGGTTCAATATTCACAAATCAATTAACATGATACATGACATAAATAAGAGAAAGGATAAAACCCATAAGATCATTTCAATAGACACAGAAAAAGCATTTGACAAAGCATACAATCCGTTCATGATAAAAACCCTCAACAAAGTCAGCTTAGAGTGAACATAATTCGACATAATAAAGGCCATGTATGAAAAAACCACAGCAAACATCAAAAACGGAGAGCTTGTCTCCTAAAGTCAGCAACAAGACAAGAATGTCTACTCTCACCACTTTTATTCAACATACTACCCTCAGTCCTAGCCACAGCAATTAGACAACAAAAACAAATAAAACTCATCCAAACTGGTAAGGAAAAAGTAACACTTAGACCATTTTGCAGATGACATGATACATTTTGCAGAAAACCTGAAACACCCCATCCAACTAAAACTGATACATAAATTCAGTAAAGTCACAAGATATAAAATCTCTGTGCAGAAATCTGTTGCATTTCTATATACTAATGATGAAGCAGCAGAAGGAGAAATTACGGAAACAATCCCATTTGCAACGGAGCCAAAAATTACCAGATCCCTAGGAATAAACTTAACCAAAGAGGTGAAAGACTATAAAACACTGGTGACAGAAACTTAAGATGACACAAATAAATTTGAAGACATTTCACCCTCATGGACTGGAAGAACAAATCTTGTTAAAATGTCTATACTACCGAAAGCAACCAACCGATTCAATTCAATCGCTATCAAAATACCAACAGCGTTTTTCACAGAACTAGAACAAACAATCATAAACTTTGGATGGAAACACACAAGACTGCAAGTAGCCAAAGCAATCTTGAAAGAGAAAAGCAAAGCTGGACGGATCACAATTCCAGACTTCAAGTTATATTCCAAAGCTGTCGTGATCAAAACAGTATAGTACTGGCCTAACAACAGACACAGAGATCAACGAAACAGAATAGAAAGCCTAGAAATAAACCCACCATTATATGGCCAATTAACTTTCAAAAAAGGAGTAAAGAATATGCAATGGGATAAAGACAGTCTCTTCAACAAATGGTGCTGGGAAAACTAGGCAGCTATATGCAAAAGAATGAAAGCTGACCACATTCACCATACACAAAAATAAACTCTAGATGAATTAAAGACCTCAGTGAGAGACCTGAAACCATAAAAATCCTAGAAGGCAGCACAAGCAACTTTTTTTCTGGATAGGTCTCCTCAGGCAAGGGACATAAAAGCAAAAATAAACTATTGGGACTACATCAAAAGACTACATCAGAGCCTGACACGGGGCTTCAACTCACAAACCTTGAGATCGTGACCTGAGCCGAAATCAAGAGTTGGACAGCCAAGAGATTGAACACCCCAGGCACCTCCTAAGTAACAGACTTTTAACTATAGAGAACAAACTGATGGTTACCAGAGGGGAGATGAGTGGGGAGATGGGTTAAATGGGTGATGGCGATTAAGGATTGAGTCTTTCTGGAAATACAAAGTTGTACAGTTTTTAACTATTTGCTCCAAAGTTGGCAAATATATTAATATACAACAGAGAATGACTATGTGGTTTACTACATTATGTGCTGAACATGCTGGGAACTTCAGGGAATGATTTGCTCTAACAACATTAAGTGAGTTGATAGACACACCCTAATTCATCAAATTTTGAGATTTAAGAATCTTTAGTTACACCCAATGCCACCAGGCTGGGAGGAATACAACCTAAAACAAGGTGTAGTGATTCAGAGTGAACTTAACAAATCAAATTTGTCTTGTATTTGCAAAGACATAAAATTAGAGAAAAAAAAAAGTTTGTTAGGACCAATAAATCGACAACAATGGTGAGAATTCTGAAGCACTGCCGTTAATAATAGAGATTCCCCCCGGGATCCTACTTCAAGAGAGTTTGATTGGGTGAAGGCCTCCAGTTTGCATTTTGACTCCTACTAGCTGATTTTGAAGCAGTCGCCTAAGACCACACCTAAAGAATGAGAGCATTACTGTATGGGACTTACCCTCTTTGAGCATAGAAGGAACATCCTACATTATGATTCAGTAGATGTGAGTATATGTCCCAACCACAGCACTAAGCAGCCACGTGACCTTGACTAGTTCCCTTCCCATTCCTAAGACCCCTGTGAATCATGGTGAAAATTCTCCTCTCAGGCTCGGTACTAATGAAGATAAAAATGACAGCGTTAATGAAAGCCTTTATAAACTGTAAAGCTTCTGCAAATGATATTAAGAATATTCTTACTGCTGAGGCATCTGCCAGAGGTGGCTAGTTTACATCCTTGGTCTTATTTATCATTCAGAAGATATTTACTGCATGTCTACTCTGCACAAGGCTTCGTGGTGGATGTACTTCCTCTGGCCTTTATACAAGCCTATAACGGGATTTCAGGACTCACAAATGGGCTATTAAACCACCAGCCTCTTCCTGAGAGTTCTCCCCTCCCTTTGATACACAGAACTTTCCTCTGATGATTAAATTGGCACCTCTGTATAAAAATGTTCCCTTCTTATCCTCTGGGGAGGGTGCTTTCTCCCGTTATGAGCTTCACAAGGGAGGAGTGTGGCAGGCTTTGCTGTAGATTGCAAATTGTTAATTTTTAATGTGAGAAGGCAGATTCTGCTGGCGTTCTTTATGTTACCGATTGCACTGCTGGTCTCTCACCCACTCTGCAACGCATCCCGTTAGCTGCTCCAGGAAGGTGGCTCTTCCTTGCGAGAGGTTTCAAGATGCCAAGTTGTTTAGTGACTTTCTAAGTAAGGAGACACAGGATCCAACTCTGTTCACCATAAAGGACAGATCTGACGAAATTTCAAAGGAATGGTATGCCGTCTGATTGGCTGACAGATGAGGAAGAAAATGTACTAACAGGAAGGACAAAACACTACCCAAGATGGTGGTAGAGGTGGCACAGGAAAGGAGAAACTCAGAAATGCAGATGGGTTCAAGACCTATTCTGCTTAAACATTTTCAGGTGTCACTAATCCATAGGAGAGCAAAACCTTGTCCCTGGCAAGTAAGACTTTCACGGTCGAGTTCCAAACCACCTGTCCAGTCTCTGAGCTTGGGTTGCAGTGAATTTCTGGAATGCCTTATGGTCTTTCACATCTACACTTGTTTGAGCTTTTCTCTCCCTTGTCTGACATTGCTGCTTCGCTTCTCTCCACTCTTCCATCTCCTCCAAACACCTCAAGGTCAGGCTGGACTTCTCAAGCTGATGCAGACAGAAGGAACTAGTCCTTCCTTTGTCCCTGATGATCACTTTGCCATGCGAGGGTTTCTCCTTTTGAGGCACCTGTGACCTTGCTTTACTCATGATTATTTTTATTCAAGTTCCCAAATATTTACTGAGTATATACTATGCAGCAGGTACTGTACTAGATGGAGGGGATATAGCAGTGGGCAAAACCAAGTCACTAGCCACACACACCCCACTCCTGAACACGCGTGAGTGCACGTGCACACACACACACACAAACGGTGACTACTGGTGCATTCTTCTTTCCTGGGAGATGGGAGGGCAAGGTATTGCCTATTTAGTTCATCAGTCTACTCCCACAGTCCAGAATAGTACCCTGAACATAGATAACACTTAATGAATATTTGCTGAATAAACAGACCTTATTTTAATTCTAAAATGCACTATAGGGTACCAGTCAGGAATCTGTTTTGCATAACAGATTGCAGGCAATTTGAGGGTAGAGGACACGTCTTCTTTACTTTTTGCATCTTTAGACCAGAGCCATGTACCTGGCATGGAACAGATGCTCCTGAATAAATAAAACAGTCTAAGCTTATCTTTTTAACTACATCCATGCACTTTATATTCAAAAGCTTAGTTGGCCTAATTGTACAATTATTTATTCTGAGACAGCTTAAGATCAAAGTGTTACCCTAAAAAGTCTTGTTCTAAACGTAAGACTTTAGACAGGCTTGGAGTGGAGAGAATCTGCTTGGAGTGGGAGTCTCACTGTTGCTGATTAGGCAGTTTTGCTAATAGCAGAAAGGGTGTTGGGGGTTCCCACTTTATGCCAGGGAGGTTGCTGCAAATTTACCAATGTTTTCCACCGTTAGCATTATTGGTTGATTCAGAGTCACTCATCAGGGAGAAGGTGAAATTCCAAAATTCCAACAGTTGATGGTTCTCCATGCACAAAATAGCAAAACTTCTGGGAATTCATCTATGTTCAAATTCTCTTTTAGGCTGCTGCACTGTGGCCTGAACTTAATCCTTTTCACTACCCATTATGGACAACTGTACAAAGAGTTCATGTATGACCAACTACTCTTCACTTCTCCATAGAATGGAAGAAAAGGGACCCATACACTTCAAAATAGTGGCATAGGTAGAACAGCATTTAAATCAACGACTTTCAAAGAGATTTTATTGAGTCTGGAGAACACAATACATTCCCAAAATGATATACCTCAGAGAATCTACAAAGGCCTTTACAATCATTAATGGTGCACTGGAGTGGGGGGAGAGGAGTTAATCTGTTTTATTTCAGATGGGTGGGAAAAGTAAAATCAGAGGAGAAATATAGACCGTCTGCAAAGTGGATCATTCTACGTGAACATTTGAGAGCCAACCATAAGCACTGATATCAATTTCCCCATGTAGACACTTCTTACACCACAATCTCTCTCTCTCACACACACACACACACACACACACACACACACACACTGCAATAATAATGGATGTGGTAGATGAGATCATGAGGTGAAAAACTAAGAACAAAAACAAATGGAAAGGGGAAACAATGTAATGAAAAAGAAGAAATTCTGCAAAAAGGAGAATTGATTGAGTTCACAGAAACTGGAAATGTTCTACACGATATACCCAGGGCAAATACCCAAGGCAGGACAAAGGGATCTATTCAAACCTTGCCTGATGACACGTCCATGATGAAGTGTCAACATTTCGAGGAACAAGTTACAATGCCTTGAAGGCCCTTTCCAGAATTCCACTTGAATATCTATAAACTCTGCAATAGTTCACCTACATTAAACGATGTATTTTAAGATTCTGTTTGAAAAAAAAAATGCCATTCAGAAGCAGGACTTCCTATGACAAGCTTCTACTCCGAGTGAATTTTTATGGCCAAATTAGAAACCCTGGAAAATAGAGATTGTACTGGAAATGCTGACTCAGCAGTAAATTGCAGCAAGGCAATGGGATACTAATTTAATGATGCTAGACCTGAAATGCATCGTTCCTGAGATTAGCATATCTGTTATAGAATAAAAAAGAAGAACGATCAGCAACCCAGCTAAAGCATTTCACTAGCGGTCAGCAGAAAGGAGATTTTTGCATAAATGCAAGATTGGGAGATAAGGTCAGGAGATTCAAAAGGGATTATACAGTTTATAGATCTAAGAGTTTGAGCTATGAAACTCCAGATTGCATTCAGTCTCTGTATGCCTAAATTGTTCCAGAAGGATGTTCTTTAGTACAGTCCCTGGCAGATTTAGACACTGCTTACATGGTCATTCCCATCTTTCTAGTAGATCTTCCAGTTTATTGGCAAGAATTAAGCCTCTTTAATTAGCTCATCTATCAGAAATTTATTTAGCATCCACCCTATACTAGGAACAGGAATACCCGGAGGATAAAGATCCAGCTTCTATCCTCAAGAACATCAACATTTACAAGGGAAGTACAGTCAGCACAGCAAGTGATTTCAGCCCGGAGTCAATTGTGCAAGATAGAAGTAAGTAGAGAGGACTATGGGAATACAGAAATGAGATACTTAACCTAGGTTGGGGGAGATGAATGAAATCAAGCGTTTTTAGCCTCACCTCAAGGGTCGTAAGGTTGACTCAGCCTTTAGCATACTTTTTCCAGAATAATTAACACATTCCAAGTACAGCATCAATTTTAGACTTTAAAACCAGTTTAACGTGTATAGGTAGAACCTTCTGATGAAGTGGAGAGAGTAGGTCTTGGTCTTAGAATCAGATCCAGGCTTCAAGCTGAGTCTCTACCTGCTAGTTGAAAGGTTTTCTGCAATTTATTTCTTCAGTTCCTATGAAATAGGAATATTATCAACTTATATGAACTCTGAGATTTGAAGGAGATAATATATATAATGCACCTGACAGAGAGCACCAAAAATGGACCCAATAAAATGGCAGCTGCAATATTTGTTCTGCTGTTGTACCTGCGGAGCTGCTATGCTTACCACTATTATTAAGATACAAATATAGTTTTTCAAGTTGAAGTCAACAAGCACAAAATTTTCATGGCTCTACATTTATTCCTACATTTCTTAATGTATTATTGAAGAATCCTGTTCATCAAAATAGTATTGGGCAGAACTTTCCAATAAACTTTTTACTGATGAAAATATTTACGTAGGTCACTAGCCACATGTGGCCGGCTGTTCAACGCTTGAGATTTCCTTAGTATGAAGAATCGGATTTTAATTTTTATTTCATTTTAATTAATTTAAATATTTAAATAACCATGCTATGGTCTGTTGGTTTATCCAAAGATGATGTCAGCAGGAGGTGGGGTCTTTGAAAGGTGCCCTAGGGTAGTCATGAGAGTAGAGCCCTAGGAATTAGGATTAGTGTCTTATAACAGAGGCTCCAGAGAGATTCCCTAGCTCCCTTCTGCTATGTGAAGCCACACGAAGTCTGTGACCCTGAAGAAGGTCCTCACCTGACCACATGTGTGCTCTGAGACTTCAGAACTGTCTGGTATTTTGGGAGTCTAGTACTTTGGCATAGGAGCCTGAATAGACTAACACCAACCATGTGTATGGCTAGTGGCTACTGGATTTGACTTCCTAATTCTAGGGCAGTTGTTAAACAAAGTTACCAGGATTTCACTGTAGGCCCAGTTAATCAGGAAGAATGATGAGAATTTGCATTGATATGAAATCTAATAGAAGATTCTTAAGAATGCCGATGTTGAGAACCACAGTTCTATTCCTCTGTGTGGTTTTGATTTTGTGGCTATGTGTTTGTAGAAGGGCTCTGAGGTATTAATTAAATAAAATATATTTTCCTGGAGGGTATCTCTATGCTAGGCTCTAGAAGTTGAACACAGCCTACAGGTAAGGTCTGTTTTCTCTTTTATAGAAATTTTGGAATTCTTAAAAAATTTTCTATTTATTTTGAGAGAGACAGAGAGAGAGAGAGAGAGCTGGGGGATGGCAGAGAGAGAGAGACAGGCACAGAGAAACTCCCAAGCAGCCTCCACAAGTACAGACCCTGACATGGGGCTCAAACTCATGAACTGTGAGTTCATGACCTGAGCTGAAATCAAGAGCTGGAGGCTTAATCAACTGAATCCCCCAGGCGCCCAAGAAACTTTGCTATTTTGTAAACTAGTTAAGACATACACAACAATTAGGAAAGAAAAACTATTTTTAAAGTAGGTGAAAAAGTAATATATACAAATAGGTTGTGAGTGGAGGGTCTCTCCCGTAGAGTTATCAGAGAAACCATCAAAAGTAAGCAAGTGTGAAAACAAACTACAAGGGCAAGAGTGAGTGTGGTTGGAACGAAAATTTGTTGACAACTAGGAAACTACCAACAGTCTTAATTTTCTCATCTAATAAAAGGGAGATATGTAATAATAAATACTAATTGAGCACGTACTTTATGCTGAGACACTTGACCACATCATCTAACTCTCCCCAAGACTTTACAAGTAGCTTCTACCATCACATTGCATTTCACATCTGAAGACAGTGAGTTAAATAAGTTTCTCAAGATCACAGATTTTGTTTAGTAAGTGGTATCAATCTAGGCTAGAGAAAATGGTAGATCCAGGGGCCAAAGGAAGCCATTAAATCTCAATTGAGCTAAATTTAAGTACTCCTCTAATATTCATCATAGAGGTTCTATTTAAAACACACACAAAAAGATGGAAACGACACTATCACCAACAAAGATAACAGGTGTCACTTCCTGGGCACTTACTGTTGCCAGGTATTCTGCTAGAATCCCTGAATTCTCCTGACAATCCTCGAAGACAGGCACTGAACAACGAGGAGAACAAGAAAATGAGCAAGCATGTTCCTCAAGAGCCTTGGGGGGAGAACCATGCCAAGCGAAGAGAATTTTTTCCTCTTCAGTACACAAATAGGCTCTTTCATTTAGATCACCAGTATAGAAAAGCATCCAACGGGGATGAGACACATACAATACTCAGGTAATAGTGTTGACATTAGAGTACAGTTCAAGCTTTTGCACTGAAATAACATTTTATTGATTCCTTAAACATGGAGGTTGTGCCTTTCACCTCTGGGTCATAACGGTGAATTCGGGAAGTTCTAGGGGCACCTTTTGCTATGTCAGCAGCTGCTTGAAGTTTTCCATTGTAAGATATTAAGGGATTTCCACTCCCCCCCACACACGCCTACCCACTTCCCATTTTTGGTCCCCAAAAAACTGGGACCAGATCTATCAAGATTACAAGTTGTTTTCTTTGCTAATACAAACACAAATATTTATCTCAAAGTATGGTTTATACAATAAAAACCATTATACCAAGACACTAATATACCTGGGGATTGATTTCTTTGTCTCCACAATCTTTTGAACCTTAGACAATGTTCTCTATTATGCGCAGGGTTTCAAACAGAGTGCATAGTTTTTAATTAGAGCTGCATGTAGGATTCTTACTTTGACAGTGACCAATGTTAAATGTATTTTAACAATTATAACTGCTCTATCACCCCTATCTCCCAGATTTATTTTTAGGACAAGGCAAAGTTAAAACTTTCATGCCAATTTTATTGTCCCTCAAATAACCACGAGTAACTATTCACTCTTCCGGGTTCTATCCATATCTTAACATGTGCAGGCTGTAAAATGTAGGTTTATTACCAGAATGTCAAACTACAGAAGATACATAGGAAAAAAAAATTATGATTCTACACAGCATCATAGAACCCAGAGATCATCTACTTGTTTACTGGCAAATCATTTAAATTTATACAGCAGCTACTAATTCTTGAGATGAGCTGTTCAGAATACTGAATTGAGGACAATTTTGAGATTGGCTTCCTGGAGAAAGAAGGTGCAGGGATGAATTAGTGACGTCTGCCATAATGAAAGCGACAGAAGTGATGCTAGAATTCACTTGCAACCCATTTTGTTCACACTGTGACTTTAGTAATTAAGAAAGTGGGTCCCCATGGTTTTGTCATCTACCCAAGGTTGTACAGCAAGAGTCATGTATAAAGATGCTTATCAGTTAACTCCCACATCACATGTTTGCCCACTCTATCAACCTGCAGTCAGGCTATGCATTTTTTTTTCCTCCCCAACCAACAATACTTAAAATCCAGCTAAACGCACTGGAAAAGGCTGATCAATACATAGACGAGAGCAGTCCTTCAGAAGATTCCACAGAAAGAAAAATAAATTGCTATGCCCTTGAAAGAAAAGCTACTTTTATTTAAGTTAATAAAGCTTTATTTGTTCTCCAGCCGTTAAGTTTATAGAAATTAAAAGTCTTGACTATTTGTCTTTTGCCAACATGAATTTAAAAGTGGCTTTAAAAAATCTCATTAACATTGTACTTTTTTTTTTTCTGTCCCAAGCTGATTCAATACAAAACAGATTACCTCCTGTCTGTGCCACTAAAGTGCACATAAATATTTTACAAACCAATTTATCTAAAAATTTTGTCATTCCTCATTCTGAGTCTGGACACAGAGCTCACTATAAAGCACTTTAGGTTTTCCAGATAACATAATCATTCAGGCAAGAGTATATTATATTTCCTTTTTTTGATTCTCGCCTGGGCTCAAAATATTCCTCTTGGCGTGTTTTCAGAATTTCGCTATGTCAGATAGGTACAAACACAGTTAATGGGACTTCCAGAGAATGACCAGAATATACTTAAATGAAGTAATTTAATAGTCAGAATACTGATAGAGTCCACACTTTTGAGCCATAGGGGAAGAAGAAAATAAACTTAGCTTTTACTGATTCAGGTGGGAAAAATTATAGTCCTAATGTGAAAAGACGGATCTAGTTCACCAAGAAACACATGCAGACAAGAGCAGAGGAACCTTCAGTACTGAAGTTAGGAAAACAAAGTTAATGGTAGTAATCTTGAGGTATTTTATCAATCAAAAGTAATGTGAGGTGTCTGTTGCCTCTAGATCAGGGCTAGTCATGGGGGAGGCACTCAGCAATTGCGTGTTGAATGACTAGGTGACTGAACAACAACAACAAAACCCACTCTCTTTCCTGGGCCTTGGAACTTCTCCCTTCTGTCACCACCCAGCTTGGCTGACTTCTAAAGGATGCAGGTATTCCCAGTTCCAGCTGCAGGATTCTCTCCTTGCCTCTCTACATGCAAAATGCCCTGACCTGCTACAAAACACATGAAGGTTCAGCATACATTTATTTAAATTATATGAAATCACAGTATTTATTTTGCAAAAAAAAAAAACAACAAAAAGCTAAGTGTGCAAATGAAAGAGAAAATGGGAAAAAAAAATTTGATTGCAAATTCGGGATGTCCTCTCGTATTGAGGCCATCTCATCTCAGAGTAGCATTCCAGGGTTCAATGCTCTAGTTTTTATATTCAAGCCAAAGACTTCATCTTATATGGAATGGAACAAAGAGAAAACAAACTGCACTAACCCTAACAACTCGGCTGGGCGGGCCTTTTTGATTTATGAGCCCTCACACCCATCTCCATTGTGGCATTAAATAGGGCCACGATGTATCTAATACCTCTGTCATCAAGATTCACTGAAGACACATTCGCATCATTTTTATGAGCTATTTATACGATTTACACGTTACAAGTTGAATCTGAAATCAACCCCAGCACAAGATGCCATGCCACTCGACTGTACATGTTACACGTTCAAGGACAGCACAGTTACTGAAAAGGGGAGGGGCGCCTGGGTGGCTCAGTTGGTTAAGCATCTGACTTCGGCTCAGGTCATGATCTCACAGTCCGTGAGTTTGAGCCCCGAGTTGGGCTCAGCTCGGAGCCTGGAGCCTGCTTCAGATTCTGTGTCTCCCTCTCTCTGCCCCTCCCCTGTTCATGCTCTGTCTCTCTCTGTCTCAAAAATAAATAAACATTAAAAAAATGTTTTTTTAAAAAAGGAGGATTCCCAAGGAATGTCAGGAGAACCTCCACTTGGACCCCACAGTAGAGGAGGCAGGCACTTCTGAACAGACAATGCTGCAGAGCAACTTCAGGCAGACACATGCCAGCCTAAAAGATGTGCTGAAATCTGAAGCCTATTTCCTATCAATCTTGGGCTGTCAGGAGGATAAAGATCCAGCAAAGCTGTTTGTCTGGGATTTCGATATTCAGGTTGCTCTTCAAGGTAGATTTTGTAAAGGGATTGGGGGAAGCCTCTTCATGGATTTTAATTTCACCTGATTCTTACTGAAAGGTATTGACTGATCTCTGGAACTTGTTAAGTGCAAGGTGGAGATAATGGCTCTGATTTCACAGTGAAGAGACCCAATGTGAAACCCGCCCAGCGCTCACAGTGGCTCTTCTTGGGCCAAAAAAGACGAGACAGTTTTTCATGACTGTAGCACACTACTTTCAAACCAAGGAGGTTGTCTGTTGGTAAGGAAACCGAAGGTATTATGTGGCTATCCGCCTAGCAGTGGCGGATGCTAAAGACAGTTCTAAAATGAAATTTGCAGTCAGAGGTATTCAGAGATAAGCTAAAGATGCCAGCCCTATTTGGAAATGACTAAAGACAGCACATAGGATTTTTTTTATTATCTTGGTTAAATTAATAGGAAACATAAAACCTGGGAGATGAGACCATAGGCTTTCTTTGTCCTTTCTATTGATTGGATAAAGGGTCCCAAAGGACTCAAAAGTATTTAAAAATAAACAAACTGTATTTTTCTCCTGTTTGTTACCCGTGCCTTCTAAGCAAGACTTTTTCCCTCCTCTCTACCGCAGTTGGCAGAAATTAGTTTCCAGTTAAAAAATAAGGCTTACTTATCAGATATTCATGATAAAGTGGCGATAATTATTATTGCAGTTATTTCTAATACCTCTTGCCAATGCTCTACTTTCTAATTTAAGATCATGGACATCACGAAGTTTCCTACCTGCCACTGAATACACTGACCTCAGAACGAGTTTCGACGTGAAACTCCAGAACCCATTTTGAAGCACAGAGACAGCAGGCAAAAATAGAAAGAAGCTAACAAAGATAACCGTGATGAAGACACAACAGCTTTCCCAGGCCCTTTCTGAATACGCATCGAATGCATGTTTTCCATAGCATACTGATCGCTTCTGAGATAAAGTTGAATTAAAACGCAAGGACGAGGCTAAGATAACCCTACAGTGCAATAGAAGAGTTAGTTAATATTGCAAAAAAGAACCTGAGAACATTTCCCTCAGGGTTTCTTAAGTCAGAAACGAGCAGTGGTTAAAGGGTGATGGAATAAGGGTAATTCCATTAATATATCTGAGTTCTAACTCATCTCCCTCATTTATTAGCTAAAAACCTCCAGGAAGTAATTTCTCTGTGCCTCAGGTTTCATCTACAAAATGGGTACGTTAGGATCTGGCTCAAGGTGAGGGAGGACATAAATTAAAGCTAGCACTGCATTTACGGTGTTCCCTGGCACATAATTCATATTCCAAAGATTACAGCTGTTATTGTAGAAATGAAAATGAGGATAATATTGATCATTTCACAGCTTATTCATGGTCAATCATCCTAGCTGAAAATGTAGGTTACTGGACTGTTTCCTATTTTGTATACAATACAGATAAAACAGGTTAGCATTAATGAATCACTTCAGTGTAGAGCATTTTTTTAATTAAAAAAAATTTTTTTAATGTTTATTTTTGAGAGACAGAGCATGAGAGGGGGAGGGGCAGAGAGAGAGGGAGACACAGAATCCGAAGCAGGCTCCAGGCTCTGAGCTGTCAGCACAGAGCCCGACACAGGGCTCAAACCCATGAGCTGTCAGATCATGACCTGAGCTGAAATCCAACGCTTAACTGACTTGAGCCACCCAAGCGCCCCACGGCACACATCTTAATAAGCAATGTTGATGCATTTTCTCAGTCGGCACAACAGGCATGTTAGCCATCTTGCCGATGAGGAAACTGAGGCCTAGGAAATCACGTAATTTACCTGAAGCCCGACACTTGAAGCAAAGCCAGAGGAAAATAAACAAGCCAGCAAAAAAGCAACTCTGATTTCAAATCCAAGGAGTATGGCCACTAAGAGAACACTTCATAAATTCACACTGCATGCCTACCTTTGGATGTTCATCCTCGTTTCCCAGAGACTCTGGTTAGAGGCAGTAAGCCAGAAAGTCAAACCCTCAAAGGTACAATGGCTGCTGGTCTAACAGTCTCTGCCTTCTTCCAGACTTAACTCAGGATCCCAGGTGCTCTTCTTTGCTTCTGTGTCAGAAACACTAGGCTGGCGCTTAGGCTTTATTTACCCCGTCCCCATCTACTAGCTTACTGTGCCGCAGACCTTAGTTCCTTCAAAAGCACTCAGCATCCGAAACGGTATCCTGGAGGCGAGTGCAGCCTGCTTGACCCTGGGGTTTAGACCAGCCAGGTACTTGCAGGGGAAAAAAAGCAATAATCTAATTACTGCAACCACCTGCTGCCCTCGCTTTTGTGTTCCTGACTGCAGCCAGGTGCTAAGCTGGCATGCTTGGATCAATTAGAAATTGTAACTGAAGCTGACTGCAATTAATTATATAACTTTAAGCTGTTCAAGCTTAATACCGCCCCCCCCCAATTACTTCATGAAACTGGGCTATAGCGGATTGCAGCAAATAAAGAAAAAGAGCTATGAATAAGGTTTCTGTAAGTGTTGTCTTCAGGTGTGGATCATACCCAATCCTCATAGGTCATGTGCATGGCCAACTTGTTCCATTTACCCATTATTAATGAAATGATTCGTGAATTTCCAACTTGTGGCCCAAGACTGAGAAGTGTGGCTGTTCCTCTCACAGACCGCGACGGAGGTGACTTCTCCCTTGGGCCGTGCTGTGATGGTCTTCAGTGAGGTACAGGGCAGTGCAGTAGATTAGGGACTACGGGACGGTAGGGGTCAAGGTTTGAGTTCGGGCTCCGCCCTTAGGCAACGGGATAAGGGATAACCTCTACCCCTGCTTCCTCATCTGTAAAATAGGGATAATATTAACACTGGAGAAACTCATCAAAACAGAGTATACACATTGATGGATGTGCTGTCTGGCATAAATTGATGCTTGATAAATGCTGATATGCCACCACGGGCTGCTAACCTTTGCAAATTTCAGGGGACGAGCAAACCTACTGAGGCTCTCTCACAGTGACAGCTCCCCCACTGACCAGGAACTACAGTGTGATACGGTCGTATCTATGGTACCTGGGCTCTTGTCATGGACTATACCCAATAATTGGGTGCATGTCCAGCAACCAGAAATGTAACTTCTTCCAATCCCATTTTCCACATCTTAAAGTAAAGAGAAACGTTACCTGTTTCATAGGGTTGCTTCAATGACTAAATGCCATAGGGCAGGGCTCTGATAGGCATAAACATTAGCAAGACATGCTAACATTTACTCATGGCAAAATAATTTCTTGGAATTATAATTTGTATTTTTTTCTCTTGGCATTTTCCCCTGTCTTCATTCCACAATGGTAGCCAAGCCCGTCAAGGCTTCTCGCTTCAGGAATCTTGGTAAGGCTGAAAATATCAGTCAAACTAAGTGTCCCAAGTGCACTAGGTGAGTGGGTGCGGGTGGGGGCAGGTGAGGGCTGAGAAGTTTTGTGAGAATGGCAGAAGTTCTGCAAGAGAGAGGAGAACCAGCCCCAGACCAGGAAAGAGAAAGGATGTCTGTGAGTCTCCGGAGCAAGGAAATTTACATGTGTTCTCTGGCAAAGCCTGGAATACTAGCAAGAACGTTAGGTAGATAGCTATATGCTGCCCTGAGAAAGATGAACTGAGAACATCATGGTTTCCAGCCTCAGCATGAATCCCCACAGGGGTAGGAAAGAAGAAAAACATGAGCCTCGAAGAAATGGCATGAGTTTGAGTAAGAGGATGGGAAGGGTGTTAGCTGCAATCCTAATAGGCTAACGAGGCCCCTTTTGCAACAAGTTACCTAGATTTTACTCTAATCTAGAAGCAAGAGGAGTGAAGATTATATAGTTGGAAGTGGGTGAATACTATTAAATCCATTTCCTTTTCTTGAACACACAGAGAAACTACCTTTACCAGCCTTCCTTGTGGTTAAGGTGGGTCATCGCAGTTAGATGTGGCCAATGGAAAATGAGGAGACGTGATGTACACAAGTCCCAGGCCTCTAAAACCCTTCAGGTGATGTGTCATAGTCTTTGCCCATTAGCTGACTCTATGCATAGGGTGCAGTTAGAGAATGGATGGAAGGATGGAGAATCCCTGAATTGCCACATGAAAAGTCACTTGCCAAATATGTAATCAGAGTATGAAAAGACTAAGAGGGGTACCTGGGTGGGTCAGTCGGTTAAGCATCTGACTCGATTTCCACTCAGGTCATAATTTCACGGTTCGTGGGATGGAGCTCCTTGTTGGGCTCTGTGCTGACAGCGAGAAGCCTACTTGAGTTTCTCTTTCTCCCTCTCTCTCTCTCCCCCCCTCCCCTTCCCACACAGGCACATGCATATGCCCTCTCTCTTTCTCAAAATGAAAAATAAATGTTTAAAAAGACTAAGAGATAAATTTATATGCTATTAACCCCACAAAAATTGAATGCCATTTATTAGAATGGCTTGCATTAAATACTCTTTTTTTTTAATGTTTATTTATTTTGAAGAAAGAGAGACAGAGCGTGAGAAGGGGAGGGGCAGAGAGAGAGGGAGACACAGAATCCGATGCAGGCTCCAGGCTCTGAGCTGTCAGCACAGAGCCCGATGCAGGGCTCGAACCTGTGAACCATGAGATCATGACTTGAGCTGCAGTCGGACGCTTAACTGACTGCGCCACCCAGGCACCCCTCAATACTCTTATTAATAAAATGTCTGGAGGTGCCTGGGTGGCTCAGTCGGTTGAGTGTCTGACTTCGGCTCAGGTCATGATCTCACGGTCCATGAGTTCGAGCCCCACGTCGGGCTCTGTGTTGACAGCTCAGAGCCTGGAGCCTGCTTCAGATTCTGTGTCTCCCTCTCTTTCTGACCCTCCCCTGTTCATGCTCTGTCTCTCTCTGTCTCAAAAATAAATAAACATTAAAAATTTTTTTTAAATAAAATGCCTGACATAGAATTTTTCATCAGCCCTAAAACAGAATTGAAGTTGATTTAAGAGAAATAATCAAATACATGTCATACCTGAATTTGTGCATAACTTTATTACAAAAAGATGGATTTTACACACAGCAAACTGTAAAGGCAAGTCCTTTACACCATGGGTTGTTCAGATAACAACTCAAGAAGTCATATGACAGGGTTCTCTCCAGAAACACGCCAAGGTTGGGGTGACTGTCCCTTAGTCATCTCACCACGAGAGTGCCCACAGATAGATCACAACACCATCTGACTCAACCACCTCTATGAAGTCCTACCTGCAAATATGCATGATGCTACTAATACCTGCAGGTATGAACAGGCAAAATGGACTTGTCTCCGAGAGCTCAATTTCAAAGCCCTCCAAAGCTGTAAATGAGCTTTTCAAACTCTAAGAAACACCCTCATTTCTATCTGTATCTTGCAGCTTTGCAAACAAAGTTCTCATTCTCTCCAGCCCCTCATCTTTCCACGTTTTCAGCTTCTAATTATGACCTTCCCGTTCTCCCCAACCTGCAGCAGTTTCTAATTGGTCCTTGAAAGTGTCCTGTGACCTGTAATAAACCACTTTATCCATTCCAGTGATTTGAAGCATCTGGGAAATAAATTCTATTAGAATGCTAATTGGGCCTGATGTGAACAGTTCACTATTGATCTATGAGGAGACATAACTGACAGAGCGCCGGATCGTGTTAGACTTCGTGACATTTAAAAATATTTGCTAAGAAAATTATGCTACACCCAGTCACCTGGGAGAAAATGACAGCTGAGCTTTGAACAGAGTATAGCTCATTTTATCTATTCATTGGTAAGAAGGATATCCACTGATTTTCGTGCTCACCATTTACTCCTCTTGCTTGTAGTAGCAAGACCCAACTTTCCTTTAAGAACTAAGCCTTCCTGGGGCGCCTGGGTGGCGTAGTCAGTTAAGCGTCCGACTTCAGCCAGGTCACGATCTCGCGGTCCGTGAGTTCGAGCCCCGCGTCAGGCTCTGGGCTGATGGCTCTGAGCCTGGAGCCTGCTTCCGATTCTGTGTCTCCCTCTCTCTCTGCCCCTCCCCCGTTCATGCTCTGTCTCTCTCTGTCCCAAAAATAAATAAACATTGAAAAAAAAATTTAAAAAAAAGAACTAAGCCTTCCTCACTTGGTTCGTGAGTGACTGATTCCCCCTCTCAATGCCTCTTTCTCCCAGGTTCAGGACTGTGTACAAGATCCAGTTTGGCCATACTTGGGGAGCATGGCATGCCCTAGCTTCTATTTGGTTCAGGAAGATTATGGTAGCAATCTGGGCCCAAGTCCTAGGGTTTTTGAAGGAATTATGTTGAAAGATGTACTCTTCCCACCAAAGTTCTAACCTGACAGAATAGAAGCCTGGAGGTGGTGGGGGGCCACCTCATCACTGATGGGAAGTGGCTACTTAAGAATGAAGCCAAAGGAAGAGAGGAGCACCAAAACATGGAGAGAAGGGGGTTCCTGGTGATCATGTTTGAGCATCTGGGTGTAGCTGTATTGCACATAGTCAAATGAATCTCCTTTCATGCTTCATCCTGTTTGGACGGGGGTTCTCTAAAAGCATCCAGCCTAAAACCATGGGACTGAATTAAACTGGCAACATCAGATTTTCATAGAAGTGGTATATTCAGTCATCATTTACTTCTGGGCGTCCAAAATCGTCTCACTTGCTGCCTTGTACCAATGTGACCATAGTATAGTTACTCTTCAAGGGACTTTTCAAAAAGTATGAGCTTTTTACCTGAGTAAAATTTATATGCGTTCCAGGGAGAGTTGGGAACGTTTTGAAAAATTATAGATTCCTAAGCCATATATGGGCAGATTCTGATTTAGGAAGTCTTTTGACCATTCCACAACTCAGCATTTTCAACAAGCAGCCTAGATGATTCTGATACAGGTAGCCACATTTTAAGAAATATTACTGTGACGCACAGATCAGAACTGAGGGACTCAAGTCCTATTCATATAAATTTCAAGTCCTGGTTTCTACTGCCTACGAAGTATACCTTGGACGAATGGCTTAATCTTTCTTTGCTTCTGCTTCCTAGTTTACAAATGAAGATAATAAAGCCATCATAGAGGGCTTTGCAAGATAATGTTTGTAAAGAATTTAGCACAGTCTATCATACCAGTAAAGGCTCCATTGAATGGTATCTGTTGGTAATTCATTTGCATGGATTAGCTTCTCAGATAAACCAGTTATTACTCCTTAGAATTCAGCAGCATATAAGACCTGGTAACAGTGAGACAGAGGGTATATAAGTTTTGGTGCAGAAAAAAGGAGGCAGCCTCTACTTTTCAGCTTGATAAATGTTCTGGTTTACAAAGAACAGGAAAATTGTAAGGGAAAAATATCTATCTTATCTATTATTGGGCCAAAAAACCCTTAGGGCATTATGCTTGCCAATATGATTTTATTCTTCCCACCAAAAACTTCCGTACATTAAATAATAACTACCCAGACACAAAAGTGAATGAGGCGATGGGACCAAAATAGCATCACAAAACATGTTGCCCCTTGTGTAACAGGTAGGGATGTATTTGAGGGGGGATGTAAATGGTGGATGTGGTGGAAGGAATAAAGAGGACACCTGAAAGATGTAAGTTTGTATGGCATCCAGATATGGAGGATAGGCTTTGGAGGAGGGCCAGCCATCTTGGGTTTAAATCACAGAAGTCCCATTTATTAGATTGAGCCATCATGTTAATGAGTCACTTAGCCTCCAGTTCCCAGGACATTAAGAAAAAATGAAGCCAATCTTGTTAGGTTATATTGAGGACCCAGTGAAATAATGATGTAAATGTCTAATAGAAGGCTTGACATAAGATCTACGCTCTGAAATGTAGCCATTATTATTATTTATAATAATAGTATTATAATAACAATAGTATTGTTTAGTATAACAATATTATTTACGATAGTAATTAATATTATTATTATTGTCGTGGGGTTTTTTGGAGATTTTTTTTAAATGGCAAGATGAGGGGGTGCCTGGGTGGCTCAGTCGGTTGAGCATCTGACTTTGGCTCAGGTCGTGATCTCCCGATCCGTGAATTCGAGCCCCTCATCAGGCTCTGCGCTGACAGCTCAGAGCCTGGAGCCTGCTTCGGATTCTGTGTCTCCCTCTCTCTCTGTCCCTCCCCCGCTCACACTCTCTCTCTGTCTTTCTCAAAACTAAATAAACATTAAAAAAAATGGCAAGATGAGGATGTTTTGCAGGAAGAAAAAGGATTCAAAACACTGGATATTTCTGCAAACATTGACAGTGAGGAGAAGTAATAATCATATACACCCCAACCTATCAATTTCAGTACACCGGGGGGAAAAACAATAGGAAGGCTAAAACAAGTACTTGCTGTCAGTCACTGTTGCACTCCCTCGTTTCGTAGGTGAGGACTTGGTTGGCCTTTGCCCACAGACATGTTGGAGCAAACACCAACCACGGCTCTGACTCTAAGGATCTCCACTGGCTATCTCCAAAATCCATGTTTTAATGATTAGCCTTTGCTGCCATAACAGTTGCAAAAAAATCAATTCCACAATTTTTTTCCTTTTCTAAAATGCCTGGTTTGGGGCTGATAAAGCAATGATTTAAGTCAATGGCCGAGGGGGGAATTCGAGTATGTTCTTAAAGGATAATCACTAGGCTCCTTCTTGGGATGCATCTGTTTTGAACCAATTTCTCCACTCTGTGCTAATTAAACAAGGAGGTGTACAAAACACAAACAGTGGAAACTGGAAACGAGCTCCATTAGTTCCTGTATCTTTGGTAACTACAGGTGTGTGTTAATGAATTACACGACTGGTAAAATAAAATTAAAGGCAGCTGCACGTGTTTACAAACCTGCAGCCACAAATTACAGGTATCTGTAGCATCCATAATTCATCCATAATTGACAATTTTCATATTACTGGAATAGAGAATCGAGTCATGCAGATGATTACAGTATTTGCCTCTCAGCACTAGAGATTTTGCTTCATTTTTCATGCAGCATCTCAAATGAAATAAATCACAGCTTTCACGTGGAGCTGGATGTCAAAGGACCAAAGTATTGCAGACAACCTAGCCCCGAGTTCGACCTCCTATGCTTCCGACTTCTGACTCCCTTAACTATTCCCTAAGTTTGCTTACCCACTAGCTTCAGAAACACATGAGCTGAGTCCGGTCTAGATACTGCTACCCAAATCTAGAAACGAGAGCTAAGTTTTTAAAAAACGCTACGCCTCAGTTTCTTCGAGTATTAACAGAATGACAAGAGTGCCTACTTTAAGGTCATTAAGTTTGAGTTCACTGAGTTGATATAGCTCTTCCCATAAGCAACCTGAGGTGATCCCTGAAAATAGTGTGCTATTCACTTGACCCAGAAAACCCTACAAAATCATGCAAATCAAGAGGTCCCGATCTTCGTGTTCACTTTAGGAACACATGTGCAACTGCCCAGGCCATCAAGGGTATGCACATCAGAAAAGCTCCCAAGTATCTGAAGGATGTCGCTTTGCAGAAGCGATGTGGGCCATTCCATTGCTACAAGCTACAATGGCAGAGGTGACAGGTGCTCCCAGGCCAGACAGTGGGGCAGGACACAGGATCAGTGCCCAAAAATAGTGCTGAATTTTTACTGCACATGCTTAAAAACACATGCAAATCCCCCAAGATGCGGTGTAGAACTTACAGGGTCCACGGTCAGATTAACCCACACATGAGCTCTCCCTGCCACACCGAGATGGTCCTCACTGAAAAAGAGCAGAATGTTCCTAAACCGGAAGAGGAGGTTGCACAGAAGAAAAAGACATCCCAGAAGAAACTGAAGACACAAAAACTTAAGGTCCGGGAGTACATTGCTGCATAAGATAAATGCAAATAAAAGTAAAAAAAAAAATTGAGTTAATATAGGTACACTGCATGAAGATGGAGTAATGGCTGGCACTAAGAGCTTAGCAAACACTTAACTATTCTCCAAGCTTCAGTTTCCTGAGCCAGAAAATAGAGGTAAAAACATCACCTATCGCACATGGTTGGTAGGACAAGGAAGCGAGATAACACACGTGAATTGCCTAGTTTACTTCCAGATATGAGCGCTCGGTTTTCCCGCCAGTAGTAGGCATAGTAATAACAGCAGCTTTACCTCAAAGGGACACAAAAAATGAATACTGTTAATTAAAAAATTATTTTGTGTAAAAATCCCACATCTTCGGCTTTTAATTTTATTTAGCAGATTTTTTTTTTTCCATTTGGGTATTCTGATTCAGGTACTGTTGGGGATTTGATTTTCACAAGGCATCTTGGACTCAAATAAATTTGCTCTTGATTAAAAAAAAAAATCTCAGGGCGCCTGGGTGGCTCAGTCGGTTACATGTCCGACTTCCACTCAGGTCATGATCTCACGGTCCGTGAGTGCGAGCCCTGCGTCGGGCTCTGTGCTGACAGCTCAGAGCCTGGAGCCTGTTTCAGATTCTGTATCTCCCTCTCTCTCTGACCCTCCCCTGTCCGTGCTGTGTTTCTGTCTCAAAAATAAATAAACGTTAAAAAAAAATTTAAAAAAAAATCCCTCCTGTAAAGAGATGGCCTGTGCATCGTTCTAGATTTACCTCCCCAAAGAGGGCTAGCCAGAGGCACACAGATATCTCTGCTGCTTGATGACGGTGAACAAGGAGGCCACTTTGAAAGCTACCAGAGTTGTGAGGGATCCAGCAGGGGACCTGACAGAGACAAAGCTGGGAAGCTTCAGGGACACAGACTAAAGGCTTGTCCGAAATCTCTGTAACGTTCCCCAGAACTTTCTCAAGTACCTGTCGTTTCACAGATGCTAAGTCTCGAGTCTGCCTGCATGCTGGCTCCTATCACTGAAATTTAGGAAGAGAGGACAATGCAAATACACAGTAATGACAACATACAATTTCTTAGACAAACTCATCTGAACTTGCGTCCATGTTTATTGCGCGTTAATGAGGGACCCAGCAGGTAGAAAATGCTCATTGGAACGACATGGACGAGGGAGGTTAAATACGCGAGGCTTCCAGCAAGGTACAGACTGCCGTGTTCCTTGGAATGGTCATAAAAAGCTCATATTTTTATCAGTGGTTGGGTAAATTTGTAGCACAATATGGAGCCATCTTTGGTCATAACCCATTCATCAGAAATAAGTAACCTGTAAGAGAAGCAAATGATAAGCAAATTGATCTGTAGCAATTAATTAGACATACCGGATAACAAAGTTGCTCCTGACTCTTCCGCAGAGGACCATTTTGCACCCAGGCACTGGGCAGCCGTCAAATACAAGCAGCAATGACAGGAGCACAAGGGTCCCGCTTTTCCTCAAATTTCTGCAGCAGGTAATCAAAGACACCACACCTTTTACTTAATGCTCAGCGAGGGAGAGGACGTTTTTCTTTCAGAATAAGAGCATGTTGTAGTATTTTAGATGCATTTGGTGGAACAGTTTACCAAGTGTGTTCTCTACACAAGCTCACATTTCAATTACACACTAGGTCTGAGAAGGAGACAGGGTAGATGCCAAAAGGCATCCGACACCCAAGGAATATTACATCCAGGGGGGCTAAATGTCTTTGCGAGTAATGTATCTTTAAGTGGATGAAAAAGCCAGGCATGGAACTGATGTCCAGTGCAGGTATGGAAAACATTTCTCTTTCAAATATTTCAAGGGCTGCAAGGAAATTCTTAGCTCTGGGCCGATAGCAGACACAGATAGAGACATGCATTCAATAGCACGGAGGCTTTAGGGAGTATTTAAAAGTCCTGTTGCTCTTTCTCCATCCAATCTGTCAGTGCCAGTGTCCCCATGTTCCCAGCCTGATTTAAGTCATGTAAGTCTGTTTAGACAAGAAACCTATTGTAGAGAGGTAGGTCTAACACTTCAGAAGTTATCATGTTTAGCATCTGATCACAATGTGTTAGCAGATACGCTATTTCGACTTCTGAGCTGTCCCCAGGTGTACTCTGTTAGGAGAATCTCTCCCTCCTGTCCAGCGTTGTCCAATGTCCATTCTACATCAGAATCTCCTGGAGAGAGTTTAAAAACTATTGATATCGAGGTTGCACCCCCCCAAATATCTGATGTAACGAATCCAGTCAAAAGACACTTGGAAAATATGTAAGGGAGACACTTGGGGGGCGCCTGGGTGGTGCAGTCGGTTAAGCGTCCGACTTCAGCCAGGTCACGATCTCGCGGTCCGTGGGTTCGAGCCCCACGTCGGGCTCTGGGCTGGTGGCTCGGAGCCTGGAGCCTGTTTCCGATTCTGTGTCTCCCTCTCTCTCTGCCCCTCCCCCGTTCATGCTCTGTCTCTCTCTGTCCCAAAAATAAATAAAAAAATGTTGAAAAAAAATTAAAAAAAAAAGACACTTGGAAAATATGTAAGGGAAGTTCTACATTTGACCATGTAAAAGGGTTTTGTTAGCTTTTTTTTTCCCCAGTAGGGTTTCTCAGAGTTTTTAATACATTAACGCATCATGTGACTCTCCAAGATGGGGAACCATAGTTGATAGAGTTTGGCAAACTTATTTCACTCCAAAGTCTTTTCGGTGTTGAACATTTCCTGGGACTCGTGTTGCATACTGACCTAATGAATTCTAGGAGAGAAGGAGGGATGTTTTCATTAGCTCTGAATTCCACAGGAGCCACAAGGCACCTACTAAAGAGAAAGACTGCATCCAAAAAAAGATATGATTAAGACGACCTTCCTAGTCTAGAGCTTCATGACACAGTGAGGTCCCTGCACCAGCCTCACCCGCCTCCTGGGGAGGTGGTTAGAAATGCAGAGTCTCAGGTCCCATCCCAGACCCAAGGAAGCAGCATCAGCATTTTGACAAGATTCCCGGGGAAGTCACAGGCACGTTAAAATTTAAGAAACCTTGCTATAATCCACCATTTTTTCAACCCCTTCCCAGGTTTCATCATTGAGGCAGATGTCACCAGTGGGTCGACAGGAGGACTTCCTGTAGCACACCTTGTGCGCTCCACTGATGGACAAGGAAAGCTCAGACTCTGGTGGCACAACTCCAGGGGCATCAGGCACAAAGAACATAAAGGAGACACTGTCCCCCAGAGTTGTGTCAACCAAAGAAATATTTTCAAAATTGACACCATACCATGTAGATTATAGAGACTTCATACATGAGTCCTGTCAAAGAGCTTTAATTGAGTCAAGCTTATCGATAACTGCTAATACTTTTTGAGAACTTAATAGGGTCTAGCACCTTGATGTCACTTTACAGTCTTTATTTTATATTATCAGTATGACAACACTCTAAGATATAATCTGTTATTGCCCTCATTTTTGATGAAACAGAGGTTGCTATGAGTTTATAAAAGATGTCATGCTCAAGGTCAAAGAATTGATAATAACGTAAGTGGGATTAGACTCTTGATCTAATGCTGAGACCACGCTCTTACTACAGAAAAGCTGAATTAAGAAAAAATCTGTAGGATAGATTATTGAGGTGAGAAATTACAGGAGAGTTCATATGAAGAGAGAGGTAATATGAAAGTCATGGCTAGAATGTGTTCTTAGGGGACTAGGTTTTGCCCAGTTTAAAATGAAGAACACTGCATAAGCAGACAATGATGAAAAAATATTTGCTACATGATTGCAATGTCTGATCACACTAACAGATAATTTCCATAGGCATTTAAAAATCTTCAAAGAGCTACTCTCTTGTTTTACGCTCACCATAGTCCAATGGAGACTTTTACCACTTACATGTTCAGGGACAAGGTAAGTCCCAGGAATTTAAGAACTTCTCCTGAGATCTTGAAGCCTGGAAGTGATGATGGTGAGATCCAAAACCAGGTCTTAAAACTTTCATACTCTGAGCTCTCTCCACTACAGCATAGCCACCTTTCCAACCATCAGATAAATGTCAGGACCTTGAGAATAAAAGACAGTAGATCCACTTCTCAGCTGGCCAGCCTGGCCTGGACAGCCAACAGATACAAATGAGAGGGCTCATGGAAATGAATTGATAGAACCACAATAACAAAATTTAGAAAATGCCTTCCAACAATTTTTCACACTTTAGCAGACATTTGGTTCTGACAAATGGTCGATTCTGGTACCTAAGAGCACAGAAAGTTATTTTTCCACAGTCCTTAAATTTGATTTTTTTTCTCTCTCTCTTGAAAAAAAAATGTTTCTGCCAAGCCTACTAAAAAAAAAAAAAAAAAGGAAGAAAAGAAAGTCTCCTCCAGGTTTCCTGCTGGCATAAAGGGCATTCTGGATACTGCGACAGCTCGACAAGCCCTATCATTAGTACAGGCCACAGGGACAGGGAGAGAGAGGAATTAGGCCAGGTCACAGATGAACAGTGTTCTAGAATTCTAGGGTCAGCAGGGATTTTGAGAAGTCAGGGCGTCCATTCCTCTGTCTCCAGGAATGATTCACCTTTCCCCAATAATATGGACCATGATAGAGCGAGTTTATTCTATTTTACAGAATACCGGAAGACAGGTTTTTCTGTGGATCAACACTTTGCAAACACCTGTCCACTCTTACACATCTTCTCTTGGTTCTGGTTGTCAACTGAACCATGTTTTGCCTTCTCTCCTCCCTACCCTCCCATTCACCCAGGAGATGCGTGACAATGTCTGGAGACTGTTTTCGTTGTTAAGACTGGAGAGGAGTTCACTACTGGCATCTAGAAGGTAGAACCCGGGGTGTTGCTACATACCCCAGAGTGACAGGACAGCCCTGTAGCCAAAAATTATCTGCCCCAAAATTGAATATGCCAAGGTTGAGAAACTTTACAGAAGAGAGAAGGGCAGTCATCCTTTGTATATTGCTGTCACTGTGTGGATGGGAAGGTAGGTAACACAATATTTGTTGATACAAGTGCCTACCCATAGTAGGCTAAAGTTCTATGCTTCAGAAACACATTTCTTCATAAGACATTTAAAGGATATGTAGAATTCTTTTTTTTTAAATCATACTGACCTAACTCTTTACTGACTAGCTGGGCTTAGCTATTGGACAATAATTCCATGAGGACAGAAACCATATATGGCGAATCTCTACTCTCCCAGGGTCTACCACAGAAAATCGCAGTTGGTAGATGCTTCATATATGTTTTAAAAGTCTCTATGTGGGGCGCCTGGGTGGTGCAGTCAGTTCAGCGTTCGACTTCAGCCAGGTCACGATCTCGCGGTCCGTGAGTTCGAGCCCCGCGTCGGGCTCTGGGCTGATGGCTCAGAGCCTGGAGCCTGTTTCCGATTCTGTGTCTCCCTCTCTCTCTGCCCCTCCCCCGTTCATGCTCTGTCTCTCTCTGTCCCAAAAATAAATAAACGTTGAAAAAAAAAATTTTAAAGTCTCTATGTAAAAATTCAAATTATCTGGTTATATAAAAACCTAGGTGGATTTTCACCAAATTAAGGGCATGTGCTAAGATGGTCTATCTTAAAGTTACTGGTTATTTTGTGTACTTGATATTTTGGTGCTCCCTGGGTAAGGCATCTCAAAAACATGGATAGTCTTCCAGAATAGTTGAAACCAAGGAATCTTTGTGACTGTAATTGGGGCATGGCGTGCCATATGTGTGAAGATTTTATACAATAAAAAGTAACTGTGGTTTCCAAAGTGAGTCCCAAAGTGAAAATCATAGAGGTAAATTCTGCAAATTATGGACATTGCTTTGCTTCCCACAAGGGCAACCCTATTTAGTTATGTAGTGGTCCACTTCTTGGAAATAAGCCACCTCTGAGAGGAAAGTCTTAAAGAGAATCAGAGCTGAGCAATTCATGGCATGGGGTGTATTTAAAGTGCTCTTGGAAAGCTACCAATTACCAATATCACAGACACAACCCATTTCTGTTTTAACAGGAACTGCTTTAGCCCATCCTGTTAGAGTAGGAGGCTTCACCAACTTCCTTTAGACTTTAATTGATAACACACAAATCTGTTGCCACAGATGGTTGGGTGGGCAGCATCTGAAGCTGAGGTCTGGAAGAAGGCTTCCCACCCCCAGCAGATGCAAGAACATTCAAGAAGTGTCGATGCAGGGCGCACCATGGAAACAGAATTGAGGGAAGAGCTCTGGGTTGCACATCAAAGCACAAGGGGTCTGGATTAAAGGTGCCCCTGCATGAAGAAGGTTACAAGGTTCTAGCTCATCTTTATGTCATGTGCGAATCAGATCATATGGTTTTGAATCCCAGATATAGCAGCCATTAACCATGGGATCTTGGGCAACTTATTTAACTTCTCCAAGCTCTGCCGTTCCCCATATGCAATGGAGATTGATATCATACCTCTTTTTTTTAGATTTTGAGAAGCTTGAATGAGATAAAAAGACATTTTCTATTAATTATTAGTATTTCCCCATGTATAAAAGAGAACTATCCTTGAAATAATCTCTGTTTTCCTTGTCTTGGAAAATTTTTCGTTTGTTTGCAATATGGCATGCAGGATCTATGGCATTCCATCGATCTACAGGTAGGACGGCAGAACTCAACAGTTAGTAAGCTCAGTGACCTCAGATTCTTTAGGGACAACTGAAGGAATCTCATATAATGCCAACTGCTCAAAGAAAGTAGAAATGACCTGTGAAGGTATATATCTCAGAATGAGGAGAAACTTCACTGAACTGGTCTCTTTCAATGGCAGGTGATTGAAAGTTAACAAAAACTGCCTGACGGAATAAACAGGAAGACATCAATGGACTCTCCTTCCAGATGAGAAGCCCAGTGCAAAGCTTCAGGCCAGGTGGTATCTAGCTGATGAAAAGAGATCACGGGGACTCTGTTTCTATCTCTTGGCTTTACTTCCTTTTGTGTTGACTTTGCTCTCAGCAAGGCCTTCTGCAGGGGTGACTCCAACAGCTCCAAATATATATCCTCTCACTGTCAAGGCCAACAGACCAAAATGTATCTTTCCCCTTCACTCTTGTAAAAGGCTAAGGATTTAATCTGTTTTGGTCAGACATGGGTTGTCTGCCTACTATGGGCAATCAGAACACGTTCATGGGTTGAGGAGGGAAGAACGAATGATATATGCACTTCCCCCACTAAGAAATGTGCAATCCAAATGTAGTGGATATCATTCAAGGCGACTAAAGAGAAAAGGGTATGATTCTTGATCAACGCAGAAGCTGAGGCGCCTGGGTGGTTCACTCTTGTTTTCAGCTCAAGTCACGATCTCAGGGTTGTGAGTTGGAGCCCTGAGTTGAACTACACGCTGACAGCGTGGAGCCTGCTTAGGATTCTCTCTCTCTTCTTTCTCCCTCCCCCCCACCAAAGTAAATAAATACACTTTAAAAAATGAAAAAAAAAAGTGCAGTAGTTTAATCTGGAAGGAGTTTCTGGAACAGGAAATTCGTTTTGATATTCTAGAAAAAGAGTAACATACTCAGCTGCTTCTGAAAGAGACCCTGTCCTCTTCCTTCAAAGCTTTAAGATAGTATCACCTTTATAGGCAATGAGCAAAGAACACTGGTCCCCAAATCAGCTGCCCCTTTTGAATCAATTGTGATGACTAACATCAAGTGCGGTTGTCCCCAAATTACCCTCCCACTCAAGATGTGAATAGACAGACAATGTGATTGGCTGGAGCCCAAGACTGTTCTCGCTCCTATCTACTACACGATATCCACTGCAGTTTGAGACGCAAGAGTCAAACCAAGTCCAAGGTAGCACAGGAAAGTGGTGTTGGTTGACCCCTAGTGTTTAGGAAGGACTTATTTAGAATTTCACATGCCTTATTTCACTTAGTCCTGACAACCGCTCCATGGGTTAAGTACCACTAATATCCTCATTTGCAGATACGAAAACATGAGCTATAGGCCCAAGATCACATACAGCTAATAAACAGAAGAGCCAGCCACTGCTGAAGAGCTCGTACTCTTAACCACTCTATGTTCAGTTTCCTGTGTTGACACGAGTTGGGACAGAAATAGATGATTGCAGGTAAGATGAGGCTTGCTGTTAATCGGAAGAGAATCCTACACCAGATTCCAGGCATTATTAAAATGCGGAAGTCAGATCTGGCATCACTGTAGGAACTCAACTTTTTTTTTTAGGGTGTTCTGGTTGTGAAAAAGTTGTCCAGGTTCCAGAAACCTTCTCGTTCATCCTATTAAAAAAAGCAGTCTAAATATCCCAATTACAATGAGCAATTCCATACATTTAGTTTAAAAAGAAGAAGCTGACAAAAGACCACAGACTCTTGTCTTTATAATAACAAGACACATTGTGCCTACAGTGAATCAATATTTCCCCATAATGGCACTTGTCTCCCACTGAATTCCTGGCAAATTCTGCAGAAGAAAGCAATGCTTACAGTACATTGTCACTTTGGTATTTCAGGGGGAATTATTCATCCCCACGTATTATTGCAACAGTGCTCACTTTACAGAACCAGTCCCCAACTCTAATTTCCAATGGTGCATATTTCTCCTCTTACTGCTCTTTAAATGCACAATTAATTTCTAAGGTTAATTGATCTTGTATTTGGTACGTCAATATTTGCATGTGTTAACATAAATAAATATATATAATGATAGATGCAACAATGTAGTAGAAATTCATTTCCCCATGGAACTCATTAAATACAATTAAAATACGCTGGTAGTTTCCAGAATTCTAAAGGTACACCAGGGCAAATCTAAAATATTGGACAAATACAATTGGATTCTACATGGCCACACTCAAGGAGAGTGATTCACAGAGCAGAGGAATTTGCACATCCTGCTTCCTTCACAATTTCCCCCTTGGATGATGGCATTTGGAGCGTCAAGTCCCCCAGTCCTAGAGACTTCTAGCAATGTCAAATATATCCTAATTCTACCTGAAAAAATTTGCAGTGATTCAGTGCCCAAATAAGTACAACCTCACTATTACGGAAACCAACCATTGATAATAACAACAATGGAGCACTTAGCAATACTACTGAATGTCTGCCACGGGGCTGGTGCTGTGGACTTTCTACTGTGCATTCCTACGGCTATCGGGACTCACAAGCAAGCTGCGATGTGGGATAGATACGCCCTCTTGACTTAAAATCAGACTCTCTCTGGCTGAATGTCATCTGACAGGACATTCGCTCCTTCATCTAATCATAAAGTTGAAGGGACAATGAAAAACAGGAGATTTGGAAGAAAACAAAAAAACAAGGTATTTATATGAAACAATGTGAAGTGACTGAATGCTTGAGGGTTTTTGTTTGTTTTGTTTTGTTTCTTTCTGTGCCTAGAAGTCTCTTAACATATTACGAGGGAAAGGAAAGATTATCCTACAAAGTACTCTTATTTCTAGACCTTGAGAAACTAGTTTGGGAAACAATAAACCCCTGACATAATGGAAAAATCATTCTGGTGCTTTCACTCTTGTCTTTTGAAAACTTGTATCCTTGAAAACACTATTATGAGATTTTCCCCTCAGTCAAATCCTTGGGGCCTGAGTGGCTGATGGCAGGTCCTTAACAAACAGGTGAAAAGCAGAAGGAAAGTACCCTTTGAAAATTTCAGCGAACCACTGGGCCAAAATTCACTATCAACTGAGAAACAAATTAATTGATCCACACTGTATCTCATCAGAATGCTCACTGATGGAGGAGAGAATCCCACATACCAGGTGATTTTTTTTAATTACACCTTTTTGATTTGTATCCACCCAAGAAGGAGACAAATCAAGAAAAAGAAAAAAAAAATCCCCCGCTGTTCCCCCAGGGTCTGTTGTTCACCCCCCCCCCCCTTTCTCCATTTAGGAACCCAAAACATATATATTTCGTTTCCTTCCCAACCTGCTCATTTAAAAAAAAAAGAGAGAAGTAACAAATGCACTCTGTGAATGGGGTTGCCATGGAGAAGCTGTTCCAGGTAAAGAATAGTCACTACAGAAAAGTGGCATGCGGCTTGTCAGCAGAAATGCTGCCGCAGCCCCAGAGCAATCATGATTCTGCCCCTGCTCGTTTAAATACAACAGGGTTCTGCAGGTCTCCAGAAAAGGCTCTGTCCCTTCGTGGGGGGGGGGGGGGGCTGGCTTTCCAGAGGAGCTGCATCCTGGCTGTTTGTATTTAAATCAAAGCACACACTGTCGTATTTAAGAGAACCCTAATGAAAATCCTTTGTTTAAAGCTTTTCCTCTGGTTTCAGAGCATCAGGTTTACGTATAGTGGGATCAACCCATAGAGTTCTAACTCGGGACCTCTGCCAGTGTGAAGGAAATAAAGGTCCATTGTGAGCTGCCTTAGTTTTGACTCTTCCCTTTTTCTTGAAAAAAGGCATCGGCCCAAATCAGAGGAATAAGTACAAGTTTACCTTTCTGGAGTCCAGCCTTTTTCTCTGCTGGTTAAAAATTATTATTTTTTATTTATTTTTATTTAAAAAAATTTTTTTTAACGTTTATTCATTTTTGAGACAGAGAGAGACAGAGCATGAATGGGGGAAGGTCAGAGAGAGAGGGAGACACAGAATCTGAAACAGGCTCCAGGCTCCAAGCTGTCACCACAGAGCCCGACGCGGGGCTCGAACTCACGGACCGCGAGATCGTGACCTGAGCCTAAGTCGGACGCCCAACCCACTGAGCCACCCAGGCGCCCCCAAAATTATTTCAAGACTATGTAAGTAAATTTAGGTTCCTTTATTAAACTTCAGCATAACAGCTCAGGTTTCAGAGAAAGGAAGTATGTTTAAGGGGACATGAGATACACACACATACCCTAAATATGCAGGAGCCATATACATCTATCATCATACCTAAGGTTGTTTCAATGTAAAATGGAAAGAGAATCTTGATATTTTGGAAGGAACAAAGAAACGGTGATTGCGACTCAGTTAAGACTTGTTCAAATAAACTGCTATTCAGCAAGCCCTCATGATCTAATCCTTCAAGAATCGGCTTCTAGCTTTGAGCATGCAACAAATACCACTGACATTTCTTAAGTATCTATTATGTTCCAAGCACGAGGCTGGATCCTTTATATTCATAACTGTGTTTGGTCCTCAAAGTAACTCCATGGTGGTTTACAAACAAGAAAATAGTGGTTTAGGGGCGCCTGGGTGGCTCAGTCGGTTAAGCGACCGACTTCGGCTCAGGTCATGATCTCACGGTTCGCGAGCTCCAGCCCCTCATCGGGCCCTGTGCCGCCATCTCGGAGCCTGGAGCCTGCTTCGGATTCTGTGTCTCCCTCTCTCTCTGCCACTCCCCTGCTTGCGATCTCTCTCTCAAAAATAAATAAATAAACAACAACAACAACAAGAATAATGAAGAAGGAGGAGGAGGAGAGGGAGGAGGAGAAGAAAATAGTGATTTAGAGCGGTTAAGCAACTTGCCAAGTCCTATTCTTCCATACTCTGGCCAAGCTGAAGGTTCAAACCTGGGTCTCGCAGACTCCTGCAGAGTGTGAGTTTCCTCCTCCGCGCTGCCAGAAAATCAGGAAATGACAAAATTCAGCTGCGGGACCGCAGCCACACAAAGCACGTGCCCCATCACTGAGGACTGGGCAGCCTCAGAGAAGCAATGATATAGGCTTTGTTTGGCCTAGGCTAGGTATCCCGGAGATGCATTATGGCAGACACTGCTGGACGACCATCTGAAATCTACTCTCCCCGGCTCTTTGCTAACAAGTGGCAACATGCCCAGCTTCACTACTCCACTTGCCAGGCTGCTGTACAGACACGTGTGGCGAGTGACATGTAATCAAAAGCTTCGGGTAAGGTTTGCAGCGAAGTTTTCTAAAAGGGTCTCGTTTGGCCAGTCTGTGTCTTCTTGCGTTTTCACCTGCCTGCACACCCATCTCAGGGCTGAAAGGTGGGTGACAAGTCATAATAATCAGAGAGGAACTCAGAAGATAGAGACCAGGGGCTAAGAGACTTCACTAACCTGAAGACGGTGATTCAAGTCCTGGTTTCTTGTTTATGTAAAAGAAAATTACCATGACTCTTCTTTAAGCCAGTTTTACTTAGGGCTTCTGTCATACAAAGTCAAAACCAGCCCAAATGAAACCTCCAGGGCGTTAGAATAAGAAAGAAAAAGGAGTCAGAATTCATTCCTTTGTCTTCCCAGTGGGATGATAGCGTCCCGGAGGCTAAGAGACCTTATCGCTTACATCTCCTTTTTTGCCTCCCCCAATACCCAGAACTTTTCCAGATAAACAGCGGAGTCTATAGTCACTTGCTTACTTAAGCCAGTAGATATTTTAGAAAAGAGCCAAGGAAGGTCTAACTTTCCGGATGTCATTTTTTTTTCTTTTAAAGCTAAACCCAATTCAAATACTTTAGGAAAATATACCCTGGATGGATTCCAACAGGCCACTGACACTGACTGACAGTAAGCACCATCTACCTGAAGAAAACAACAACCCAGAATTAAATTTGTCTCTCAAAACGACAGTGGCTAACAAAGGAGATATGTGGATATTTAAATTATAGTTGGCAAAGAAACGACTTTTTACGCACACACACACACACACATGCACGAGCCCACAAACACACACCTATCAGGGGTCCTTGTAGAAACTCATCCCACTAAGAGTCTGAAGGCAACTTGAGTGTCGGTCTCCTGATTGAACCCCCTTCTCCCTCTAAGGACTCACTGTGGCCTTGTTCCCTTTCAGGCCATTGGATCTATTTGCTTTTGAAATCTCCAAATTTCCCTCCCACCCCCAGGGTCTAGTTTGCATACTTACTCTCTCCCCTTGCACGTGCCTTGGGAAACCTGGGTGGCTCAGTCATTTGGGCGTCTGACTCTTGATTTCGGCTCAGGTCATGATCTCATGGTTTGGTCAGTGAGATTGAGCCCCATGTCTGACTCTGCACTGGCAGCACAGAGCCTGCTTGGGATTCTCTCTCTCTCTCTCTCTCTCTCTCTCTGCTCCTCCCCTGTCCAAATGCACACACACTTTCTCTCTCTCAAAATAAATAAATAAACAAACATTTTGTAAAACTAGAAGGCATTGCTCTACAGCTGCTTAATCTTCTCTAAAGCCACAGTACCCCCACTGGTAAATGAATAAAAGAATACAATCTCATCTGGTTCTTGGCTAGATTCTATGAGGTTATAGATTAACAAGACTGGCATAGTATAAGCTTCATAAGATATACTCAATCAGTAAATATTGGTGGCCTTGGTTGTATGACTCAATCAAAATTCAATCTCATAGCGACATTTATTTTAGCTCTCCCTTTACTCCAATCAATTAATCAGGGATCTCCTTTTAATCCAATTAATTAATCCAATCCAATTAATCAGTCGTCTCCATTGCACTATTCATTTCAACTAATGTCCACTCTTATTCTGATGCCCAGCCCCAATCCCACACTCTCCAAGAGTCCAGTCCAACCACTATGACATCAGAAATGTCTCCAAGTTTTGCATTCCATCCAGCCCCTGGGGCTTTACAAACTGAACTTGAACCACAATGCTACAGTGATTCTAAGACATGAGCTTGAATGCTGAAGGTTTTATGCAGCCCAACGCCCTGCAGCAAGACACCCAAACACCCACCTGCGCTCAGTAGCTGAAACCCGTATTCACTCTGCGGATTTAACAGTCCACAGCAACAGCGAAAAAGTTTGCTTAAACCACCTCAGAGCAACACTAGTAAGTACAGCGGCAGATTGAAGAAGGGCAGCAGCATGGTGGTGAGAAATCTGAAAATAAACATAAAGATGCCGGAAAGGTGGGACTTGAAGGCAATTCACCTATGCTCTTCCTCTGGGGAGAAGAGAGGCAACTGACTGGCCAGCTCAAACAGTTCTGACAGCCACCTTAGAGCCAGACTCTCCTTTTGGGAATGAGTATGAGTCCAGGGGTGATTCTAGAGAGATGACATCACGCATCATCCAGAGCGTGGGAGGATGTGGGATCTCCCAAGAGGAGCTGTAAGAATCACTGATGAGTAGAAACAAATAAATAAATAACCACTACTTCATGATGGTTCCAAAGATCACATGTGCGACCAGTCCCATGTCGCTGCAAACAATTACCCAGGGAGACCCTAATTCCCCAATTCAGTCATTACACATGGACTGGTTTCCTAAAATATTTATTAAGGCATTAAGCCGGTACTAGGGATAAAATGGTGAATCGTCAGAAAAAGTCTCTACCTTCATGGAGCTGCTCATCCTTTGGGACAGGCCAACATCAAACAAGTCATCAATGAATGACCAAGAGAATAACAGGTTATGAAGGAAAAGGACAGGGTGGTGGGCTGGAGATGAGCTGGAGAGGTGACAGGGAGGGCTTTACAGGGGGCGTAATATTTGGGCTGAGACGGTCACAATGAGAAGGAACCATCTCTGCAAAGATCTAGTGCAAAGAGAGTCTTGGAGGCAAAAGGAACAGAGGTGCAAAGGCCCGGAGGCAGAAAAGACTTGGTGTGCTTGGGGAAGAGAACTATGACAATACAGGGAAACCGAGACAGGAGAGGTTGAAATGGACAGGAGCCAAATCGGAAGAGCTTTGGAGGCTGGAGTACAAACTCAAGGTTTTACTCTAACAAAGGAAGGTTTTAGAGCATTGCAAGGGCAAGCCCCAAGCTCTGCTGTGGCTTGGATTCAATGGAATAAGAGAAACAGGAAGACGACTCAAGAGGCTGCTGTGGAGGCCTGTATGGTTCAAGTGAGTCTGGGCAATGGCAGACATGGGAACAAATGGCAGGATTTGAGCTGATCTTGGAGAAAGAACCACTTGTGGCTTTTACCCAAAGGCCTCGCTACTCCAAATGTCAGCAGCAAGCTGTTCAAGTGCCTGAAATTTCCGAAATTACATAATTAAAAAAGAGAACGGGTTATGTTCAAAACTAACTCAAGGCAGAGATTTTAGGAAGTTTTGCTTCCAGCTTCAGCTTCCTGAATGCATGGCTGCTTTGTTGTTGGCCAACTCTTTAAACTAACTGAGGTGCGGTGGGTTCTACATCCCAGGGTCTGTCCCAGGCTACCTGGAAGGGTTGTTGTGAAAAGTTAACTAATTAATAACAAATAAAGTAAAAGCCTTTAAGGCTCTATGCCAATATTTCCCAAACCAAAACACGTTTGTCCCAAGAAATAAGAAAATAAACACTACGTAGTCAGACACAGGTATAGGCTTCTATATCACGGACTTATCAGAGCCTTTAATGAATTAATGGGTATGTTACCGGCCAATATCATACTGCATTTCTCAAAATTATTTCAAGAAGGAGGTTTTTTTTCCCTCTCAGACCACCTGATTGCAACTGCCATGGAACCCAGTTTGGCGAACACCGTATTACAGAGATGGAAAAGACTATTACTGAGACACCAGGAGCCCTTTTAAAATCCAGAATCTGCTAGCAGGGATCATGTATTGCACAACTTATAATTCTCAGGGCTTTGGAGAAGAATTACCAGGTTAGGGAGTCAGCATCTTGCCTAGGTGCCAAACACATAAGGTACTGATCACACAGTAAGAAGAAAAGAGATGCCTAGGCAACACATTTTAGAAATGGAGCCTCCCATAAACCATAGACAAAACCTGTGAAGTAGCCGTATTGATCTCCACGTAACAGATAGGAGAACTGGGCTTGAAGGGGTTGAGTGACCGACATCAGTACATGCAACTAATGTGAAACCAAGAAGGGAACTTCTAACCACTATACCAAAGGCTCATTAAAAAAAAAAAAAAAAAAAAAAAAGAGTATAGTGACACACAATGTTACAGTAGTTTCAGATGTACAACATAATGATTCAAGTTTTCTATACATTACATTCTGCCCACCACAAGTGCACCTACCTCTGTCATCATACAACTTTATTACAGTATCATTGACCATATTCCCCGTGCTGTGCCTTTTATTCCTGTGACTTATTCATTCCACAACTGGCTAGTGTGGCACCTGTTCCAATTCTAACCACAAGGAGCAGCAGAGAGCAAGACTGTCAAGGGTTATTTAAACCCTGGCTTTCCCACTTACCAACCATGTGATGTTAGGCAAGTTGCTTAACCTCTCTGAGCCCTGGCTAACTCTTGTGCACCAGAAAAATAGTAACAATGCCCCCCATCCACTCTTAGGTTTGTTATGAGGATGAAATGGGACAAAATAAGTACTTAGCTCAGCTCCAGGCACATTGGGAGACCCTATTAAGTATTCAGTCTTGCGTACTATTTTGTACAGGATATTTAATTTGTATGTATAATTTGGGATGTTTCAGGGGCAAAGGCCCCCTGGGGGAATTCTGGGTGCCAAAAGATGAGGAAGAGCTTCACACTTTTCAGAGTTTTGATTAGCATGATTTATTCTGATGTCAAAGTCAAGGTTTAAGTGACAAAGCACAAAAGCTACACATTTTCACTTAATCTAGGGAGACTATCTTTTTCCAGAAATCAGCTTTGAGTAAAAGACTTTATTATTTTTTTTCTGGGAGCACTCAGTTTAGAGTTAACTCACTGAGCCTGAGCAATATGAAGAAAATTGGAAACCTAGTGAGAGATAAAGACTTAGCTCCGGATGTCTAAATGATTCCCAACGTATTGCTCTAAGTACCAGATTTTCTCTCCACGGAGCGTGCCCACATAATAGCAGGTGGGGACAAGCACGGGAAGAACGGATCATGAGAACGTGGTAGACAACCAGGAATGACATGTGTGCATATGTGTGGAGGGAGTCTGTTGTGACTATGAATAAAGCTGCTGATTTAAAATCATACCTATTCTCGCCTTAGTTAAATCCACAAGAATTCAGTTTTTGACCTTTAAAAAACAATATCGTCTTGTTCACAGTCCCCTGTGAATTGCTTGTCTACTTATTAAAATTGTTGCCTGGCTCATAAAGTTGTGGCTGAAGTCCTGCCTCTTAGCCATTAACTTCAGGATCTGAGCACAGTCTTCTATTCATTACACTCTTACGTCTCTTAGCAGAAGGATGTAGAGTCTTGCTCAGAATTGGATTTGGATGGCCTCCGATCTTGATGAGTTTAAATTGGAAAACAAGATGTTAGATTAGTATAACGACTACGTGCAACAAAGTGTTCGGCCTCTGGAGTCAGCCTGCCTGACTTTGTGTCTTGGTTCCACTACTAAAGGCAAACTCTCTAAGCCTGTTAATTCAGTTGAATACCTGAATAATAATAATAATAATAATAATAATAACTACATGACATTGGTACCTGATTATGAGCATTAAAGGAAAAGTAGGGTACCTGGATCATAAACACTCGCTATCATTATTGTCACCACCATCACCATCACCATCATCACCATCACCACCACCATTAATCATTACTATTATCATCAATCACCACCATTCCCACCACTATCAGCAACACCATCATCATTACCACCATCATCACCATCACCACCACAATCATGACTGTCAATCACCACCATTGCCATGACCATCATTACCACCATCATCACCATCACCACCACAATCATTATTGCTGTCAATCACCACCATTGCCATGACCATCATCATTACCACCATCATCACCATCACCACCACAATCATTACCACCATCAATCACCACCATCTCCATGACCATCATCATTACCACCATCATCACCATCACCACCACAATCATGACTGTCAATCACCACCATTGCCATGACCATCATTACACCATCATCACCGTCACCACCACAATCATTACCACCATCAATCACCACCATCTCCATGACCATCATCATTACCACCATCATCACCATCACCACCACCATCAGCACCACAATCGTCATCACCACCACCATCACAACCACCATCATCAACACCATCACGAATCTACAATCACCATCCCCACCACTACCGGCAGCACTGCCATCATCACCACCATGAGCACTACCACTGTCAGCAGCAACAAAAATGTCAAAGTCCACACAAACCTATAAGCCCGATTCTTCAAGATCCACTTAATATCTTCGTATCTTCTTTCATTTCTCCCACGCCCATTTTAACCTGTGCTTATGTTTTCCATGTTACAAGTAAAAGCAATTTTAAGCCTAACAGGAAGTTAATCAAGAGCCATTGTGGCAGCTAGCTGTGGTCTTTAACAACCTAATTTCTATTTCTGCCTAATTTAGATAGCTTAACTCAAATGTTCTGCCCTCCGTCCCTTTTCTGACACTCATACACTATCAATGGCCTTCATATTTTCTGATTAATCCCTAAATGAGACTCATCCGTCTTTTAAATATTTATCTGTAAAGACTTCTCCTCCCCTTTAGTTACCAAATGAGTCTACTCAGATCTACTCAGGATCTTCAGAAATATGACTGCTGAATTTTGCTTGGGGTCTGATATAGCAAAAATCAGTTAAGAAAGCTCATTTGTGAGTTTTCAGTTTATATTAACTGTTCTTGCAGTGAAACCCTGGTGTACACATTTTACATTTTCAGGGTAGGTAGTAATATCATTATTCTAAACCAATATCCAAAAATACTGAGTTCATCAGATTCTGCAGACTAAATCTCTAAAACTCCCATATTCCTCTTTTTAGAAAGACAGAAATTATGAGCCTATTATATTGAAGAGTTCACACAAACTGCTCTTCTGTAATGAAACAGGAACATGACCACTCAGTGAAGAACATTCCACATTCTCAAGTCAGGCTGGCAGGATTGCTGGGTCATCATTGTTAGTGAACGAGGTGCATAGTCAAACGAACCCCCATCTAACATGATGTGCCTCACATTATAACCTCCCAGAGTACAAATATCATCCCATGATGTATTCTTGACTATGCCTTTGGCCTATAAACTCTGTATTTTGTCTATAAGCTCCCTCTTGCTCTGTATTTGGTCTATAAGCTCATCTTTATCTATTATTCCAGCCTGGGAAAGGGACCATAACAGAAAATCAATGGATATTTGCTGATATGTAAAGCATGTTTATGCTTGGAAATATATAATTTTTGAAAACATAGACAGCCATCAAATTCACTATTTGTTTTCCTTCAGGATTACAGGGGAGAACTGAATGATCTCCAAGACGAAAGATGGAAGTAACCAAGCAAGACATGAGAGCCTTCCAAGGAAGATTCTGACAACCAGCTGCCAAGTTGCTGGTACAGCACTTAGTAAAGAAAATTGAGCAGTGCACAACTGATGTGCTCATTATCAAAGTCTAAGAGGCATATTTATTTGTTTGTTCACTGATTGAGTCATTCAACTAGCATTGGCTGAGTGCCTATAGTGTGCTAGGCACTGGGGGCTCAACAGTAAATAAAAGAAATGGAATTTACAGATTTGCACAACGGCACCGGCTTTGGCATTAGAGTTTTAGAGCAGCATATGTGTCTCAGTTTGGGTCCCAGAAATCAGAGCTGAGACATGGACTTATGTACAGGTAGTTTATTGTGAAAGTAATTCTGTGAGACAAGAACAAGGGAAGAAGGAGAGTGACACAATTAAAGAGCAAGTCAAATATAAGTGGGTGTTTTGAAAGTCTGTGTTGAAGGCAGTAGGGACTGCTGAGAATCCACTGGGGCCTCTGAGGAGCACACACGGCACTTTCTAGATTGTCCACCAGGAAAGTTGGAAGGCTGCAGTGTTTACCCACTAGTCAGCACTGTCTCCGTTGGCTAAAGGTTGTTTGCAGGCTACCGTTATACACAGGCTGAGTGGGTTCCCTGGAAAAGACCTTGAAATGGGAAGCAGGAAGGCACTGAGCACCCCTGAGGCAGGTGCTGCCAGCATGAAGGGAATCTGAGCCCCTGAGGCACCGCCCGCCAGAGCTGTGGCTAAAATGAAGGGTAAATTGGGGAACCGCAACTTGAGACACCAAAACCCAGGGACTGTCATTCTTTAAGAAGCTTTAATGAGGGCCCGCTTCCAGGCCCTTTGCTAGGATACTGTCTGTGAGCTTGAAAAGACAAAGGGCTTCCACATCTCCAATTATACCCATCTTTAGGCAGGGACTGTATCTCTCCAGCACACTTAGAACATCTTTCAGCTCACAGCCACAGCCCAAAGAAACTTTTCTGGTGATGAGATTCACTGTCCCTTTTTAAAGCATATTAAATGTTAATTTTCAAAACAACAAAAAATGGTAGTAGTAGTAATAATAATAATAATGGTGATAATGGCAAAAAATACGCACGCACGCACACACACACACACACACACACACACAAAACACACAAAAAACAATAGGACAAATGACTCTTTCTATGTACCAGGCTCTCAGAGATTTACATATATCATCTCTTTTATTCCTCCACTAATTCAATGACATAGGTACCATTATTATCATCCCCATTATGTAGATGAGGCAACAAAGGTTACAAGAAGTTAATAAGATATGCCAGTGAGATGCAAGCCAAAGACTGAAACCCACAGTCAGATTTGAGTCTGCACTCACTATAGCATTCTGTGTCTGGAAGCCTAATGGAGAACCTGAGCGTTGCCCGCTTGTTCCAATCATCTGCATTTTTTCACACCTATTTCTTGTATACAGTCAAGCGCTTTCAGATATCATGAGTCTCAATCGATGCCTGGTGGAGGCAGAAAGTTGTCCATTTCTATTCTAGAACTGAAAAGAAATACAGAGCTCATCCACTATGACCCCAACCTCAGCCCCCCACCCTTTGTCCTTACCCCCTTACCCATATTTACAGATGCTCCAAGAGAGCAAAAGTTCCATGGGTAGGGATAGAGCAGGTTCCAAAACTCTTGTTTATTAGTAAAGGTTCTAGGAGCCCAGGCTCTGAACTCAGATTTCCTGAGTTTGAATCTGACTCACACAAGTTCTCCAAAGCATTGGTTTTCTTACCTACAATATGGGCATGATAATAGTGTCTTATGTGTTAGATAGTATTTACAAATTCTGTAGCACAGGCTCTTAAACTTGGAAAGCATTGGCTATTATGCTTATTCCCTCCACTGTCATATACCCTTTATGAAAGGAGCTCATGCTCCTAACTTAGAGAGTTGGGGCTCCAATTAAAAGTTCATGATGTGGGGCACCCAAGTGGCTCAGTCGATTAAGCATCCAACTCTTGATTTCACCTCAGGCCATATTCTCACGGTTCATGAGGTCTTGACCCCACATCGGGCTCTATGCTGACAGTGAGGAGCCTGTTTTGGATTCTCTGTCACCTCCTCCCTCCGCCCCTCTTCCACTAGTGCTCGCTCTCTCTCTCTCTCTCTCTCACTCTCTCTCACTCTCTCTCAAAATAAATAAATAAAATTTAAAAAAATTCATGATGCTATGAACATATCTTCCTCACAAATGCACATAGGTACCGAATGTTTCAGACGGTCTCAGGGACATCACAACCTACTAAGCATCCTTATGGGCCACACAGGGATATGTTGAGGGATTCCTAAAGTCTGTAGTGAATCAAACACACTTAAAAGTAAGTTTCGTTCTTTATCAAAGTGTAAACGTTGTATCGATATTCTCATAGTACAGCTGGTTAATTAAGAAAGCAAAGGTAGCCCATAGTATCCGAACAAATAGCTACTCTATCGTTAAACCTACAACCAAATATCAGGTGAGCAACTATACGGATTTAGAAATAATTCCCGTGGACACACTGCTATACCACTTGGTTGTTAAACCAGTCGCAGACCAAGCCACTATGCTAAATGAGAAGAGATGAACTCAGGCTGAATGAAATAAGTCCAATTATTTAATTGAAATTCTCAAGAACAGACCTCTGCCATTTCAGACAACTGAAGGAGTATTACCAGACCTGGAGGTCCCACTGCCTACCTGACTATGCACCATGTTTTCTTGGGTATACAATAGGAAGAATTCTGTATTATCTTAGGAAGGGTTCCTCTAGGAGTTTTGTGCAAATTGTGCAAGAAGAAACGACTGCTTCCCATTTTTCCCTTTAGAGTCCTTCACCCATCTCTTCCTAATAGACAACATCCCCTTCAGGCACTCTGGGAAATATTTAAATGGAGTAGAGCCTTTGGCAAACCTTTAAAGGTACCAAAGGCAGCAGCCCCCTTTTTCTATGCTTCTTGTCAACTTTTTTCCCCAGTGAGTACCTCTTACCTTCTTAACTTTTCTGCACTTATAATGCATCTTAGCATCTAAGGAGGTGAACCTGAAAATGAGCATGATGGAGAGTTGCCAAGGGAGAAAAATAACACATTTTCCTATGGCAAGAGGAAATGCTTGCGTGAGAGCTATCTAGGGTGGGGAGGAAAGGAAGGAGGAGAAGAACGGAGGAAGGGAGGAGGAAGGAATCTACAGAAGTATTTTCAAAAATGAAGGTTATTTTCTTTACTGCTATTTTCAGTGGGTCAGCCCCCAGTACCCAGTGAGTCATGAAATTTCAATGAGTCATGAAAATACACACACACACACACACACACACACACACACACACACATATATAAATGCCATGAAGTAAGTTAAGGTGAATAAAAGCAACTGAAGTCTTAATATAAAAATAAATAAATTTCTCATTTATTTCAAGTCCTGCTTATGGAATTTTAAGCAACTTGCTTTTTCCAGGCTTTGCTTTTTACAATGAACACATAAAATATGCCAATGGCAAACTACTAGGTTTATCTTGACATTGGTTTTCATCAGAACATGGCCCTAAATTCATATTTAACTTATTTTCTCTCCTCATACAGGAGTAAGTGTTCCTGTCATGTGGATTGCTTAAGCTGCACATTATGTGTAGCTCCATATAATCCTTTTCATTCTATTATCGTCCCCTCATTTATGATTCCATTCCAACCTGCACTTCTCCTGGGACATATGCGATTATTTAATCTTTTATAACTTACACTGCATAGAAGACAGAACTCCCACTGGGCCACTGTATTTATAAATATGATGAAATCTATACATTATAGGGACAACTTCCCCCAGTTATTGGCGTCACTGCCTTGGCGGAGATGAAAGACTGGCTGTATAATTGAAAAGGAAATTCTCAAAATCATTAGGAAAGTTAGATCACATAGAAAGCCTTGGAACTAAATGATACAATGAGCAGTTGTATCAGAGACCCAGACAGAGCAGAACATCATGAAAATTTGACTCTGGAGTTAGATAAAATGAACTTTGAAACCCAGAGACATGACTTATTAGAGATCTCAGCTTTCTTCTTTCTAAAATGGAGATAAAAAGAACACCTACTTCATGAGATAGATGTGACTATAAAGGGACTGTATACCTCAGGCTTAGCAGAGTGCTTGGCACACACATATGGAATACTCTAGAAACACTGGCTGCCATTATTATCAGATACAAAGGACTACAATATATTTGTAAACATCCTGCAATTAACCTTCCTCTATGCTTCCAAATGATGACCCCATACAAAATTGCTATCAAAAATCATACTTAAGCTTCTGGAGGGAAAGAAGGGTACTTCATTTTTAATTGATTATCATTTGTTGTTACAAATCACAGTGCATGTGTTTTAACTGATCTAGATGACAAAGGTATGATATTGAACAAAATAATAAATTATGTCCATTTCTGTTAGTATTTTTATACTCAGTCATGAGCACTGCTTCATTGTGGGAGAATTGGAAAACACATGATGATTGAATTAGGAACACCACGGAGAACTTAGTATCCCAGCTGGTTCATTCACACCCCAGACACATACTGTTCTTATTCAATTACAGCCTGTACATTCAGTTCAATAGTGTTCTTCAAAAACCTTGTTAGTGAACTTCAAATTTCTTGGAACGCCAAAAATAAGCTTGATTATGTGAAAGATCCACTGACACAGAATAATGAGTACAAGAATTTTAAAAACAGAGGAAAATATTCATATTTTGTATTATTTAATAATGATTTAGCCAGAATATCCTGAGGAATCTATATGTGTATATATGTATGTATATTGTGTATTATATATATAATATGATATTATTATTCACATTCTGTACCTATAGTCAGGTATATTTTAAAATTCTACATCAAATCGTGTCCCATGAAAAACTAGGATGAAATGCATTATAAGGAGTATTTTTCAGCCCACGCTGAAACATTATTTATTAGCAAGGAAACTCAGTATTCTTTTCTTTATTAAGACTTGGGGAAATTTACACCCTGGATTGTCATCCCCATACTGCTGACTCAGTAATAGGAAAAAGCTGCGGCCAAAAAAATAAAGAAATGAATGAATGAATGAATAAATAAAAAAAGCTACTGGAAGAAAGAAGACACTATTGGCTCCATGCAGGATTTGAATTTGCAATTTAGCGCTCAATCTAAGCTAAAATCATATAAAGTTCTTAGATGACTTTTAGTTAACTTTTCAGGCATTTGACAATAAAAAATGGAGCCAGACCTTCATATTCCTAAAGGTGAGAGGGATTTGAGAAAAGTACTTTAACACTTTTAGTACTTCACATAATCCTTTTATTCTCTTAGGGGAACTGAGTCCTCTGGGGATATCTCTTATCACATGTTCTAGAATAACCACCCCCAAAGCCTCATGGAAAAACAAGTTTTTTTCCATGTATTTTCATAAAAGAGTAGGCCTACAACAAATACCTACCACACAGAAACCTGAAGGTGGAGAGTGGTATCTTCAAAAGGCCCATTACCCAATAGTTATAAACCTCACCACAGGTAAGATGAGGCCGTATCATCTCTGTAACTCTCAGGACGGGAAACAGATCCAGACACAAATGTTAAGGCTGTGGAGGCAATGCGAAAACTGACTGGTGTAGTTTGCAAGCAAGAGGGCCACTTGAGTATTCTCCACTCACTCTCCAGATTAAGGATACCATAGTTCTCTTAAAAGAAGAATGGAATGGGGGCGCCTGGGTGGCTCAGTCGGTTAAGTGTCCAACTTCAGCTCAGGTCACGATCTCGCAGTCCGTGAGTTCGAGCCCCGCTTCAGGCTCTGGGCTAATGGCTCAGAGCCTGGAGCCTGCTTCCGATTCTGTGTCTCCGTCTTTCTCTGTCCCTCCCCCACTCATGCTCTGTCTCTCTCCCTCTCTCAAAAATAAATAAACGTTAAAAAAAATGGTTTGGTAGTGGCATCAAATCAGACACATAGACTGATGGAATAGAATACAGAGCCTAGAAACAGTCTTGCATATATCGTCGAACAATTTTGGACAAGGGTACCAAGAGTTTGGAATGCACAAAGGACAGTCTTTACAACAAATAAGTGAATATCCACGGGCAAAAGAAGGCAGAAGGCAAAAGTTTAATCCTAACCATATAGTATATATAAAAATTAACTTAAAATGTATCAGAACTAAACATACAAGCTAAAGATATAAAGCTCTTAGAAGAAAACATAAGGGAAAGTCTTCTTGACATTGTATTTGGCAATGATTTCTTGGATGGGATACCCAAAGCACAGGAAGCGAAAGTAAAAATAGACAAATCGGACCGTATAAAGTGTAAATTGTGCATCAAAGGACACAGTCAATAGAGTGAAAAGGCAACCAGCAGAATGGGAGAAAATGTTTACAAACTATACATCAGATAAGGGATTAATATCCAAAATACATAAAGAACTCCTACTCAATAACAGAAAAACAACTCAATTAAAAAATGGACAAGACAGTTGAACAGATATCATCTATTCAAGAGAAGGTGCACTAATGGCCAATGAGCACATGAAAAGATGCTCAGCACCACTCACTCTTCATTGGGGAAATGCAAATCAAACCCATAATGAGATACGACTTCACATCCATTGGAACAGTCACTATTTTGTTTAATTTTTAAACTTTTATTTTAGAGAGACAGAGAGAGTGTGCATGCAGGGGAGGCGCAGAGGGGGAGAGAGAATCTTAAGCAGGCTCCATGCTCAGTGCAGAGTCTGGATGGGGCACTGGATCCCACGCCCCTGGGATCCATGACCTCAGCTGAAATCAAGAGTCAGATGCTCAACCAACTGAGCCACCCAGGAACCCCTGGTTACTCTTTTCTTTAAAAAGACAGAAAATAGGGGCGCCTGGGTGGCGCAGTCAGTTAAGCGTCCGACTTCAGCCAGGTCACGATCTCGCGGTCTGTGAGTTCGAGCCCCGCGTCGGGCTCTGGGCTGATGGCTCAGAGCCTGGAGCCTGCTTCCGATTCTGTGTCTCCCTCTCTCTCTGCCCCTCCCCCGTTCATGCTCTGTCTCTCTCTGTCCCAAAAAAAATAAACGTTGAAAAAAAATTTTTAAAAAAAAAGACAAAAAATAGTAGGAAAATTAGAACCTCTGTGCACTGTTGCTGGGAAGGCAAAGTGGTATAATCATTTGGAAAATGGTATGGCTGTTCTTTGAAAAATTAAAAACAGAATACCATATTATCCAGCAATTCCATTTCTGAGTATAATATCCCTAAAAGAACTGAAAGCCTGGTCTCAAAAGAGACAACTGTAAACACGTTCATATCAATGTTTTTCATAACAGCAAAAGGTGGAAGCAACCCAAGGATCCATTGACAGATGAATGTATAAACAAAACGTAGTATATACAGAAAATGGAATACCATTTAGCTCAAAAAGGAAGGAAAGTCTGACACCTGCTACAACATGAATGAACCTTGAAGACATGATGCTAAGTCAAATAAGTCGGCAAAAAAGACATTGTCCGATTCTACTGATACAAAGTACCTAGAACAGTCCACTTCATAGAAACAGTAAGCAGATGATGGTTGAAAGGGGCTGGGGGAGAGAGAGAAATACTGAATTACTGTTGATGGCATGGAGTTTCAGTTTGGAAAAGATGAAAAAGTTCTGGAGATTGGTTGCACAACAGCGTGAACATAGTTACCTTGGCTGAATTGCACACTTAAAAATGGTTAGGATGGTACATTTTACACAATATGTATTTTACCACAATTTTAAAAAACTGGGGGAGCCGGGGTGGCTGCAGTAGTTAAGTGTCAAACTCTTGATTTCTGCTCCAGTCATGATCTCACAGTTTGTGGGATCAAGCCCCGCATCAGGCTCCATGCTGACAGCTCAGCGCCTGCTTGGGATTCTCTGTCTCCCTCTCTCTGTGCCCCTCCCCTACTCACGCTCTCTCTTTCTCTCAAATAAACTTAAAAGAAAAAAAAAACAAAAACTGACGAGTCACTTAAGAAAAAATCAAAGTTAGTTCTGACTCTAGGAAATTTTCATTACGAAGTAATGAAAACTATTAAAACCGAACCCTTACATTAACCCGTCATTCTACTATATTTCCTGGCTATTTGTTATCAAGTTTTGTGTTTATAAAGTAATAGAATTATAAGGAACTATAAATATCAAGTAACCAAGCTTTTTCCAGTTTTAAAGAAAAAGCTGAGAAATACTGCTTGGAGATGGGTCCCACTTCACAAGTTTATACATAGCTAATGGGATTACAAACTTAGAGACCAGTCCTCTGTACATTCTGTTAACTATCTATTAAAAGCTAATGTACTTTTATCCCTGAATGCTGATAACCTACCATGGAATCCAACTGGGGGTTATAACAAATCATATTATCCACTCTGATATACCACATTCCATCCTTATTAACTTGGCTTTTCACTGAACTCATAATCTGATATATTATTGCCAGTTTTCTGAGAATGAGAGCTGGACCAAATCTCATATACGTAATTAATGTGCTCCTGAGAAGTTATGCTTAACTTGATTCTCATACTCCCAGACCTCACTGTACTTTAGCATAACCAAAACCCCAGACTGGCTGCAAGAGAAAATGACGGGCACTTAATGCAGTGAGGAAAGGAAGTTTGCAAACACAGACCACAGTATAATAAAACAATTAATTAAAGGTAACATGCAAAAAGAAATGTCTTTGGGCAAAAGAGAAATGCTTAGAGACACTAATAAAATGATCATTTCATTCATTCAGTATTCAACAATTACGGAGAACCCACTATATTATAGTTATTGTTCTAGATCAGGGATCAGCCACGGTTTCTGTAAAGGAGCTGATAGTAAATATTTCAGGTTTTGCAGGCCAGACAGTCTCTGTCTCCAACCTTTCAACCCTGCCACTGTAGCATGAAGGCAGCTATGGATAATATGTAAGCCAACGGGCAATGCTGTGTTCCAATGACTTTATTTGTAAAAATAGGCAGGTGGGCTGGATTTGGCCCATAGCCATAGTTGCTAACTTCTGTTGTATATATTAGAAAATAATATGGAACTAAACCCAGTAATATTATTTTCACGAATACCTTCCAGTAAAGAGGCAAGGGGAAAGCATACATACATACATAATACATACATATTCAGATGCTATTAAGTGACATGACGTTATGCTCTTTAATGACAGAATGTTCCAACATCTTCTAAACTAAAGGTTTTAAGATCCGGCAATTCAACAGATTGGCAGAAAAATTTGTCAAAAATTCAGACTACAGGGCTTCATCTGGGAAAACTTTTAATTAAGTAGACCTACCACAGACCTCTAGGATACAGCTTGCAGAGCGTCCCTTTTAAGAAGTTCTTCAGGTGAGATCTCTGATTAAACAACTTTTGTTTCTGTAAGTATTATTGATAACAACTCAATTATTAATAACAATTAACAATTGTTAATTAGCAAATAACAGTTATTAATTGTTAATAACATTGAGAGAAAAGCAGAGGAATAAGCTGAATCAATGTTCAAATAATAAATAGCTTTTTCAACACACAAAGGCCAACACATGTGCATTATTGTAAGTAGCAGAGCTAAATGGTATACTCGTCCTTTTATGTAAGAAAGCTAAACACATTTGCATTACGTGCATGATATGAATTCTATGTTCTTCTTTAAGGCTTTTCAAACTGACGTATTTTTGTCAGAGGATAATTGTACATATCAATACCACAGGGTAGTTTGTCCCCGAATTTCGTTTTTACCAGAAATATTTTATGGTAACAACAGGGCATGTGTTACATGAGTATTACAAGCAATTCCAAATCGTCCCCAGACACACTCAACGGGCTTTGAATCAGATAAATAAATCTTCTTGTCATAAAAAAATGAGACATGGGAACAGCTCATAGGAAAAAACTGATAAGGTACAGGCACTTCCTGATTTGCATCCGGCTGTGTTTTCTGCTGACACGTCCATAACACTGAGAGACGGGGACACACATCCAGCATGGCCGAAACTGCCCAGGGATCAGGGAGCAAAGCCTCGAAGAACTACCTCAGCTAATGTGGGTTGCTACTTAGAGCACGTAAAAAACCTCAACCTGGTCCGTCAGATGTCATCTCTCGCTAATTCGGGGGCTCAATATTTGGGCTCTGTGCCAAAATTGCTGTACCAGCATCTTACTTCAACATTTAAAGGACGACTCAGAGCCATCTGGTCAACCAGCCTTTTACTTTATAGACCAAGTAGTTGTGGTCATAGCAGGGGGAACGGCAACAGACTGCTTGGCTTTTCAGCAACATCGTCACACTGCTATTTTTTTGCCCACAATTGCTATTCTTGAACTCCCATGATGCCTCTCTGTATCTTTAACATTTTCATTATGAAGTATAACATGCTTACTGCAAATGCATAAAACATAATTGCAGTAATTAATAAATTACCATATAGCAAACCTTCATGTAATCTTCCCCCAGGCCAAGAAATAAAATTTTGCCAGCATTCCAGAAGGCTCCTGGCTGCCCCCTGGCACTTAAAATCTCCTCCCTCTCTGATAAATGTAACCATAATCCTGACTTTTATAGTCATGGCTTCCTTGCTTCTCTTTATACTTTTATCTCCAGTGAACTATAAATTATACTATAGTTTAGTTTTGCCTATTTCAATGCTATAATTATATCCGTTATAAATTTCTGTGCCATATTCAACATATGTGATACATCCTGTTGCTGCTCTCGATTGTAGTTTTCTTTTTCATAAGTATATAATATTCCATTGTATGAATATATCGGTGTTTATCCATTTATAAATCGATGGATACTGGTTGTTTTCAGTTTAAGACTCTTATAAATAATGCTGCTATGAAAAGTCCTGGGTATGTCTCTTAGTATACAGATGCATGTGTTTCCTTTAAACATGTATCTAAAATGGAAATTGCTAATCCATAAGGTATTTGTATTTTCAGCTGTGTTAGCTGATTTCAATCTGTTTATCAAAGTGTTTGTGTCATTTTACATTCTTACGGGAATCCTATGAAAATTAAAGTTGCTTCATATCTTTATCAGAAACTTGGCATTGTTAACTTTTAATTCTAGCCGTTCTGGTAGGAGTCTCATTGTAGTTGTGTATTTCTCTAATGATTAACAAGATTGACCTTCTTCTCAGATGTTTATTGGTCACTTGTATATGCTTTTGTGCACAGTGCCTGCTTGTCTATTGTTTAACTGCATCAGTTAATTGTTGCTGAGTAACAAACTATTCCACACCTTAGTAATTTAAAACAAACTAAAAGAGGACATTTTCAGCATTTAATCATTAAATATAATATCTACTTGTGTTTTGGTGACTATATTAGATTATATACTCTTTTTGTTGTTTCCTAAGAGTTTTTTAAACTATGAAATAACATAGTTTTGTCACATCTTTGCATTAATTGAAATGACTTCCCTCTTTTATTCTGTTAATGTGTTATATCGGACTTAAAATCTATCAAAGTTAAGCAACTTTAAATTTCTGAATAACCTCTACATGGCATGATATATCAGTCTGCTAACATTGTTTAGGATATCTGCATCTACACTTACACGAGACTGCCCTATATTTTTCACTTTCTGTAACTCCCTTTTTGAGTTTTGACTAATTACGCATACCTTCTAAAATGAACTGGGATTGTGGCAACTTTTAATATTTTAAGATTAGTTGTTTAAGATTATGTTACTTCTCCCTTAAATGGTTGAACTGACAAGTCAACCTAAGCATCAGGTTTCTTTTTGGCAAAATTTATTTCTCTGCAGATAGAATTTCTTTCATTGCCATAGGACCATTCATACTTACTATGAACATTCTGTGTCAGTTTTAAGCAATTGCATTTCTATAGAATATTTTCCCTTTTATTTACATTGTCACGTTTATTGGCACAAAGCTCATAAACTGTCCCTTAAATTTATAGCTGTAGGATATATGATTAGGTTCTGATTTTTATCCCTGATATTACTCCACCCTTTAAAAATTAAGTTCACTAGAGGCTTATTAATTTTATTAATCTTCTCAAAAACTAACTTTTGATTGCACAAATGTTCATTATTGTTGTTTTGTATTTTATTTTTTAATAAAATTTTTTATTCTTTTATGTTTTATTAATTTTTGATAGGCAGAGAGACAGAGCATGAGCAGGGGAGGGGCAGAGAGAGAGGAAGACACAGAATCCGAAGCAGGCCCCAGGCTCGGAGCTGTCAGCACAGAGCCCGACATGGGCTCGAACTCACAAACCGCTGGATCATGACCTGGGCCAAAGTCAGACGCTTAACCGACTAAGCCACCTAGGCACCCCTGTTTTGTATTTTATTAATGTCTGTTCTTACCTTTATTATTTCTTTCTTCTACTTTCTTTGAATTCATTCTGTTCCTTCCCTCTCCTCCTTTTTCAACTTCTGAGAAGGACCTTCAGAGAAAGACTTTCCCTTCAGATACATGCATTGAAGACTAGTTTTTCCCTAAAAGCATGACTATAGCTGCATCTCACAACTTCTGATGCTAGTTTCATTGTCATTCTAATGAAAATATTTTCTAATTTCCATTATATTTTTTTCTATGAACTATGGACTATTTAGGAATGTATTGTATAATTTTCAAACAGTTGGGAGTTTCTAGTTACCTGTGTGTTCTCAATTTCTACAGTAATCAAACTCCAGTCAGAGGACATATACTCCGAAAGTTTAATTTTTTGAAACTAGTTGAGAATTACTTGATCTAAAATAATGTAAGTCTTAACAACTGCAATACATGTGCTGAAAAAATATGTTTCTTGCAGTTACTGGATATAGCATTAAATATATCCACTGACTTTTAAAATATTCTATATCTTTACTGATTTTTGATCTGCTTGTTATATTAATTACCGAGCAAGAAGTGTTAAAATTTTCTACTATTCACCAGAAGCCAATGGTCAATTATAAGCCTCAGGAAAAGTTGCAATAGAAAATATATAGCACCACTGAGGAAGAAATCTAGTCGAAAATAAATTGAACCAAAGTCAAATCAAGTCTCCAGAACTACCTACCAGCTGGATGGGGAAAGAGGGATAGAAAAACAAGGTCAACAACATGATGAAGAAGCAATAAGTCAAATACAGAATACAGGCATGGTACAGGATGAACAATGCCATTTATTCACCAGAACAACAGCATGAAAAACAAACAAAAAGACAAGGATTATGAAAAAAATAAAACACATTTGAGACAAGTTTCTAATCACTCACTATGACTGTATAATTATTTCCGCTCACGATTGTAACCATTTTTCTTTGCATGTTTTGAGCCATGTTGCTAGGTGCACACATATTTAGAATTGTTCTATCTTCTTGGTGAACTGTGTGTTTTATGATGATGCCATGCCACCTTTTGTCCCTGGTAATTTTGCCTTATAGTTGCTCTATCTGATATTGATATGGCTACACCAGCTTTATTTGGTTAGCGTTTTATGGAGTTTCTTTGCCTATTTTAGTGAAATAGCCATCTGAAATATAATTAGCTTTTACTTGGGGCACTTAATGCAATTATTGATCTATTTCTGTTAATGTAATCTACTATCCTGTTACATGTCTTGCCCTATGTCTCCTCTTTACTCCCAGGATGGCACCCTTCAGGATTCGAGACCAAGCAAAAAGGATTTTTTAATGGACTCCACTCCTCAGGGGTTCTCGACTCCAGCTTTTTTTTCTCTCCTCAGTACTAGGAGCTGCTAGAAGCCCCGATCTGTCTGAGAACCTCCTCTTTTAAGATTGAAAGATGGCCATAATTTATCTACTGCATTCCACAATCAGTTTTACAGCAAGTACTGTATTCTATCTCCAAAACATATCTGTAACTCATGACTATTCTCAGCCTTCAATGCCACCAGCACCTCCTAACTGCATGACCTCAATTATCATCCTACCTTGTCTCCCTGCTTCCACCTTTGCTTCCTTTAGTCATTTCACTGAACAATGAAAACCAGTCACATAATTACATAAATCAGACTATGAGGCTCCCAGCTTAATCCGCCCATCGCTTTCCCACTGAACTTGAAGTGTGCTGTTTCCCGACATTCAAACTTCTTACCTTCTCACCTCTTCATGGTCTTTTCATGGTCTGGCCCCTGTGTTTCTCTCTAGACATACTAGAGTAATTTTTGATCTATGAATAATCCAAATTAGTCCCTTCCTTAGTTTCTTTGTGTATTTTGCTTTATCAGAAAACAAAAACAAAAACAAAACTGGTTCTTCCCCCTTGGTATATCTCATGGTTGGCTCCTCGTGGCCATTCAATTTGCCCTTGAATGTTCTCTCTTTCACAAAGTCCTTACCATCCTAGCTAAAGTTCTCCTCCTACAGTGACTCTTTTGTGCCTTACTCCATTAATTTTGTTCATAGCATTTACCACTCCCTGAAAGTTTCCTTTTTATTACATGCAACAAATTTCAGTCAAAGATAATGTGAAAAGGCCTCTTTTTTTTTTTTTATAGAGGAGACTGCTTGAATGTCATAATCGATGAGAAAAACTAAGTCAACAAAAAGAAATTACACATAAAAGCATGTGGCACAAGGCCGGCACATAGAAGACAGTTTTAAATACGTTTGCTGAAACCGAAAACACAAAGCTCTGGATATCACACATAAATCATTAATCCAGTCATGGTCTTATGAATTCATTCTTCATGCAGCCATCTGATTCTCTTTCCTTTTATCCTTCATTTCAAATCTCTCCTTTGATTATCACCCAGTTTCCTTCTCCAGAAAACAGCATTTTTTCCAACTAAAAAAAAAGATTGTTTCTGGTAACATATCCAAACAAGCAGTCTCCACTTAAGTGAGCAAATAATTGGGTACAAACGTGTACTGTAATAAGCGGGAAAATGAAAAACCTAAATATTCTTTAAGAGAGATTGGGCAAGTACATTATATTGTATCTTAAAGCCTAATTATATACTGCCCTGAGGTAGACCTGGAGGTATTTTCCTGGAAAAAGTTAATGATAAATTGTCCATTAAAAAATGTACAAGTAGATGTATACTATGGTAAAGCTTTCATTTTTAAAATACCTCTCTCTATGTACACCTATAGACAGAAGTTGTGTCTACAGAGTGAAATTGACATTGAGCGAAGACTGTTATTTTGTATTTCTAAATCCCTGCTATGTTCTAATATTTTACTTATGTATTATGTTTTTTTAAATAATAACAAAAGCCCAACAAGCCCACTCAGATTTTAAAAACCATACCCTATGATTTGTTGATCGTTGCATTTAGCTGTGTTTTTACATCTTTATCTAATCAGCAATGACATTATTCCCAAGGTGTCAAAAATTACTAATGCACTTGTAAAGCTTTAAGCCGTCTAGATTAATTTGCTCTCCTCACTTCAAGTCTAGTGTGGCAAGTTCTGCCAGGAAACTCACCACTTAACCAAACAACACTGTGATAACCCCAGCCCAACAGGTAGGTATGGCAGCCAGCATAGAGAGAGCATATTGTAATCCTTAACTTTAGTGTATACAAAAGCCTCACATCAGACATTTTTCCCACTACTTTATCTTGGCTTTATTACATTGGACATTCCAGAAAGCAAAGTTACCTAATTTGAACATATTTTGGCTTTTTTTTTTTTTTTTTTTTTTGGTCTAGGACCTATTGATGCATTAAAAAAACACATTACTTATTACAGGTCAGCTCAATTGGAAATCACTAAAAAATAGCTCTCATAGCCCTTGTCTGAGCAAGTTGACATTTTATAATATAAAATAAACACTTTATTATCATCATTATCTTTTGATTCTAGAGAGAGAGCAAGAGCACATGAGTAGGTAAGAGGGGCAGAGGGGGAGAGACAGGGAATCTTAAACAGGCTCCACACTCTTAAACAGGATCGATGTGGGACTCGATCCATGACCACGAAATCATGACCTGAGCCAAAATCAAGAGTCGCACACCCAGGTGCCCCTAAAATAAACACTTAAAAGGACAGAAATAATAAGCGATTATACACTATTTCACACATTTGTCCTAAAGAGTTATACAATAATTATCTTTTAAAGATTATTTTATTTTCAATAACTCCAAAACCTTGAAGACCTTGCTCAGAAATGTGGGAACATAATATGACTAGAAGAGAATCCTACCAGCTTGTTAAACTCTGTATTTCTCCACCCATACATTTTAGCATTGAATCATCAAAGTTAGGCATGAATAGGTAATTTCATTCTTAATAAGCGTTTAACAGAATTAGTACCCTGATGACTAGGGCAGAATCATCCAAAGGCCACTGTAAAATCAATAAAAACACAAGAAAGAAATGGGAGTAGACATTAAAGTATGTGCTAAAAGACTTTAGCCCTTTAAATTTGGATTTAAAACTAGACTTTGTTATTCGACGCTATTGTCTGAGTATCAGAAATCATATGAAATCAAGCCACTCCTAGGAACTTGATCAAGAATGAAAATTTCAAGCTTTTTAGTCTCATATAAGATATGACATGTCCCTGAAAACTCACATAATGGATTAACTGTAATTATAGCCTGCCTGGTAATTCAGAAGTAAGTTTCATGCTCAAAAAATTGGGGCAATGTGAAGCTTTATTGGAATAAAGTATTTTGGATTAGGGTCCCAAGGGAAATACTTAGCTTAATTCATATTTGTAATTCTATTTTTTAAATTTTTAATGTTTATTTTTGAGAGACAGCAAAAGAGCAAGGCAGGGGGAGAGAGAGAGGGAGACAGAATTCGAAGCGGACTGCATGCTGTTAGCACAAAGCCCGACCGACATGGGGCTTGAACCCACAAACCCGGGAATGGTGAGGTCGTGACCTACGCCCAAGTCAGATGCTCAACTGACTGAGCCACCCAGGTGCCTTGTAGTTTTATTTTTAAATGACGGAGAGACAGAGACAGAGAGAGAAACCCTCATCAACCACTCAAAGTCTCTTGTATGTTACATTCTATTCATTGTGGTTTTTAGTTTCCCTAATGACTACTAAGGAAGACCTTCTCTTGTGCTTATTTACCTTTGTGTCTCTTCATTGAAGTATCTGTTCAAGTCATTTGCCCATTTTGTTTTCTTATTATTGCAATTTGAGACTTCTCTTCCCTGCTCTGGCTACAAGCCCTTTATCAGGTAATTGCTTGTAAATATTTTCCCCCCAGCAAATTGTCTTTTCATTCCCTGACCACAGTCTTTTAAAAAAGCAAAACCTTTAAAAACTTTTTATAAAGTCCAATTTGTCATGTTTTTGTTTTGTTTGTGTTTTTCTCATCCTATCTAAGATATCTTTGCCTAACCCCAGTTATAAATATTTGTTCTTGTAATGTCTTCTAAAACTCAGAGGTCCAATACAATAGCCAACATCCACATGCGGCTATTTATTTTTTTTTAATGTTTCTTTACTATTGAGAGACAGAGAGAAACAGAGCGTGAGCATGGGAGGGGTACAGAGAGGGGGAGACACAGAATCTGAAGCAGGCTCCAGGCTCTGAGCTGTCAGCACAGAGCCCGACGCGGGGCTTGAACTCACCAACCATGAGATTATGACCTGAGCCAAAGCCGGACGCTCAACCGACTGAGCCACCCAGGCACCCCTTACATTTCTTTTTTTAGTGTTTACTTATTTTAGAGAGAGAGAGACAGAGCGTGAGTGGGGGAGGGGCAGAGAGAGAGGGAGACACAGAATGTGAAGCAGGCTCCAGGCTCTGAGCTGTCAGCAGAGAGCCCAACGCGGGCTCAAACTCAGGAACTGCAAGATCATGACCTGAGCCGAAGTCAGATGCTTAACCGACTGAGCTACCCAGGCGACCCTTAGAAGCACTTTCTTACAAGTTTACAGTTGTATGTTTTACATTTAGTCTCTGTATATTTCAAGTCAATTTTTGTAGATGGTGTGAGGTACAAGTAGAGTTTTTGGTTTTGCCCATGAATTTCAAATTGTTCAAGTGATATTTAAAAAAAATCTGTTTTCATTTTTATTACTTTGTAAATTTTGTACGTGAAAGTTAATCACAAAGGCTTCCCTTTGGCATTTTTTTTAACTTCTTGCAAAAAAAGGTATACCTGGGGATAAAATATTACATGCCTAAAACTAGTTGAGTAAGGCCCACCAAATTCACCAGGTCACATTTGCATTCCCTACTGCCCTTGGTCTCCCGAATCAGCACCTGTTTCTGACATCGTGTCCAGTAGGCCTTAGGGGAATTAGCCCTGGTTTATATAGAAAGGCAGCTCAAATGAAAGGGCAATTCTGCCTCTTGCAAAGAAACTACCAAATAATCTGATCAAGGTAGGAAAACCTCACTTTGGCCCCTTATGTACAAGAGATGGGCCTCTGCAAATGGACCTTTATTAGTGGGAACAGGTGTGAGGAGATTTGTTTGTTTACTTTCAATAAGTTTACATTTGAATTCTGCTTTAGAAGAAAAAGTAAATACTTGATTATGGGTTTCTTTAACAGGCTGAACATTTCAGAGTCCCAACATTGTTTTGACATAGCTGTGCTTTTTGTCCATTTGGAAAGTCTCCAATATTAGGTAACTTTGAAGTATTACTGAATTGTGTGTATCAACCAACAATTCAGTCTGTACAAACTGTTCAGAGCAGGAGTCCTCAAACATTTTCTATAAAGGACCAGAGAGTAAATATTTTACTCTTTCGGTGTCATATGATCTGTATCACCAGCACTCAACTGTGCTGTTACAGCACAAAAGCAGTCACAGATAATATGTAAACAAATGAGCTTGAGTGTCTTCCAATAAAACTTTATTTATAAAAACAGCTTCTGGGGGCGCCTAGGTGGCTGGGTCAGTTGAGCGTCTGACTTCGGCTCAGGTCACGATCTCACAGTCCGTGGGTTCGAGCCCCGCATCAGGCTCTGTGCTGCCAGCTGAGAGCCTGGAGCCTGCTTCGAATTCTGTGTCTCCCTCTCTGTCTCTGCCCCCTCCCCTGCTCATGCTCTGTCTCTGTCTCAAAAATAAATAAAAACATTAAAAAATTAAAAAAAAAAAAACAGCTTCTGGGCCAGATTTGGCTTGCAGGCTGTGGTTTGCCTACCCCCTATTTAGGGTTAAAGTTCTTTACTCCAACTCTTTAAAATTTCAGTGCAATTTGTGTAAAAATAAATGAAATGTAAAGATTATTCATTTCCTTTCAAGTGATTTCTAGGAATGTGACTTTTTTTTAATGTTTATTTATTTTTGAGAGAGTGACAGCTGGGGAGGGGCAGAGAGGGGGGTGGACAGAGAATCTGAAGCAGGCTCCGTGTTCTCAGGGCAGAGCCTGATGTGGGATTCAAACTCACAACCCATGAGTTTCTGATCAGGTCATACCTGATCAGAAGTCAGATGCTTAACCAACTGAGCCACCCATGCATCCCAGGAATGTGGTACTTTTAACAGCAGTATAAAAGTCATGAATTTTTCCTGTTAATATATATCACAATTTTTATATATTTTTTCTCATTTAAAACTTGTGTATTTTGCCATGCATTTAAAAAAATAAAGACAACTGAATGAGGTAATATAATTCTTAAGGAACTGTCCTGGGAATTGTTTGACGCAAGCTTATGACTTTGGTAGTTATCTAAATAAACACAGTAGACCATATGAGTATAAATGCTAGCAATCTCCCAAACCTCTTAAGGACCAGAATAGGAGACTGGTATAATGATGGCTACCGAGTCCAGAATGCAACCATTATAATAGTAAGGGGAATAAAGATTAATGATACACTCAAGATAGTCTAACATTAATGTCTTCAAATTTCTATAGAGCACTGGAGACACATGAACGGTAAAATCAGTAAATCAGGCTGACAAAAGGCATATGCAAATGAAGTGGGAACCCTAAGCTAATTGGAAGAGACAATCAGAGACCTGGGTTCAAATTCTGACCCTCTACTTATTAATTCTGGGTTTGGGAAAAATCGCTTTAGAGAAAACCTTTAAATATACTCATCCCTTCCCCCAGCCCCTAGCATTTTCTTCTCAAAAATGTTAGGTTACTCTCCTGCAGCTAACTTCCTTGCACCCCCTTTTAAAGATGGGGCACTAACAGGTCCAACAAAACCTGCCCCAACACTTGCAGGGCCTGAAGCAAGAGCACAAATGGAGACCACCTCCCCAGCCCACCAGCCTCTCCTTGCCCAACTCCAGTCTGTACTAGGAAGAGTTAAGCACATGATTTTGGACAACAAAGCCCTTCAGCTCCACCTTAAAAATATCTACTCTTTGGTGATCCCATATACACACGCTACCAGAATTCCTTTCTGACCTTGAGGTAATAAACTCATGAGAAAAGGAACTTGAAAACAGGTTCAGGGCCACTTGTGCTAAGAATCTGAGGGTCTCAAATACCCAGAGCATGGTGTGGGTGGGGGGAATGGGTTCTGGATGGACACGTCCCTTAGCGCAAAGATTCTCATGGGGAGAGGCTCAACCAGAAGAGGCCAGAGCTTCACTCTAAAGCTCAAGGCCTAGAGTGGGACCAGTGGTCTGGGTCTAGGGTTGTATTGACTACAAATGGTTGATGAACCAGATCTAAGAATGAGAGTAATAATGAGGCTTTCTGCCAGGCAAGTGGTTGAAGTAGATTAGTAACTGAGAGTATGTGTAAGTCTAGACATCTTCTTTTCCTATGTTCCCAGAAACTGATAATAATACATAACACCAAGCTATCTGTCTTGTTTTTTAATGAGTACTGGCCCAAAAGTCAGCCCCATGTAAAATTTTATGTGTATATATAGCAATTCCATATGGGAGCAATATTTTAAGGACCAGCTTTCTATACATACTATTATTTAAGTGACATTAATGTCTCTACCCAGTTTTCCTACTAATTAGGCGTGTGTAAAAATCCTGCTTTATACATAATTGAATGGTAGGGCAGAGCTACAGGATGTTGCAAAATGATCATACCACAGTTACCTGAGAAGTCGATACTTAAATGGTAGGAAAAGGGCAGCCTTTTAAATCCTAGGTATAGGGTATTTGAAGAATTGGGAAGTGGTTTGAGAACTTTGATCACAGAAGAGTTTACAGCCTTCTCAATTTTAAGAGATCCCCATCAGCCTCACAGTTCAAGCCAACCTGGATGTTTCCACCTAGAATCATTTAGACAGAGGGAAAGAAAGGAAGCATCGCCATCTGAAGCCAGGACAACTTTCCAGACTTGACATTTCACAATGTTACTAGCCCTAACACAAGGGAAACAAAAGAAGCAAATAAACTATTGGGATTGCATCAATACAAAAGGCTTTAAACACCAGAGGGAACTGTCAACAAAATCAAAACTTGATCCACTGAATGGAAGAAAATATTTGCAAATGATATATCTAATAAGGGATTAATATACAAAATATTTAAAGTAGTTATACAACTCAACATCAAAAAATAAATAAAAAACACAAATAAAAATCGGGCAGAGGACCTGAACAGACATTTTTCCAAAGATGACGGAAGAGATGGCCAACGGTCACATGAAAAGATACTCAACATCGCTCATCATGAGGGAAATGCGAATCAGAACCATAATGAGATTATCACCTTACACCTATCAGAATGGCTAGAATAAAAAAAGACAAGAAATAACACGTGTTGATGAGAATGTGAAGAAAAAGGAACCCTTCTGATCTTTCAGTGGGAATGCAAATTGGTGTAGCCACTGTGGAAAACAGTATGGAAGTTCCCCCAAAATATTAAACGTAAAACTACCATATGAATCAGGAATTCCGCTATTGGGTATTTATGCAAAGGAAACAAAAACATTAATCTGAAAAGATATATAGACATATGGACCTTTATGTTTATTGCATCATAACTTGCAATAACCAAGATATGGAAGCAAGGCAAGTGTTTATTTGTTTACTGATAGATGAATGAATAAAGATGTGGTGTGTGTGTGTGTGTGTGTGTGTGTGTGTACAACATATTTTTTCTAGATAAGATGTCATCTTGCCGTCTGCAACAACATGGATAGACCTAGATGGTATTATGCTAAGTGAAATAAGAGTGAGAAAGAAAAAAGCCATATGATTTCACCTATATGTGAAATTTAAAAAACAAACAAATAAGCAAACAAAAAAGCAGAATCAGAACTGTGAATGCAAAGAGGGAAGAGGTGTTGGGGGATGGGCAAAATGGATGAAGGGCAGTGAAAGATACAGGCTTCCAGTTATGGAATGAATAAGTGATGGGAATAAAGTTGCAGCATAGGGACTGCAGTCAATGGAAGAGAAAGAGCTATTAGCTACTCTAACACGCCTAGCTCCTCCTGCAAGTTTGTCCAGCTCAGAGTCATCCACTTTGAGATCTGTTAACTTGGGATTCTGGGGGGATGCTTCAGGAATAACTGGCCACAGAGGCAGAGCTACATGAGCTGTTCAAGGCTTGGATGATGGGAAAAGCTGCCAGAGTCTCACACGGCTCTACTCTGAAATGCCCGGAGTCCCTCAAGAGAAACCACCCCAGGAGAACTTAGCAGCAACACCTCTTGGCAGTTGTGTTTCTCAGTCTCTGTCTTCTCACAAGACCTGGGCACGGCTGCTTTCTAGTTCTGCTTGTGCTCCCCTTTTCCCCTTTTGCTTCAGAAATGGATAGGACTCTTCCTACTGGATAATCTCTGGAACCCGGCATCCAAATCCTCGAAGCGCTCACCTGCCTTCAGGAACTCACCTGTCTCCTCTCCCTTAGCCAAAAGAGTGGCTGAACTTCCAGGGTCTGGTTGGGCAGGTAACTAAACACATGGTAACACGTGGTACTAGCAAGGTATGAAAACTCAGGCATACGTTTTTTCCCAGCCTTTGTTTCAGGCCTATGATTTTACCATATTCTGAGTCAGGCTCCAGTGATCTACATTTTTTCCTACATCATTTCCTAACCTGGGAGCTTCTTAAAAAGAGAGATGAAATCTCACCCCTTACTGATTTCAGAGCAGCATACATGACACACAACCCATGCTCAGGAAATATCCCTTTATGGATTATTAAATCGATGTCGGTAAACAGGTATTCGGAATGACGAATGATGACCTATGAAGGAATGTTTAGCATGGAACCTGACAAGTGGCATAAAACCCTGCATTTGGGATGGAGACTAGAAAACAACGGATCCATCTGGTGCACATGACAGTCCCGTGTTATGTCGAGACTCTCTTGCCACATGTCCATCACTCTTGGTATCTCCCTGCATAGAATTTAACTGCCCTCCCATGTAATAATTTGTGCATGGGCTTGTCTTCTCTCACCTCCCTGCCATGTGCTCCTCCAGGGCAGATATGCCATCATAGGAGTGGCATGGAGCACTGGGTATAACTAGTGACCATAAATCATTTGTCAACAGATGGACTAATGAAGGAGGCCCTACTCAGACATAGGTCTCTTAAAAGCACACTGAGATATAGAAGTTAATGGCTTTATTTTATTTTATTTTTTTAAATACTCTTCTTTTTCATTTTTTTTTTAAACATTTATTCATTTTTGAAAGGCAGAGAGAGACAGAGCGCGAATGGGGAGGGGCAGAGAGAGAGGGAGACACAGAAAGAGAAGCAGGCTCCAGGCTCCGAGCTGTCAGCACAGAGCCCGACGCGGGGCTCGAACTCACGGACCACGAGATCATGACCTGACCCGAAGTCGGCCACTTAACCGACTGAGCCACCCAGGTGCCCCAGAAGTTAGTGGCTTTATAAATTTATTTTTATTCTTCTCATTTTAGAGCTTTGGAAGCTGAAACTCCTAGAGGCCCAGTAGCTATACCTCCAAGTCACAAGTGAGGAAGCAGCACAGTGTATTAGAGAATTTTGCTCGTTTTTTTTTTTAATTTTTTAAGCATTTATTTGTTTTAGAGAGACACAGTGCGAGCGGGGTAGAAGCAGAGAGAGACGGAGACACAGAATCCGAAGCAGGCTACAGGCTCTGAGCTGTCCGCGGACAGTCTGATGCGGGGCTTGAACTCATGAAGCTGAGATCGTGACCTGAGCTGAAGTCAGACATTTAACCAACTGAGCCACTCAGGCGCCCCTGAAAATTAGGCTCTTCTTAAGGAAACACTAGTCATTTGGAAGGATGTAAGAGAAATGTTTAAAATATAATCACACTTTATTTTTTTCTATAAAACATGTTTTTCTTTATTGAAAATCTGTTATAATAATTATTGGAATAAATCAGATAGTAACTGAGATTTGGAAACAATTTTTAATATGGATATTATTGTTACACTAATGTATTTTGTCTGCAAAATATCTAAATATAAACTGTTATAGAAAAGGTTTTAAGCTCTCAAATCGTTCAGATTTTCCTTGCATCAGATTCTATAGAATCTTTCAGATGGCATGTTTTTCCTGCCTCTAAAGAATCAGCTTTTGTTTTTATAATTGTTCCACATAAAACATAATCACACTTTAAAATGTCTAAGTTGGGAGGCTGTGATTTTTTTTCTCCCTTTTTCTATTTGATGCATTCGATTATTGACTTCCATCATGATTCTGTTAAGACACCACAAAGTTTCCTTTCAGAGGAATAACATAATTCTATGCAGTGAGAACCCAACCAGTCTCTCATGGTCAATAGCAATTATAGCTATTGACTGCTTAACCTGTGCTAGTCACTAAAAGCGTCCACATGAATCATTTGCCATTTTACAAAAGAGAAAATTGAGGTTTGGGAGAGATACCTATCAATGCTTTCATGCACAGAAAGTAGGGAAACAGAGTAGAGATTCACATTTACCTGACAGTGGAGGTATGTTCTGGACTGCCATGCTATGAGGGTTTGTTTTCCAGGGGGCTGTCGAGAATGGCAGGGAGAGCTTCCTCTGGGGAAAGTGGTCTAGCATCATACATTTCCATGGCTCTCAGGCTACCCCTTATTCTAGACCTTTACTACACGTTCCAGTGAAGGTACTCACCGGACAACTATTTACTGAGCATTTACTAAGTCCCAGGCATGGGGCACAGCAGTGAAAAAGACAGATAAAATAGCCCACCCTATCCTTTGGTTGGAATGTAAGCTGCATAAAGACAAGGGATATGTTTGCCTTCTTCCCTCTCCCTTCATTCTTGCATAAATGAGATAATTAAATCTACTGAGATTCAAAGCACTGAATAATTGCTGCGAGACAACAAAATACAAGCTCAAGCTATACACAAAGATATTTCATCCAATGCTTATTTCAGGACAAATGAGAACTGTTTAGTATCGGTGTGCCATGCAGGGAACGCAGGATCAAATGCAGATTGTGAAGGAAAACAAACAGAGGCAATAATTTATTTTGTTTACTCAAACATAAGTAGAAACTAATTGCTCTTCAACCTGAACATAATCGTTGTGGCCTCGAGGCTTAAAGGTGTTCATTTCAAATGAGGTTTATTACCGGAAAGAAGCATCATGTGTAAAAACCTATGTTAATGAAGCTGAGATTCTGTAATTATAATCACGAGAAACCCAACCCTGGGTTATGCCCCCATTATGATCTCTACTGTGCTTGTGTATGAGATGATCATTTCTCTTACGGTGTGCTCATGGTGAACACAAGGATGGGAAATGCATCGATGGCGACAAAAGACAATCCTTTTACTTTAATAAGAATAATCTCAGAGCATCTGTTACTGAATCCCTCAGCTCACAGAAGCACAGTGTAGACAGAAAGGCACGGGTAGTGAAAGAAGAATTCATCAGTTCCCCAGATACCATTTTACCTGCTGAGCGTGCCTGGGGGCAGACACCTGCTAGATGGTAATTAGGTGTTTTCAAAACCCTCCAATTCATCTGATGGCTCCTTACCATTATCTCTCAGAATAACTTCTCCAAACTCTCACTTCTATCCTAGATAAAAGTGCTTTGTGATCACAATTCTGTGATTACAAAAGTGTAGGGTATGGACACATGTTTGTATATTATTTAGACACGTTAATGATAGTGTCGTCTTTGTTAAAGATCAAACTCCTACAATAGTCTAATCTGCGATTTAAGAGTAGAGGCTTGGTTGTTCCAAATCCCAGCTCTGCCTTTTACAAACTGGGTGGTCCTAGGGAAGTCACCTAACCTCCCTGAGAGTTAGTTTCCACAGCTGGAAAACACAGCTAGTGCCCCTCCTTCACAAAGTGTCTCCAAGAACAGAATAAGATAACGCACCCTAAACATTTTCAGCACAGCGAGAGGCAGGAAATCTCTGAGGCCTGCTCTAATCCTTTGGCAAGCCATTTACTCTCTTTGAGCCCAGTTTCTTCCTCTGTGAAAGGGGGATACTGAGAGTACCTAATTCATAGGCAATTTTTGCCAGGATTGAACTACTTAATGCACAGCAAGTGTTTAACCTAGTGTCTAAGACATAGTAAGTGTTCCATAAATGTTACCTGTTAGTACTGTGTTGTTGCTATCATCCCCATCCTCATCCTCATCATCACCTGATAATCTACTGTAAGTCAGAGACCAGGGTTTACAAATGTTTCCTCGGCCCAGATGCTAGGGAGCTAAAAATTCTTTAATATTTATGGATAGCTATCATGGAAACTTGGGGGTGAAATCTCTACGGAGTAAAGACATACCACTAGGGAAGGAAGGACTTGCTATTAAATAATAAGACATTAAACCCACGATATGAAAAGCCAGGGAGTTCCAAGACTAATATAAAAAGCTCTTCAAGTGTGAGTGCTGGATAGCACCAGGCCAAGCAATCTCATTGCAAAAATGTCTCTGAATAGCACTCTTTGAATTAATAAAAATTTTTATTAATGGTAAGGTCACTTAAACTCAGGCATGTTTCCATTTGAATTGGTATCAAGATCCAGGAATTTCTTCTCATGGGAAGTGAGAAATGAGAAAATGTGTAAGCAGAAGAGTTCAGAACCTAAGAGCTGTATCCGATGTGGGCAGAACAGGAGTGTCTGGGGAGCTGTAGACACAACTTGGAAAACAGCCGATCAGATCTCTCTGGCCTGAAGAGGAGGGACCAGAACGCTGCCTGCCTGAGGCCAAGCTACTGAGGGGCGAAGGGCCTCTGAGAGGGGCACGGCCCATTTCCTGTGATGGGTGGCCTTGCACACACTGCTGTTGGAGTTAATTCTTTGAGACTCCCAAGAGTTATTCTACAAGATGACTCCTCATTAACTGGAGAAAAATGGCCAGGAAGAGCGAAAGCAACTTTCAATTATTGTTGAGCACCAGAGTCCTTGTTCAATTTCTTTTGCCTCCCTTCCTTCCTCTGATTTTTCATATCACCCTACAGGCTGATACCTAGGGGAAGGAAATAGAAGGAAGCCACGATTCAGGCACAACACTGTAGGATAGGTAACCCTATGTCCACTTTACAGATGAAAATACTAAGGTTCATGGCAGTTAAACAGCTAGCCCAGTATCACATAGCTAGGAAGTGGCGGACACAAGATAAAAGTTAATCTTCCCCTTTTCTCCTTCCATGAGAACTGACATGTGTCTGTTTGTTCCACATTGTCACCTCAGTGTCTGATACTTTCTAAGCATTCTTTAATGTGTATTATTAAGACAACATACTTTCTCACTTATATGCAAGACCTGACTCTTTTCAGTATTTGTTGCTAAATGGACATAAGGGAGTCTGTTTCTTTTATCCATTCATCATTTACCTATTTAACAAACAGTTATGAGACCCTAGTAGGTTCTCGGCACCAACGGATCATCCATTTCAGGCCCTTGTGGATTTTATATTCTCAAGGAGGAAGTGAGACGATAAGCGATAAGCTGAATAAATAAACAAATTGTTTAGGATGTCCAAGAAAGATTCATTGATCCAGAGGAGATGAATGATCTCACCACCCATGAACCCATCGAAGTTGGAAATCATAACTTAATAGAATTAGAGTTTGGATAAGTATAATGTTTTTGAAAATATTAAGCTGATGTACTTTTCATTCCTCTTAAATCACCATACCCTGGTCTCCCTCGCCGACCCTAAAGGGTTTCAGCACCTCAGAGGAAGGGCAGGGATCACCTAGAATAACAAAATCCTTGCTTCATATTGACTGTCAAATTAGGTTTATTTTGAGTCCGTAACAAGATCATAGTTCTGACAGTCAGGCGTTGTCAAAAAAGAAAAAAAAAAAATTCTCAAAACTCCCTTTCCATATCAAGAGACAAGTCTGATGACTGCCAGCAGTAGACAAAACTCAGGATAGAACATAATGTAAATTCCCATCTAAGTGGGGAATAGAGAATGCTTCCAGGGAGGTCGGAAACTAGGGTTCTTATTTCTCATAAACCCCTTTCCACTGCTGGGAACCAATCTCCAGGAGGAGTCATAAAAACATAAGATATATTGACACAGGATGCTGTGAGGATCTTTTCACCTGTAACTCAGGAAAGTGTTGCTAACAGTATGCACCCTTCTGATATGGGATAGCTACCACACATTATAAATGGATACAGGACAAAGTCAGTCAGAAAATGACTCCATCAGACTGAGCCACCTCCCCAGAATCTACCGTGTGGCCTCATGGATCACTTATGATACAGAAAATATCTGAAAGGATTTCTTGGGTTGCTTAATTTAAGAACCAAGAACCTGCCACAGACACACCAGGATAATTTTTAAGGTCTTTCTCATAGCTGAAATGAGGGAGACTGACGCAAGAGGATCTCCTGAGCCATCAGTAAGAAAATGAGACCAATTTATAGCATGGAAAACGGGAGGTGGAAGGGACAGCCACTATGATCCACTGGGTGAAAAGAATACCGTCACCAGCTGTGAAGTTGGTGGCTGAACAAGAACGATGTTAAGGGAGCTAAGGTAAGAACCCAGGCAAGAGTCTTGCTACTTATATTTACTGACGTTTTCCTTTCTTCATCACCGTGAGTACAGAAAAGCTTTTTATCTATGCCTAACGCCATCTTGGATTTTCAGGAAGGACAGGGGAAACTTTTGAGAGAAAATAAACATAGATGAAAGTGACTTTCAACCATTCATTTGTGAATACTCATCCAAAAGAGGCTGAACTAATTTGAAAGAGACGGTTTACAACCAGCAGGGAATGAAATACCTACAATCAGGCTATTCCCAGGCAACCTCGTTCAGCTAGAGACAATAACGCTGAGTTGTACAGTGTAAATCTTGATCACTGTGTAAATGGGCTACTGACTCAGCAATTATGATTTATCCCACATTATCCTATATGCACATGGGGCCAGCTGGTTTTATTTTGGCACGTTTGAGAAGTACCATCGCTATTCTGGTAGGCCTCCAGATACTAAGAGTTCCTGTCTATGACTGCTGGGAGCTGTTGTTTTCTTTGTTTGTTTGTTTTGCTTTTTTGCTTGTTTTGGAGAAGAGGAAAAAGTGTTCTTCTGCCTGTTGATATACCTGTAAACTCTTTGAGGGAAACTACTTAATAAGCTCCCTGAGAGATTTACCTCAGAGAGAAGAAAGACTGGACTGGCACAACAGGACTCAATTTCTTTTTCTCTTGCGCATTACAAGAGATCACTCATCTATCTAAACTTCCTTTGAATAAGTTGAAATCTCTCACCGTGCCGGTCCTTATTCTTCATAGTGTCTACCTAGACAAATATAGCCCTCATCTCCAATCATTTGCTTATCTCCATCTGCTCAGAGCCTTCCTTTCTGAGTAGGACTTTCTTATTCTCTGTAACAAGTTACTTTGACTAATTTACATCTTAGTAGGTCTTATTCCAAACCTTGACTCAGCAATTCAGCTCCATAGGGAACACATGGGTAAGTGGGTTGAGTAAGGAGGCCGTTAGAAAGGGCTTCTTCTAGAATTTGGGATTAGGTAATTGAGATATAGAGTATTAACTTGGTCATTTTGGTGGTTTCTTCATGTTTTTGTCTGTATTCAGAAATGATTACAGTCACTGTCTTGATCAATTAGAGTCAAAGAAAGACCTTCCTGATGCTGATGTTCTGTGAAATTCTTCACGTTCAACAGAGAAAATCCAATTTTCAGTGCTGCTTTTCCCTTGCTCAGTTTGGTCATTTATTTACTCGGTTGTAGTAGTTTATCAAAATTGATAATTAGTTCATTAACTGGTCTGCTTGCTTGATATTTCATCTATTCCTTATATTAGAAATAAGCTCTAAAAGAAAGATACCACGTCTAACTGATTCATCATTGTATCCCAAGTAACTGTTCAGTGCCAAAGAAGAGAGCACCCAGTGGATTGAGAAGTCTTGGAAGGTCTCACTCAAATCAGACACGTAATAATTCCATTACATCTTCTAGCTCACAACACTGGAGACATGAGAAAGGCTAGAAAGTCAGCCACTCAGTCCAGACTTCAAAAAGCAAAACTTTTCAACAAAAAGTTTTTTAAGACATACCATATGCCCGCAGAGCTAACCACTAGGGTATACTTTTTTTCTTAGACTGTTTGTTTCAGACAACCTGCCAAGCTTTTGAAAATGCCCAATTATCAATGTTCCATCATCCCTAGAGGGAAGCCTGTGGGTATCCTGGATGATCACAAAGAGGATTTCAAGAAGCATTAACTTATATTGTCATTTAGGCGGGAAAATCATTCACCTACAATTGTCCAGCTGATCAGAACAACATTCGACAACCAAAACAATGTTCGTCAAGAAAGCCATTCTGGAATAGATCGGTTTTTTTTAGACTTGATTTTAAGACATTTCAGTAGTTGGCTCATGGATATTTAACTGACATCGGATTTTTTAACAGAGTAAGAATTTTTCCCATGTGTTAGGACACATATGTATTTTGGTTTCTGGGGGATGGAAATCTTCTAAGAACAGATTTGGGCTCAGAGAAATAAAGGTCTTACTGACATTGATTTTCAGTAGCATCACCACTAATGTCCTAGTTTTCTATGACATGTTGCTGAGTAGGTTAATTGATTATCTCATCCAGATGAAACTCATCCAGCCTCTCCTGGTGTCAGAAACTTTGCCAGGTGCCATAGAAACAGTAGTGAATAGAAAATGTAATTTTTGCCCTCTGAGGTTATAGTCACAAAGGAAAGCTGATACTGAACAAAGATTACTAGTGAGCTGAGGGTTACAAAAGGCAAAGTACACAAAACTACCAGAGTGCATATAGGAAATCTATCCAGACCCATAGGGTCACAGTTGGAGGGGAACAGCATAGGGTAAAAAAAAAAACAAAAAAACCCAGGATAATAGCATTAGCTGAGATGTCTTTGCATGTCTTTAGAGTTGTAGTTTCAAATCTTACATTTTTAATTCCAATGATTCAAATCTCAATGTAATCTTAAGATTCCAAATCTTAATATAAAGATGAATTGTCAATAGCCTGGCTATGATAATAACTATAGTTTGGCAAGATTATTACCATTGGGGGAAAGCGGGTAATGGGTACAAAAGATCTCTCTGTATGTGCATCTGCAAGTTCTCAAAATAAAGGTTTAATTAAAAAAATGAAACATATATCTTACAGGGATTTGTTTGTTTTATGTGTTGAGGAGCATACTCTTGAGTTATCAACAAATGACCGATATTTCTGCCATCACAACTCCAAAAATACTATAATTCTCAGCTAGTAGGATGTCTGGTTCACATTAATTGCTCTTGACATCTTTGTGATTGAATGAAGGAGGGAATTCTTAGTGAGTACATGGGCTCAGGTTGCTAATCTCAACTGCAAAGTCTTGGTCATTGTGGTGAAATATTCACTTAGTGTTTACGAAGGGTTCTTGAGAGGTCAGCCAGCCAATTTCATTTTCAGAGATCACACATATAATAGCTTCTGTGAGTCATGAACATGTTTTTTAACTAGAAATTGTAATTCAAGCCAGGATTGTTTATATTTCTCTCTTTAATATTTTATCCTTTATTCCTAACAAGGCCTAGCCAGACATCAAGGGACCATGTAAATAATAATTCATGGCTGAATTATTAAAAGGATTCTCTCTGAGCATGTCAAGGACTACACAAGGCTTTTCAAGTTAACATTTCCATCTGGGTGAGGAGGGTCAGGACCACACTCCAACCACAAAGATTAGAGTTGGCACAGTCAACCATAATAATATGGACCCTGGGATTCATGGCTTGGTTTCCCTGAAAAGTGTAATTAATAGCCCCTATTTATTCAACCTCTAATCTAAATAAATTTTAGGATCTGCCTTTTCTCCTCTACCCTCTATACCCTACACAGAAACTAGACAAACACACATTTTCTCCACCTTCTGCAAGTCTCTAATTGGATTTTAGAAGCGTTCTTATTGGCTAATACCTTCACTGTCAGTTGGTCCATCCATGTAACATCATAATTAGGAGAAGGAGCTAATATTTATCATTTACTTACTATACAACAGAGAATGTGTTGAGAATTTTATAAAATTCATATCGCCTCAATTAATCTTTACAAAAAGCATCTTACAAATGATTCAGGTGAGGCACAGCAAGATACATTGCCTTGATTAAGAGCATTTAGCCAATCCTGATAATCCCCAAATTTAAATTGCCAGTGCTGGCCTCTCTCTTGAGGTTTTGACCTATATATCCAGTTTCCCCCTTGAACATCTCCAGCGGCATGTCTAATAAGCACCCCAGAGAATATACAAAACCAAAATGCTGACAACCCTTCCCTCCACCCCCATGAAAACCTTTGCTCCCTCACTATCCCCCATCTCAGTGACTGACAACCAGAATCTCTTTAGTTGCTCAGGCCAAAAACTGTAGAGTCATTGGGAACATCTCCTTCCTGCTCACCCTACATGCTACCCATCTGCATATCCGATCAACTCTACCTTCAAAATAGAGCCAGAATGTGACTATTTCTTGCCATTTCTGGTGATGCCACTGTAATCTCTACCTTGTCAACCGTAAGTGCTTTTTCCAATGGGTCTTTCCACTTTCACACGTGGCTTTCTATAGTCTATTCAGACACCTATAGCGATACTAATCTTTCAAAATTTTAAATGTTGAATCACTCCTTGGCTCAAAACTCTCATTGTATTTATTATTTTGTCATCCCTATCTCTTAGCATAGCTCAGATTGAAGGAATCCGTACTCGTATTAGGATCTCAGAGCATTTTGGTGGTAACTTCCGGCAGTAATATCGAAAAACCCAAAGGCTAAAGATTGTTGGATTGCTAGAAACTGAGAAATTATTTAGTGATATGTTCTCATTTTACAGAGCAGGAAACCGAAGCTCAGGAATATCTGATGACCTCCAAGGTTAAGCAGCTAATAAGCAGTTTCATATTGAGAGTTCGTGGCTCCTGGCCAGGGCTTTATACATGATGCCACACTGTCTCCACCCACCTGGTGGCTATGAGTGGAAACCTCTGTATGTGTCAAAACCACAAGTGATCAATAAAACCAAAATCAATGGAAAGATAAATTCTGCATATTTGCCTGATACCACCTTTTGACTCGGGCTGTGAAGAGAGCCGGATAATACAACTGTTACATTATTTTTAGTTAAATTAAGATAGGCTATGGATGTCCTGTGAGTACATATTATTCTTTCCAAGCCCATATTACAATGTTATTTATACAAAGTCTCTTAATGACCTTGGAAAATCAAAAACCAGAACTACTAACCTTCTCACTCATGATAAAGATTGTCTCAGTAAAAATAAATATTGTTTCCCCAAACTAAATTTAAACGACCTTATTTTATTTACCATGGAAGCATAGGAAGACAGAAACACGAGTTGTGTCTAACATCGTTGTAGCTAAAGAATCCAGCACGTAGCACTAGCACAACAAATATTTTTTGAAGAAATGATTGCATGGAAGCCATTTATCACAGAAATGTTTATCACAGACAAAACTTAGAAACAATATAAATGCCTAGTAGTAAGAGATCCGATATATAATTTATGGCACATTTATACAACAAAATAAAACTCCCGTGAACTAGAAATGTATTTACTGGCTTGGAAGACATTCAAAGTACGCTGCTTTATTACAAAAGCAAGTTATAACAAGTTCCGGTTTAGTATCATATTTAGTTTTGAATATGAGGATGGTTGGATGAAGCGGAAAAAGGGAGGGGGTGCAAGAGGAAGGAGGGAAAGAACGAAAGAGGAAGAAAAGGAGGGAAGCAAGGGTGAAAAGTAAGGAAAGAAAAACAAAACACAATACAAAAGGGTATTTTCTAAAATGCCTTCTCTAGGTGATAGTATTAAATAATCTGTATTTTTATGTTTTTGTGTTAAAATGAATTGCTTACACGAACATCAATCATTGTTTGAAAAAATGCCCAGCACAGAGAGGCAAATTTCATTGGCAACCTCATGTCCTCTGAAGCAAATGCAAAATATTGAGAGTAATTATTTTCTTTGATTAACACAATACCAAAAAGCCCTCCAAACCAAGTGAACATCTATTTCCCAGCATTTCAGCTATTGTCTCAAAAAGGATTTCTACTGAAGTATCTGGGTATGAAAGCTTTATGGATTTTGCAAATCAGATTGAATTCCTTTCTAAATGCAATTCCTGCACAACAGTGGGTATCCAATGGTAACTAGGCAGGGTTATTTGAACAATGCATAAATATTTCATAGTGTGCAAAAAGCCACAAATGCCAAACTCTAAAATGTCTGCAAACATGCAAGATTTCCAGTTCCAAGGATGTAATTATTGTCTTGGGATTTGTGGGGTGTCTTGTTGAAGACCCTTTGTATTTTGATAAAACGATGATCTTGCATGTTATGCTGTAACATCTCCTGCTAACCTCAATGGTCCTGATCAAGGGGAAAGATTCTTTTTGTGAACCCTTTAAGAGAAGACTACCTAACGTCTTTTGTTATCTAGTAACATTCAAGAAGTCTCTCCACCAGGCCAGTATTTGGGAAAATGGGTTTACCCCACAATAAGTCTGACAACTTCAAAATCATGATTATAGGCATCAGGCTGCCACCGCTCTTTAAGGGTAAATTAGAAATAAATAATGTTTTCTCATCTTCTCCACATTCTCATTACAGAATAATAATAATAATAAATAACACCAAGTCGGGATAAAAATCTTGAAATCAGAAGGGGGAAATTATAGTCAGAATGCTTTTTTATGCAGTTACTAAAGAATAGGTGAAAATGAGCAAGAATGTTGTTTTAACGGGCAATGATTAATCAGACACACCTATGACAATCCGGCCATAGAAGCATATTATTTGTTTTTAAGTTTTATTTATTTGTTTTGAGAGAAAGGGAGAGAGAGCACAGCGGAGAGGCAGAGAGAGGGAGAGACAGCCAGAATCCCTGGATTGCCAGCGCAGAGCCCGATGCAGGGCTTAAATCCATGAACCATGAGATCATAACCTGAGCCGAAACCAAGAGTCAGATGCTTAACCCACTGCGCCACCCACGTGCCTCCAAAGAGATATAATAAATATACAGCTCACACTGCTGCAATGAAAAGGCAAAGAGACAGATAAGAAGCTCTGTCAATCGTGATGGAACCCCTAGGAAAAAACCTCACATCTCCAAGAACCTCCAAACGTACCTGGAGCTCTACATAGTTATGGGCACCTGACATTGGTCAAGCCCCTAGATGAAGTCACTGATCAGTGCCCTCAATAATCTGGGCCATATTCTGGAAGTGTCTATCAGCATAAAACACTTTGGGATAGGACAGGAAGTGACCTTCAAAGGCTTGCATCCCAGACTACCCACAAACCAGATCAGCACATCAGGTAATTCTCTACTTCCAGATGTCTCGGTTAATGACTGGCCATTTTAGTATTTGCAAATAAATGGGCTGTGCCTCCTGTGAGGAGAGAAAATGCCTTCAGGGTAGTAGGGAGAATTGTGAATTTCAACAAGTATCAGCTGTTGGTTTTCTCAAATACCAGAATTATTGCTCAGCTTCTGAAATAAAGATCAAGACCTGGGGCTAGAGCTTTCCATGTTGGACACATCTGTTCAGGTGGTGACGTACAGTGTGTGACAGCTTCACCACATTCAGTGTGGAAAGAGATTGGGTGAAAGCACAGCCTCCATAAGAATACATATGCCCTCATTAGAATATCAAAGTCTGCATGGGTAGGGGGGAGTTGGTTGAAAACCTACTGAAATTACAGAATATCTAACATTGTATTCAACGTTTGTCCTGGTCCCTGAGAGACCTGCGAGTCCCAGTGAATTTCAAATATGTGACAGAAACTTACATTATTGCAGTAGGTAGATATGCTCGTGGGAGTGGATGAAAGCTAAAAACAAGTAAATTTCACTTCTAAGCTCTGCAGAAAGCAGTATGTTGATCTTTTGTCTCTCATAAGGGTCAGGAGTTGTGATCGTCTTTAAGAGGCATATTTGACAACTTCCTAAGAAACTGTGTGTGTTTTGGTGAACGAGCTGACTTTTTGAAAAAGCAGAGATGGTGAGAGAGTAGAAGCTGAGAGAGAAAGATAGTAAGCAACGATTGAAAGAGGTCTAGTTGAGAACGGACCAGGCGCAAGAAAATACACCAAAAAGAGCCAAGCCCAACAAAGCAGTTGAAGCCTGTAACTGCCAGAGTGAAGAGGGAACTTTTAATGAGGTTTGCAGGGACACTATTCCTTCATTTGCATTTCCCATGATGCCTGAGCACAGGTCCTCAAGAAAGCCCCACTGGCTTACTGGCCACAAGCATTCACACAACTGGGCCATTCTGAATAAGTCTGTCCCATGCCACTGACAGAAACTAAATTAAAGCAAATTTGAATTTAGAAAGAAGAGAGAAAACACTTATAATCTCGCCGCTCACACATAATGATCATTTTGGGGTATTCACCTCCAGTCTTTTTGATGTATAATTTTATTTTAAATGATTTTCATGTAAAACCTATTGAAAAGAGGCAATTAAAATCCAGATAATTCAAACAAAGACAAACATATCAACTAAAATATGTAACTGCTTAGAAATTAATAGGTGAGGGTTGGGGGCTGGGTGCAGTTAAGTGCCTCAATCAACTTTCTGATGACTCACCACGCTTTTTCTTGCTAGATAGATCCCCCTCTGAATTGAGAGGCTCTCCCTTATTTGGCATGAGCATGACATAAGGCACCACCGCCTTCACGCTCTTTCACTTGGGCTCTTTTATGCTGGAGCACTTTACAATTACAAAAAAAAAAAAAATGAAATGGTAGGCTATGAATGGCATTAATATTAAATATTAATCCCTCACAAATTAAGATACAATTTGGCATTAAGTGTTACATGCATTTTTATAGCATCTCTGAAGGGCAGATAGGCTACCCCTTCTTTATACATGGAAAAAATGGGTAAGCCCAAGAGGGCAGGGATGTCCTCAATGTCAAATCGCAGCATAGTCAGTAAGGACAAGCTATGCCTTGCTTACTCTTTAACTCCAATTCATTCAACTCAGTCCTGTATTTATTAAATATCTTCAAGATGGTCAAAACTGTCTCTGAGAACACACATGAATATAATTCACTCCTACCTTCAAGGCATTCACTGCTTAGTGGGAAAGGCAGACATAAATTAGCACACACTATACAAAGGATATCTCCATCATCATCATCATCATCATCTACACAGAGTATGCTTTCAGACTGTTTTAATTTCTTCATGTGAATTCCATCTTTCAGTCCTCAAACAAGCCAGAGTTTAGGGTCTATCAATGGCCCCAGTTTATAGATGTGAAAATAAGACTTCAAGAGATTAATAACGTACCTGATGTTACAAAACTAGACAATGTCATGGTTAGAACTTGCACCCAGGTTTATGAGACAGCAAAGTTCAGGTTTATAACTGCTGTATTGATGGGCCTCCTCTTTTTAAGATGTATGTACATTGCATCAGGAACAAAAATAAGGAATACATTAATTAGGAAATAGGAATAATGCAAAGACTCCTATGACTTACGGGTTTTTGTGGGGGTTCCTTTGGAGTCTTGCTCTCTTTTGTCAAACTCTGATCCCTAAAGACAACTGGACCGAGAGTCAAAATACCTGGGCTCAGGTCCTAGCTTTCCATCCATCTTACACCAAGAATATTTAAATGGCAGTGGAGTCACAATAAAAAACTTACATTTTCTACAATGATCATGTCATTCTGCTAATGGAGATTTTAGTTAGATGATTGAGAGGGATTTTTTTTTTCTATGAGAGACAACGGTCTTGGTCTAGTCACAGTTATGTTGACATTGGCTTTACCATTCCACCCACTTGAGACACTTGGAAGATGTCTAAGGATTAGGAGGTTAACTTACTTAGACAACATCACAATTGCTGCTTCTTCACAATGTGTAATAAAACAGAATTTACTTTTAACAGCCCCCTTGTTAAAGTCTTTGGTACTTACAATGGTGTAAAATGAAAACAATTCATTATAGTTCTACTGAAGTGATCTTTTCTTTGCAGAGTCGAATGTCACATCCTAGTTAGGTTTTTCAATATTCTTATCACAAACTACAAGCTGGTTTCTGAATCAGTTTATGGAAAGAGAATAGAGAGGAAGAAAACTCACTGAAGTTGACTAACAGTCTATTAGCCTAAGAGTGAGATTCAGAGTCACAGGGGTCCCAGACTTCAGTGGAAAGTCAAAAAGCAGCTAATTTTATCCCAGTGCCAATTAGTAGGGAATGGAGGAACTGTGCAGCCCGTATAAAACAGGATCCAATGTGGCCAGTCTCAACACAATACTGTATACAAAAAAAAAAAAAAAAAAAAGCAGTCAGATTTAGAGTTTTAAATACTGTTCCAATAATAGTATTGATTGAGCCTGGATAATCTTCTGTGATTCTACTTTGTCTAGTCTTGCATGCTAAATGGGCACCTTTTGTCAACTGTCAGTTTCCCGAGAAAGACCAATCAGTCACCTGTGATCCGAAAAGCACTAAAGCTAAAACAGGCATCTGCAACCCCTCCAGAGGATTCATAAGTGGAACATTCCATGGAACATTCCAATGCTGAAAATGTCCTGGATAACAATGCAAAGATGTCTAACTAAGATCTTCTTCAAGATTTAACAAGCAAGTTTCAAGATTCGAAACTGAAGTGATCTATTCAAAGAAAATGGCAGTCGTGGTTTTGAACAAGCTTGGGAGTCAGACAGACCTGGATTTGAATTCCTGCTCTACCACAAGGCAGACTTGTGGATTATTTCACTTCCCTGAGCCTCAGTTTGCTACTATGTGTAATGGGAACAATAATAATGCCTCCCTGTTAGAGTTGGGGCTATAAGCTTCGCCAGATGTTTCGTGTACGTATGTTTTTCATTTCAGTCTTACCGCATCTCTTTTAAGCAGGCACTTGTATTCTCCTTATCCATACTGATGTGGAAAGTGAGATGTCGAGAACTGAAGTTATTGTTCAAAGTCATATACCTAGAAAATGGTTGCGCTGGGATCTAATCCCAGGAATATGAACCTGAATGTGTTAAGATTTCAATTATACCTTTGCACGGCCTCTTATGTATGTGGCAGCTGGCCTGCAGAAAGCGCTTAATAGACGTCTATCATCATCCTCACTATTACCATCACCATCGTTACTAATTTCACCATGACCGTGCAACTATAGCTACTACCATTGCTGGTACTTGCATAATTAATACACTTTCAGGAAAAGAATGGGCAGGAGGATGTGACGTTTGTCTTTTAAATATGGAAACACTTCAACCCAACAGCATTTTCTAACCAAACCTTACGGGACAGTTTCAAACTAGTATACTATGTTTTGCTGAGAAGAGCTTTCCAAGCCAATGTGTCCACTCTACTCCAGCGGGGCTATATTTATTCATATGTGATGCTCTCCTTGGCTGGAAGGTAAATAGAAAAAAAGGCGGAACAGAATTAAGAGGGGTGCAAAGATATATGCGTTTCAGTACTGAAAATACTGTAGGGAACACTGAGGACGCCCAGTGCCTCAATCCAGCAGACTTCATTCCGAGTGCCTGGTCCTGTCATGTGTTTGCTGTGAAATCTGGAGCAGATCACTCGGCCTCAGGAAACCACTTTTTTTTTTTCACACACACTATAATACCAGGCTGCTTCTAACTCTAATACTGTGTGCATCCATAAACATGCCTTCTTCTTCTAATAAAGCCATAGGTAGAAGTGATCCTCCCATAAGCCCACAACAAATGGAAAAGTCTACCCACGGATCTCTTCTGCTGGTTTATCTCCTTATTTTCTAATTAACCAAGAACAAGGATGGCCTGTCTGGAAATTGCCTTTGGAGGTCTAGAATTTGAATGCATGTCACTGAACGCGGTGTTTTCTTTTCAGAAATCCTTCTAATGAGCTGGGGAAAGAGTATATTGTTTCTTTTTAGAAAAATTTCATTGGAGTTCTTTGTATTCTAACATAAACTAATTATTGCTGAAGACTGCGGCAATAGGAGAGCACTGCTCTGAATACTTTATATGTGCAGGGGGGTTTTCTGCAATTTATCGGAGCGTCTGCATCTATCAGGTCGCACCTTCCAAGCTTCAGACCAAAGCAGTGACTCAAACTGTACACGCGTCATGTCCAGCCCCTACGTGCTCTGTGATAATGGTTGTCTTTATGGGGACAACACACCATCACAGACTCCACAACCCAAACTGAACTCACTGAATCTGCACACACATTCCCTGATGCTTTATCTCCATCGGGGGCATGGCCATTCACCCAATTCCCAAGACAGAAACCTGACTTTTGTCCCTCTCTTCTTGTTAACCTGGCCCCATAATATCAAGAACTGTCTGTATTATCTCCCGAATATTTAAAGAATACTCACCCTCCACCTTTTCATTAGTGTCTCTATTATATCTCTTCTCTGTCACCTGGATCCCCCCAGGTCCTCCTAACTAGTCACCCTGTCATCTTATTTCCCTCAAACCCAAGCTCCGCAGATCCATCGGAGTGCTGTCAAAAATACCGTTCTCTGACACTCCTGTGAAGGTTCTCCATCACTTCAAAATCAATGGTACAAGCCAGGGCCTTTGGGACCTGACCCCCTGCCTACTTCCTTGGCCTCGCATCCCAGATTTTCTCCTCGGGCAACATGAGGCTGTTTCTCATCTCTATGCTTTTGTGCATAATGTTTCTCTGCCGGGAATGCCACCTGCTAATACCACATCTGGTAATCACCTGCTAGACTCTTCCGCATCCCGTAAGCCTCAGCTTAAGGATGATACCCTTGAAGAGCAAAAAAACGAGAGCAAATAACTAAACATCACTTACAAAGTGCCAGCCACTGTTCTAAGCAAACTGCAGGTGTGAACACATTCAATTCTTCCAATGGCCACATGAGTCAAGTACTATGTCTATTCCCATTTTACATGTGGGGAAACTAAGGCACAGGAAGACTAAGTGACTTAGTCAAGGTAAAACAGCTAGCAAGTGGCAGAGCTGGGCTGGAACTCACGCTGCTTGGCTTCAGAGTACTGGTCCTTATCATTCCACCTCACCTCTTCTAGGAAGCCTTCCCTGATTTATCAGTTATCACCCTACCTATCCCACCAACAAGACATAGTTACTGGCAGATCCAGGCTCTTGTGTTCCATTCTAGCAATTTATTTGTTATATTATCCATGCTCCATTGCTTCCCAAAGGGCAGTTTTAGCAACATCTTCATCGAAATGATCCAGCATGTATGTTAAAAACTACAGGGTTCAAGTTACTCCCTTTCTTTAAACCATCCAAAAAATGCAGAGTGCTGCACCTACGCCAGACCTAGTGATTTGCAATCTCCAAGGGCAAAGCCAGGAATGTGCATTACAGACAACACACATAGTATATTCTTATGTATAACAATGAAGGGGATTAAATCAGACAATGTGTGTAAGGTACTTAGCTTGTAGATTCTCACCTGATGAACACTCAGAGTGTTAGCTACTATTATGGTATGGTTTCTTTGTTACTGTTTGATCCAAAGACAATAAATAAGAATAACTTTTCTATATACTATGAAATGAGGGAGAAAAAGGGAGACAGCAAGCATGTTACTAAAACCATAACACAGGGTCTTTCGTAAGCAGACAAAGACCAATTTTGGAGGAAATAAGAAGTTCGTGGTTTCCAGTTCCATGTTCTTTGGGGTTTGTTTTAGGTAAACCACAGGGGAAGAAAAGACACAGATACATTTTTCTTATAGCAGGTTTATTCCTGAGAACAGTGGCGCCTACTTAAGTAACATGACCCCAAGTGCAGGAATTGGAGTGATTAAAGATTTAAAAGCTTAGAATCATCAGCATGGTCATACTGTGATGTCTCAAGACTCAGAAAAGCAGAAATAGCCAGATACCATAACAAGAGGAATCTGTCTGTGCTAGAAATAGGTGTCTGATTCTGGAAAAGAAGATCTACGATAGTTTAACCCATGAAAAGTACATTAAAGTCCTTGATGGGCAAAGTGACATCTTCAGCGTGGTACTGCACAACCTCAAGTCTCATTCCATGTCCTGTTACATTACATGCATCACATATTGAAACCAGTTATTTAACTTACCTGGCATCTAAGGGTCCATTTGAAACTATTTTTAAGTAAGTAGTGTTTGCCCAGTATGGGTTAGTTCTCTCTTTTTTTAATGTTTATTTCTTTTTGAGAGAGAGATAGAGAGACAGAGCACAAGCAGGGGAAGGGCAGAGAGAGAGGGAGACACAGAATCTGAAGCAGATTCCAGGCTCTGAGCTGTCAGCACAGAGAGCGATGTAGGGCTCAAACTCACATACTGTGAGATCATGACCTGAGCCGAAGTCAGATGCTTAACTGACTGAGCCACCCAGGTGCCCCTGTATGGGTTAGTTCCTAATGTCTAGTAGCCAGTGCCCAGAGCCAGGAGACCTGCAATCAGTTGTACTTCCTAGGCATCAAAAGCAATGCTGCAGCCTGAAGATATGTGAGGACACCAACTATCAGAGGAAGCAACAGGAAGTGCGAAGCTGGTCACAAACGAATATCCATGCCGACCTTCACACTGTTGTTTGAGCATTTCCTAATTCCTTTATTAGAAGAATTATGTTTCTAATTATATCATAATTGTTTATGCATCTGTCTTTCTGCCAGCTCTTTGACGGCAGGGCCAGGGCCTCATTCAACTTTGTCTCACAATATGTAGCATAGAGCTGTCGATCAAAAAATGCTTGTTGAATGAGTGGGAGGGAGGAAGGAAGGAAGGAAGGAAGGAAAGAAGGGCAAAGGAAGGAAGGAGGGAGGGAAGAAAGGAAAAAAGGAAGGAAGGGAGGGAGGGAGGAAGGAAAGTTCATTAATGGATGACCATAATTTACAATTTAATTAATACTGATGCAAATTCCAAACTTACAAGAATAACACAATAAAAACAATTTTTATAAAAACAATTGCCTCTGCAAATAATGTAAACGTCTACCACGTGCTGGGCAATGTGATGGATTCTAAACCTAAGTGCTTGTATTACCTATCAAGCCATGTACTTAAGTATCCAAATTCAGTTGCACAACACTGAGACAAGACACATGGCTCAGAGCAGCCCATTTAAAAGATGTTTAAGAATAGAAATTGGACACAAATTCAAGTATACACTGGCAATGAATAGTGAATGAGAAGTGGGTAAATTGGCCATAAAATTTAAAATGTGATATAAAAAATAGCAAAAACTTAGGCTACATTGACAGAAATATAAAATCCCAAATGGGAAATGTTAGTGTTCTTCAAAAGACAGTCCATATCTAAAGGATTAGGTCCAATTTTGTGTCCAAAAGAGAGTGACAACTTGTTAATTCATTCTTTTGGTGAATATTTTCTGAGAACCCAGCAGATGAAAGACATTTTGATAAATGTTGCTATTTATCAAATAAGAACAGGATAGCCACACCCCTAACACTCAGAGAGCCTTCAGTTTGGGAGGGGGAAAGACTTTTTTTTTTTTCAACGTTTATTTATTTTTGGGACAGAGAGAGACAGAGCATGAACGGGGGAGGGGCAGAGAGAGAGGGAGACACAGAATCGGAAACAGGCTCCAGGCTCTGAGCCATCAGCCCAGAGCCTGACGCGGGGCTCGAACTCAGGGACCACGAGATCGTGACCTGGCTGAAGTCGGACGCTTAACCGACGGCGCCACCCAGGCGCCCCAAGACTTTTAACTTTGAGATGAAAGTGAATTTTCTACGGCAAAGGGGGAAGTACATGATGGTGGCGGGGTAAAAAACAGCAAAGCTGGTGAGAAAATATGAATTATGTTACGAAGAATAAAGGGACGTTGAACGCAAAGAAAATTAGGAAGAATGTTAAGGTGGTCTAAACCAATTGAACAGGTAAATCCTAGACATATTTAGGATGGTTATACAATGTAAAACAAGGACCCAAACATAGATGTCACAAGAAAGTAGATTTGGGGTTAATCTGAGGAAAAATGATCTCATTGTAGATTCTCAAGCTTGAATCCCGGCCAGTATAATGGAAACAATTTTAATTTACGCTGAAGTTCTATGTCATTCTTCCCAAATCAACTCTAACCAGAACATTTATTTCCCAGTTATTCTATGTGGAGTTGACCATCTTGCCTGGTACCATATTGAAGACCCTATACAAGTGACTATTTTTATTTAAAAAAAAATTTTTTTACATTTATTTATTTTTGAGAGACAGAGAGAGACATAGCATGAGCAGGGGAGGGGCAGAGAGGGAGGGAGACACAGAATCGGAAGCAGGCTCCAGGCTCCAAGCTGTCTGCACGGAGCCCCATGTGGGGCTTGAATCCACCAACTGTGAGATCATGACCTGAGCTGAAGTCGGACGCTTATCCAATTGAGCCACCCAGGCGTCCCAGTGACCATTTTTATTTAAACTCCCTTTAAGACCATGTGCCTCAAGGAAAACTATTGCTCTTCCACTCTGATAGAAATCCAGAATCATGACAGGCATATACCTTGTAGACATCATGGGGTTCCTCTCCAGTTCTATCCCTGGTCTTTTCTTTCTCTTCCTCTCTGCCCCAAATCCACCAAATTTTGGTCTCAGGATATCTTGCCCTTACTATTACCTGTTGATGACTTTTATAATGTTACCATAGCTCCTAAAATGACCAGAGCCTTCATCTCCTGAAAATTAGAAGTTAACTCTGTATGGTCAGATCCTCTCATGAAATATTTGGCTAATCTTTTGTCTTTCAACCTACAGCTGGATTCTCCTTCTACCTGCTTATTCTGTGATTGGGGTAGTGCTCAGTTCTTTGTCACCTGGGTGGGTTTTTTTTGTGTGTTTTTACATTTTCCAGGCCCATCTGGAAATGTTCCTACTATATTGAGAGAAAGAAAAAGATGATGATGATTTTCACACAATACACATTCAAAAGAAGGAATAGAAGATTTATATCCACAGAGCTATGTACCCTTTTTTTGCATTTATTTATTTTTTTAATATTCATTTATCTTTGAGAGAGAGAGAGACAGAGAGACAGAGAGAGAGAGAGAGAGAGTATGAGCAGGGGAGGGGCAGAGAAAGAGGGAGACGGAATCCAAAGCAGGCTACAGGTTCTGGAGGTTCTGAGCAGTCAACACAGAGCCCAATGTGGGGTTTAAACTTGTGAACAGCAAGGTCATGACCTGAGCTGAAGCTGGATGCTCAACTGACTGAGCCACCTAGACATCCCTAATTTATTTTTTTTTTTAACAAATATTTACTGAGCACTTACTAAGTGCCAGAAACAATTCTAAGTTATGGGAAAATAGCAGTGATAAAAAAAAAATCCTTTGCTTCCATGGAGTGAATATTCTTTGTTTACAGAAAAGGGAACACATGTGCACACACATGTAAATGCACAGACACCTATATAGCTCCACTGACCTTCAACAAATTGTAAATAGTGTACAATTTGATAGACTTTAATATATGTACACACCTGTGAAGCCATTAGCACAATCAAGATAGTTTCCTCTTGCCCCTTTATTTTTTTTTTTTTTTAATTTTTTTTTCAACGTTTATTTATTTTTGGGACAGAGAGAGACAGAGCATGAACGGGCAAGGGGCAGAGAGAGAGGGAGACACAGAATCGGAAACAGGCTCCAGGCTCTGAGCCATCAGCCCAGAGCCTGACGCGGGGCTCGAACTCACGGACCGCGAGATCGTGACCTGGCTGAAGTCTGACGCTTAACCGACTGCGCCACCCAGGAGCCCCACCTCTTGCCCCTTTAAAATCTTCCCCCACAACCCCCTCCCATATAATCACTGGCCCACTTTCTATCACTTTGGATTGGCTTATATTTTCTAGAAGTTTATATAAATAAAATCATAAAGTATGTGCTCATTTTCATCTGGTATAATTATTTTGAGATTCACCCATATTGTTGCATGTATCAACAGTTCAACCCTTTTAATTGCTAAGGAGTATTCCTTTGTATGAATATTAAAGTTTATTTCTCCATGTACCTGTTGATGGACATTTGAATTGTTTCCAGTTTATATAAACAGATAGATGCATAGATATACACATATGTGTGCACCTATATATTTACATATGTACATATGTATATATATCTATATCCATCTACACACAAATAGAAATACACACACATACGTACATATTATTAATAGATTAAATGGAACACACATATGTCTCCATTCAATTTGCATTCTCCAACACTTTAACTGGCTCTTTTGGGAGTTGTAAGTAGAAGGAAGTTAACAGTCATGACACTGTGATACAATAGCAAATACATATTTTGTCTTCATCCCTGGTTCCTGGCACAAGAGCTCCTTGAACCCTTGAAATATCATGTGATGAGTGTTTTTCATATACTAATGTGATTACTGGTGGCTCAGGGCCCCTAGGTATCTTTACATTAGAGGCTGGATACCAGAAAGACCAAGGCATGATTAGAAGGTTGGAACTTTCAGCCCCAATTCCCTATTCCAAGTAGGAGAGAGGGGCTGGAGGTTCAGTTCCATCATCAACAATTTCTTCAATCACGCCTACGTAATGCAACCTCCATAAAAATCCCTAAACAATGGGATCTAAAAAGATTTCGGATTGGTGAATGCATCCCTGTGCCAGGAGCATGGGGCACCCCAACTCCATGGGGATAGAAGTTCTTGTGCTTGTGACCCTCTTTCCTGGATGCTTATTTGTACACTTTATAATAAGCTAGTAACAATAAGCAAAGTGTTCCGTTGAGTTCTGTGAGCCATTCTAGCAAACTGTGGAGCCATAGGAGGGGGGTGTAGGAATCCATGATTTGTAGCCAGTTCATCAGATGTACAGGAGGCCTGAAACTTTTGACTGGTGTCTGAGGTGAAGGCAGTCCTGTGGGACTGAGCCGTTACCTATAGGATCTGTCCTAACTCCAGGTAGTTATCATGGGATGGGAATTGAACTGTAAGACACCCAGCATTTGAAGAATAATAGGTTTGGGAGACCAGCCCATGGATTCAAGGATTAAGCAGGAAAAGTTACTCAATTACCCCAATGGCATCTTTAAACAAAGAGGGCAAGACACTAGGCACCCTCTCAATCACTCATGAGGTGCTCTTATAACGTGCTTCCACGTTACAGGACATTGCCCAACACAGCCAATTGCTCTGGTTCTAGTTTAGAAAATCTTCTCCCAGAGCTCAAAGAGTACATGTTCCGATTTACGTGATCAAGTAAGGAGCCACTTCGCAATCACTCTGGTAATCCTAAGTAAAACAAACCAAAACCCCTACAATATGCCAAGAAAGCCCATAAAAACTGAAACACAGTCACCCAACAACAATCTAAGTTACAACGGACACTGATCTGTGCTTCCTGTCCCTGGTAGGGATGGAAGCATCTCCCTAAATTGAGAGCTGTTACAACTGACATGAAAGACGACGGCACAAACTAATTGGATATATGACCAACAGGAAGCCACTTGCAAAGTGCAAAATCCTCAGTATTACAATCTGTTTGCTCTACTCCATGGGTCTGGATTTACTCACTACCCCACAGCTCCAGGAGATGACATCGTGGGCATATAACGTACACTTAACCATGGCAAGCGGTAACTAGCCAAGAAGTACAGACCAAGGCAATTTTTTTTCTCAAAAGTGCAGATATTTTCAGAAAAGTACGGAAAAAAGAACTTAAATGAAGAAAAAAGACACCCTAGAGCTTGCGTCTTTGTCTCTCATTAAATTTACAACACAAAATAATTTTATCATCAAAATTATATAATAGCATAAGCCACAATAGGATACATTTTAGGCCAAAAAAAAAAAAACTGAAAACACACACACACACACACACACACACACACACAATGTTTTCCAAGGAGTTAAGAAGCTTTCTTGGACAAGTTATGTTACAATAAAATATTAATGTGTGCTCATTTGTCATGTGTTAATTAGCAGAATAAGCTGTAGGAAGTCCGGATTACCATGCAAATGTTAATTAGGTCATAATTTATGTTAAGCATTTCTGAGTTTAGGAGCACTGCGTCTCATTTAGCAGCGGTTGAACTTTAGAAATAATTTGCATGTGCAACTGCTCCTTTTCAATTTTAATATGACAGTCACTTCATTTTAATAAATATAAGAAACTGCATTTAAATAATAGCAAATTCAGAGCTAATCTGGTCACAGTCAGTACATTTCCATGGGAGATAGAAACTCTGTCTTTAATCACTACACAGGTGAAAAAAAATGCTTCTGAAGATACTTTTTCTAAAAGAGCTAAGAGAGTCCTTCTCACCCCCAACGACTATTCAGAATATTGAAGCCCTACTTCCTTTTTAAGAAAATACACCCTTAGATCATTTTTTCATGATCCAGCTTGACCATCTTTAGGTCCAACGTCATCATGTTTTTCTGTCTCCACTACAGACAACCACTCGGCAAGGTTCTGTCAGTTGTCCCTGACCCTGGTTTTACACATTGCCAAGTAACCGAGACAGAGCAGGGACTGTGGGGTTCTCTCACCTCCAAACACAGAATCCAGAGCTCCTGGGCTAAGTCCACAGAAGAAAATGCTGAGCCACCTGCCTCTTAAGTCATGTATCTCATGGAACTGGGAAGTAGGATATTCACCCAAAAGGGAAGCTTGGCTGCAAGAGCCAGACCAAACCAGTCTACTCCAAGATGGACCCCAGCGCTGACCTTTCACCTACTTTCTCTCTCATTATAACAGTGAAAATCACACCCAGGGGTAGAGATTTAACATGTTAATTAGGCACGTGATGCATGAAGAAGCATGACGCTGGAATGCCTAAGCACAAAAGAACTCCCCGTCCCTACCTGTTTAGACAGCACCCTTTTCCTGCCTAAGCACTCTCAGAGATCCCTCTAAGGACCTCTCCAGACCCCTGCTCCTGAGAAGCAGCCTGAGGACATTTCCCTTTGTGCTGTCTCCGCTGTGCTCCAGCACAACTCCTAGCAAAGCCTTGCCTGGAACTTCCAGAATGGCCTCGTCAATTTCCATTGTTTGGCGAACCCCAGGCTCTGGTTTAGTCACATAACCTTTTCAAAACTCTTTATTTTTTAATTCATTTTTGTTCTCTGTCATAACAGTGAATGATCCCAACTACTCCTGAATTCCTGGGAGCAACAGAAAACTCTCCTGGAAGGGTTGTCCGTCTCCCAGGCAGGAAAGCTTCCAGAAAGGAAAGTCAGACTACTATCTCCAGAGCAGATCACCTTTTTATCTACTGTTAACGCTCATCAGAGCAGGGTTTCTTAACTTTTCTCATGTCCTGAGCCTCTTTGGAAGTCTTGGTGAAGTCAGTGAACTCCTGCTCACAGTAATGTTTTTTAATCCTTAAAATAAAATATGGGATTAAAAATGGAACTAATTATAGTGAAATATTATATTTTAGATATGTGACACAGTGGTTTATATATGTGCTTCTTTATGAATACTTTACAGAACATGATCCAGTGTGGGTCTGCTAACCACTGTGGTTTCAAAGTCTCTGTAGAAATAAGTTAAATGTTAAGCCATCTGCATTTCAGCACTGAAAATACCTGGGATTTTTCGATTGGAGACAAAATCGCAGAGGTACAGCTTAGGCTTCTGTGGGTTGTTAACCGTTTCATAATGGAAGGAAGTGCTACACTTCAATTAGAGGATAATGAAAATAAAGATGCAATTATGGTTTTTTTCAGGGTCGTACCCCCCACCCACCGAGAATGCTCTTAGGCTTAAACTACTGATTTGGAGGAACAACAATTCCTAGACTTCGAAAAGGATTTCTTAATTAATGTTTCCCTAATTTAAATTTTATACTATAATTAGGAAACATTTGAAATGAAATCATCTTTTTACTCACAAAAAACTATTTTCATTTTATACTTCTTGTCCATGTGCATGCATTTTTTTACATATTTGTAATTATAATGCATGCCAAGTTTATTCTAGCCTCAATGGTCTCCCATTATAGACAGCAGTAATATTTAAAATACGCTTGAGGACAAGAGACCACCCTTGGCTCAAGAAGGGAAAGAATGTAGACTCAGGACTTAGGGCATGAATAACCTTCATCCCCCCAACACCCCCACCACCCCCGGCCAGCAACTCTAGGTTTATTTTACATATGAACTTCCAAATAAGCTTTGCTTCACACTTTTTTTAAATGGGAGTTTGCTGCCAACATTTAAAAACTGTAAGTTTCAAATAAAACCCCAGATTTTAGACTTCTCATGGGCAAGGCTGGCACTGCATTTCTACATGGCAACAATCCACTGGACCTAAGTCTGTTTCTTATCTAGATACAGTGCCCAACCCACCTCCAAAATAATTTTGTCATTTTTGGTTACCTTCCTGGCTCCTGTGGGTGTTTGAGTTGGCAACCGCCTGCTAGAAGATAAAGCTCATCCTCCTTTGCCTGCCTTTTCAAACTCTCAACAACTAGTGCCTTCAACTAATCGTTTTCACGAGCTCTTTACTCAAATGGAAGTGATGTTGCCATTGTCCCAGGAAGGGTGTTAGAAACTCTTTATACCATGGGGCTTTCCCTTCCTTCATTCAACACTTCAGGACTGCTTCTTCTTCGTTATTATTATTATTTTTTGCTCTTTGCCAGCTAATATTCATATTTCATATAATAAATCAAATATTACCATGAATCATCCTCTTTTACTCTAAACTGAAATATTTGCCCCTACTCTCCATGTGTAGCTAGCAAAGAGTACATGTTTTGGCTTATGGTTTAGATTTTCCAGTGGGCAAATCCTGGAGTACTGCACATATAGAAAGACATTAATTACTTGTTGATTTTATTTGAGTTGGTTTGGTCGAGAACCTGTATTTTGTTTTCTTGATGCTTTGCTGTTGCTGTTTATTTATTTGGTGTTAAACCCCCTTAACAAGTCATTCTCTAGAAGTCACAATTAGAGTTTCAGGGCCTGTATATCATTTCAAATGGCAGCAAACTTTGTTACTTTGACCATATTTCTGGCATCTCTTGAAAATATTTGTGTGGGATCACAACTTTGGGTCTACAGCCCCACATGGAAACTATTGGCTGAAACTGAGTAGTAGCAGCCTCCCTTAACAATGGAATATGATCTCTAGTTTGCTACAGTCCTCACCCTTCCTTAGTAAGTACCCTGGATTCATCTCAATAGTCCTTATGACTCGCCTGCCTGGCCCCTCCTATGTGTTTCTTGGCTTGAGACCACCCAATCTATACAAAGACAAAATTATTACAGAAAAAAATACACAAGTGACAGCCAGCCAAGGGATTTGACTGTTAGAAATGTAGCAGCAAAAGATACATTGACAGCTTCCAAAATAATATACCTCCAATATGTCTGCGGGAAGCATTGGAACCTCTTCCATGAGTATGAGAAGAGACACTATACTCTTTAAGGTATCATTTCTACATTTGCCCATAAAACGGAAAATGCCATTTTGATGAGGAATAAATGTAATCCATCCAGGGAACATAAAAAGAAAGTAATCTTGCTATAGCTGGGCCTCCACCTCCCCCTCCTTCCGTGAAGGGTGTTTTGTGGAGAGAGATGACTTCATCCTCCAAAATAGAGATGTTTCCTGAATGTTCTTAATGTACCTTTAATCATCAACTACAGTTTTACTCTTCACTTATTTATCTGCCCTTCTTTGGAATCTGCTTCTCTTTCAAGCTGCTGCACATGATCAATAGTGCTTATGACCTGTGCAAAATGCATCCGTTATTCTAGTCTTAAATCACCACTTTCAAGCTTCGAGCAAAACCCTCAGTTTTCAAGGATGTGATAAACAAGTGTACATTTATCACGCCTGGCCCCTTTCTAATTTTGTGCATGGCTACACCATTTCCACTCAGACCTAGTATCCCTGCGCTGACTCCCACTGTGCCTTTCTAGCCTTGTCTCAAAAAGAAACTTGCTCATCACGTTGAACTTATTCAGTCTCTTTTCTCAGGATTTATCCTGCATTGTCTGCCCTCCTTGAGGCACACAACTGGAATCAAATGTAGAATTCTTGGTATGGAAAGTCCATATGAACAGAGAAACTTATCAAGCACCATCCTTTTAATGAAATTTACTTTCATTACTTGATTCGCCATGTTGACAATCAAGTTGCAAAAACCTCTCTCAACCTTAATAAATGTCCTCAAACTCTGCCACCGGATATATGCCATCTGCACAGGGCACTGATGAGAATGACGGAGTTACACATCCCATGTCACAGAGCTTCCTGCTGGGAAGTTTCCCTGTCTCTTCACTGGCTACTGTCCGCTCAGTTTAAGCAGATATTTACTTTCTACAACTGTCAGTTGGAAAAAAAATCCAGAGAGAGAGAGAGAAAGAGTGTGTGTGTGTATGCACACTAGAGTAACATGTAGTCAGTACAAATTTGAACCTATATCAAAACGCGCTAAGGGAACAAGTGGAATCATCCATCCTGGCAAGATGGTGTGTGACATCGGGACCTGAAGAATCCACATTTTCATTATATGGAGCTTTCCTGCTAAGAAGAGCAATCAAAAGCCAGCTAATTGAATTATCCATGAGCCCATTTAAAGAAGAAATATTGCTCAATAAAATTATACAGTCTCTCTCCAGCCCGCCCCTCCAACTCTTTTATCTTTCCTGTAAGGCATACGTGCCTGACATCATGACAAAGACGCTGGGCTCCGGAGACAGCTGGCCCAAGAACAGGCCCAGAGAGAGCCAGTGTCTCCACATTCATAGGGACAAAAGGAAAGCTATTCATACACAAAAAGGGAGTTCACCGTAAAAACACAATGCATAGATGTCTGTGAAAAGCCCATAACCTCACCTGCTGGTCCAGAATATTCTCCCACCTTCCTATTTCACTGTCTGAAATGCTACCATTCTGGCTTCAGCCCTTCAAAGCAAGGCAGCATGGCCTCAAATAATGTCTTATGGAAATAAAAATACCCATCCTGGGGGCAACAACAACTTGAAGCTGCATTGGTCATTTGTACACCCGGTGTCTATACATAATGCAGTCCAAGCAGCAGGTGTACGAGCCCTGATGAAGGAAGGCTGAGGTAATTTAAGTTGCTGTATGCATGCACGCACACACATGCACACACACACACACACACACACACACACACACATGGTTGCAATGGTAGACTTCTGAGGCAGTGAGCATGTGGGTTACAGGACAACAGGGAGGCATCAAAGATAAACTTTCTCTTCCCAGTTTTGCTTGGGCAAGCCCTGATTACCAAAGGAACAAACCGTCTTAAGTATCCAGAGCAAATTCTCTCAGGTTAGTCTCCTGAACGGGAGGAAGCCAGGAACAAGGCCCACGGAGCCCCCAATTGCCTCACACAAACAGATTTATTTGCAGCCAGCAATTTAGGCTCAGGTGCTCTTATAAGTAAAAACAATTACACTCCTCCACCATGGCACTTGGGTTAATAATTCCCAACTGAGTCGATAAATCAAACAAACACATTTCTTTTTTAACAAAGACCTATTTCCTCTGAATCTTAATTCATTTAGTTAGGGCTGGCCCTTGGCTAAATGGTGGAATAGAGAAAGATTATCCGGGGGACCTTTTGTTTCAATTCGTTTCCCTCCACCCCAGCCCCCTTCTGTCACTGCACAAACATATATTGAGCACCCCTTGTTCCCACAGTGATCAGAGACACTCTGATGGTACCTTAACTGGGTCTGTACTCTCTACCCACCAACCTCCCTTCTTGCTTTCAAAACTCATCTATGCTGTGTGCTGTTCTCTGAGGTCTGTTGTCTAGATTCCAAGGTAACTTACTAATGAGTAGGAATGTAGGCTCTTGGCGCCTGGTCACTGGAGTTCAAATCCCACTTCTGCCACTTACTAACTCAGGGAACTTAAGCAAGTGATTTAGCCTCTCTGCCTCCATCCCTCATCTATAAAATCAGATAACCAATAGTTCCCACCTTGCAGGGTTGTTATGAGGAATAAACGTATTTATATATATAGCAGGATCACAGCAGTGCCTGGCACTTTCCAAACACTCAATGAGCATTAGCTATTACTGTTATGACAAATGGCATCTAGGACAATAATCCTTATCACATGGTCTCATGCTTCCAGCCATTAGCATGAATTTTCCCCAATACGTTTTCTCAGCTCTTGGAGTAAATATGAGGTTGCAGGAAAGAGAGGCACCATGATACCACCATTCAACACTGAATGTGACAGGGACAATTACGTATTACTCACTTAGCATGTCGAATAGTGAACAGCTCCACAATTTGGTTCCATCTTTAGCCATCACTGCGTGGCTTCTGATCCTGAAACTTCTCAATTTGGGATGTTTTTCTGCCACCGGACCTCATCTCTCCAGGCAGTGTGACTCAACCCCGAGAGAGAGCAGCAGAGACTATTATATGAACCTTTTTTTTTTCCCTGCGGCCTATTCAAACTCTAAGAGTTTCTAGAAGAGTCATCAAACTCTAAGGTTTCTAGAAGCCTAAAACCCAGATATCAGTACACAGTTCGGTTCAACAAACAGAAGCCAAGTGCATTCTGAGATAGTAAACCCGTGGGGCTGTGGGTGGGCCATTATTTAACCAAGCTTGTTTTCCTTTACTTCTGGAATTCAACCCAGAAGTGAAAAGAGCAATGGGTTAGGAGACATTCTCAACCACACCTATTAATGACTTGGAGACCTTATGCAAAGCCGTTATCCCTTCCAAGATCCTATGCGTCTATATGGAAAAGGGCAAGGGAGAGAAGCGGGAAACAACCCCACAGGCTTGATTTAAGTTTAAACTAATATGTTGAAAGAGCTCTGTAAACTGTGAGATCATCACAAGTATAATGATCATTGCTGTTACATTACAATAATGATAGCCAACGCTTTTGAGCTCTTACTACATTCCAGGAACTCCTCTTATTCAATGCTCATCATCAATGCTCATTCAATTCATCATCTTATTCAATGCTCATAACAACACTATACCTGACATATCATTACAATGCCTATTTCACAGATGAGGGAACCATGGTTCAAAGTTGCTACCTCACTTTCTGAAGGTCACTGCAATTAAGTGATAGGGCCATGGAACTTGAATTCGGTTTCTTGAATTTTTAACATCTACATTAGACTTCCACCAGAAATAGAAGTGCCTCCACTTTAGCTCCCAAGATCATTGTCATCTATTATACTCTGTGCATTAGTTTCCTATTGCTGTTGTAACGAACTCCTACAAACTTAGTTGTTCAAAACAATGCATGTGTACGTATTATCTTACAGTTCTGGAAGTCATATGTCTGAAACGGTCTTAATGGGGGCTGAAATCAGGGTGTTAGTGAGGTTGCACACCTTCTAGAGGCTCTCGAGTATTCTTTGCCTTCTCCTACTCAAAGAGGCTGTCCCCTCTGCTGGGTTCCTGGCTCTTTCCTCCATCTTCAAAGCCACAATCACATCAGGCTGACCACTGCTTCTGTCTTTACATCTCCTTTCATGACTCTGACTGGAGCCTCTCTCTTTCACTTACAAGGATACTTGTGATTACATTGAGCCTTCCCAAAAATCCAGGATTATCTCCTTGCGTCAAGATCCTTAATTTAATCATAACTGCGACTTCCCTTTGCCATATAAGGAAACATAGTAATACATTACAGTAATCAGGATGTGAACATCTTTGGGAGAGCAATTATTTTGCCTTCCACATGCTCCAATGGCCAAGTTATAACCTTACAACCAAAGAACTGCTTCTAATATATACAAATGGAAAGGGAGTAAATTCACTCTATCCTACCATCATTTCTGTAACAAAGATCCATGTTTGAGAGAGGTAGGAAAATTGATGTTGACTCATCAAGCTAATAAAATGATGTGAGGTCAGCAGCAGAGTGAATGAGGAACACCCTGGTATCACCTCTTCCAACACTAATACAAGGGGGCTGGCTTTGGATGGGTGTGGGAACTGTTTCAAGGGATGGTGTTTGCCCACATGCCACAGCTAATGGAACATCTCTAGCTGTAAACCATCAGCACCATTTGAGTTATCACAGTGGCAAATCTGCAAACTATGGATTTATATCCCTGTCTCCCAATTCAGGGTTGTAGACTATACAATGACTCTGATTTGGGAAAGGATGCCCCTTCAATTGTGGCTCAGGTCTAAGAGAGTCCTGTAGCTTTTTCCCATTAAACCTCCTGTTGTAAGTCTTGCCCAGCCACCCCTTTAACTATGACAAAGTCAACTTAACATATGTGGATCCAAGAACTGCCAGGGGGTAGGAACACCAAATGTTGAATTGCCTCACTTATCTTCCAGATCTTTCGGTGTCTCCAGTCAAATACCAGCTGCCAACCTCTTCATTCCTGAGCCTGAGCTTTTTTTATGCCCCTGAAACTATAACAAGAACACTCAGACCCTGGTCAACAGGCTGGAAGTACCCAGAATTTAACACCCTCCAGGAGCAGTCCTTCCCAAGGACTCTCAAGGATTGGTAGGAAACCTCCCAGTGTCCTTACATCTCTACTGGGAAATTTCTGGTGCATGTGTTTTGCCCTACTTTCCAGTTTTCCATGAGAGTAAGATCTGATTGCTTACGTGGTATCTGGCTTAATAATGTTGTCTTGATTGGCTGTCTTCCCTTCAACATATCATATTATTCACTATACTTCCTGAACAAATGTGGATGGACTCCAGGGTCCACCTCTGCAGCAATAAAACAGTTGGAAATAGGGTGACCAACTATCCCGATTTGCTCAAGATTTAGGGGATTTCGGGAAGGGATTTTCAATGTCAAAACCAAGAAAGTCCTGGAAAAACCATCCCACATTTACCTGAAATTGAGGACTTTTTCCAGGACATGGAACTTTCAGTGCTACTACAGATAGTAGTAGGCAAACCAGGATGAATTTGTCACCCTCACTGGAACACAAAGTCATCCTAGGAAACAAACCTTTGGAATCGGCTTCTGTTGCTAAACCAGCAGAATGGCAATAGAACCACCATTGTTGGTACCAAGGTGAATGGTGTGCTATGTCGTAATTACTAAAACTGTCACTTGAGGTTGAATTGGGATGGGACAGATAGAAGAGGCCTCTCCAGTTTGTGCAATCTCTCTAACATTTGAGACATATCACGGCAATGACCAGTGAAGGGTCCCGGGGTTGCATAGTTGTGTCAGGTGCCATCAGGGAGCTGAAAAAAAAGAAAATTGGCAGAGGCTCAAGTGACCTGAACACCAAACCATGGTACAGTGGGAAAGCCAGAATATCTCTCCAACAACATTTAAAGAAACTCACCTTGTGCAGGTTAAGGGAAGATCATGTTGAAAATGAGGGCTTAGGATGTGATGTGAAAGAATCATTGTAGGGACTGTTTAAATCACAGTCCCAACAAGCATGCTATGTTATAGTCGGGAACTGATTGAGCAAACGGGGGACCATGAGATATGGGATAGGTTCAGCTGGGTAAATGTACCCTGGACACTTGAACCCTCAGACTCCTCTGGACTTCTGGGACTGCAGAAATCACCCACACCCCACGGTTAGAAGATAATATTCTCTCCTTGCCTGGTGACCAAGCAGAAGCTTCGCTTGAGAGAAGGCTTTGCAAGATGATGCCTTCTTTCCTCGAGACCTTCCCTCACCTTCCCATATGTCAGCACCCAGTGTGAAGTTTCACTGGAGAAGTACCAACTTTGCTTCAGGAAGACAAGAATTATTCGGCAATTGAGCTTTAGGACCTGGCTACCTGGTACCTGTAGAAACTGAGTAAACGTGCTCAGTCGTGACTCTTGTGGAGATTACACTGTGAGGTAAGGGAGGGGAGCAAACTAAAACCTTGGATGAGGGGCAATTTGTAGCTATCAAGGCGCATCCCACATGAGGAAAGCCAGAAACACGAAGAAATTAAAACTCCCCCCCTCACACTTCACACTTTTGTGAGCACACGGGTGCACACACACACACACACACACACACACAGACCTATTAATGACTCCTGAGAGTTAATGTATCAATAGTCCCTTCCACCCTCTTGTCTCTTAGGTGGGCCATTTCTGAGGTGTGTGTTTTACACATTTCCCTGAGTTTCCTCCTGGGATTCAGCTCCAGTCACCCACTGTGGTAGGTGGCTTAGCAATACATCTTCTATGGACTGCTTTCCCTTCCCCTTCTTACCTTCCCACTCCTCAACCACTCAAATAAAATGTCCATGCTTAAATCCTTACCTGAGAGTCTGCTTTTGGGAGAACCAAAACCAAAACATGGAGGAAAAGATCTCATTACTAAAATTTTACAGCACATTCTTTAATTTCTCCTCTTAAAAATCAAAAGAAGAAAAAAAGAAATACCTCTACCCCATTTACACCAGATTAAATGCTTCTGAATCATAAAATTATGGCTCCCATTATGTTGTGATTACAGATCTTAGAACACTGTCTGGCACACAGTAACCTACTTATTAAATATTTGTTCAATAAATAAATAAACAAATGAATGGATGAAAAGATTAACTCCCACCAATTATATAACTCAGGAGCTGGCAAAACTCTGTCCATAAAGGGCTGGATAATGACTATTTTTAGCTTTGCAGGTCACAGAGTCTCCATCCCAGTCGGCCAACTCTGCTGTTGTAATGGGAAAGTACTCACAGAGAACATGTAAACAAATGAGAGTAGCTGTGACCGAACAAATTTTATTTACCAAAAAAAAAAAAAAAAAAAAGGCAGTGGGCTGTGTTTGGCCGATGTTTGCAAACCATACAAGCCATAGTTTGAAAACTCTGGTGCAAATCAAAATTCAGATCGTACAAAAACTTCAAATGGACAAAGTCCAGAAAAAGTTCTGATTTATCTGATGGCCACTTTTTAAAAACTATATTACTTAAAAACAAAAACAAAAACAAAAACAAAAATAGATCTTCTCATTTTTGGTGGCCCTGCTTTGCTGAAAGCTTAATTTGCCATTTGGGTAATTCTATACCACACAAATTACCATAAAATAAAATTCTGCAAAATGAAAGGCAGAGACAGGTTCCACTGGATGGAAGTAAAACAAATACATACATTAAAATATTGGACACCGAGGTTTGGGAGGAAGAATGCAAAGAGATGGAGGAGAGTAGGAGATAGACCTGATTTTGCTTTTATTGCTATTGGAAAAAGTACCAGAAGAATCTACTAACAGCCTACACTCATGCCTTAAATGTGGACACTGTCACTTGTAGAATAAAGTCACTATCACATTTGTCTAAATTTAAATTTTTTTAATGTTTTTATTTATTTTTGAGACAGAGAGAGACAGAGAATGAACAGGGGAGGGGCAGACAGAGAGGGAGACACAAAATCTGAAGTAGGCTCCAGGCTCCAGTCTGTCAGCACAGAGCCCGACGCGGGGCTCGAACTCATGGACTGTGAGATCACGACCTGAGCGGAAGTCAGAAACCCAACCGATTGGGCCACCCAGGCACCCCTCATTTGTCTAAATTTAAATAGGCAATCTACTGCGAGTGCAACTTGAAACAATTCTCAGTAGGATTTCCTTTGGCTCCCTGGTCTAAACAAGGTCCCACCCCGACCTAGCACCCTGTTTCACATCACGTCGCTTTATTTCTGTCATTTACTTCTGTCCTCATCACCTGAAATGTTTGCATGTTTGAAAATTGTCTGGGCTAGGAATCGTCTGAGAGAATTTGTGAAGACTTTGGAATGAACCACAATAACTGCTGTAGAATGCTAGATGCTGTCTAACGGATCCTCCGGGGATAATACGATTGTGTGGAGTATATACCTTTCATTGTCTTTCACCAATCTATTTTGCAACTCTGGGAAGAAAAAGTTAAATTATAGACAGTGCTGGTGAAATCAACGCATTCTTCAGAGAGCAAGGCAAAAGCTACCTGCTCATGGCAATGCAAATGAATAGCGTACCAAAGATATGATAATTCTTCATAAATCCAATTCCCATTCAAACTAAGTATTAAATATTACTGGTTCCCTCATTAATTAAAGAGTTAAATAAAATCTTTGATGTGCTTTCATTCTGTGTGTGGGAGTCATGGTTTTCCCTTTCCAAAAATTAAGTAATGCTAGACACAAGATTCAGAACCTGATAGGAATCTTTGTTTGTTCACTGTTGTGCCAGGCACATAGAAGGAACTCAATAGATAACTGTTGGCTGAATGAATACATGATCAAATAAATGAATAAATAAAATAAATGGAGATGATGCAACAGGAGAGAAAGCCAGGGGACAGGTCTGGTTAGGATATAACTTTTAGGAATGTCCTGTAAGAGTATACAAGCTGTGCATAGTTCAAGAGTTCCCCATCAAGGCTCTGTGTCCTGCTTTATGGAGATTGTTTCCTTAGAGTAAAAGATCCCTTTCTTTATACCCCAAAGGTTCTACATGGACCAGGGGAAGATGCAAGAACAGTGTAAGGACATTAGAAGAACCAAGGAGCCATGGAAATCTAGGGAGATTCAGGTGTAAGCTGAGCCCCCAAAACAAAAAAGGCTGCCATTGAGAAGGGATATATTGATGGAGATGGCCTATTTAGAGCTGCAATTTTTTTTAATACAAATTTTCTAGCAAATTCATCTGTCAAGTTGAGAGAAGGTCTCAACACTTAAAAAATAAGAGAAAGAAGAGTTCATGGTGATTTCTCGACAGTGAAGAGCTATTAACAATCACTCCAATGTGGTGCAATTCAGAACAGAAAGCATTTTGAAATGGGACAGTCCATTTCAAAAATCATGCTGTCATAATATTGGAAGTTAAACAGGTATAAATAATAGCCTTGCATTCTTCTCATTGCCAGATAGCTCGGTAATTTATGGAGAAAAGTCCTCCTTAAATCACAACATAGATGATGGATTGGGGAGGCTGCCCTTCATCATCTCAAATGCTGTCCTAGATTGATAGAAAGATAAGGAATGTAAAGAACATCATTTGTATTGTTAGAAAGATTCTTCAACAGTTAAAATTGTTTTAGAAGAAAATGAAGTATGTGGTTTTGTCAACCAGGCACCTGGCATATTTTTTTAAATGATAGTGTCATTCAAAAAATAACACTCCACACCTAAATCTATTTATCTTGACAAAATACTCCCATGCATCTTTTTGAAGCCTATGAAGCTGACAAATCATGACGACAATTTAAAAATCATCTGAAATACCGTGACATACACAGTACCAAATGTTAGAGGGTAAAAGTTCAGAAGTGACATATCCAATCTAAACCAGGTTTTCTCAGTCTCAGCACTAGTGACATTTGGGGCCAGATAAATCTTCGTTGTATAGAACTATTCTGTGCATTGTAGAATGGTTAGCAGTATCCTTGCCCCTACCTACAAGGTGCAAGGAGTCCCCTCTCCCCCGGTAAGGAGAAACAAAAAATCTTTAGATATTGCCAAATAATCCTTGAGAAGCAAGTCACCCCTATTTAAGAACTACCGATTTAAGCCCAGGAAGTTATAACAATTTATTCAAATGTAACTGGCAAATATTTGTGCCAGACCCAAATCTTACCAAGGATCTCAAGAACTATCGTGTTATCTTTCCCCAATAGAATTCCAGCGGAATCTTCCAATGAGAAAGCAAAGTAGTAGTAGAAATCAAAATGAAGGTAATGGAAACATCTATTAAGTTCTGTCTGTCAAACACTGTGCTAAACCGTACGTGGATTAATGCATTTAACCCCCGTAAGAACCCTAGGAGGCAGACAATCTTATCATGTCCATTCTGCAGATGAGAAAACCAAGGGCTGGAGAGAAGAAATGCTTTGCATAAAGTCGCCAAAGCAGAAAGAACACCAGCTGAGGTCCAAAACCAGGCAGGCTGACACAGACACTACTTTTAATGCCACGCTCTATGGTCTCCTGTGAAGTCAACCCTGTTCTTTATCACACGTGAGACAGCTGTGGAAAAAGATACTTGGGCTTATGGGAGAAACAATGGTCTAGGGGTCAGATCCAACCCATAACCTGTTTTAGTAAGTGAAGTTTTATTGAAACACAGCCATGCTCATTCACTAAACATTCATCATGTTTAGAGATGATGTTTAGAGAACCATGGGGTTCCATGGTTATGAGAATCCACCATTGGGCTCACAAAGATGAAAACTCTACTACCTTGATTTTCCACGAGAAGTTTGTTGTTGATGCTGACCCCTGCTTTAGAGGCTGAGGAAGAGGCTTCCCGAGGGGTAGGTGGTAGAGCCTGAACTTGAATGCAGCCTAATTCCATGCCCTGGCTCTAACCCACAGGGCTCTTTTGAGCACCACAATAGGCATGGCCCCAGTGCAGAGCTAGGGCTTGCTATGTGCCCGGCACTCCACTAAGCACCACATGGAAACTCACTTCAAGTAACCCAATGAAGTATTAGGATGTCTCATCACAGATGCTGTTAGTGCCCAGCCCATAGCCCCCCAGCTTTCACATCCACACGCTGAGGGCTTTTCTTTCCTTGCTTTGGGAGCACATTTGGTCCAAACACAGGGAAAGTGGGGAGTGCCAGGAAATAACTGACACAAAAGCAACCATCAAACGCTTAGCGATACATTTCTGAGAGTCTTTTCCCTGGAATGGGATAAATTTGAGGTCTCTTCTACACTCACACCAAGTTCCCAGTTGTAGGTTTAATAACACGGCCTTTATTGACTTTTTCCTCTCCCTCTCTTACTTCCCCATTTTCCAACCCATGTTTCCTGGAAACGTTTCCCAAATAAACTACTTGCACTTGAATTCCGCTGTCAGAATCCATACTTGAGGGAATTAAAATCAAGATATGCCATTTTTCTCAGCAGAAAACTAAGGCCCAGAGAGGTTATACAACTACCCCAAATCCACGCACTGGGAATTGGTGGTGTCAGGATTTGAACCAGGCCGTCCATCTGGCTCCAGACTCCATACCCTTTAACAAAGCACTCCCAAGTAACAACCATTTTGGGGGCATCTGGATATTTCTGCTATTCTTTCTCTACTTTTCAGGAAAAATAAATAATCATGAACACCCAGAATTTATTCAGGGAGAAATATAAGTCATTTCAGGGGGAAAATACACACACACAGAGCATTCTCTCAGCTTCCTCCCCTCCCTATCTATGGGGGAGAGTCAATTTCTGTCTCAAAACCCAAGACAGGGGGACAGAGGCAAACTTTTTTCTCTTTCTCATCTTAGAAAGTCACATCTATATACTCCCTTTGCTTGTGCTCCATTACCAGCCTTACCCAAAATTTTCCCGCAAGCTCCACGTAAACAATCAGAATTCCCATTTCCCCAGGCCTTCTAATAGATATGAAAGCTCTGTCCAGATTCCATTACTGAGACGTAGAATCCGTGTGTGCCTACCAACGCAAATTATGTTTCTAGTCCTCTTCAGTGTAGAAAAAGACTGCCATTCTCTTTTCTCTTAGGGATTAAAAAAATTTGATTGATTTACCACTGCCATAATCCCTCAACCACAGCCTAGAGTCCTCAAATAATGAGAGACATTGAAATCCCTCTGCCTGTCATGCATACATCCTGCCTAGGGGCTGAATAAAGGCTGCTCCTCAGGGGAAAAGTCCTTCTTCAGTAGAGACCCTTGACTTGCCCCTATCTTAGACACTTTAGGCAAAGGTTTGGGGTTTCTTTTCTTTTCATAACCTATGTGTTATAAAAAGGAAATTTATGGGAAGATGAGTGGCTAGAAAGAGAAAATGCGGAAATAAGCCAGGGCCAATACAAATAGTTATACATTGTGGACCATGTGATTGGGGCTCCCTCGAATTGATTGCTCAGTGAAAAGTCTGGCCAACTATAGGTAGCATCCCTGCCTTAAGACCATCTCCAAGGTTCATAAATCCCATATGCATCTGTCTTGCCCAGTACATTCTTACAATCATAACTACTATATTATTCAGTATCATTGATTTCAGAGTACCAGAGTGCTTCTTTGTGGCAGTTACAGAGTACTCAAAAATAGCACTTATATTTCATAAAGTAGGAAGAAAAGAAAGAAGGTAGTTCGAAGTTTTGATACCCTCATGATTTTAAGATATCTAGGCTCTGTGTTGATTTCTCTGGAATTACCTTGGCTTCCGCCTCATAGTCAAAGGATGGCTGCTAAAGCCAGCTCTAAACATCATCTCTCATAAACAGTTGGCCATCTTAATGCATTCACATGGTCTGAGTGACCCTGTTAGTAACTGAGTCCCCCTCTTTTGAAATAAAGTGTTGGAGTCAGAATCCTAGGTTTCTGAGCTTTGCAGGGCTATTTCAAATCTAGAATCACCCAGGAGTTGGTGTCTTCTTGAAGCCTGGTTCTTTTGTTCCTAACATATAAATTTTTCTAACATATCCCTATCCCCCACTACTTAATATAACTTGAGTGAGTTTCTGTTCCTTGTAAACAAATCATTTAAACAACTCAGTTGGCTGCTACTAGAAAAGGATGTTTCTGCCACCACAGTTTGAACCCAGTGAAATCACAGGGCATTTCAAAGAAAGAACAGAAACTGTTAATTCTGGTGCATTCCCGAGATGAGGGTTTTCAGTCCTCTTTAAAAGTACCTGCTACCCATATAAAATAAGTTTTCCCTTGTAGCTTTCCATGAAGATTCAGCTGACTATGTTATTTCTTTGTGATGAACCCCTTCTTGAACTTACTTTTTCTTCTCCTATTTGCTGTGTGTTTTATTTCACCTGGAAGATTGTATCATAATTATTTCATACCTGGGTTCATTTACGTTAGTATACGTCACCATCTGATGAGGGTTGTTTCGAATTCCTATACCAGCTTCCTCTGCTGAAAGAGATGATAGTACCCATATCACACCCTAGAGTTACCTGAAGGAGAAGTAAACTCTGGGATGAAGGAAGCTACAATATTTTCAAGGGCCTATTTACCGTGTCTTTGTTTTGAGGAAGAATTGTTTTATACTCGGCAGTCAGTCACCTAAATATAAACCTATCATCATAGGCAACAAATTCCGAAAGAAAATATCTAGACCCACAATTCAATTTTTCGGTTTAGTACCAAAACTAAATAAAGATATGGATTTGTTTCAAATCCTGAAAACCATTGCCAAAATAACTATGCTACTCAACACCGTGGTTGCACAAGTGAGTATCCTCCATGGGAATATGGCTTACGTAAATAATGGGGACAAGAGAAAAATGAAGGAATTACTGTAAATCTAAGAGAAACAGTAAACTTATTAGGTAAAATATGCTGTCAATGGGACAAGTTAATTAAAACTTGTCACTAAACTAATTCCCAAAACTTTAGTCATTAACTTATGGCCATATCACCAGAACACTACTGCAGATTCTTTACAGTTGATAATCATCTATGAATGAAATCTTCTGTAGGATATAAGGTGTGCTCCACCATAAGAATGTTCCCCTTTATTAATTTTGGCACCTCATTTTAAAAATGGAATAAAACTTGGAAAAATAATAAAATGAATAATTAGAAAGTTGAAAAGACTTAAGAGACAACCTATGAGCTGACGAATAAACAATACGTGATACATAGTAAGTACAAATCACCTGTGCCATCATTCCCCTCTCCAGTGCTCGTGTTAGACATAATAAATCTGAGCTGGCTGGTCCCATAGCTCAGAGGAACGCCTCCCAGCCAAGATCAACTGACTCTTGGTTGCATAAGTAGGCCAGCTAAGATCAGTTGTAAGGTGCCCCCAGTTAATCCAAAGAAGCCTGAATGGGGAAGAAGCCAATACTTTATACCCTGTGATTATGTGGATATTTGTTACACAGCAGTAGCTGACTGATATAATTATGCATAAGATAATGATGATTACTATCTCAAGAACTTCTATATGCCAGGCATTTTGCCATTTTATGTCTAATCTTCACAAAAGATCTGCAACAACAGTATTCTTATTTCCCATTTTAGAGAATCAGGAATGAGATCCAGAAAATTTTAAAACTTGCCCAAGGTCTAACACCCAGTAAATGGCTGGTCTATGATTTGAACTTGTAAATTCCAAAATCCATGTTCTTTCTTAAATACCATACTTACTCTCTCTTTTCATCTCCTATCTAGCTATCAATATCAATATATCTATTGATATATTTCTATTATATTTCTATTCTATTGATATATTTCTATTATATTTCTATTTCTATATTTCTACATATATTGATATATTTCTATATTTCAAAGCCAGAAGGAAGTTTGCAAAGGGAAAATAGTAGGATGTGTGGTCCAGGAGAGAACCAGAGGCTGTGTTATCCAGGGCCACTCAGCTCACTCTAGCAAGTTCCGATTTTACTCTGAGCAAGATGGAGGGCCATGAAAAGGGGAGTGCAGAATGTGCTCGTTCATGTAGTCACTCAGCAGATATTAATAAGCACTTCACTAGACAACTAGGGTTTCAATGGTGAGCAATGAAAGGACAAAGTCCCTACCATTGTTGACTTTACAATGCAGGGGACAAGAACAAAATACGAATTAAAGAGCCAAAAGGGCACCTGCAGGGCTCAGTGGGTTGAGTGTCTGACGTTGGCTCAGGTCATGATCTCACAGTTATGGGTGTGAGTCCTGCATCGGGCTCTGTGGTGACAGCTCAGAACCTGGAGCCTGCTTCCGACTCTTTGTCTCTCTCTGCCCCTCCTCTGTTCCCTCTCTCTCTCTCTCCCCCCCTTCTCTCTCTCAAAAATAAACATTTAAAAAAAATTTTAAAGAGCCAAAAATAAAAAAATAACTGACATTAGTGCTACAAGGGAAGAGTACATAATACATTGAGCACCTGAAGTAGAAACAAATTGAATGAATGATTGGATGAATGAATGAACAAGATGATAGAAAAGATTCCCATCCAAATCTAAGGGCACGGCATGCTTGTTATACATTATCAAAGAGTAGAATCCTAAAATTCAGGGCTATGAATGTTCTCATCTTTATGTCTGAGTCAAAAGGGTGGCTGGAAAGATGGGGAAGGGGATTCTAGATCAGAAAACGAGAATGAGTTTTCCTAGAAGCATCCCTGTGTGCGTCCCGTAGAAATAACGTACTTCAAAAGAAATACCATCACCAACAACGTAGGCAGCTTTTGACTCTGGCAAATACCATCAAAGAGCCCATATATTAGAATGACCCAAGAAAAAGAAATATAGGAGAGAAAAAAAAATGTTTAAATCCTACAAGCATCCCCAGCTTCTTTTTAGGATTTGGATGGAAAAAAGCAAAACTCAAGCCTTACTTTTAAGATGCTAGAGAAAAAGAACTCATAGAAAATTCTATGAATAATGAACTTGGATTTTTATTTTTCATGTTGTGGATTCAGCTTTTTCTTCACCAGGAAGAGAAATATCAATTACTTTGAAGAATTCTGATATTTATTAAAGGAAATGAGTAGTTTCTGAGATAGACTAGACATTTGTATGTTTTGGCTTAGCTAATCTTTTAATTATCTTTCAAAAACATACATTGGTATAAATATATACACATCTCACCAAAAATAATAATGTATGAGTAATTTCTTAGAAAATCAATACTACTGACTCATATACCTGGATAGTTCTTTACTTTTGAAGGAAATTCTTTTAGACAGTTAATCTTTCAATCAATTCTTAAAAATACTTCTCCCACCCCAAATAGAAGAACTCAAAGAGACTCAGGGGAGGAACCTGGGTGGATCTAAAGTGAATAGAAATGAGAATTCAAAGAAAATATTTATTTACTTCTTTTGAGAGAGAGAGAGAGAGAGAGAGAGACAAAGACAGCGAAAGAGAGAGAGAGAGTATGAGCAGGGGAAGGGTGGAAAGAGGGGGAAAGAGAGAATCCCAAGCAGGCTCCACATCCAGTGTGAAGCTCTACAAAGGGTTCAGTCTCACAAACCGTGAGATCATGACCTGAACTGAAATCAAGAGTGAGACACTTGACTGACTGAGCCAACCACCCAACCCCTTTTGAGAAGACAGTTTTATCAGTTCCTTCTCACCTTCCACCATCACCACCTTCCCCTTCCAGCAAGTAATACCCGAGTCACGCAGCAATTGGTTGGCAAAAGTCAGAACCTGCTAGTTTTTTTGTTTCTGTTTTTGTTTGGTTGTTTTTACAGAAAACACTGCACTCTCCTGTTAACACAGAAATGCAGAACAGCACAATGTAAGCGGTTACTGAAGCGGAAATTAATGTACTCCTGAAGTTTTAGGGACCTGAACCAGAGTCACCAGCCTCTGTGCCTCTCATGTGTAAAACAGGAGAAAAACAGTATTCTTCTAAGAGGTGTGCTGATTAAATAAATACGCAGATATCTAGGTACAAGTACAGCTAGTACTCCATTTAAATATAAATATGTAAAAATCAATGTTTCCATTAACCAAAATTGAAAACAGTATTTGCTCTGCATAAAGTCAGAGAAATGTAATCACTATACCAATGTAAAGGATTATTACGATCTCAAACATGCATGAAAAATACATGTTGCTTAGGTTCTCAGACAAGAAGTTAAGGCGATACGCAGAACATCCCATAGGTTCACAGTAGGTGAAATAGAATAGAGTAAGAGAAGAGCAGCCATAAAACTGGGGATGGTGTGGTCTGTGGTGAATTCTAGACAATCATGGGAAAATGAAGGCTCCCTGTAGCCAGATCTGCCAATTCTCTCAGAACTCTAGCTTTTTTTCTGAATTTGTATAATATTGGCAAGTAATTAAAATATTTTCAATATGATTACAATACTGAGGGCATCCAGCAAAACCTCTCTGTGATAAATGTTTACAACCTCCAGTCTAGGTCATTAGTTTTCAAACCATGCTACGTGTAAGATCCAGAGCTGGGCCGGAAGATTCAGAATCATGCCTGCATTCAATGGACCACAAGTTGGATTTACTATCCAAGGTGAACTGCCTTTCACCAGAGTAACTCAAATTTTATCTTTTAGATGTTGAACTTCTAGATAAGAAGCATTTTGAATCAACGGGGAAAACATTGGTCTGTAGAGAAGACAGTATGGTTTTTTTGTCCACTTTGGACTGGGAGCTTGCCTGTGTCTGTCCTATTTCTCCACACAGCCCCAGCACCTAGCAGAATGCCCAACACAGTAGACAGTCAACACCTGTTTTTCAAAGAATGAATGATGAAACCAGCTAAGTGTTAAGTTCCAAAGCTTTTCAATCCAGGTTCATTTTCTGGACCTCCCCACATTTAGGTTATTCCTATAGGGAAAATGGGACACAAAAAATGTGTACTTCACAGGGATACAGCAAAGTTGCATGAAATAACCTATATGGGTGGCTTCAGGTTCTCACTAAGAATGTTTCTAGACAACTCGAGGGCATATATGTGTGTTCTCTGACTTTAACCCATGTATAAATTCTTGGAGAGCATACAAACTGAATTTTGGCAAACCAAGTAAGTTAGTTTCAATATTTTTTAGCCAGATTCTTTCACAAGCAAAGAGGATATGTTTTACGTAAAAAGAACCTCAACAGGGCACTTTTGGGAATATGAACAACAACGCAGGATGGAGGGGAGAAAGAGGTACTGGAAAAAAAGTTTTTTGGTTTTGAATTACAGATTTCTTTATAGTGAAGCACATGCCTTATAATTTCCAGCCATAATACTTGCAAATGTTATCATTCATTTTATGAAAATGCTTTAAAAGATATAATCATGAAATAATCAATTTGTATGATTACAATAATCCTTGATGTATTGGAAGAAACAGAGGCATTGACTTAATATGAGTTTCAAAATAATTTCTGTATTTGCATAATCCATAAATGTGCAAAGGTTGAGGGCACTGGAATCTTCATTAGGGACGCGCTACTAAAGGGGAAAAAAGTCGTTAAGAAGGGTAGGAATTTGCTATTCTCCTCGGAAAACAAAATGAACTTTCCTCTTATACAAATTAATTTGCCACAGACACTTGGACAAATGTAAATGGTAAATGACAACAACTATGGTTCTGAAACTTTCGCGCTCGTGAAAATCTCCTGGAAGGCTTGGTAAAACATATTGCTAAGTCCCATCCCAGAGATTCTGACTTAGTAGATGTGGAGGAAGGAGGGTCCAAGACTGTGCACCTTGAACAAACTCCCAGGTGATACAGATGCTGTGGGTATAATGACCACACCTTGTGAGCCACTGGACACGAGGAAAGCATAACACTGTTTTCAAAATAAAGCTGTGGTAGCTCTGGATAAATCATTCATCCACCAATGGAACACCAACAAAAATTATATCCTGCTTAGTGCTATAGAAGACATTTTCTTGGACACACAGGCTGCATTCAGCTTCAGAGTCATTAAAGCAGTGACTGAGTTTCTTGACTCAATTCACTTGAAACCCACCTAGAGGAGCCATGAACCTCCCCTGGGAGAATGTTAAAGAGTTGGGTTGTGTATCAGGAGAGCCAAAGAGTGTTTCAAGATAATTAAAGTGAATGGCTGACTCAGCAGGAGAGGAAGCTAAAAAGGTATAAAAACAGTTATGCGTGGAACTGAACCACAGAGAAGGTGAGCAACGTTGCCTTGCAATAAGCGTTTTTCACAAGAAAACACAGGAACCAAGACGCAGGGTCTGGGTAAAAGTGTTAAAAGAATAATTTGACATTGTTTCTCAAAAATACTTATTAAAGCATAAACACAAATGCACAAGAAGGTGGCACAAGGATGCCGTAGCAGGTGGTCTCCACGTCCTGCCCACATCCTTTCTAAAAACACTGCTCCCGAACACCCAGAGCTTCCTACTGTGAGCACTAGATTGAGAACTTGCTATGGACATGAATGCAAAGGCATGCTCAGCCCAATCACAGGACACGTCAGAAGTGCTCTGGAGTCAGTACTCCGAGATTAACCCATAGCCAATGATAAACTGAAGTTGGTGGAGTCCTACCTCAAATAGGATTTCTCTGAGGCATGTTCTACACAACCCTCAGAAGGCCCCAAGGGGACTGAGTCTCACTTGTCCCAAGCAATGATCCCAAGCAACCCTTATGGGAGCAATATCGTTCGCTCCCCTTCCTTTCCAGTCTTATTTCCCCACTCTCATACTGGTCTCTCCTAAGATCACCAATCACCTCCAAGTGAACTATCTGACCTTAATCCTTGTTTCAAGGCCTTCATCTGGAGAAATCCAGCTGTTCACCAAAATCTTGTTTACAATAATTAGAAAAAGGGGGCAGATGGCTGGGTTGATCAGCAGAGCAGGCAACTCTTAATCTTGGGGTAATGAGTTCAAGCCTCACATGGGATGTAGAGATTACTAGAAGAAGAAGAAGAAGAAGAAGAAGAAGAAGAAGAAGAAGGAGGAGGAGGAGGAGGAAGAGGAGGAGGAAGAGGAGGAGGGGGGGAGGAGGAAGAGGAAAGAAAAATGAATTGCCCATCATTGTGTATCTGTAAGATGAAATCCAACATAATCACTGAGTGGGCAGAGATATGTAGACTAGTAAGAATAATATTGTTTAAGTTAAATAAAATATATACACACAAACTGATAGTATATACTTTTATGAATTCATATATATCATGGAAAGGCTGAGAAAATGATGAGAAAAATTCAAATCCACTAATAACTAGGACCCTCCCTTCAAGGAAATGTGTTTGATAAAGAGTACTTGGGCCTTATTTGTAATGTTTCCATTTTTACATGGTAAATATATCAATGTATTATCTTGTAGGCATAATTTCTAATATTGATAGGAGTGAAATCACTCATCGATGCTCCTGTGAAAAACATTAAAAGTTTGAGACTCAAATACAAGTTTAAGCCTCTACAGAGAAAGACAAATACCGTAAGATTCCACTCGTGTGTGGCATTTAAGGAAGAAAACAGACAAGCAAAGGTAAAAAATAAGAGAGAGAGAGAGAGAGACACCAGTCAAGAAACAGACTATTAAGTGTAGAGAACAAACCGGTGCTTACCAGAGGGGAAATGGGTAGAGGGGGATTAAGGAGGCACTTGTTATGAGCACTGGGTGATGTATGGAAGTGTTGAATCACCATATTGTACACCTGAGATTACTATTACACTGTATGTTAATTACACTGGAATTAAAATAAATATTTAGGGGTGCCTGGGTGGCTCTCGGTTAAGCGGCTTGGCTCAGGTCATGATCTCACAGTCGTTGGGTTCAAGCTCCACATTGGGCTCTGTGCTGACAACGTGGAGCCTGGTCGGAATGCTCTCTCTCCCTCTATCTCTGTCCACGAGATCTCACAAACCACGAGATCATGACCTGAGGCGAAATCAAGAGTCAGACACTTAACTGTGTGAGCCACCTCTGTGCTCCTAGGATCTCATTTTCATAAAAACAAGTGCAAAAACAAATATATTGAGTCAGTGTAAAGAAGATAGGAGCTTATATAATGAAACGGTAACAGTAACAATCTCAGGGCAGTGACATTCATTCAAAACCATCTTGGTGAAAGTCTGCAAGAAACTAGAGGTGTTTATTTTTTCCACATTTAATGTAAACGTTCTCCTGCAAGCATTGACTGTTGTGTAGTTCTTAATTTCTTTTTAAGAGATGGCCTCTAAAATGACTTGTAACTCCTATTTGAGCAATCTCCATCTGACCTACATCAGTTTCTAGCTTACCCTTCCTCATCTCATCGTGTTTTGAACCACTCAGTGGTTAGGTCAGTACTGCAGCCACCTTGATCCCGGCCATTCCTGCAATTGCCACTTACTGTATTTCTGCTGGAATCCATGCTCTGTGCCAAATCCTGTGCATTCAGCTGAGAGAGACATGCCCCTGGGCTCCTAGGGCTTCTAGTCCAGAACAGAGGACTGATAAAGCAAAGTATGACCTAAGTTGTTACACTGAGCTCAGTAGAGAACTCTCTATTGGTTGTACTGAAATTAGACCTTCCCAACCTTAAGGGAAGATTAATGTGACACCAAACTTCGGTTTTCAAAAGATTTTAATTACTTGTCTCAATTTTCTAAATCCATTCTTTCCCATCACCTTCCCAAAGTGACTCATTAAAAAAGCATAAGGAAGACTTTTCAGACTCCATGATCTATTGTTCTTAAATGTGACAATGACAGTCTTTAAAATTATGATAAAATATGGTAAAGTATTCCACAAGGCAAAACAAGAGTACATTAAGCTAAATATACTGTAGGCAAAATTCAGCACTGCTCTGGAATTTCCTAATGCTGCTTCTGTGGTCTGTTAATGGCACAATCAGTTGACAGTCATGTATAATATAATAATTCAAGTGACATCAGGCTTTTATGCAATTATATGGAAAGGTTCTTTGTGGTTTTCTTTGTGTTTCTTTTCCTTATTCGTCTGTGTCAGGGAGGAGGAGAGAGACCACATATTTTTATGGGGATTGCATGCCTACTTGCACAGAATGGTACACAGCAAGGATATGTTTTCTTCCTCTGTCCTATCTGGCCATAAGATGTTTAAAAAAGGATTTGCTTAAATTGAGACTCCAGAGCTGTAAAATATATCTTGCTACAGACTCCCTCTCCACATTGCCTCTGGGGCGATCTTTCTAAAATGCAAATCTCACTGTGTCTCTTCTCTGAAAACCATTTAAAAGGATCCCTTCCACCTACCACAGGAAAAGATTAGAATATTTACAGGCTGAGTTTTTTCCCACTAAAACTGAAAATAGTTTTACCAAATCCCATGCATGTACTGTATATTCTTCCAAAATGGATTACCTGCTTTATTGAATAGATGAATGTCATTGGGAAAGATTGAAGCTGCCATTTACACAGAGAAAGTTAATACCTAGACGTTTGTGAAAAGCAACGTGAGGGTAGCTCTCTAATCTTTCAACCGGAAAACTAGATAGTGGGCTTTAATAGAGTTATATGGAGCCTGTGGCTTGTGGGTTACTCATCATCACAGGCTTGCAAAATTGAAATATGAATTCCTGAGGATCCAAGACCTTGCAGATTTGGCCCTCAAATCTCTGGTGTCATCCCCAGACACAAGCACCTTTATATGTCACCGTCTAGCAATTCTGCACAACTTGCCTTTCCCGGAACATACTTTTCTCTCTGCCTGGAGTGCCCTTCTCCCATCATTCTCTGCCTGGAAAAAAATGTATTCATTATTCAAGACTGAGTGTAGCTACCATGATTTCTTTTCATTCTTCCCTGACCTCCCCCAGCAAGAAATTAACCACTGCCCCTCACCATTCCATGCAATTATTGCCATCAGTTACACGTCTGTCCGCTTCACCTGACTATGGACTCCAGAGGGTAGGACTTGATTCTACTTCCTAAGTTCCTGGCCCAGGACTTGGCACTTAGTGGTGCTAGGTAAGTGCTAAATAAATGAATGATTGCACAAATGAAAAGATAAAGAGGAAATTCAATATGACAGGAGAGCAATAAAAATCCCATTGATTTTGAAGTGGCAACAGACTGGGTTCTTCTTACCTAAGAAGTGGTTTTGTTAAATAATTTCCTGGATTTCTGGAAACCCTTGAGGAACTAGAAGGATTGTCCTAAAAGTCAATACCTTTTTGGAAATCCGCAAAGCAGTCTTCATGCTCTAACATTTAGTTGGGAGAAAAGGGCTAAGATTTGGGGGCAGAGCAGATAGATGAGGAGAATAAAGGTAAATGGTCCCTCTTCACCAATACTTGTACAGCTAGCCTGACCTTACGGGAATTTACCAGGCCCTACCTATCTGAATGTCAGCTACATCCAAATAGTGTCACACCCTCCAGTTGGTAGACGCATAGATTTTTACCCAACTCAAAGAGAGAAGGTCCAAACAAAGAGGTGACAGGCTCCAGGACGTCATACAAATCATCCTATCAATCTATAAATACGCCAGGATATCTTTCCTTTTTACACTTTGATTCATTATTTTTAAATTTACTTTCAGTAAAACTCATCCTTTTGGGCGAACTGTTCTAGTTTTGATAAGTTCATACAGTCATGTAACTATCACCACTATCACAATATGAGAACATTTCCATTAGTCCCCCAAATTTCTTCATGTGGCCACTTTGTGGTCCACCCCTATCCCCCAACCCTAGCCCCAGACACTAGTGATCAGTTTTCTGTCTCTATAATTTTGCCTTTTCCAGGAGGTCCTATAAATGGAATCCTACAGGATGGTGTCTTTTGTGTCTTACTTCCTTCATTTAGCGTGATGCACGGTACTATTGTCATTGCGCATACGTACCACAGTGTGGTTTGTGTCGTCTCATCCATTAAAGGGCATTTAGAGCATTGTTCCTTTGTTAATGATTGTAAAGAGAACTTGTAGAGATGCTCATGTATGGGTTTTGTGTGAACACGAGTTTCATCTCTCTTGGACAAATACTCAGAAGTCAGATTGCTGTGTCATATAGAAAGTGAACGTTTAATTTTGTACAAAACTGCGAAACCGTTTTCTGAAGAAATTGTGCCAGTTTTCGTTGCCATACAGTTGCTTCACAGCCTCACCAGCACTTGGTGTTGCCAGGTTTTTTTTGCTTTTGTTTCTGTTTTTGTTTTTGTTTTGTCATTCTAATCAGAGGAACTGGGATGCTTGGAAAGAGAAGGTGGGACTTGTAAACAGGTATACAAAACTAACATATAAAATGATAAAAGGAGTTAGTAGTAGTAATGATGTAATTACAGTGGAGGGGCTCTTTTTACCAAATATATTAAATTCTTCATTTAAGGAAAATTGCAAAGACATCACATACATAGAGAGTCTGGGGTTTCTGAACAGGGAGCATGATTGTAAAGGCAATAGAAGCTTTGTGCTAAGTGAGGATGTCTCAACATGGCACGTAGGCTAGACTGGACCACAAATCTCTGGAAAGAAAAGTCTGAGTTCAGATGACAAACCCAAGGGATGCTTGTTTTCTTCAAATCTATCTGAGATGAGACAAGATCTGAGAAGGGAATTATAATTAAAACACACACACACACACACACACACACACACACACACATACACACAAGTCAAGCTAATGTCATTGTGAACAGAGGGAATGCCCAAATCCACTGTATAAGCAGGTTTATCTATATATGTTGAATGGCTGACCCAGAGGCATAATCTTCAGATCGAAAGAAAAAGGATTTGCGATTAAACCTTAAGATGCCTCCAACCTGGGCACCACCATACAGATGGATGTGTAAACCATAATGAATAGATGATATACCTACTTTGGAGTGTAGATTTTTTATTTCCCCTTTCCCACAACAGTGTCAGATATTTGTCCGCCTACGTGTTCAAACATTCATCCCAGTACTCCTGTCTTTACCAATCTATAGTGCTCCCAGTTTCTCTCACCTCCAAGCTGTCATGTGCACAGGGACGGAAGTGCTTTGGGCCTTACACCCTAGAACATAAAGCATCTGTACTCACCAGAGACGTGCAATGATAATAGTGACTTTCTCATTCTCCAGTCCCAGGAACACAAGAACGAAAAGCAGAAAGGAGCAACTTTGTCAAGCAACCCTTTTAGGCTTTCTGCAATAGGCCAGGTCGGAGTAGAGCCAATTCAAGGTCATCTTTAAGAGCTGGGGGTCTGGGATCAACTGCTTGGGCTCAAATCCCACTGCCCACCCCTCAAGTACTAGGCATGTGATGTTGCTGGGCAAGGTATGGAAAACCGTGTTGCAGGATCCTATTATGTCAAATGGGATGAATAACGTGAGTGCCTTGAAGTACCAAGATTGATGAAGATTAAGTGGATATACACAAGTACAGGGATTAGAATAGCACCCAGAACACTGGAACATGATCATGATCCATGTTGCATATTAACTATTACTACTCTTAAGTTATCATTATTACAATTAATATCATCATATATCAAGTGAAGGAAGTATTCTAAGGGATGTAAGTCTTTGATGCTAAAATCACATGGCCTTATTTCTGCTACAAATCCAAGTTACTATTTACTTGGCTCCATTAGGTCATGTGCACTACAGGGAGGTATGGGTTAGCACATAGTGCTCTACCTACAAAAGTCACCACCGTGTCTAGTTTATAGGTCAAAGGTGAGAGGTCACAATGACTGTCTTTGCTCCTTAGTACATTGCTTTGCTCCTTGTTAGTGTGGTCATTTCTCATTTGGTTCACGGTGATACTGTTACCTGCCCACCTTGCTGTTAAAGGGTTGATATGAAAAGTACATGTAACTTAAAACTGAAAGGTGCAATTGGAAACCCAAACATAATGTCTACTTGTCCATCTAGTCTAACCCCATTGAGATTGTAAATTATATTTCTAGCATTTAGACACCAGTAAAGATCTCCACTAATAAAGATTTTTTGACAGGGGGGCCTGGAAGAATCAGTCAGTTAAGCGTCTGACTTCAGCTCAGGTCATGATCTTACAGTTTGTGGGTTCAAGCCCTGCCCTGCGTAGGGCTCTGCTCTGACAGCTCAGAGCCTGGAGCCTACTTTGGACTCTGTGTCTCTCTCTCTGTCCCTCCTCCACTCACACTTTCTGTCTGTCTCTCAAAGTAAATAAACATTCTTTAAAAAACCTGTTCTGTAAGGTTGTTTGACAGGGAAATATATTATTTCTCCAGTAAAGAATAAATGAGGCCTATTTAAATTTTTTTTTTGGGGGGCGCCTGGGTGGCGCAGTCGGTTAAGCGTCCGACTTCAGCCAGGTCACGATCTCGCGGTCCGGGAGTTTGAGCCCCGCGTCGGGCTCTGGGCTGATGATGGCTCAGAGCCTGGAGCCTGTTTCCGATTCTGTGTCTCCCTCTCTCTCTGCCCCTCCCCCGTTCATGCTCTGTCTCTCTCTGTCCCAAAAATAAATAAAACGTTGAAAAAAAAATTTTTTTTAATAAAATAAAATAAATAAATAAATAAAAAATTTTTTTTTACTATTGGCTTATATGCATACAAAAGTACCATACTATCAGACAGAGTATTAAAATTGGATGGAGAATGTTCTTTTTTAAAAGAGAAACATCTAACATATTATGCAAAGTCAATATCAATGTCAGAAGCTAAATACTTGCATTGTGAATGCCTTAAAAAAACACACGCACGCAACAACAACAAAAAAAATTAAAAATAAGCCGCGAGTAATCCTATGCTCCTAAAGGAAAAATATAAAGTTGAATGACTTTGAGATAGATTGTTCCAGATATGTCAGGTGTTGAAAGTAAAAGTACAGTCCCCAACTGTGAGGACAGAGAGAAGGTGAAGATTGGAACAGCTGAGCAAGTTGGCAGAAAGGAAGTGGGTATGAAAGCTCAGACATAGAAAAATGGATGAGTCCCCGATTTCATACAATCAAACAGCAACTAGGTCAATGGAAAATGTGGAAAATTACAAGAGAGGTTATCTATTTTTGCTGAACATTGAAGGCAATTTAGTCACCTTTTCATTATCATAAAAGTGTTCCACAACCAGGCATGACCTTCCTAAATGACTGTTAAGTATATATATTTAGTATCAAATACATATACATTTAGTATATGTAATTACATATACATAATTATGTGTATTAGCATATATATTTAGTATTTATAAATATTTATATACGAAGTACATATTTTTTGCGTCAACTATATAATCATACCTATAAATGTTCTTTCCTCTGGCTTAGTTTTGGGAGAAATGAAAAGCTATCACACACAGAAAGGGCAAGAGATGGAATGAGGAATCTGGAGGGGAAGACAGAAGGAATAGGGTGAAGAGGTAAGGACAGAAGTGCAGCAGAGCCAGTGATTCATTAACAAGTGTTAACATCCCCCAAGTCCTCAGGTATGCCGGTCCTAAGGGAGATCCTTTTCCTTCAATGGGCAGGAGGGTATGAGGGCTAAACTGAAGAGGAACAGGTTTCTGTACCTGAGAAATGGTTTAGGGTTTCCCTGAAGAAAATAGCAGAGGAGTCTGGGACAGGAGAAGCAAAGGCAAGAGAGGACAGGGACGTGTGGGGAGGGAAGTGGACCAGGTGACGGTGAGAGGAGGGTTTGGAAAAACATGGACAAGGAACACAGGTGACTATTGGGAGGACTACACCGAAAAGGAGGATTTTAGCGAAGTCTCACTCCATGTTATAAGGTGCAATTACTTTTGTCTTAGCGCTACAAAGGTAGGTCAGCAAAGCCCTATGTTACCTTCTAAAACTTTTGCCAACGAATTAGTATTGCATTTATGTGTACTCATAGGATGAGATGGGCAGAGCTACATGTCTACAACTTCCATGGGGCAAGGGACAGAAGGAGGGATAGGTGAAGAATAAGAGGTCAAAACAACAGTCAACTAAATCTGCCATCATTTGATAATTTTAGCACATCTGTAGGCATATCTCTTTTTGGTATTTTAGTGCACTTGCTCACCTAGAGAGAGAGAGCATTTGTTTACCCTCTAAAGCACTGTAAAAATTCAAAATAATTTTGAGAGCTTCAACTAGTGAACCTCAGATACAGACTGAAGAAGCTCTTGCTTTGTTCTACAAAGACGAGGCTGCCCAAACCCAAAATCAATCCGAAAAGATGTCAAGGATACCTGCATGAGGCTTAAGATTCCAAACACAATGAAATCTCTGAGAGAGAAAAATACCAAGACTCAATTTTTAGTGTGTGCAATGAGTAAATAAACCCTACAGCTTAGAGAAGGAAAATCTATAAGAAAATACAAATAGGTATAATTTAGAGATTAAGAATGAACACCATGGCTCTTCGATTCTGGCGTAGTTTATCACAATGGGATATGACCCAAGCAGTATTTAGATTAGAACTGAAAATAGAGTCCACGGGAAATCTAACAGAAGGCACAAGTCATCGAAACCAACCCTCTCACAAAAATACTATCGTTCTGCATTATTCAGAATGGATGTTTACACAATGACGCCTAAAGTGTCTTTATCAATAAAACTTTTCAGATCACATGTCTCATTTATTCACTCCTCTTTTGAATGATTAGTTACCCTATACAAGGCTTTGGGATTTATGGCAAGCCCATCCAGACATTAACAACTTGACGAATGGAATTATTATTGTGATCTTTCTTCCAGGCTCACTTCCACTGCATCTACTCCAAGAATGAGCTCTCCCCCCAACACCAGGTAGTGTCATTATTCTTCTCTCTTCCTCATACCTTTATTCAACAATTACTTCTCTTTGCCTGATCTTATTGTTCATTTTTTAGGCATTGCCCACCACAACATAAGACCTTTGGTGAAAAGATCTTTTACTCATCTTCTTTTATGGCACACCAGTTCTAGCACAGCACCATGTAAATATTGGAGGAATGGAATCAGAATCAGATAGGACAAGAAATTGGTCACCGGCTATCCCACTAGAAAATTACTTCAACGTCAGTTTCTCGATATGGATAACTACAGGCCCCAATCTGTACTGAATATTTATCTCCTTCCAAAAATGATTGTATTAAAATATTCCTGAGACCTGCTAGTTTCTACTTCTAAATAAGGGTTGGGGTTTTTTGTTTTGTTTTGTGTTGTTTTTCTTAAAAATTTGCTGAGCATTGATTCCGGATGGGAACTTCTGAGGTGGTAGAGAAAACAGTTCCAAAGATTAGAACTGATGCTTGCCAGCCAAATATTAGCAGCATGTTTGAGTAGCTTAACCATCTCCACAGCCACAGTATTTTTTGTTGGTGCAGTTCTTTCTGGTATTGAATCTAAGCTGCTATAATGTAATATATGGGCTGACTTGTGGTCTTTTTAAAACCACTAAAAAGGGGACATCCTTTCCCTTCCTAAGAAGGGTACATTTCAGCCTAGGATTGCTATTAAGAGCAAATAATCGGCATCTTATTTGGTAAACCTCTCAGGCAAAATGCACTATATAAAAGATATATGGCTTAAGACTCCATTAAGTTGTGTTCTGGTTAAAAAAAAAGTATGAACTTGTTTTGTCTTTATAACTTGTTTTACTGATGTGACATTACTGTTTGCCATTATTAATAATGCTATTCACTATATTTCCAGTTATAGTCACTCTCTTGACATTTTAAATATATTCTCTTATTTCTTCATTTTACAAAACATCAAGTTAACGTCCTGAAGAGAAGTTAATTAGAGGAACTCAGAAGGACATTCAGATCATGTTGGATGAAAACCCGAAATCAAAGTTCCGCTGAGGTTCTAAGCACTGAAATTTCAAATAAACAGGCTTCTTGGGCCAAATACAACTGTCTTCAGATGTATTTTCTCATCGGTTCCCTTATTTATCGTCCATACAAACATCTGACTCATGGGGCACGGGCAAGGTAAGAACACCAATATGAGTTGAGACACATTCCTCCATGAGAGGCAGGGAGTCCTGCCTATCTTGTTTATTACCATATTCTCAGGTCCCGACACACTTTAGGTGCTCAAAAATACTTGCACCACAAATGACAACACTTAATGTCACTTATGGCTAAGTCAGCAATATATAATGGCATACGTCAGCTATTATATATTATTATTAAATTGTAATAATCGAAGTGTTACCACTGCAATGTACAACACAGCACCCACTGGCTACATTTGGCGACTAAGCTTGAAATGTAAGGAAACAAATTTTTCGTTTGTTTATTTCGTTTCGTTCAAATTTTAAAACTAATATTTGATTTCTCACCGGAAAACTTTGAAATATGTTTGGAAGAACTCAAATATGTGAATCAACTTTTTTCAACTTTAAATTTTACAAACTCTAGAGATCAATGATGTCCAACGAAAATCTGGTGTCTGAATTGAGATGTGCTGTATAAAGTATAAGTATAAAACGCGTACCAGATTTAAGAAATTTATTACAGAAAAAAAAAGAAGGTAAAAGATCTCATTAACAGTTTGTGGTAATTGTTACAGCAGTTACAGGAAACCAATAAAATAATATTTTGGATACACTGGGTAAAAATATTATTAAAATCCATTTCACCTGTTTTTTTTTAATGTTTTAAAATGCAGCTACCGGAACATGTTAAATTATATATGTGCCTCTCATTATATTGCTATGACATCCCATTTCTCTAAAACAAACTATCAGAGGTTGACTATCTCTTCAAATAATATTTTTCCTGAATTTCCATCTCTTAGGTCACATATGGAAGAAGAAGCTTCAAGATCTTCTTTAATGCACAAAATGATGCAATGTTGGCATACGATTACCATTCCTGGAATGTGGTAGTGCTCAATCCATGTTCAGAAATTAATTTGTAATATTTAATTGATAGATTGCTCTATTCATTCAAAAACATTAAGCTTGTAAGTCTAATGAATATATCCGATGAGAGACCTGGAATGTTTAAAGTTTCCAGTAACATGAAATAAAGGCTGAAATCTAATAAGATGGAAAGTCACAGGGACAAATTTAAAGGCCACACTTGAGTTCACATAGCCAGCTGTGAAAACAGACTTGAGAAGATGTGTCTTCACTGCAACATGTGTGAAAGGGACCTGGGGCGGGGTTACTGATGATAAACTCAATCTAAGTTGGCAGGGTGGTGGAGATGCTAAAATAACTATTGTGACCTTGGGCTATTTAAATAAAAATTGGGGTTCTACAACTGATAGTCCTGTTCCAGTCCACAACTGAGCCATTTCATGTGACAATCAACTAGCCTGGAAAAGGGATGTCCAAAGGGAAACGTATTAAGATATCTTTGCATCTGAAAGGCTCTTCTATGGAAGACACAATGAGCTTGCTCTGTTCCCACCATCAGGTTTAAAACAATCTGGATATTCTTCCCCAGTCCCAATTTCCTCAGGATTCTACCAAGTATCAGGGGGTAGAAATCTAGCTAGTATTTTTTAGCTTCTCCGGTATTGGAACACACTACCACAAAAGGTAGCAAATTTTCCATGTCTCGGAGGAAATATAAGAAAGTGCCTTCTATGGGGTCTGAGATTTTTTTTTAAATTTTTTTAATGTTTATTCATTTCTGCACGACAGAGAGAGAAAGAGCACAAGCAGGGGTGCAGCAGAGAGAGAGAGGGGGACACAGAATCTGAAGCAGGCTCCAGGCTCCGAGCTGTCAGCACAGAGCTCAACGTGAGGCTCGAACTCACAAACCGCAAGATCATGACCTGAGCTGAAGTTGGGCGCTTGACCGACTGAGCCACCCAGGCGCCGCCTGAGAATGTTATTAATTTGCCTTATGAATGACATCACAAGATAACTGTGTACCCCTTTCCAGAGTCAAGGTACATACATGCGATAGGATAAAACAGTGGTTAGGAGCACAAGCTATAGATTCAGACTGGCTGGATTTGAATCCCAGCTCTGTCATTTACTAGCTGTGTGACACTGGGCAATTTCTATAATCTCTCTGAACTTTTTCCTGACTTGAAAAAAAAAAAACGGTAATGAAAGTTCTTACTTTCTCACGATATTGTCACAGGGTCTTCCCATGGGCTATTGGCTTCAGGCCAACCCCCATGCTCACTGCTATGGCACACAGAGTCATGCCAGGGGTACAGACTCTTGAAACTAGAAAACAATTGCATTTTTGGTGGAGACCTGAAGGCTGTGGGGGAAAGATATGAATATTTATTGGGTAACATTTGATGGGGAGAAGAGGAAATGGCCTCTACCTCATGAAGTCCTAAAATTTCTTTTATTCATTCATTCATTCAGTCAGTCAGTCAACAAATATTTCTTTTCTTTTTTTACTCATTTACTTTGAGATAGAGAGAAAGGGAGAGAATGCCAGCAGGGGAGGGGCAGAGAGAGAGAGGGAGAAAGTGAATCCCAAGAGACTCAGCGCTGTCAGCACAGAGCCTGATGTGGGGCTTGAACTCAGAACCATGAGATCATAACCTGAGCTGAAATCAAGAGTCAGACGCTTAATTGACTGGGCCACCCAGGCACCCCAGTCAACAAGTAATTCCTAAGAGCCTTCTGGTGCCCTGTGATACATCAGAGAACAGACCTGATGAAAATCTCTGCCCTTACGGAACCTACATCCTGATGGGGAAAGACAAACATTACATTTAATCAGGAAGTGAATGATACAGTATGCTGAAAGGCAACAAATGCTTTTGCAGAAAGTAGCATGGAGTTGGGGGATGAAATGAATATAAATAAAGTAGTCAAGAGAGCAGTCCCAGAGGAGGTGATATTTGAGCAGACACTTGAAAGGGGGCAAGGATGTGTATCTTGCAGATATCTGGGAAGGCATACTATAGGCAGATAAGAGCCAATGAACATGGAAGTGTGCATCTTTGAAGGGACAGCAAAGAGGCAATATGCGTTCAGGAGAGGGAACAAAGGCACAGTAGATGTCACCAAGGTAATGGGGGAAGACGAGGGCACACTGCGTAGGGCCATGGACTCTAACCCTCACAGAAATATGAAACCAGTGAGAGTCTTGGAGAGACGAGTCAAAGATCTGACTGACTTTTCAGTCTTTCCACCCATTCTTGCTTTCTCTGTGGAGAGTATACTGTAGGCGTAACAGGTGAAAGCAAGAGACCCACAGCCACAACACTCGGGCTGGTATTAAGGGTTAACTTGCTACAAGCTAACACACTCCTTACTTGCTGACCTAAGGCCCTTGATCTGTAACAGAACTAATTTACTTTCTTTGAGATTTGCAGACCACTGGCCTTGAGGAGTGAAGGACCAGAAATTCCCAGGCCCCAGAGGCCAGCAAATCTGTTTGACACGGCCTTGGCTTTCTGATTAGCCCAGCAATTTTTGCTAGCAAAGTGTTTTTCTTTCTTTTAGGTCAAAGAAATGATTTTACTGACCTCCCTTAGTATATCTATAGACCTTGCTCTCCTCTGTAGATAGAACAGAGTCCTCCTGTATATCAAGAAACAAGAACCGGACCCCCTAGCACAATTCCCGAGCACTGAGATAATGCCCATCGAGTCTGCACATGATTGAGAAATGCTGAAGGTCACCACACTCTCTTTACTGATTAACTACCCTAAATCCCTTTAAAAGCCCCTGAGCCAGGCAGAAACCTTGGAGTTGGTCTCTGGACAAGAGTCGCCTTCTCTTCAAGTGGGTAGCCTCCTAAATAAAGCTCCCAATCCTTTTCAATCAAAACTCATCTTTTGACTAATGATCTTTCTGGTGAGGGTAGCCGAAATTGGATTCGGTAACACCACCATAGGTTTCTGTAACAATTCACCTCAGAGAAACAGTGGTTTGGCCCCAGGATAGCAACAATGGAGGTGGTAAGATGTGGTTGGATTCTAGATATATTCTGAAATGAGCAGAGATCGTTTTGCTGAGATTGAATGTGAGATATGGAGAAAGGGAGCTGAGAGAGATTCCAAGATTTTTGATGTGAAGAACAGACAGGATAGAATTGCTATGAGCTGAGATCAAGAAAACTATGAACGGAAGAGGTTTGGGGACAGCAGCAGATCTGTTTTATGATTGAAAGAATTTTAGTTAGGCCAGAGAACAAGTCCCAAGTTCAGCATGCCCCAAGTCAATATGGTGGTAAGATCCAACCAGTGAATCAACAACCACTTGGAAGGGGATATTTTGAGGCAAATAAAGTGACTGATGACAGCTTGGTTTGGATGACTGCTAAAGTAATTTCCAACTCTTAAGTTACTTAGGTATGATATTAAAATATTTTAACACTACATGAAGGAGTGTGTGTGTGTGTGTGTGTGTGTGTGTGTAGCAAGGAGATAACGTAGAAAGTCCTTTCAAATCTTGACAAAATAATTGCCAAAGCTTTATCTCACTTCTAAAAGGTGGGAGGTCAGCATGAAAGCCAAGTTTCACAAACCTAACCCAGATGGGTGAGTACCGTCTTCCTGAACCATCCATGGGAAAGCAACACTTGCTAATGACGTCGGGACAGATAAAGTGATGATGGACCAAGCTAGTCTTCCTATTTTTTTCTTTTCTTCCCTCAGATTCACAATAGAGAATTACAGCTTTTTCTTCCCATCAACGCAGACTTTTTCTTTGGCTAATCAGGAGAAATCTTGTTCCTTAAATAAACAGCTCTCAGGAAGCCTAATTCACCCTAAAACAACATTTCTTCAGCTGAGGTCACTATGGATTATGAGAATGCTTTATTAAAGGAAGGGGGAGAGGAGTAACACTACTCTACTTCTAGGGTTTGAAAATAAGTCATTTAGCACCTAAAACTGCAATGTTCTCTGCTATCACTGTTTCCTAGCTTCATTAATTTTTCCTTTTCAAAGTCAGCATCCACCCTTACAAGCCTTTGTCTTGTGCTGTCATAAAAGCATTTATATGCATTAATCCATGACAAATGGATGCACTTGATCCATAACTGATTTCTCTGCCCGACAACTAGAAACAGATAGAGTGCTGAAAATGAAAATAAGAAGAATTAAAAATACCTAGGAAAATATAAAAATATCACTCACTTGCTCAATATGCCCTAGAAAAGTTTCATCTGAAAAAAACAGCATCCCAGATAGTGTAGTAGGGAACGCTTTGACCTTTTATTCATGGGTGACCATTCTTAAAACTGAAAATCAGCTCACAGACTAGATTCCTACAAATGAGAGCGTGGAGGGAGGGAAGGGGAGAGAAGGAGGAAGCAAGAGCCTTAGGTGTTTGCTTGGGGAAAGAGACTGAGCTGAAGAATAGGTCAGGAACTCTCATTGTCTCAAAGGTTTATTTCACATTCACTCAGCTGTGGGGCTGGCTGGTAACACCCACTTACTCAACAGTCAGCTAGGTGTAAACAAACAAAACAAAACTAGATGCTTGGTGTCACATTGTATTTTGATTTGACTTTTTTTTTTTTTTTTGACTCCCTCACTGAATTATCCTCTTGCTTATAGACTGCAGGACTGAAGTTTCTGGAGCCTTCTCCAAATAGTGAAATAAGCTAAGATGTGTAAGGTTGGATATGTGAGAGTGGAAGAGTTCCACAACAAAGAAAATATCATCTCCTAACCACTAAGGCATTTTATGGTTGGCATGAATGCTCTACATACACCCAACATTGCCCACTCTTGACTTTCTGGGCACGTGGTAGGGATGCACCTCAGAGCCCCTAACCATCAGGATGAGTCACAGTACCAGGACTGGCCAATGACTTGTGAGCCGAAGTGACCTGCACCACTTTCAGGCTGGACTCTTTATTTGTAGATCTTAACCTCCAAAACTCTGTCTCTTTTTTTTTTTCTGCCATGATAACAGTACTATTTCAAATAGATGCTTCTCCTAATTGGGGATTGAAGATAACATGGAGCACAGCTTCTAGCCAACCTCAGGGAACAGCAGCATGAGTGAGACATAAACTTTGCTCAAATGCAAAATTGCTTCTTGCGATTGAGATTTGGAGCTGACTGGTTACCACAGTATCACCTGGCCTATTGTGAGGTACATCGATTTCCTCCAGATACTGTCCATCACAATGAAAACAACAGTGGCAGAAGCAAAGAATTTCAAGTAGTATAGTCATTAAGAGGGTGGGGTCTGGAATCAGATTACCTCAGTTCAAGTCCTGGCTTCACACTTATTACCAGTGCCCTTCGGGCAAGTCATTTAAACTCTCTCAACTTTATTTCCCTCATTGGTGGAAAAAGACAACAAGAATAGTTATCTCACAGTGATAAGTGTAAGATTAATGAAATAAAATAGAATTCTTGGCACAGTGTCAGGCACATAGTAACTACTAAATAAAAATCTATTTAATGTATCTATACATCAGACACAGTGAAGAAGTTAATTTTTTAAGGCTAAATTATTATTATTTTTTCCTCCAAAGTAAGTTTCCACTGGGTCTCTTGCTGCCTTCAAAGTATTTGCATGCATTAATCGATGACAAAGGAGTCCCATTTCCCTGGTAGCACAATCTTCCCCGGATTATGCATCTGCCTTCACAATGCTGTTATCTTTGCCTCGAATTCTTTGCTACCCAAACCCCATCCCTAACTGTTGGTACACTTCTTATTTCTTCAGGTCTCGTCCGAAGCCCCTTTTTTTCATGGAAGCCTTGACCCAGATCTTAGACTCTTCTCACCACCAAACAACTCCTCCAAGGAAGGAAGGGGAGGTGGAAAGATGGTCTTGGAGCCCCTCAGGGGACATAGTAATAAGCGATGTCTGCCTTGGCCAGAACGCCAGTATTCTTACCTAACAATGGATTTAAGATACCAAATACTATGTGAAGCTTCCCTTCCAAATGTTCTATTATAATGACAACTCTCTTTAATTAGCATTTTTATGCTGCTTTCTGTTGCCGAATAATACCGTGCCCAGAAGAAAGAACTTTCCACAAGATCTTATTCACACAAACAAGCACATCAATAGAGCCTTCTGCTTACAATAATAATAAACTACCCTTACTTGTTTTCAACAATTTAATTAAATACAATTAACTCTAGTTTGTTTTGGCAACCTATTAATGTCACAATTGAATATAAATAGACTCCTGAAAAGATTAAAATTAATAAATCCTTTACACTGCTGTAAAATTACTTCAATGCTCTGCTTGCCAGAAATACTTAACAGCAGTTTTGAAGTATGTTAATGAGGACAGTAAAAAGGAGATAATAAAGTTTTATCAAATAACTGAGCAAGGCTTTTGTAAGGCTTTGACCTCTTCAGTTGAGAGCTCTCGCCTGGTGGGTATAGTTCTTAAGAGACTCTGAAACACTAATTGCAAATTTATCATCCTCTTATATTATCTTTAATCCATGTCTCTAACCTTATAGGCTACCCACTCATGCTAACTCGGGTTCCCTAGTGTCTTAAAACATAAGACACTAACCATGGCACTTCTTTTTTTTTTTTTTGGTTTGGTTTGCTAATTCTCAAAATAAGAGATACAATGATGCTCAGGCAATCCTTAACACACAAAGATATAATTTTGTATTCAGGATAGAAAATATGAGGTACATGTATGAGTACACATAAATGTAATGAAACCTATGACCATTTAGGTACTCATGAGTTTATCAGTATACGCCTGGGTTTCTTCCTTTGGCTGATGGGGTCTATGAAAAAGAAGGGATGGGTTATTGTAAGAAGTCAAATAGTGGAAAGAAAACACACTGGAGGAAACACAGATAAATAGTATCAGATTTCAGTTGATTAGTGGCTCTTTTAATAGAGTTATAATAAGGACATAATGCATTCTGAGAATCACAAAGCACCAATGCTGACTTCTAGACTATTTCCCACTAATGAGTTATTGGCCAGATGTTTAAGTTAATTAACCAAAGTTCACTATTATTTGGCATCACGCAGACTCTACCAAAACTTATGGATTAAAGCACCTTCATCAGTAACTACATAGAGAAATGCCATTGGAAGGAAGGATGCTATTAAGTACTGACCTGTTCATACTGACTTAGCACCCATGCCAACCCATTACATAGAGATTGTCTATAAAATCGCTATCTTTAAACTGTGCTAAGTATATAGATTTTATTAACAAAAGACTCAGGTGTGATCATAAAATGAAAGTAAATTCAAGCTGCAAAATTTCTATGGGCATCCTTTTTTGTACAATAAACTGTTAGGGAGGTATGTGTTAGTATCAAGCTCTTCTCGGCCATCTTCGCATTGACATTCATATACTTAGAGGACAATATAATAAGATACCATATGCTGGATACCTACCGTATGGCACATATAGAATAGACATCACTCTATTCTTCATGCAAACCTGCAAAGTGGGGATTTTGTAAACAGGGATCCCCATTTTATGGATGAGGCAAGGAGAGCTACACTCATTTGCCCATATTTAGAGCTAATAGTATAATAATGATAGAGGTGGAATGCAAAACCTTGGTTCACCTTGTACACCAAACTGCTCCTCTCTCTATAGGTTCCTTGTGCCAAGAGTAACTGGTAACAAAGAGGGGGAGGTGGGGGAAAACACCTGCAGGCATGTCAACTTTCTACCCAATTTTCAAAGATGTATGGAGATGCTATACTTGCCTTAAGGGGGACTTACCCTGTTGTGGGAACCTTTCCAAGTGCTATATATTACCTTGACTATTTAAATTATTTCAATCATTATTTGTAAATGAATAACATGGCCCACCTTGAGAGGTGAGTTAAATTACATATAAAGACAGCCTAGACCATTAATGGCCAATATGTTTCATCTTAAAATTAAACAGATAAATCCATATAAGGCACTTTGCACAGAATGTGACATAATATATGCTAAGTGATGATTGTTTTGGGGCGGTTGTGTTTTTTTCTAATGTTTATTTATTTATTTTTCTGAGAGATCATCAGTGCGTGTGCAGGAGCGCACGAGAGAGCACGTGTGTGCTGGGGGGGGGGGGGGGTAGAGGAAGAGGAAGACAGAAAATCCCAACCAGGCTCCACGCTGTCAGCACGGAGCCCAATGGAGCCACCTGAGCCAAAATCAGGAGTCAGACACTTAACTGACTGAGCCACCTGGGTGCCCAGGTTGTGGTTGTTTTTGAAATCATCAGTATCTCCTTTAACAACTCAGTGATTGAAGCATTGTACCTGGAAGGATTCAGAGGTTGAACCTGGGTTGGTTAGCAATGCCTTCAATGGTATAACCATAGGAAGAGTGGGCTTTGTATTGGGAATCTGCCATCACTAGCCACAGGGATATTTTGGAACAAAGATTTATTTTGATGATGAGAGGAATTTAAAAGGGAGGCTTCAGATTCAATTATATAAGCAATTTCTACCTAGCATGTTACTGGGCTACAGATCTAGCAAGTTTAATGTGAAAGACAGCAAATTTCATACTTCAGCAAAAAGACACTACTACAAATGATCAAACCACTTACCAGAAAGGTCAGCCCACTTTACAATATTCTAGATAATTTATAAAGTCTCAATATGATGAATACCAAAAAAAAAAATCTTATCAAAAAGTTAAACTGCCATTAGGGAGAATTCTTTTCCAGTGTGAATGATTTACAACTTCATTTGAAGTGAAACAGAAAATCTACACTAAGACCGAGTCTAATAAATGTAGATTTATCCTATGTTGTTGCTTTGCTACATGGAGCGCAAAAAGGGTCTCCAAAATCTAAAAACAAAAACAAAACAAAACAAAATACTAGGAGACTGTAAAAAATATTTGAAAATGAGGTGCTGTTAACCCAGTAAGAGAACACGGTTTCAGGCAGGGGTATTGCACAGCAAAATTGAGACTAAAGCATTACTCAGCCACAAGACTCAAAATTATTAAGTGACCCAGCTACCCTAATGCTCTTAACACAGAAATTTGTTTTGTAATTTAAATTAACCAGGACTAACTTCCTGATATTCCTAAGGGCTATAGCAGTCCTTGGCTGTGATGGAAAGACTACCGGAGTGCGAGTCAGTGCCAAACCTAAGTTTTCCTCTCAGCTTTATAACTATAATGCACAATTCTGCAGTGTTTTGTACAACGGAGGTAACAGCACCAACCACATAGGGTTGGGGCAGAGTTCAAATGTCATATTCTAAGAATCAGCCCGTATCAGGACCTCCCCACAGCAAACACTCAGTAAACTGAGCTGTTATTCAGAGGCTGGAAACATTCTCAATTTGCCCTCCCAAGCTACATGGCTTTGAATAAATCAGTTAACTCAGTTTATATTTTTCATTGGCTCAATGCAAAGATGATCTACCTCCCAAGTTTATTGTGAGGATTCAATGAGACATCAAATTCCTAGCATCATTCATCCATTCATCCACTCATTCGGCAGTTATTTATTTGGCTCTCGCCATATAGCAGACGCAGTGTCAGGCATTGCCAGACCAGGGCAGGGGGCGGGGGGCTCCCTACCCTCACAGAACTGACAATCTAGTGGGGAAAGTACAGTTAAACCAGTGACAATAAAGCGGCATCACTACCGTTACTGTGGAAGCATAGCGCTCTGTACCTAGTAAGCAGTCAGCAAACATTTGTTGATAATGAATATTAAATTGGTTGTCTGTTAAAAATCAAAAATTATTTATCCTCAGATTTTGGTTTAGAGATATGCAGTTTTCTCTAATATAACAACCAGACTTCAAGTCAACCGTAGTAACATATTTTGCCTTCCTTACATAAAGGTAACAACAATTCAAAGGTGCGAAAGGCCTCACGATGGGGACTCAGAGAATCTGTCCAGAGTGCAGTGCCTGGGTTTTTCGTAGTTAACTGATTTGCTTTCCATAGAGACCTTAACTGTAGATACTGGGACTCTTTCCTTCCATCTTACCTAGCTCTCCAACTGCGGTCATCAGTGTACATTGATAAGGCAGCCCTCAGAATATAAAATAGTGACGAAGAAAAAGTAAATCTTGCTTTCCCTTTAATTGGAATAATCCAAAGTTTCTCCAACCAGTTTAAGGCCAATATCCATCCAAGTCCCTAGCCCACCACATCCCCACTACCTGCTTCAGGTTTACTTGTTCTGTTCCTTCTAGTTGAACAGGCTACCCTCGATCCTCTCTTGTTAGCTGACTTCCTTTCCAACATTCAAAGCCCAACACAAAATCCCCCCTCCGCAAGAGCTTCCCAAATCCAGTCTGCTCAGAATTGGCTTCATGCTTTTTGATCATACAGCATGCTGTTTGGTTAGAGCTCATATCATAAACCACTCAGCATCTTAGACCTAGAGATACAGAAGAATGGAGAAAGGAATGAAAAAACTTCCAGAGGAAATGAAAAGAGAGTTTTGTAACTCTCACTATTCGAGAGAATTGTCTAATGCCGCACTATCTTAAACAGCAGCTACGACACACGTGCAGCTCTTTAGATTTTGATTTAATTTCCATTTGGCTCATCGTTCTTATTTTTTAATGAAATGTTTCATGGCGTGTACTTTTTTTGGATAGGAAACAGATTCTTGAGATGGTCGGTCAATTAACCCACAACAGAGATCGACAAAGACTCCCAACTTGCGCACCACTGACCATCAATGGATAGGCGGTGTTTGGCGAAGAGATTGAGAAAGATTCTGAAATCACATCCTGGCTCTGTGGGAATAATCACATTGTGATTGATGACCTGGGCCTGTGATAGATGGAGGGCTGGAGATTGGCAGCTTGTATGCCATAAATCTGCTGTTACTTCTAAACAATCCTGGGAGTAGCTGTCAAAAATGTTGCCCTACAAATATTCACCCAGTGACCTAGTTTCTCAAGCACATGTTTGATACATGGCATCTTGCATTTTCATCAGATAAAAACACATAAGAAGCTACAAAAACAATTCACCTAATAAGACCTCATCTGAGAAGCTTCCATAGCACCCTCTCCTTGTCTTATAACTTAACATTTTATTTCAGAAAAAAACAGTTTTATTTTTATTTTTTGCCATGCCACATATTTCTTAATTCAGAGTTATACATAGGGCTTCTCTAGTTACAACTTCTTCATTAAATATTTGTGTTCAGACTTTCCTGCCCACAGTACACCAAAAACATGAAATATCCAATTCCAACCTATTTCCATTTCCCAGTGGGAAAATACTCAGTTAATAAATATTTGGAAAGATACACTTAGGAATCACTAATTATTTTTATAAAATAAGATGAGCCTACTAACATGCTCATTTGTTATAACATGATGTCCTGTGGTTATAAAAAACAAACCGAAAATGTTACTTATCTTGAGAACTGTTGTTATAGAAGTTAACAGGCAGTATTAAACAATGCCACTATATAAGTGTCACCATAGAAATAGTTTGAGAGTGATTACATTCACGTGTTTTCAAATATGGATATACGTTATTCATTTCTGAACCACAATTCAAGAATGTCTTAAAGTCTACTCTTTGGTAAGTCTAAAATCCAAAACATGCAAATATGCATCATTACAGACTATACGGTTAATGAAACAGGCCACAGCAAATTTAATTGATAATGATGAAACTAAACCAACGCTAATTTATAATTAAAAAGCAAAGACCACAGCAATTGAAAATCACTAACAACTCAAACAACACTCAAGTTACACTGGTAACAAATTATCCCTCCCCAAATTGCATGAATTCTAATTATTTGCCTGCAGGCACTTTGCAATGTTTCCAAGAGCTGGCAGCCAGTTTTCTTAATAGAATACTGAATTAAGAAAGCTCAGTAAACCTTAGTTACATGTCATTCTAATAGAAGGATAATTCAGTTGGTATACTAATAAGTAGACTATTCATATACAAAATGAATGCACATGAGATCTTAAAAGCAGAAGAACAGCAAAACACAAAAACAAACACCAAAAAACCCCCAAACAATGTTGAGTTTCAAGATAAATTTATAACCTACTAGTGGACTGCAGATTGCATTTTGAAAACTTTAATAAAGTATTAAAATTCAGCATTTTATATAGGCAATAGTACTCTGCCTGATGCTAACCTCTGTTTCATTACATTTGTAGTTTATTCCTTCTGCCAAACTTTAATCCAAAGGAAAATTAATTTATTTTTAGCTAAGATTCAAAGGAGACCTCTTTTCAGGCCATTGACTTCATTATATAAATGCTCTTTGTTTATCAGACTCCCAGGGATACCAGTTAGTAGCTGTATACAAAATGCCCAGAGACTCAACGCTTTAGGCATGTTGGGGATAAGTCAGGAGAGGCCAAAACTGCAGGCATGATTTTAAAGCAAGCCAAGAGAGATGTGCATAGAATTTCCCCTTTTAGCCCCACTGCCCTTCACCTTTCTCTACCCTTCTTGCATAAAAGGATTTGAGAAATTCATTAGAAATCAAAAAATGTTGGAGCTGGAGATAATCTTGTCCGAGGTCAGACGCTAACAGCCTACAGGTGGGATATAGCCGTGAGTCAAGTTCTGTCTGGTCCACCTGACATTTAAAAGATAAGGAAATTATACATAAGATTCTAAGTTCCCAGCGTGCCTTGATCTTTCGGATGATCTGGTCACACTGAGCCCATTTTGGGCATAGCTAAGGATGCAATGGGCCCTCTAGATGCACACGTGCTCTTGAGCTGCTACGGTTGTCACCATTTTGTCATGTCTGGCCCCTAGGCGGATCCAATCATTTTTGTTAACTGGTCTAGGAAGGTATTTGCCTTGTCCATCTATGATGGACAAGAATATACTTTATGTTTGCAGATGCACCGATGGCCTCTTTGGGACATCTATACAAAATACGAAAATCATTGTTTCCATCCACCCTCTTACTGGAGGCCTGCAATCGACAACTTATGGGAGATCTCAATGCTCCAGTATCCTAACCCTACTCTGCGGCTCCCTTCTCATTACCATTCCATATAAAAAAGGCTTAATGTGGTGTTTTCCTGCCAGTATATGCATTCTTAAAGGATGTAAAGTTCTTGCCTAGTTGATAAAAAAATACTTATTGAATATTTACACAACATTTATTCAGTGAGAAGTATGATCTGCCAGCCTGCTGACCCTAATCTAAGATATATTACCAATTTCAAGAGCACTGAAGTGCTTTTTCTTCCTATTGTGTGGTAGCTCATCTAAACCTGGGGGCTGACATACTGTAGTCACTTCAGAGCTTATGACTCAATCCATCCATTCTTCATCTACATTCGGGGGAAACACACACACACACACACACACACACACACGCCTTTGGGTGTATACAGACTCAGCTTGCATTTATTCTTGGGTAAAACAGAAGCATGCCTAAAAGAGTAGGTCTAGTCAGGACACAGTAAAGGTAAATACAGGTGATGGCAACAGCAGAACAATGACCTTGGCTGAGGATGGGGCTCTTCCTCCCTTCTGGACTCTGGGTGAGATTTGGTTTGACTCCTTCCCTGCATGGAGGAAGGATCTGCTTAATGAATAGCCACATCACTCAGCATATCCATCCATCTTCTGAGAGAAAATTGCTGTGATTATATCATCTGTCTTTTCTTTCTCTGAACCTTTATTATATAAAGATGGGGGAAGGAGAAAGAAATAGTGCGCCAGCATGGTCCCCTAAGTGCTTTGAAGACATTATCTTTAGAAAAATCCAATTAGTTTACACAAATTGTTAACAAAATAATTCATTTTCTTTCTACCCCAAAGAAAGGAAAAATTGCTGTCTGTTGTTATTTTCTCCCTGCTACAAAGATGAAGTGAATTTTTCTCTTGCTATCAAACAATTTGAGAGCAGAAGGCCTTCCCTTATTTGCGAAGTGAAGTTTCTCTTCAGTCCCTGAAGACCACACTTACAATATTTTCTAAGTCTATAGGAAAAAAAACCCATGCTGTGACTGAAAACCTTAGGGATTTAATTTTGTACTACATCCCTAAGCATATTCTTTGGATTATTGTGATTAATGGAAGTGCTGTCAAATATTAAATAGAGTAAAAAGCTACACAAAGATATTGTAAAAAATACACACACGCACACACACACACGCATATGCTATACTGACAATTTAATATTTACATCACTCTCCATTTGAGGTATCTCTGAATTGCAAACATGCACACATATACATATACATCCATATATACATACACACTCACACACAAGTAGTAACAAATGAGGGAGAGGTTCAGATTTTACCAGAACATTCATTCCTTCTTCACTTAATAACATAACAACTATTTTCTGAGCACCTATTATATGTGAAATTCCTTACTAAAAGTGAGAGATAAGAAGATGAATAGCACAGGTTTCTAGAATTATTTCGGGTCACGCTTCTCAATGCATGTGATAAGAATAGATACTTGAGACATTGCCCGAGTAAAATAAAAGTGTTTGGAAATTTTTAGTTCAACACAATCAAGTTTCCTATCTGCAAATCTTTCCAGAACTTGTATACACATCACATGCACTGCAAATCTCCGAGAGGAGAACATACCAGACAGTCAGTACTGCCCCAACACTTAACAGCTTTTTTCCAAGGAGCATCGTGAGGGTACAGCATTTTGTGAACTGGAAAATGCTGGCCTAGACGTTTTATTGGATTAAGGCTCTAAAAAGGAAAAGGGCCTCATGACAATTTTGTTTTTCTTTCTCCTTAAACTAGGATCAGTGTGATACATTTCTTTTTTTTAATTAAAAAAAATGTTTATTTATTTTTGAGAGAGAGAGACAGAGCAGGGGAGGGGCAGAGAGGGAGATACAGAATCTGAAGCAGGCTCCTGGCTCTGAGCCGTCAGCACAGAGCCCCACGCAGGGCTCGAACCCATGACCCATGAGATCGTGACCTGAGCTGAGGTAGGATGCTCAACCAACTGAGCCACCTAGGCGCCCCAATACATTTCTAATTTTACCATAAAACTCTCTACAGCTAATATTTTAAGTTTCTTTTAAAAAAGTAATGTATACCCACATTAAAAACAAACCCATAAAACACGTAAGTATAGGAAATAAAAAGTCTAAGTCATTCTGGCCTAACACCAGGTTTAACTAACACTATATAGGGAATGTTTATATACTTTCTGACATTATTTTATGTCTGCGCTAATATTTTTTCCAAAATTGTTTTGAAACTGTATATTTCGTTCCTTGTTTTTTTCACTCAGCAGTACATCATGGGCATTTTTCCTTAACAGTGCATATAAATCCATCTCACCCTTTGCAGTGGCTACATTGAATCCCACTGTTCAGGTGTACAATGACTTACTTTACCAAACTCCTTTTTTTAAAATTTTTTTTTATGTTTATTTATTTTTGAGACAGAGCATGAACGGGGGAGGGTCAGAGAGAGAGGGAGACACAGAATCGGAAGCAGGCTCCAGGCTCTGAGCCATCAGCCCAGAGCCCGACGCGGGGCTCGAACTCACGGAGTATGAGATCATGACCTGAGCTGAAGTCGGATGCTTAACCGACTGAGCCACCCAGGCGCCCTACCAAACTCCTTTTGACGGAGATAAAACTCTCCTCCAACTATTTGCCGTTAAATTAACAAAATCCTAACATTCACTTTTCTAAACCTGTCCAATCGTTTTCTTAGGATAAGCATACCAAAATGGAATTACGTAGGATCTGCACATTTTACACTTTGGGACACACTGCCGAATTGTTTTCAAAAAAATGGTATACCAAGGTATACAATCAAACTTTGAGATTTTCACACAGCTTAAAACTGGAACAGTTTTTCAAAAAGTTCAAGTTGTCATCTCAAATGAACTTTAAGAAATTGACAACTGAACTCTAATGTTCCTTTGGGCCACTCCTAAATACTTGTTTTCAGTGTGGTATAATATTTATTTTCCTTAACTATGAATTGAGGCCATAGGCTCAAGCTCACATAAATAACAATATTCATATAGCACTGTAATAATTCTCCTATAAACTCATGAGATTGACAGGAAATACTTATTTGCATCTCTACTTGGTTTGGATAATTTGAAGTCTTATCAAATGTCCATAGCTGACTCTGAGACAAGGTCAATATCATCAATCAGATGATCAATGGATTATCACTAGCACGAGCTTACACCAAATAACAACCTGTCTGCTCTAATCCTCAGGTCAATTCGCTACACTTAGCAATCCAGTAGTGGTACAAATTCTTAAAAAGCCAACACGCAACCAATGTTGTTCTGACAATTTCTTTTATATTATAATTGTAAAACAATGCTTTATTGTAATGTGCCAGGGTATTCTAATGCATATTCCTTAAGCAACTTTCAGTACAGTAATATTGAATAGTAAGGTAAAAACAAGTATAAGACATACGAGAAAGCTTTTTAATATTTTAACCAAAAACACCACACTTTTAAATGGATGGTGATATTCCCTTTGTAATCATTAAGTCATAAACGAATACCTCTAAATACACAGTTTTGCTTAATACAGTTTTAAATAAGGCCAAGTATGAGTTACATAGACAATTCTATTAAGTGTAATCTTTCCATACATCATTTCCATATACACCTGTCAATACAATAGCAGCGACTCAAGAATAAATGATTCATTAGGCACTTAAAACTTCTTGTCTCATGTAATTTATCTTTATAATTTTAAATTACTAAAGAATCCCAAGGATCTTTTCTTACTAAAGTATTTTGAAATGATCCATATTTCATTAAGTTTCAAGAACAACCCCCCACACACATACCCACACACTCAAAATTAAGTAACCATTAAACTTACTGTCATAATTCATATATCCATAAGGGAGAAAAACTAATTCTAAATTTAGATAGTTACGTCCAGCGAACCATTCATCCTTTCTCACCTGTTACACAATAACTAACGATCACAAAGAGTTGAAGCTGTCTTTTTTAATTACCTGAAACAAGAGAACACCACTTTTGGGTTTTCGTTGTTTAGTCTTCCTTTATAAAATTATGTGTGTGTGTGCATGTGCGTGTGTCTGCGTGTGTGTGTGTGTGTGTGTGTGTGTATAAGGGCACAGGTATTCTTCAAGTTATCATGGCAATTTCCGACATCGTTACCAAAATAAAAACTTGGTTTGACCAAATATTAAAATATTGACATTACAAATCTGTTAACATACAGCTCATTTCACGAATTTGTGTACTTTTAAAATTCACTTCCATGTGATTGACTATTTTAATCCTCCTTAACTAGTGAGTAAGTGAAAATAAATGGTGTGTTCCTAATACCAGAAATACGGAAAAGAGAAAGTACTTTGGGTCTACAGGGAAATCCATTAAAACCAGCCCGTTTTCCAGTTAACCTACTCTGATTCTGTTTGTGTACTAACCCACTGTACTGAGAAGACAGATCTCAAATTCATGGGCTCGCAAAAAACATTGTCCCGATTTCATGTTTTGACAGCAGAAATTGGCCCAAATCTCCAACCATTTCCCCTACAGGACCCTGGCCGGCTGGTGCCATCCAGGTGCGGCACAGTCTGACAAGGGGAACGTCGCGTCAAATTCCACTCATCTGTCAGTGTAGTGGATTATTTCTTGAGAGACTGAAATTGGCTACTTAGGATGGGAAGACCATCAATCTTCCTGTGTAAGGGATGGCGAAGGGGCTGCCGGTAAGAGGCTGGCAAGAGGGGGACCAGCCGCTCCTAAGCAGGTGAGGAGGCAGCTGTAAAGCCTTCCCTCTCCCCCACTCAGGGCTCTGAGGGAAAGATTTGTCATTTTTCACATTTCCCGGATACTTGGTATGCACGCTGTGTCCGCCTGCTCCTGCTTTATGAAAGAGGCGATTTTTCAAGCTTAGGCAAATGTGGCAAAGCTCAGGGTCTGCCTGGTGTCTCATTTTTTCTCATCATGTCACTTGTTTTAACTGATTTGAGAAAATGAGATTATGTTTTTCCTTTTTGCTCATTTATCCAGCTATTTATTTATTTATTTGCTCATTTAGGGGTGGATTGTCACAGATAACCGGTCCTGATTTCTCTCTTGTTTTCATACACATTTCATTAGTGTCCCTGAAGATTTAAGGCTCACAAAGGGAAACATCACAACTCTCATCACAAAAAGCATATATTTACTCTTAAAATCAAAACAGATTGTATTAAAGGAGATTGTATTTCTGACTGAAAGAATCTAGAATATTGCTATGTCCAAGATCTATCGCTTTAATCTTCGCAGCTATTGTTGAAAACCCAAGAAAGTTGAATAAACCTATTACGTAGAACAATTGGACTTTCACTCTGATATCATTTTAATCTTTCTGCATCGAGAAAGGAGTAGATATAGTTTCTTAATTTCACCAATGAATCCGAAATGGATCTCAAATGTGTAAGCACTTCAGTTGAAATTGGTTTGGGCACTAAAATTTCTTAGGGTATTTGACACACGGATCAACCACGCATTGATGATGATAAGCAATTTCTATCAGTCGACAGTGGAGAAAACAAACACTGAGTTTCATTTTAGTCAGAACTTAATGTTTCTCAGTTTAAGATTATAATATTTTGATAACAAGCCCCCTAAGGATTTACTTACAAGTAGCATGGCCATAACCCCTGACCAAAAAAACCTCATGTATTAACTGATTAACAGAGATAGTCTAAGTGAAAGCACGCGTTGCAAAGCATACTATATTTCACAACTATACAAACTGAGTGTAACAGACACATGGCAATTGGTGATATAGTCTAGCCAGGTATCAAAGAGCTAAAAAAACAAACAAAAAACATTCACAAGAGTAAAACGAGATTTTTGTCCCAGGTGGAGTATTAGCTGTGTGCACAGCAAAACTTGACTCATTCAGCGTTTCTGACAAGTACCTTTGCAGTCCATTAAGGGGACAAGTCAGTAATCGCTGATATTTATGAAGAGCTTCACAGGTTTGCAAAGCACTTCCGCAAAGACGATTTTATTTACGCCCCCCGTAATACCCCTAAATGGGAAACTGGGCTCAGAGAAGAAAAGTGACTTTCCCAAGGTCATGCCATCTGATGTTAAGTCACAGACAGGAGGACCTGGCCCGAGCTCCACACCAACCAAGGACACCACTGATGGCCTCTGCCGGGGGCCACCTTTCAGAATGGGTTTGCAATTTAAAAGAGTCCAGGAATTAACATAGCTTGGAAGTTTTCACAAATTATGGAAAACCGTTCAGACCTCCTCAAAGAGGCTACCTGGCATGGCCATTCTGTGCTCTGGGAGGCATTACCCCCTCCCTGGGAAACAGGGCAGGGAGGTGACATCAGACCGTCCTGACTTCCACTGGCAGTTATTGGCTGTGCCTTCTCGCACTAGTCACCAGATCCCTCAGAACTTCGGTCTCCTGGGCAACAGGATGGGGGGTGGGGGGAGGCAGCGCTACGTTTGGGGCGGTGGGGTGCAGAACCTACTTGCATGGGGACTAAGACAACGTGACACTGTGCCTGAGACACTCACAACAGTTACGTCTGTTAGGAAGTCTTATTGTTCAGTATTACAATGCATGAAGATTTCCCGCGTTATTTGTAAGGCTGTAACAAGTCAAAGGCATTTTCGCCACAACAGACTGGCGATTAACTGACTAACCTGAAGATTCCAAAACCTACGTTTGTTCTTCCTCCACCTCGGCGCGGAAGCCTGGGGGTGTGGCGGTCCCCGCTCCGGGTTCAGGACCCACGAGGCAGAAATGCGAGCGCGCGGCAGGGGCGGCAGAGCGGTTTCTGTGCCCGCCTGCAGGGGCACCAGCGCCCGCTCGCCTTCCCTCCCACACCCGGGGCGTGAGGAGTGAGGGTGGCTGGGGCCCAGACGCAGCCCGGGGTTCAGGCCGCCCCCAGCCCCTCCCCCCCGCCCCCGCCCCCTCCTCCCACGGTGGCCAGGCTCCTGCGGCTCGCGCGCTCCCCTGCAGCCCGGTGCGGGCGCGCGGGAGGACCCAGGGCTGCACCCTCGCGCGCTCCTTCCTGCCAGCAGCCCGGAATCAGCCGGGGGAGGCAGCAAGCGGCGCCCCGGGAGATGTTGCTGGACGACTGTGCCCAGGAGCCCAGGATTGGTGCCCAGGCCTCTTGCGGAGCCAGGGAAAGGCTAAGGCGTGGACGCTGGACCGCGCAGCTGGAACGAGCCGAACGTTTGGGAGGAGGCCAGGAAGAATTTGGAGAGGGGCTGGAGGGCTGGGAGCGTTTCAGAACTGAGGATCTGGAGCTTGCCGCGCAACTAGTCCCCCCGAGCCCGGACTTGGGGATGAGGGGGGGGGGGAGGAGGGGGGGGGGAACAGGCGCAGGTGGAGGGGGGAGTAAACCAACGCAAAGGCTGAAATTAAACAGAATGTGGAAAGAAATCTTCAGATAACCAGGGAGGGTAAGGACAATCGAGCTGGGGGACAGTAACGAGAAAGGCAAAGAAGAAGAAAAAAAAAAAAAAAAATCCAGACTGAAGAGTGAGGCCATGGAAGGATGAGAAATGTACTTTAAACAGAAAGGCAAAGAAAGAAAAATGCGTCCGGAAATCAAAATTCAACATAGGGGGGAAAATCAGGCTACAGGCAACGTGTTCCTGAAAGTGTCAAGAAAGAGAGAGAAAGAGAAAGAAAAAAAAAAAAAAAGCCGCCGAACAAACTGGAAGAACAGAAAGTGAAGGGAGAAAGGAAAGGAGACAAATTAAACCAGACAAGAAATAGTAAGTTATTTTTAAATTTCTTTCTCATTGACAAACTACTTCCAAAGTTAATTTTGGCACATACATCCCCCCCAAATTCTGAGCTGCATAGACACCGACATTAGAGTATCTACTCTTAGATAGGCTATCCCAGGAATATATACACATTATTTTATTGGTAGCAAAGATCATGTTTTGCCTCTAAAAAATCCTCAAGTCTTGCAAGTTATCCCACCTTGTGCAGAATATTTTGCTCTTGGCCAAAGTACCCCAAAAAACAATGACTTCTACTTTTTAAGGCGTGAGGAAGAGGGCAGGGAGATCTCAGCGAAGACCTTTTTTTGTTTTGCTTTGTTTTTTTCCTGAGAAATTAATAGAAATACCTCTGAGGCATTTTAGGATCCCCCCCAAGCATCCAGCCAACAATATGTCTTGGAATTCAGAGGCAAGCTGCCCACATCATAGCACTTTCTGTCACTTACATTCCACCATCTGTTAAGGTGACAGCAGCGAGACTGGAGGCTGCATTGGAGCCAGCTTCCGACTTACCTGGTCTGTGCAGGTGGTGCTGCTGGAAGGTGTGCTGAAGGGTTCCATGGCACAGGAGCACTGCACAAGCACTTATCCACAAATACAGGACCCAGGACATTGCAGAGACCATTGCCATTCTCTAAAGACAACATGAGACAGCAAGGATCACCTCCAGCTTCAAGCCCCCAGCTCAGTCAGTCCCAATGATGAAAGAAGGAGGGGGGGTGGTCTCAGACGTCATGTCCCCTTTGCTACTTTGCTGGCTGGAATTAATAACCCAGCAGAGGTCATGCCATGAAGTGGGACTGACGGAAAGCTCTCTCCAAGAGATCGTGAATTCTTTTTGAAATTCTGCAAAACCCACCTCCAAGGCTTGCCAAAACACAGAAATGAATTCAAGTTTTTGCCTTTGGGTTAGGCAGTTTGCAACATAGTATCCTGACTATACATCCTGTTTTGCGCAATGATCTTTAAACTATAGTTATTCCAGGCAGTGAAAAGCTGCAGACTCCTGTTCCTTCTAACTTCATTGTAAGTCTGACATAAGCCTGAAAGGAAAGAGTGGATTCCTTTTTTTTTTTTTTAATTCTACAGTCATGAATTTTTAATCATTCTGCTGTCTTCTAAACTAAGTAATCATTTCTCAGAGGCATGTTGTAATCTCCTGATAGAACCGGTCTTTCTGGCTGGACTTAGAATCAGAAGGAATTGTCTTCAGCCAAAATGAGTTTCAGATGCCACATCTATGCTTCTATCCTAGAGCGAGCCATAATTTACAATATTGCTTTGCCTTCTAAGATCCCATTGTGGCATGTGTTGTATAGTGTTGATGAATATGCATATACAGGTGGTGTATGTATTTATGGATGAACATGTACCTTTTCTCAGGCGCTGAAACTTTGACAGTCTTATCTGCACCTATAAGGATCTTAGGAGCTACAGAGATTCAACTGTGCTACATATTGTCCAATTTCTCAAACAACACCTTATGCTGCATTTCATATTGCCAAATTAATCAAACTTGAAGCATCGTCCTTACTCAGCCAGTGATATGGAAGCATTTTCTCTACAAGAATCCAGTTAAGTGTATGCTTTTCTGTTAGAGCTCCAGAACCCAGATTGTTCCTTTTTAACATTTTCTACTGTCAAATTACACACTACAAGTATTTCAACTATACATTTAAAATCTGCTAGTGACCTCCCAGTGTGGTTTCTTTATTCACGGAAATTGGCACTCTTTCAAAAACTGTGATGTTCAGAAAGCAGAAAGATACACACACACACACACACACACACACACACACATACACACACACACATATATGTATATACAGACATAATAGAAGATAATTTATGGGCTTTAGGAGAGAGATGCAGTCTTTTAAGAAGGGTTTAGGACTATAATAGACAAATGGTGACAACCATAATTAAGTGCAAAGTAGGAAAACATTATTTGCAACAGCATGGTGCCTTTCATGCCTCACTCTGTGATTCAGATGGACCATTCACTTTATAATTACTTTCACTGCCCACTGTTTACTTTTGTAGACAACAGATTTAGCTTCATTGTCTTCAGAACTATCAATATAACATAGATGCAGTCTCTTCAGCAGAGATAAATAGCAACACCCCTTTTGTGAACCTTGAAATGAATGCGTTTGGGGGCCTTTTTCAAATACCCTGCAAATTGTAGAAAGACAAAATAGAGGTGACTGTGGCATGCATTGACTACTTGTGAATTTCAGTTAAAATGCACTAGGAATTCATCTCAACTTTCAAAAAGCCTACCACAATCAAAACTTAACAGTTTTTCAATGACTGTGCTTTCTCTTGCTCATTTATTCACCCACATATATTTTAGCACTTAAAAAGATTACTGTGACTTCACATTTGCAGTATTTTCCTTCTTTTTCCTTTTTTAATTTAACTTTCTTTCATTCTTAGCATCACTTCCAAGGCTCGTGCATTATCACTCTCATGGCTTACTCTCACCAAGAGCTTGTCTCCATGTTAATAAGTGTCTTCCACCAAAATAATGCATCCAGCCTTACATAGTTCTCTAGATATGACTGAACAGGTTACAAATCTGTTTTCTGAATCTTAAATCCTTAAAGAGGCTTCTTACCTGAAAAATCCAGCCAAGAGCAGAGTACTCTATTAGTGTTCATTGGAAAGCTCTAACACTTTCTAAAATCCATCTGTGCACAATTGGAGATTTTTTTTTTTAAAAAAGAGCGTCCCAATAATCTTCTTTATCAGGATTAAAAAATATGTTTTTTCTTCCGATGCTATTTCCACAGTAAAGAAGACATCGGGTGCATTCAGACTGTATTGTCAGAAAAGGAGCCAAGGTTTGAGGGGTGGAAACCTTGTCATTTTCACCTTTAAATCATCTCCTGGCGTCACCTCTGCCTGATGAGACCTCTGAAGGGATGGTGGAATAATGTGCAGTTTCCTGATGAGAGTCAGTTTACAGTTAATGACGGACCATCCCCGGTCCTGTGCATTCAGGGCAGAGTAAGGCAGCAAAATGCAGGAGCAGGGCTGCTATACGGTGCTGTAAGTAGCAGTAGTCTGGTAGTCTGTTTCGATACATCCCTCCTCTGTAAAGTATCACATGTCTTAAAGTGACATTACCCTCTATTACAGCTACAGTGAATTGTAATGCCTGCCCACTAACTCTTCAACAACTCAAGCAGCACTTTAACACTGTATTGCCTGGTATGTTATGTAGAGCTATTACTGATGCCTTTCATTTGCCAAAAGAGTGAAGAGGGAAGGAGAAACAAAAGAAAAAGCATTCTGCTAATATTGATAGTGTTAATGGGGGTTAGACTTGTAACAATAAATGCGAAAGTGAACTGCGAGCCATTTCTTACCTCTTCACGTTCTTTGAACCAGTACGTTAACCAAAAATATTGTTAGGCTTATACAAATTTAAGTCTGTCGATTGTTTTGGCAGCTAAATCTGGGAATATGGTATACTTGGAATACAATATATGCATAAGCCCGATAGAAACCTTCTGACGTTTTTGAACATGTTTAATAAATAGAAACATGTCATTTTCAGCATCAAAGGCTGGGTTATGACAAATAAATATGCTCAAGGCATTTTTTAAAAAATTTCCCTCTCCCTCTAATAACATGCTGGTGTGGGGAGAGAAAACACTCAGAAATTGGATATTTTGTTTCTAGTACTATGCTTTGGACACTCTCTTCTTTGGAAACATAGTGTGATTGTACCTGAACATCAACGAGCACGCAAGTTGACCTAGTTTTCACTTACAGACTGCATGAGCACTGATTCTCAGAAATACTCATTCAGTTATTTCATGAATTGCTTATAAAGCACCTACTATGTGTTAGACATTTGGACAAGGCAGAGAACAAAACCAATGTGGTCGCCACTGTTACAGGTCATACTAATGAGGGAGCATGGGACAAGCTGAGGGCAAAAACAGGCTGGCACCCCCGCCTCCAAGGTGGAACATGTGTGATATTCCTCAGACACTCCTGGCTACCCAAGAACAGAGGAAGGGGGTTTAAGTGCTTGCCATGGTAATGTGGGAAACTACGGCAAATGAAAAACTGAATTCCTTTACTGCCTACAGCCCATTGACAAGTCCTTGACACCAGGAAAGTAACCTCCCTCTACGAGCTCAGCTGCCTTGATGAGGACACTTTGCTTGGGGCAAAAGGGAATCTTAGCTTAACATTATCCCAACCTCCGGGATCCTGTAAGTCTACTTCCTTTGTCTCAACTACCCCGAGATATGTGATGTCAATCATACTCCAAGCTTATGGCCCCCCGAAATACATCTGAAGGGTCTCATGATTGAGGTTGTATTCAACAGTAATAAATGGCGTTTCCCTAGCAACAGCTAGCCCAAGGTCCTTGAAACCTTGCTTCCAAAATACCTTAGAGACTTAACTCTATCCCTAACTCCCAACCTGAGGGTATATAATCATTTACCCGCCACAACCCCAGAGCAGCTCTTTCTGCCCACGGGTCCTGTCCCTGTTCTTTAATAAAATCACCTTTTTGTACCAAAGACGTCTTCAAGAATTCTGTCATCGCCGGCGGCCCAGACCACCCACCATCACCCCAAAATTTCATCAGTACAATTTAGTCTTTCATCTTTTTTTGAAAATCAAAGTGGTTCCCATAATTTTCCTTGTTCACAAACCTTTGGAAATACCGCAGAATACTCTTGCCTTGTGCAGGTGTCATAAAGAAGGGCCAATGCTGCCACCATGCTATTTTGGAAACCATCCCCTTTTTTCATCTTACAGAGTGAAAGAGTGAGAGGCCCTGCAGACACGGAGCTCTTCCCCACTGGTCTTTCCCATTGCACATTACATATGTAACAACACCAAAGTTCTAGTTAGTAGTGTGTGTTTCATTTCAGTGGTTCATGATTGTTGTGTTGGTGACACCTACAGAAATTTTACACCAATAGTGCAATCTCAAGAAAAAATAATAATGGCAGTGCAGCAGCTAATGTGCATTGAACTTTTGCTATGAGTAGCATTACTCTATATGATGTTGTTTATAAGGTATAACTTAATCCTTTTTACTAACTCCATAGGATAAGTGTTATCATTCTTATCTCCATTTCAAAGATAAGTAACCTGAGGGAGAACAGGGAGACTTAAAAACTTGCTCAGGGTAATATAGCTAGTAAGCCTTAGGGCAGGTATCAAACTCCAGGGATCTGGCTCAAGAACCCATCTCATAAAATATTTCATGGTTAAAACAACACCCCAAAATTAACCATTACATTTTCTTATTTCCTTACCTTTAAGATGGTCTCAAAAAAAGTATTATTCATTCATTCAAGAATTACATATTGAGCACATTCCAGGCTTTTGAAATATAGATGTGTGTAAGGTAGTCTTTATGATTTTTGTTTGGTTTTGTTTTTGCTATGCTAATGCATTCAAATTAAAAGGAGGTTCACATTTACTAATAAAGGCTACCATTTTGAAAAAGTTACCATTATGTTCTTCCTTTCTAGGGATTAAATAAAAGCTAAACATAGTTATCTACAAATTAGTTCAGTTTAATAAGCTTGAAAGACATAGTAATGGATTATGTTCAAGGCACTCAGATAAGCATTGTTAATTTTTCAAAAAAAAGACTGGAAGAAAGACTTGCTCTTTCAAGCTTAAGTGACTTTCAATACATGTATATGATGGAACAAGAATATCAACGTAGTTCCAGTTTTTTCTCCCAAATACCTTGCGGTCCATTGTATTGCAGTCAATGACCATTTGTCCTAATACTATAGGCATCAACAAATATTGGCATTTAAGGCAATTTAGTATATTATCCCACCTTTTTTGTGATAGCAAAACTATTCTCACACCTTTCAAAGAAGTTGGGTCTTTCTACAGTCTGGCCATAGAAGGACTGTCTGAGTATCCGAACTCCTTTATGGTTGAGTGGGCCATAAAGTTCTGGCCAATGAAGTATCTGCAGAATTGATGGTGTCTTTTTGAGGCTGAAGCATTTATTTGTTGAAGCAGCATCTGCCTTTGCTTCATGAACAGGGACTAGCCACACTCTCAGCCTGGATTCTTGAGTGATCACAGAGCACAGGCCCTCCCCTTTTCCCACCAACCCAAAATGGATATACACAGTGAATAAGAAATGTCTTGTTCTTTAAGCAAGTGAGATTTGAGGGCTATTTGTTACTGCAGCATAACCTAGTCTACTCTGACTGATGAGGACTTTAACTTACATTATTCATGTATTAATTGAATTTTTATGGTCCATACACTGCCCTAAGCTCTGTGGAGACAGCAGTACACACATCAAACCAAGTTCCTGCCTTTTCAGAGCTCCTTGCAATAGAAATCTATTGGAGACTTTAAGTTTTTTTATTATTATTTTTAATCAGAGCGCGATAAGCCCAAAGCACTGATTGTTGCTACTGGAATCCCTTAGGATTCTTGGAAACCAGGAGTTATAGACTGATTGCTCATGTGGCCCATGGCTGTGTCCTACTCAGCCATTTTCTTATGCAGGCACAGTATTTACAAATGGCCAAGGACTACAGCAGCATTTTTTTTAGCCCATCCAGTTTTATTAATTCAAGATACCTATGTAGCTGGGTGTTCAAACCAGGATTCAGGCCAAACTCCTAAAGATCTACATTTCAAACATAGTATCTATGTATACACACATTTGTTTATGTAAAGAAGAGAAAAGTCTATTCATTAGCCTATTTATCTGCCCCATGGAGAAATGCACTTTAATTCAGAGGAAAAGACCGATGAAAATAACTGGGGGTAAAAGCTAAAACACTCAGAATGGTTAAATAGCCAAGAATATTCAGCGAATTGCCCTGTATAATAAGAAGCAGTGGGCAGAGGGATGAGTGATAGAGGATATGACAAGGAGAAAACCAGGAGGGAGAAAAAAAAAATGGTAGGAGGTAGAGAGGCAGAGACAGAAATATATTAGAGGCTCAGGAAGAGGCCTTAGAACAGAAATGTCCAAAGGGGATTTCTTGGTGGAAAACTATATCCTATGGAGTGTGACTCTTCCCTGTTTCACCAAATGAGTATAAAAGTCTTAAAAAAAAAAACTCACCTATACTTTGTGTTAGTTATTAAGTTTCCTGGGAAACCCATTGAAGGGGCTAATTCCTGTATCCTGACATAAAGTACCATGAAAGAATCCCTCACTCCCCTGATTACCACACTGCTTACTTCTTAGCATTAGAAATAAAAGCCATCATACTTCAGTTTAAGAACAGTCCACTTAATAATTTGGCTAATTTTAATTCACAAATGCGCAGGAAAAAAATTTGAGACAGGCAAGATTTTATGTCTATGCATATTTCTAAATTGAAAAACAACTAAAGGAATTTAAATAAATTACATCTGGACTAAGAAACATGCCAAGTTTCAATCCAATGCAAATTAAAGTGGCTTAGATGTATACCATTTAAATCGCATTTCTTGAGATAACACATTTTGGTTGTGATTTCCCAACCCTGAGGTTTTTTCTTATTTCATTTCAATTGGTTAATGAAAATGGAGGCATGGATAAGAGGATAATTGTCATGGTACTTTCTATCTCAACTATATGCCTTCTGTAGCACTGAAGTCCAATTTCTTTTTTTCTATAGTCACTGGGGCTACCTATCAATTGGCTGAAAATGTCTATTTTAAAATCATGATCATGAGAAGGCTATATACCTTTTCCCTTGGCTAAGTAATAATGTTATTTTTCTTCCATTTGTGTATATAAATCATTTGTGTTATTTTACTTTTTTTTTCTAGAACTCACCTGAAATTTTCCAGTCTACCAAACAGTCCTATGTGCCCTATACCAGATACACAGCAGTTATCCCTAGTTGTCAGTCTTACCTTTGGGACCTAAACAGCATGTATATACTTGCCTTATTTCTCTTATCACCTGCCATGATTCAAAATATATTTAAGCTAAGAAGAAGGAAAGGATGATGAAGAGAAAGTAAATGAAGTACAATAAGAGAATAGGAGTTATAATGATAATATATAATATTGATGATGATTGATGATATATAATAACAATATTATTATAATTAAGAATATAATCAAATATAATAATGATGAGGGGCATCTGGGTGGCTCAGTGGGTTAAGCGTCCAACTTCGGCTCAGGTCATGATCTCACAGTTTGTGCATTCAAGCCCTGTGTCAGGCTGTGTGCTGACAGATCAGAGCCTGGAGCCTGCTTCAGATTCTGTGTGTCCCTCTCTCTCTCTGCCCCCCCCCCTCGTGCTCTGTCTCCCTCTGTCTCTCAAAAATAAACATTAAAAAATTTGTATAATAATGATGACAGTGCTATTCTATTAATATCTATTTGGGGGTGCTGGGGGCAGGGGGGGGGGACTCTTTCTATATACCAAACCCTGGCTGAGCCTTTACATTCAGTGTCTCATTTAATACTTACAAAATTGCGAACAGATCTATATCTTATTGATCTCTATTTTATGGGTAGAAAATCAAATTTCAGAGAAGTTAAGTATTTGAACTAATATCACACCTCTAATAAGATTGAAGAACTAAGATTCAGACTTATCTTTAGTTCCCAGAACCTAAGCTCCAATCAACCAAATACAGATAAGCAGTACTAGTAAGAAACAATACATTTTGCATAATAAAGATAAAAGACCAAGTAAACAAAGATGAGCCTGATGTAAAGTTTGAACATGAAATGTAAACTGTCAAGTGATACACAAAAAGCATTATTTTGACTCTAAGTTTCCAACTAGTGAAGAAGAGAAAATTATTTCTTAAAAATCCATAGCATCCACAAGGTAAAAAACAAGACAAAAGCAAACAAGGAAACAAATAAAAAGCCAAACTCTGCTCAAGAGAGAATAAGCATCATTAATAGTAACAAAGAATGAACAGAACCTAAGTCATTTCCTATAAAACTAGTGATACTTAGGTCTATATTTGAATCTGGATACATAAGGCAGAATTTTCAGGAACTGTAAGAAAAGGGAAATGGGAGACAAAGTTTTTCTTAGGCTGGAAGGAAAGATAACCTTCATGTAGGAATCTCATTTTTCACCTCTAGCAGCCTATCTCTACAATTACTTTATCAATTATAATTCCTCATTGCTTATCTTGTCTGTCTTCCAGGCAGAAGAAAAAGAAAGAACAAGGTCATTTCTTTGGTTCTTCTACTTCTCATTTCTTTACTTTTCTTTTAGAACAGAGAGAAAGTTGAAACAACAGCTTCACTTTCTTCTCTACGATCAAAGTAATAAATAAACTAGTGAGTTAGAGACCAAGTGGCCTCTTTATTACAAGAATATGAACATATAAGCACATAAAGGTCATGAAAATGACTGCTTTGATGATAATTATAAAAACAGTAATGATTTCTTTGGTTCATAAAACTCACACATCCATAGTTGTATTCATCATCACTGTTGCCTAATCCCAATGAATGGTTCAAGCCAAAAATGAAGACTGTCTTTCCCATCTCCCTCTCTATGAACTTCCACATTGTGTCATTTCCTATTACTTTGACTTTCTGTCTATGCCTTAAATCTATCCATTCTCTCCCTCTCCATTTCAACCCTTGTTTAGGCAACCATCATCTTTCATCAACTATGATAATACTTTCCTAATATATGTGCTCCTCCCACCTATCAGTCCCCACTCTGCAGTAAGAGGCAATGTGTTTGAGATGCATGTTGATCATTCCACTCTTGTATTTAAAAACCTTTTGGTAGTTTTCCATTGAGCCTAAAATAAAGCCCATATTCATGACCATGGTTGAGAAGGCTCTGTATCCCTACCCTGGTCTACATCTCCGGCCTCATCTTAAAACACTCTCACTCTTGACTCGTGCTACAGTTTTCTCTTGGGTCCCTGAATGGGACAGGGAAACTTCCTCCTGGTAGCCTTTTGCTCCAAAAGAGATCAAGTCCCTCTGCTACATGCTCCTGCAGCCCTCAGGGTATCATCTCTGTAGCCTTAACCACCATTGTAAATAACTGTTTTTGGCATTACTTGCTTGTTACCTGCTTTATCTCTTTCCTAGAGTCACCATGAGAGCAAGGAAAACCAGTATCTTTTTTACCACTGTATCTTCAGAATTGAACATGTATGTAGTACCTGGCCTACAGTATACACTCAACTGTTTGCATAAACAAATGAATAATAATAAATCAATCAAAAGTAAAATATGAGTTCACTATCATGACAGCATACACAACAAACTGTTTTTCTCTAAATAAGTAGATGGTGTGCCTTCCCCAATACCTTTTGCTAGTTCTCTTGGTAGCCAATAGCATGCTTTTACAAAGTGACACATATTCAGGATGACTGCCTTGATTTGTGTTAGTCAACGGCTATGCCACTTAGTCAAGGAAATTGGCCCATACGTTGTTTAAACCCATACTTACCTGCCACTAAATCTGTGTTGGATTTTTTTTTCTTTTCCTTTTTTTTGCCAGAAGAAAAGAAATGAAACTGCCCTGAATTTTCAGTCCTCGTTCTCAGTATTTGATATCTGAGTATGATCTCATGATAGAGCGCACAGCTGACCCTTGAAGAATAAAGAAAAGTCTACAAATGTTAAAAATCAAAAGAAAGCACTTAGAATTTCATTATATTGAAACTAGAAGAGATCCCTCCACCCTCCAAAACCTCCTAGTCCAACCTCTCTGCTCTAGAGGAAATAAAAAGATGTAACAAAGGGAAGAAGCTTACTTACCAGAGGGAATATAGTGAGTTTAGTGGCCTGGGTGATGTTAGAACACAAGTTTTCTAATCATTTACTGTCTCTCTTTCTCTCTTAGTAGGCACTATACAGTAGCACTTTCTGTAATGCTGGAATTGTTCTATGTCTGTGCCGGCCAAGATGGTAGCCACTATCCACATGTGGCTATTAAGGACTTGAAATGTGGCCAGTACAACTGAGGCAATCATTTTTAATTTAATTTAATTTTAATTAATTTCAATTTAAGTAGACACATATGGTTAGTGGGTACTGTATGGGATAACACAGTTCTGGAATATGCCAGCTAGGTCAAGGAAAATAAAACCAGTAACATCAAATAATTTTCTATTAAACTGGAAGATCTTGAATTACCTGATAGTAACCTTTCAGGACAGGGATAACAAAGAAAGAAGGAAATACGATATGCTTGGTTTCAGTTAATGGAAAACAACAACAATTCAAACAACAACAATTCAAGCTACGATGCATAATAAAGAAGATGAATGCTTTCTTTTCTATAATTTTTTTGTTACGTTTATTTTTGAGAGAGACAGAGACTGAGTGGGGAAAGGCAGAGAAAAAGAGGGAGACACAGAATCCAAAGCAGGCTCCAAGCTGTCAATAGAGAGACTGATGCGGTGCTCGAATTCATGAACCATGAGATCCTGAGTGGAAGTTGGACACTTAATCCACTGAGCCACCCAGGCGTCCCAAAAATGAATGATTTCTTAAAGGTTGAGAGTTCACAGGTGGGGCTCACCTCCTAAACTCCGTGGCTTTGATTCAGTAATTCCACCAAGACTTCAAGGACCTAACTCATTTTCAACTCTCTCTCTGTCTTTCCAGTAGCGCATCCTACGGCAGGCTCTCCACAATGGATCAAGCATAGCTGCCCACAGCTGTCTCAGTTACGAGCTTCTTCATCCACATAATGGCAACGGAAAGAACTGTTTTGATTTCTGTCAGATGAGCAAGGAAGATTCTTTTTCAGCTTCCACTAGCAAACCACTTCTCGTATGGCTTTAATTTAACTTGGGTCACTTACTGCTCCTGGTAATCAATGACTTGAGCCAGGTAACTGGCTTGGCCGAGGGAAAAAAGATCATATTGCTAGGCTTAGAGCCACACCACACTCTCCACGCCCAAATCAAGAAAGAAATCAGTTTCTGCCAGAAAAGATGCATGGAGTGAGGTGAGTGTGGTACTTAACGGAAAATTAGGACAAGAATGATAAAGAGGAAATGAATATTGAAGATAGACCAGTGTGTTGACTAAAGCTAATAATGGTTTAATATGTATTTTTAGAACTGACGTACTTTGATTTTTTTTCCTACATATAAAGTGTTAAACAACAAAAAATTTGAAGATCTAATTGGTTTTATTAAGTGATTCGGAGGGGAGCTCCAAGGAGATGTCCAAAATGGAAGATTTTGTAAGAAAGAAGGTGGGGCAAAGAAATTGTTTACAAAAGAAAAGGAAAGAGTGTTTCTGGCAAGGTCATGTTCTCTTTGGGGAAGTGCAGGGGGTCTTATTAGGTAAATTACCTCATTTTCCTTGGGGGTGGGGATGGAGAAGTGTCCTTTGACAGACTACCTCTTTGGTGCTGACCAGAAAATTCCGGACTCAGTTAAGACCACAATTCTGGGAAAGGTTAAAACTGATATTAGGTGAGGTATTAAGCCCTGGTTTGGTGACTTGGCCAGGCATAAGTGATTTTTTTTTTTTAATGAAAGTAATATATTCATATTTTAAAAGGTAGAAAACTAAAGATCTAAATAGTAAACTTTTGGGGCTACTGGGTGGGTCAGGTGGTTAAGCATCCAACTTTGGCTCAGGTGATGATCTCGTGGTTCATGGGTTCGAGCCCCGCATCAGGGTCTGTGCTGACAGCTCAGAACCTGGAGCCTGCTTGGGATTCTGCATGTCCCCTCTCTCTCAGCCCCTCCCCCACTCGCACTCTGTATCTCTCTCTCAAAAATAAGTAAACATTAAAAAAATGAAAATAAAATAAATAAAGTAAAATAAAAATAGATAAATAAATATTTCTATTTGCCACTTTTGTGGCACCTGAAATGCTCAGGTCATGATCTCGCAGTTGTGGGTTAGAGCCACTTGTTGGACTCTGGGCTAACAGCTCAGAGCCTGGAGCCTGCTTTGGATATTGTGTCTCCCTCGCTCTCTGCCCCTCCCCCTCTCATACTCTGTCTCTGTCTCTCAAAAATAAATAAACGTTAAAAAATAAAAAATAAATAAATTGAAAACTTTTAAAGTCAACTATAATTTATCACATGTAAGTTACCAGTACTTACATTTAAGTGTACATAAACTTTTCCAAACATCCTTATTTGGTTTTGTTGCTTTTCTAAAAATTGTACGTTAATATACAATGTGTTTTATGATTTGCTTTTTTTTCTCTGAAAAATATCACATTTTCCAATGCCACTAACTTATTCCTCTAAAGATGACCTTAGTCTACATAACCAACCTAAAGTACTTTCCTTTCCCTAAATATTTGTTGCTTGTAAACTGTAGTTGATCTCACTCCTGTGCCAGTAAGTTTCCTGCTATGCAAGACCCAAGAATTAACAACAGGAATGTTTTTCTTTTTCTATAGGATCTTACATGATACCAATGGTTAAACTACAATAGACAATCATAAATCACCTTTGGCTGGTGTGGGCTTAAACTCCATTAAGTTTTCTTGACACCTTAAGTTTGTCTCTAACTTCTCTTCAAGTAAATTTCCTTTCTGGTCTTTGTCTTATTATCAATATGGCTGATTATCTTTTTCTTCTGGTTTGAATTTTAATAATGGGGGAAGATAATTTCCAGAAATAGAAACAATACAGAAAAATAGAAGTGTATGTGTTCATATATAATATAATATAATATAATATAATATAATATAATATGTATAATCCATAATTCTTTGGGCCTCCTTCCTTTTCCTTCTTTATTTTTTGACTTTGTCAGTAACACACTATAATAGAAAAGCTAATAGAATGAACTCTGGATTTCAGCTACACCACAAACTCACCATTAGATCCTATGCAAATACCTTCCCCCAGTTGCCTGACTGATACCTAATTCAAAAGATTGTTAGGGTGGGCACCAGAGTGCCTGAAATTCTAAGTCTCCATAAACTCTTAAAATTAAATTTGATTTGTATGTGTCACTAAGATTTAGCTCTAAATTTTTAGATACTTTGTTACATCTCCGTGCTTCGGTACATTCAACGTTTTCTGTTTGAAACATCCTGTTGGTCTTTCCATTTCTTTTTTTTTATTTATTTTATTTTTAAATGTTTATTTATTTTTGACAGAGAGAGAGACAGAGCATGAGAGGGGGAGAGGCAGAGAGAGAAGGAGATACAGAATCCAAAGCAGGCTCCAGGCCCTGAGCGATCAGCACAGAGCCCGACGTGGGGCTCGAACTCACAGACCGCGAGATCATGACCTGAGCTGAAGTCAGAAGCCCAACCGACTGAGTTACCCAGGCGCCCCTCCTCTTTCCATTTCTATGTACCTTTCTTCTTCCCCTTCCACCTCCTAAATCAACCCACTTGTGTAGATTTGGTTTTGGTACTACATTCTCCATGGAGTATTTCTTGGCTTCCCGAGTCTAGACTGGACACTCCTCCTCTGCAACCCTACACAATTCAGTGCCTGCTGCATTCGCCCCAGCATCTCTGCTCCGTGCCATATTTACTTATTCACTTGTCTGTCCACTAGACTATCTTTCATCTCTATATCTTCAGGTAAACATAGTGCCTTTCTGTTCTTCAAACCTCTTATGCCTTTCTTGGCTCCCAGCTTCTGCACATCCTGTACCCTCTTTCTGGAACATTCTTACATCCTATTCTTTGGCGCTTTTTGAATCCCTCTGGTCTCAGAGATACCTTCCCTGTCCTTATCATTTCTTGTTTGAAAATACACCCTCGTTTTCCAATGTACAGAATATATGTCAGATTTTGTTTTCAAGCCATAGACTGCAGGCCCAGCATAAGCCATTTATACCCGTATTTCCAACCTGAATATCATCCCAGTCCTCCCTAACCACTCCCACCCTCGCCATACTCCAGTCACTGTGGTCTTCCCTCAGTAATACATTCAGGCATTCATTCACTCAGCAAGTATTCATTCAACGACCAAGGTACAGGGACTAGAACTCCAGAATGGGTGACCAAGATAATCATTGTGCCATCTCACACACTCCAAACACTTTCCAGATTCAGGGCCTTGGTACATGCTATACATTTCTGTTTTGTTTACCACTGTTCACTCACCATCTGGCAATGTACCTGGCACATAGTAGGTGCTCAGTAAACAGTTCTAGAATAGATGAGTAAATGAAAGGGTGAGTGAATGAATAAACATAACCGTTTCTCATTTATTCATGTTTTAGGGGTTTTACGAATTCGCAGCAAAATTCTGAGCAAGCGGTTGGCAGTGGGATGCACAGGGAGGAGGCAGGGAAGAATTTCAGATGATGTGTCTGTATGTGTATGGGTGTTTGTGTGGGAATCTGAGTCTGAGAATGCCTACATGTGCATCACCAACCACATCCTGGTGCCAGGAAGAAAGGCTTTTTGCCTCACTTCTTGTTTTCTCTCATCCACCCTTTGGTCCCTTTCTCCTCACACACCATATTGACAGTAGGCCTTCCCCACTCTTGGTTTCCACCCTCACATTCAGGTTTTTTCATACTGTAATGGGGACCATGTGGTATCTCTGGGAGTCCCAGCTTAGAGAGGGGAATCTAGTAGTTACTAGTTTAGAGTAGAGGAGGAAAAGAGAATTATAAAAAGGAGTTCAAGGGAAGCTTGGATGTGACTGAAGGGGGTAGAAAGCATTTGTGCGTGCCCCCACTTAGATGCCCTAAACCAGAGGTCCCCAGTCTTGACTATGAATTACAATAACCTGGGGGAGTTTTAAAAACTCTAAACGGGGGCGCCTGGGTGGCGCAGTCCGTTGAGCGTCCGACTGCAGCCAGGTCACGATCTCGCGGTCCATGAGTTCGAGCCCCGCGTCGGGCTCTGGGCTGATGGCTCGGAGCCTGGAGCCTGTTTCCGATTCTGTGTCTCCCTCTCTCTCTGCCCCTCCCCCGTTCATGCTCTGTCTCTCTCTGTCCCAAAAATAAATAAACGTTGAAAAAAAAATAAAAAAAAAAAAAAAAAAACTCTAAACGTCCAGACCTCCACCCCAAATCAATCATGCCAAGATTTCTAGATCTGGGATCCACGCGACAGTATCTTTCAAAGCTCCCTAAGTGGTTCCAATTTGCAGCCAAGTTTGAAAACCACTGTACTAAAACAAAAACTTACTGCAGTAGGCCTCTGGTCACTATAGCAACTCCAGAAATACCCACGATTTCTGTTAATTAGTTGCCAACTGAGAAGTACCTTCTCTGTGTTTATCTGCTTTAAGGTTAGCCCAATGCCTGCATCTTTATTGAAAGCTTATTAAGTGCTTAATATGATAATAGTTACCATATAAACTTCTATTTTGTTAATTTGGGGTTTTTTTTCTTAGCTCTTATTTAACTGTGAGGATTATGTGAACCTTAGATTTTCTAAGCGCTAAATGGTTAGTAAACTTCATGGTTTCCCGCTTACCTACATTCTCCCTTCTTGATTTTTAATCGGTTAGTAGCCACAACCCCTTTGCTTGGGCTAAATGCTGGTTGTAGGAGTCTCTCCTATGGCTCAGGGCAGTCGGATTCCCCGGTCACGGTCAGAGATGAGCAAAGAAGTCAACGGGTGCCAATGATACGCAAAGACAGGTTTATCAAAACAGTTCTTCATTCATCTACGATTCAGGAAATGATTTTCTCTTTTTGTCCAGACCTGAACAATGAAGCAGGTCATTGATTCAAAGTCATTAACAGGCATGTGGACATTCTAAAGAGGTTGCCACCCTTAACACGAGGCTGCTACCATGGAAAGCCAAGTGCCTAATGGTAAAAATATTCTTCGCTGAATCAAACCATCCAAGTCCACACAACACATACTAGACCTTCCCTGGGATAGTTTGAGGCAGTTTGAGTAGGGCTTTCTGTTACGTGCAACCAAAAGAATCAATCCTAATTAACAGAGCATTAATAGACAGCTTACAACAATGGAAACATAAAACTAAAAATGCCCCAGAGATTTTTAAATCCAAACTCATATTTTAAAAATAAGAAGATTAAGACCCAAACCACTGATCTGACTTGTGCAAAGTGACACAAAGGACCTCACTTTATGTTTACCTAGATTTAGGTCTTAATCACAGGTGTCCTCATTGCCAATCCATTGTTTATTCTGCTGACGTAGAAAGTTATCTTCATTGTGAACACTCACTTTAATTTTCCAGTGTTGCTAAATTAGCTGTGATGACCCTAATTTTTAAAATCCCATTAAATTTCCTTGGAAGGAACTCTCTCTAGAAATAGATATTCTCAGCACTCTCTTTAAAGACACCCTCAAAGCCTGTAGATACCATCTGATTTTTAAATGTAGACGTCATGAAAGAATATGTAAAACTGTAGAAAATATGTATCACGCAACCCACCCCCAACCAAAAAAAAAATATTTAAAAGTTCTATCCAGTTAGGCTGCTTCAGTAAATTATGTTGCTGAATATATAAAATACTTGAATCTAAATTTAAAAATGTTCCCCCCCTTGATTAACCAGATTGTCCCCTCCCCTATATATAGGAACACTGTGTGCCTGAGCCCACTTGCCATCTGTCACCACATTTTCCAAACTTCTCTTCCACCCCCTCCTCTTACACAATCTTATCACATAAAAATATTAGATTTCGGGGATTTGTATCATTTCATTAAATTTTCTGAGCCAAGTAAAAATAGAGGAGGTATTGGTGTACCAAACTGACTCAGTTTTTGAGTGCCCAACACGCATCTGTAGTAGCCAGTAATGCCTTTTAGGTAGAATTTATGTGGCCAGGAATAATAGGAATACGTTTTTTTCCCCCTAATTATGGCATCTCCTATTAGGAATTTGCAGATGTTCCCCATGTTGCAGAGAGGAATTTGGAGAGCTTCCAGAGAATCCTGACTCATATACCATCCTGTTGCTTTGTTTATTACCTTTTATAAAGTTTTGTGAGTTTTCTTAGATTAGAAAAATACTTACAAGCCAATTGGGGATTATCCATGTTACTGCGTCCCCATCTGCTGCCCCCCCCCACAGTTTGAGGAATGATTTTTAACCATCCAAATACAGGGTGCCTCTACTCACCCAAGTACTTAATGACAGACACTTAAGATCTTCCTTGGTTGCTCTCTTTCCTGCTTCTCACGTACGATCCAACAGAAATCCTAACCAGTGCTTTTGTTTCCAGACCACGCAGGAGGTCTTTGAGGAATAAGCATGGGGACTGGGTATATAGTATCAAGTGTACCACACAGTAAGGGACTGTTAGGGATGGTCCTCTGAACTTGGTTCTTCCCTGCTTCTCTACATCTGGAGGAGGAAAGAGGCTTGTAATGAGCATCCTGTTGTGTCTACCAAGCACCACCCCTTCTCCCATCCCTAACCTTGGTTCTACTGAAAGGCTCATCAGTCACAGCACCTCAACTATTCTCCGAACATAGGGGTAGTCATAGGACTCAGCCTGACCAATCAGGAATTCCCATGCCCTGCCAACAGAGACTGTTCTAAGCCCGGGCGTATTACCCAAGAAGAACGCTAGGGAGAAAGAGATTTATTTCCCATATGACAACGACTCGTGGCTATTGGTGCCATTTCCGTCGACAGTGAGGAAAAAATCTGCCTGTGGCAGCAGGGAATATAGTCATACCCAGATGAGAAAGAGACAAATGAATGAAAAATGGAAAAGGAGAAAGAGGGAGAGGAGTAGGAATAGTCCAAATCAGGGGTCAGCCAACTAAGGTCTGTCTCTTGTTTTTGTAAATTAAGTTTTGTTGCCAAACACATACACCCATTTTTTAATGCATTGTCTATATCTGCTTTTAGAGTACTATGTTAGAGTTTAATTGGTGCAGATGCCATACCTGACTGAGAATGCCTGAACAAGGACACATAAAGTATCTTTGTCCTTTTCAAAGACCTTACAATTCACTGAATTGCCAGAAATACAAATACATATTTATAGCACAATACAATGATGGGGGGGGACCCAAAATACAGAATTAAAAAGAACACATAAATCAAACAAAATAACAGTGGAATAATGATGATAATAATGTTACTGATGATGGCAGTTACCATTCATTGATTGCATATTACATTGCTACCTTATGTATATTGTCACTCATCCTCCAAACAATCTTGCAAAGTAAATGTATCAGTCAGGATAGGATAAGTTTTGATGCAGTAACAAACAACCCCAATATCTCATGCCCCATTTCCAAAGAGGGTCAGCAGAAGACCCTGCTTATTGCTGACAGCCAAACCCCAGATGGTAAAGGCTCCTTCTTCACACATTTCCATGTTTGACTCATTGAAGTAGGGGACCATAGCAAACGACACAATGACTCTAAAAGCTTCCATTCATGAGTAAAACACATCACTTCTTCTCAGATTTTATTAGCCAAAACAAGACGTAGACCTATGACTAGCACTGGTGGAATGTAATACAACCATGAGCTCAGGAGGAGAAGATGTGGAAATATTTAAAGAATGGCGGGAGTGTTTACCCAGATAGGTGTTGTTAGTTCTCACCTTTCCAATGAAGAAACGCAGTAAGAGAAGTTAAGGGACTTCTTCAAAGTCAGAGCTAACAAGTAGTAGTGGTTGTATTGAACTGAGTCAATTGGACTCTAAATTCCAAGCCCTTTTATGTCATACCTTATCGTTATCTTCCCTCATCAGCTTAATCTGGAAAATAGTACAGTTTACCAATGACAGGAATAGTAGGTTGCATGACAGAGGACCGAGAAAGAGATATAGGCCTAATGAGCTTGGAAATAGTAAGCACTTTAACCTTTTTGTTAAGGAAATTTACAATATTTAATCAATGTTTAAGCAAGATATGGAAGGTGATTTTGACTAGAGAATTGGACTCAGTGTGGAATGACTACGGAGGGGGAAGGTCAGTAGAGAATCAGGATGAGGTAATATAATTTGAAAAAAACAGTGATCAAGAGAGAAAGAGAGAGAGAGAAATAGGGAGAGAGTGAGTGAATGAGAGAGAAGGAGTAGTTGTAAGGGAGGTTTTAGACTGAAACTATTCCTGTTCTTGAGTGCCTTAAGTATAATTCTTTCCTAAAAGGTTCGGGTTCAAATATTTATGAGACAGAGTTACTATTCCTTTTAGAGGCTTGTCAAGTGTAAAAGAGGAGGAAAAATCTGTTTGTGAAGGGAGTTTACAGTATACTTAAAGTTTATTTTAAAAATAAATAGGACTTGATAGATAGGGCAATAAACAACAGGCCCCACCAGTAACCTGCCAGGAGCACTAACAGGAAGCATCTGTAGGCTGCCAAGAGCCAGAAATAAGAATGAACAGTTCTTACTGTCAGAGAGTCAGAGGAACATTCACAAACAAAGAGATTATTTGGGGTGCATCCTTTCTAAGCCAAGTTACTCTGTCATGCACACACTCACAGTTTATGTGTAATACACCCACACAGGTAAAGTCACATCTGAGTCAGATGTTGCTGGCTCCCTTGGCTATGAATTCCAGGTTTTGTTTCTGATTGAGATTGTTATGTGGCACACAAAAATATGTAGAGACCTTTAGAAAAATGGAGTATTGTAGGGATATTAAACTTTGTGTGACCTCAATCATTAGGAAGTACATGTGATCTGAAAGGGGTCTATGTGTTTCCCTCTAATCTTTCTTTCTTTCATTATTTATATTTATTAAATGTATACAGTGGTGACTTATTATTTATGTGTGCCTACAATGCTGGGTAGGATTGCAGGGCCTGGGGATACAGATGCGAAGAAGAGAAATGGTCTTTATCTTCGTGGAATCTCCCATTTTAATGAAGGAGAAAAATGAGAAAACAAATACATGAGGTGATTAAAGACTGGGGTAAATGAAATAAAGCCATGAAAACAATGATACACTAGAAAACCTGAGGGTTGAAGAATGGGACTGACTTTAGACAGTGGTCAGGTAGTCCATTGTGGTGGGGACCTTTGAGCTAGGACCAGAAAGGTAAGAAGCAAACCATGCACTGACACGGTTTGATATATGTTTAGGCCTGTTTAAATTAATAAAGACTTCCTTTCTGGAGACAAAAAAAAAAAATAATAGATCTGGGTTATGAAGCTCATTGAATGAGGGCTCAAGAGATCTGGATTTCTTCGCTGCTGCTTATAATAGCTGCGTGCCCCTAAGCTAGCCATGTAAACTTTATGAGTCTGGATTTCTTCATCTGTGAAATGTGTGAGTTGGGTCGGAGAATCTGTAAGGTCTCTCTAGGCGTTAAAAGTTTATACTATTTCCTCTTCTGTTCTTATTGTATGTGCATGCGTATAAGCACATGTACATGCAAGCACACACACACACACACACACACACACACACACACACTGGATGCGTGTATGAAGTTTTATTTATCTATCTATTTATTTATTTATGGCAGAGAGAGTGTGAGTGGAGGAGTGGCAGAGGGAGGGAGGGAGAGAGAGAGAGAGAGAGAGAGAGAGAGAATCTCGAGTAGGCTCCATGCTCAGTGCACAGCTGGATGCGGGTTCCATCCAATAACCCTGGGATCATGACTTGAGCCAAAATCAAGAGTTAGGCGCTCAACTGACTGAACCACCCAGGCATACCAAGTCTCTTGTTTTTTGATTGCTGTAAGGAACAGACCCTGGGCAAAATAAAAATGCATACTTAATATGTTTTCGATATAAGTGAAAAATACCTTGCCTTTTCAAACAACTCTACCTTTGCTGAAATACAATTAGTCTATTCCATAAGCATCCCTAGGAACAAAGGTGACTACTTTATGTTAGAAGATATACCCACACCCTTCTCCCAAACTACCTATTACTGGCCACAGCCTCTGATATTACAACAGTATGTGACTCTTCTTCTGTATTCTCCCCCTCCAGAGTACCCCAATCCATCCACATCTGATTGGATCAGGAAAATAAAACACCTAACTCAAATAAGCATCAACCATAGTTTGGCCACGGATCTGGAAATGAAGAGAAAAGGTGAGTCAGGCCAACAGATTGGCTTCCAAGGAATTTGGATTTGGGACTGTGAAACATGATATCTAGGTTGGCGGCAAGGCCAAAAATTAAGGACACATAAAAGACTGCCAAAGCATAATGATGACAAAAAATTTGAATGAAGTCTATTAATTTTCTGACTGTTCTGACTACTGAGTCTCCCAGAGCTGTTTAGATCCAGACTCATTTTCCAGTTTCATTTTCCATGAGGCCCTGACATTACAGTATTTCCTATCCCTGAGATCTATGAAATGTCCATGTTCTGTCCACAGCCCCCATTTCTACTTGAGTTAGTTTAACTGGATTTCTTTCAGCCACGTCACAGTCACAAAGTGTGACTCATTCAATAGATAAGCTGAACTCCGTGGAAATGTTCATGGTGACCAGATTTAGAAATGGGAGCAATTTTTTTTTTAAATGGGGGGAAGACTTTGCTTTCAGGAAATAGAGGTCAGAGGGCCATGAGTTGCTTGCACACAGAGGTTTGAAAGGCACCTGTAGCCAAAAAAAATGGATGCCACAAAACACACCATTTGGAGGTGCTCCAAAATTGCTCTGGAAAGCCTAAAAGAGAAGCCTAGAATGGGAATATGTGACCCACAGTTTTGCTAATGAGAAGCACTCAACCTTGTGGGAAATCAACAGCCCCTGGAGCTCTCAAGCACTTCGCTTCCCCTCCTCCCATCTTTCTCCCAGCACAATGCATGATATATAGTGAAAAATAATAATTCTTATTAGCGGAGGCATGAAATTCTCTCCTTCAGGAACCACACCGGAAGGCATTTTTCCCTAGTCATTCTTTAAAGAACACTGTGTTTTCCACCCCTGCTTAACTCTTCAGAATTTATTCTTAATTCTGTGGCTTATGCTCCTCAACTTAGGGACCACGGGGAGACAAATCAAGCTTGTTGTTTTTAAGAAGAGGGTGGTATGGAGTCTTCGTCCAATAGTCACTTCCAACTGCCATCTGTGACAAGTCTGTAAAACATTTCGTTTGCATAATATATGGGAACGCTATTAAAATACAGCACACTGTTAGAAGAAGGGGGAATATTCTAAGTCAAATTATGTCTCCTCATAAAACAGTCCCCCTGCTATTGGCAGTAAAGCAGAGTTCTTCAGTATTGCTTTAAATTAAAAAAAAAAAAAAATCGGCTGCGCAAGGAATTACCAAATAGACACTGAACCTAGTTTAATCCAATTCTGTAGACATGTTGTGAAGTTATAATGAACACAAGGCTGAGCAAAGGTCATTTAGCAGAAATATGCCTGTTCAGATTGAACATCTTCTCTGCTCTGGGGTAAGCAAGGACAGAACAGCAATCAGTTTACAAAAGCAGGCACTGTGGGCCATCCATAATGTAGACCTATATATTTGACCTAAAAAGGCCACTGCTCACGTTTCCAGAAAGGAAAAAATGTATATCAAATGCTTTACCTGCAAGAAAAGATCTCTGTGTTTAGTCAGAAGTGGGCCAGCAAACTATCGGGACAGCATGCTGGAGAATCTAGTGAAGGAATATGGAGGGTCCTTGGGCTTTTCATTCATTCCCTGTCTCCATCTCTAGAATACTGACCTAATTGCTCTAAAAAAGGATACTTTGCTTGTCTAGGCACCGAATTTTCAAAGCAATGCTATTATTCTTAGGTTCAAACCAGATTGTGGCTACCAATGTGGTTTTTCTAAAAGCCGCCAGGTTAGCAAAGCAAAGACCATGGTAGTTATTTAGTGACTGGTCAGGTCACCTCCACAGCCTATCCAAATTTCAATGATCACTTAGAGGAAATTAGAAGGGAAAAACAGGACAGGAGAGAATGGCAGAGGGTGGGTTATCTTCAGTGTTTTAATTAGCCCAATCTAATAAAGTAACGTGAATTATCATTGAACAGCTTAAACATCATTGTTGAAGAATTCCTATTGAAATGTAAGCCCTGGAAATAACCTTCAGAGGCATTTTTAATTGTCTGGTCCCAACTCTGTATAGGGTGTTCAACTCAAGGCTGGAAAAACGTAGAAGTGGTTTTGCCTTACACACAGTGTGAATGACAGTCACTCCTATGTCATATTCCTTTTAAGACAGATGGTGAGAGCACAGTTTACTGTTCAGTTTCAATTCACTGCTGCCTTTTATAAGCAACATGGTTAAGCAAGCTGCTAAAGAGAAAGGCTCCAAAGCCATTCTGCTTAATTTTAACAATACCAGGATGAATCCTCATGCGCTGATATTATGGTTCACTTCCCTGTAGTGTTTTATGAAATTTGCCTTAAATTTGTCATCCCAAACTCATATGATGGATGGAATTCAGATGGTGTCCTAAAAATGAAATCTAGGAGAAGTTTATAATTTTCTGTGTCATTCCTGACACCATTGTCCATCTTTTGTTTTGTACGGGTGTTTCTCATTTTCAGGTCTCTGCCTCAATGTGCTTTTATGGCCCCATTTTATTTCCACATGCCACCAAAGAGAAGCAGAGATGCTCCAAACTTGAATAATCCCACACCTGGATTTGTGTTTTCCTTTATACTGAGTGCTTAAGGTGGACCAGTCACTGTACTAAATGCTTAAAGTCTTTATCTGTATTAATCTCACACAACTGTGAGATCCATTTGATAGATGAGAAAACAGAGACTCAGGTTAGGTAGCTTATCCAAAGTTATATGGCTCATACACAGCAGAGCAGAAATGCAAACCTAGGTGTAAGGTTACAGCCTCACGTGTTAACATACTTCACTAATCAGCTCCTGCACTTCAATCCATTGCTCAAAGGGAATGCTTCAGCAATGAGTTTAATAATAAGGCCTGAAAAAGAGCAGTGTTACCTTTGAAATTCCAATCCAGGCTTCCATTTTGGTGAATTCCCACCGGGCCACTAAACACCTGTGTTATTTTGTGCCTAGACCAGGTGGAGGGAAACTGATTTTCTTTGGGGCGGAGACAGAGAGTTCATGCAGGCTTTGCCCCCCAAAAAAGGCTAATGTGTATAACTATACTCTCCCTTATGTTTAATCCCATACCACAGTGCAATTTCCAGAAGTTCCGAGATCCAGTCTTATAGCCATGCTTGCAGCCCAGAGATTGGCGCTTAGATATTCAAGTATTTGTTGAAGGAATGAATGAGTGAATGAATGAACAGAGGCTTCGTGACTTCAAGAGACCTCAGTGTAGGAGACTTTCACTCTATGTCTTTCTTTCACCAATTATACTACAGATACCTGTCCATTGCCTGGTTTGTGATTGCCAGTTTATTTATTAACCTAACAAAATCTCCACCCCAAAGCTTTCCCTTGGATCTTTCCCCCTTATTGAAAAATCTGTGTCCACCCACAAGCTTACCATTAGTTTCAGAATGAATTTCCTCTCATGATAGTTTGATACTATTTTCTCCATACCTAGCCTCCAAGGGATAAAGGGGTGGGGGGAACCAGAGATTGCTTTTTTGTGCTTTAAATTAAAGATAAATCATCAAACTTCTTAAAAATGAAATGTTAATAGTCTATCATTTTCATTCATACAAAAAATATTTTTTGAGTTCCTACTGTGTGCCAGGTATAAGAGCTGTGGATACTCTGAGGATGCAAACCAACCAGACAAGAATCTTTGACCTTGTAGAACTTAAATTCCAAAGGAGGGAGCCAGTAGTGAGCCAAACAGACAACTAAAACACAGAGTGTATTAGGAGGTGATAAGCAGCAAGAAAAGAAACAAAGAACAGCAGTGGGATAGGCAGTGATGAGGGCAGGGTGCAATTTTTAATGGATAGGGTGCTTATGGGTTCCATTACAGCCCATCACAAAGGTACACTGAAGTCCTAACCTCCAGTATTTCAGAATGTGACATGATTTAGAAATAGTCTTTGCAGACATCATTAGTTAAGATGAGGTCATGCTGGAGTAGGATGGGCTCCTAATACAATATGACTGGTGTCCTTCTAAGAAGATAGTGTGAAGACACACAGGGAGAGTGCCATGCAGTGAAGAGGCAGAGGTTTGAGTCACTCAGTTAAAAGATTTAAGACCACCACAAGAAGCTGGGAAGAGGCAAGAAAAGATTCTACCCAGAGTCTTCGAGGCAACATGGCCCTGCTGACACCTTGACTTGGGACTTCTAACCTCCAGAACTGTGGGAGAATAAATATGTGTTTTAAGCCACCCAGTGTGTGCACTTTGTAATGGCAGCCCTAGGAAACTAAAATAGTGGAGGGGCTGGGAGAATCCCTCAACTGTGAGGATGACATCTAAGAAAAGACTTGAAGTTGGTGATCAAACCACATGTGTAGCTATCTGGGAGAAAGGGAACAAAAACTACAAAGGCAAAGCAGTAGGAGCAGACTTAGTATATTCATGCGGCTACAAGGAGGCCACAGTGGCTGGGGTAGGGTGAGGAGAGGGGGTATAGTCAATGAAATCCAAGGGTAATGAGATCTAAATACCATAGAGTCTTGTAGCACAGTAGTGCTCAAACTTTAGCTGGGTATCATAATTACCTGATGGACTTGTTAAAACACAGATTGCTGGGCGCACCCCTAGACCCCCAGACTTTCTGAATAAGTAGATCTGGGGTCAAGCCTAAGAATATGCATGCCTAACACATTTCTGAAGCCGATATTTTTGGTCCAGGGGCCATCTTTGAGAAGCATGGTTGTAGAGCATCATAATGACTTAGATCTTTGTTCTAAGTTAAGATACAAGCTTTTACAAGGTTAAAGCAGAGGAGTGACACAATATGACCTCTATTTTAGCAGGATACTGTGTTCATGGGTTGGGAATAGTCTCTAAGAGGTGACAGGTAGAAGCAGAGAGACCAGTTATGACATTATTGAAATAATGTGAAGCATGTATTTAAAAGTTGATATGAAAAATTAACAACACAAGAAACAGCAGGTGTTGGTGAGGATGTGGAGAAAGGGGAACCCTCTTATACTGTTGGTGGGAATGCAAAGTAGTGCAACCACTCTAGAGAACAGTATGAAGGTTCCTCAAAAAGTTAAAAATAGAACTACCCTATGATCCAGCAATTGCACTATTAGGTATTTAGCCAAAGGATACAAAAATACAGATTCAAAGAGGTACATGCACCCCAATGTTTATAGCAACATTATCAACAATAGCCAAGCTATGGAGAGAGCCCAAATATCCAATGACTGATGAATGGATGAAGAAGATATGAGATACACACACACACACACACACACACACACACACACTGGCATACTACTTAGCCATCAAAAAGAATGAAATTTTGCCATTTGCAATGATGTGGAGGGAGCTAAAGTATATTATGCTAAGGGAAGTACGTCAGTCAGAGAAAGATAAATACCATAAGATTTCACTCATATATGGAATTTAAGAAACAAAATAGATGAACATATGAAGGGGGAGAGAGAGGGAAACAAACCATGAACAACTCTTAAAGAGAACAAACAGGATTGATGGAGGGAGGTGGGTGGGAGATTGGCTAGATGGGTGATGGGTATTAAGGAGGGCAAGTAAATACAACTGGGTGTTGTATGTAAGTGATGAATCACTGAAGTCTACTCCTGAAACCAATATTTCACTGTATATTAACTAACCAGAATCTAAATAAAAAATTAAAAAAAAATAAAAGTAGATATCAACTAGTATGTGTTACATACGACCCAGGGTTTTTTTGGAGAGAGCAGGAGCATGTGGGTTAGTCCACAGAAAGTGAATATATAACTAAGAGACCTAAGTTACCTGGTGCCTTGAGAGCTTGGCATTCTTAGAGGACAACTCTTATTTAATATGAGTTATATTACCTCTGAGCAGCACTACCTTCCCTCCTGTCACCTCCATGCACAGCCAATTCAGCAATCAAGGCCATGTCACATCTTGAGATTTTTAATGGGCTCTGTAGCCCATCCACTGGAGTTTTGAATTCTTGGATTGCTTTTAAAAGAGAAAAAGGTCTCTTTCCTCCATCCTAACACCAACCCAGAATTCTTTGAATTTTAAGAGTTTTTGCTTGAGTAGCTAATGAGGACTCTAATACATATGTCCTGTTAAGGCTCTCAGATCATTCCCACAATGACCTTTAAGAAGGTCCTAAAATAGATTAGAATATATGTATCTTTTTATATAAAGCCTAAACCTTACAGTGGAAGAAATTTCAAATGTGAAGAATAAAACAAAATACTAGGGTTAATAATGACCAAAAAAGTAATATTTAGAAGGAATAATACATCCAACCTTTACAGAGCATTTGATTTCTATTATCACATTCTTTTTTCACTCAGTGTGTGCTCTCACCTTCCTATTGATCTATCATCTTGACAAGACGCTCATAACATCTACCCAGACTGCTTCAAAACATAATGGTTTTATTTCTTGACTGTTTGAAAGACATTTTTATTTTGTAATTGTTTTTTTAAAGACCTTGACTTAAAAAATGAAGTCTTTTTAAATAACCAGAATCCTGGAGAAAGACATAGCCTTTCTGCTGCAAGAGAAAAAGTGAAGCATCCTCAAAGTCTTATCTAGACCAATGGAATGCTGACATACTCTATCATTAGCTATGTGACCCTAAGGTAGAAATTAACTTCTGTTTCTCAGCGTCCATATGACTAAGTTAAGGGAGTTTGGACCAAATCGTGTAGGCCCTAGTAAGCTGGAGAATTTGCTGATTTAAACTGTACCATTGTAGCCTAGATTTATTTTGGCTTAGAAAAAAAGGGAAGTTATTTTAATTGTGTTCTCTCTGTTATTAGAAATTTGACCCAAATTCAAAACTTACAAAGAATAGGCTGGTAGCATAAACGAGAGAAGCAAATGAACAAAGGAAACAAAGTCAAGGACTAAGAAGTGGTCATGTATTGGCGGGGGGGTGGGGGGGGTGGGGCGCATGATGACCTCAAAATGAAGGATATTTGATACTGAGCTGCAGCGTATGTGTCCATACTAGACATAGAGACTTGGATTTGTTAGAGTTCCCAATGCTTTACAAGCTCTAAATATTCATTTTTGTTTAAAACACCTTGATACTTAACCTGATGATTACCAGAGGGGAAGTGCATGGGACAGATGGTTGAAATAGGTGAAGGGGATTAGGAGTACACTCATCTTGAAGAGCACTAAGTAATATATGGGACTGTTGAATCAGTATATTGTACACCTGAAACTAATATAACACCATTAACTCCTGAAACTAAGCTAAAAAATAAAATAGGCATAAAAAAACTGCCTTGATTTTTAAATGACAAGTAATTAAAATTAAAATCATCATCATCATTGGGCAGGCCAAACCAATATATCTTCCAGCTGAATCCAATCTACAAGCTGTTAGTTTGCACGATGAAAGCCATATTGGTTAAGATTCATCCCTTCAGGGATTATTGTTGCATGGAAGTTTCCATAAAGGGAGGACCAGGTTGCATGAGTCCTTATCTTAATTGATTTTCTTGTTGAAAAATAACTACCAATCTCATGCATACCCCTCCAAGGAAAAAGTTAAATAAAGCATTCATAATAGCCAAAGATAGGCAGAACGACAGACACAGGATATGTAAAAATGCCTACAGGACAACACCAACTGATTTTGTAGAGGAGGCTTAGCTGAGATTTGAACTGTCTAGCCCTAAATCAAGATATGCTCTATTACTGCTCAGTTCAATTGGCCAAATGGTGAACAGCAGAAGTCATGGTTGGGCTGATTGATCAATCAACCTAGCCACAGGATGAAAATGTATCTTCTTTTCCTTTCCTTCAATTTACATTTCTCCCATAGATTCTGTTCATTCACAGCTTCAACATGAAATTACTCATTGGTCATAAGTCACAGCTGCCCCAATATCTCTCCCAAACCTGGCAAAGAGACAAGTGAGGATATAATTAAAATTATAAATACGGCTTTTTCTTTGAAAGAAAGATTAATAAGATTAAGAAGTAAGCATCTTTCACATATCTACGTGTTTATTAATGATAATTCACTTATTATGTGGAGCTTCATAAAAAATTTCAAGAAAAGGTATTTAGGTTTATGGATTTTCTATATAAATAAAATTAGATTCCCCAGTTTTTCTCCTTGTTACTGCAGCACACAAGAAAATAAGGGGATGAATTTTCGCCACCTTTGGAGACTACAGTTGAGACGGCCTGAGTGAAAATATAAGCTATATTCTGCATGTCAAGTTGGATTCTGCCATCAAACAGCCCGAGACAAAGTCTCGGGTAATTTATTTGAGACATGATCTCAGGAAGCAGGAAGAATGGGGACAGAAAATGCCAATTAAGCTGCATTATTTTACTGGAGATGGGTATAAGAAATTAGGCTCATTCCTACCTGGAATTTAGAACCTTGTAGAATATGTTTCAGAATGGGTCTCTCCAAAACTGGAGAGGTTGGGAAATTTCTATATAGACTCTCATCCTGCAGCAGTTGAGATTTGCTGTGGGCGTTACCTTCCCAGCATAGTAAGAACTGTTCATAGATCTGGAAAAAGTTTGGAGGCACAAGAGCAGACAGATCCTGGAGGCATTTTAGGTAGGATCCCAGAACATCATAGGAACGACCCATCACATTTGCAACGACAATTACAGTTACAGTTAACTACTACAGTTGACTACCAAACAAACAGACAAACAAAACCAAAAAAAAAAAAAAAAACCTAAAAAACTTGTGAAAGCAGGTGTGCAAAATTGGGATCCATCAGAAAGATAGGATGCTATCCTGCAGAGTAGCTAGAACTGAATGGAGGTACGAAGAGAAATCGACGAATTTGCCATCATATGTTTGCCAGAGAGGAAACATTTGATCTTCACAATTGCCAGCTGTGGTGAGTGCCGTCTATGTACAGAAGTATTCCATGTGTGTTACGTATATCAATTCATTTAATCCTTGTCTATGCCACACATGCTATTTGTACTCTATGCTCTAATAAGCAAATTAAAGATTGGGAAGATGAAACCACGACATTTCAATATACCAAGGGACAGAACATTTAACTGTGCCCCAAGTACATGCCCAAATGAACAGTCTTGAGGGAAGAGACCTTGAATCTTGGGCAGTGATTTGCCGCACGCTGCTTCACACATGGGCAACCCCAGCAAATATTCCCGACCTAGGAGCCGTTAATGATATATTTATTTGAGTGTAGTGTATGATTCTCTTAAGCAATGATCAGCCCACCAGCAAGTCCCCAATTAAAAGTTTTCTTTTCTGAACATCTACTCAAATTATCTGGGAAAACAGGGCTCGAGTTAAAAACGTCTCATGGGTACTGAACTTTCAAGAAACACACCCACTGTATATCAAAAGATCCACTTACATATAACAAGTACTTATGCAAGTGTACATGAAGAGAGATTTACACTAAATAGAATTATGTTCTTTTAGAAAATATACTTTTCTCTCCTACTGGGCACTGCCATTGTGAGGCTCTAAAACAGAAGCAGGCATTTATAGTTTGTTAACTCAGTACCACACTTGAGTACCAAAGACTTGTGTGCCCCACACAGAGACCTTGCTTGTCTTTTATGGTAACTAATGACTCCTCCGTGTTCTGCTCTTTTGTCTTCCAACACGGGTTTTGAATGCCAAGGGGAAGAAAATGGAAAAAACAAGAGCAAAGAGAAAATGAACTGCTGAAAAATAACGGGTAAAGTTATACCATGTCGCAATGAGCATTTTTACTCAGATTCATTTGATTTTATTTAGACAAGTGAGGTGTATAAATGTACACTTGGTCAAATGAGTCCCCGTCGGTGAACTTATTTGAAATCCTGCTAATGATGCCAAACCTGAGGGTTAAAAACTGATGCTTTGCAATTAAGAGATTTATCCATCTATATTGGTGTTCTTTTCTTTACTGTCATGACAGATGTTTCTGAGATTTGAGTTTCAATTTTGGCTAAACTAGAGGGATTTTGTTAAACTGTATTCCATTCTATTCTATTAGTTAGCTAGTTAATTCTGTTTCCTGGGATATGAAATCATACTGACAAGCAGATATCACACTGTCACAGAAATCTTCTCCAGGTTGCTTAAAAATATAAAAGTGAATAAAATAGAAAGAAAAAGCAGACACCTAGACAGTATAGATATAAATGGCAATGGACTTAGGTGCAATATGAGAGTTGGCTTGTCCCACCTGTTAACATACTGTTAGAGATGCCAGTGTCTTGCTTACTTACCTTTCCATAGAAGATCTTCATTTTCAAAGTAGATGGTTCTATTAATAACTGGCCAAATAATATTTGCGTGTTAATTTTTTTTAATCAGAGCCTACGACAGTAAGCCTCCTTTTCTTGTTTTCGTAATATTATAATGAGAGGGGAATGATTTTGGCTTGGTCTTCAGAAACTCCTTGATGCCCTGATACTGTGTGCCAAATTACGGGTGGGCATACTTAGGGCACAGAGTCCATCGCTTTCATTAAATTCTCAGAAAGATCTGAGACATTCCCCCACATCATACACACACACACCGTGCACAAATACATACCCCAAGTCCAAGAAGAAATGAACACTCAGGCTGGAATAATTTGATCTTTAATTACCTTTGCCAACTGGTCTCAAGTGATCAACTCCTGGCTTTCAATGAGGGCTATCAAAGAGTCGCCCACTCTATGACACGGGATCCATTCCATACCAGAAAGTCTTTCTGGGCCGGTAAAATGTTCGCATGAACCCCTATATGGTATTCATGTTTTGGCGATAGCCAATCTAAGGAAACGCTTGAATAGTTCTCTTTGCTTGAAACAACAGGTTCAGTGCCAAGTTTATGGCTCCTGGGCAGCCACCGTACCAGACTATAAGGTTTACATTTCCATGATCTAATTTAACCCCAGGATGTAATAGTTTTCTGACCTTGTGCCCAACTTCCTCAAATATTTAAGGAATTATTCTGAGCCTTGTGTATTTTTATAAGCTACTTTAAATTCCTGTGCAAAAAGAAATCATAAAGTTCCTTGTGAGGAAAAGTAAACCTGGGGCAGTTAGGTGACATTTTTATTGTTTTGGGCCCTGACCTTGCTTGATTTTTCCTCACAGCGCTTATAAATAACTCTGTGACAATATATTACATATCAATTTGTTTATGAGTTTTGTCTGTCACCCCAAAGAAGATAAATGCCATCAGGCAGGGACATTGCCTACCATATCCAGCACTGTATCCCCAGTGGCTAGAGCCAAGTATAATCCTAATAGGACCTCAGCAGAGACTGGCTGAATGAACTTAGTTATCTGAGTTTCTAGAAAAGCTTAATGAGCCACTGTTCCCTAGAGGCCAGTCAGCCAACTCACTCCTCTCTGCTGTTTTGATTTCTTCTGATGAATACCCCAAAGTGTTCAAATAGAATCACGCATGAGTTTTGCAGTCTCCCAGGTTTAGACAGAAATCCTTTCGAGACACATGAATGTTCCCCATTTAAATAACGGCATAACTCTTACCACTTGTTTTAAGTGATCCTAAAAGGAGAAAATCATTGACTTTACACGAATTTTATAATTGGAAATCTGGGTACATTTGAGCAAAAGCTAAGGGATCCATATCTATTTTCCTGTGAGCCTCTTTTCTGTAGTGGCTTGAAAGGCACTCTTATTAAACTTTTAAGAATATTCAAAACAAGCTTTCTTTTATGTTTCTCAACAAAATTAACATACTGTTTGTAGCCTTACACCGACTTCAGTTTCATGCCCCTTAAATCATCATTTATATACTCAGTGTTCAGCAAAGAACAAAATATGTGTCCCATAGAATTTGTGGTTTGTTTTAAGGACACATGAGAGTACAACTGAGACCCATGTGATTCATAACAAATTCAATCTAGACAAGACAGCAGACCATTAAATGCAACTCCACCTCCTTCTCCTTTCCCATAAGAGACTGGAGAGTGGAAGTCATTTGCTCAAATATGAAATTCATGAAACACTTTAATTCTATGACAACCATACACCACGGACCAGAAAAATCATTTCATCTCATAAAGTTTTAGAGACCCCAGGCAAATGTAAACAGTAGATGCTGTTAGACATTAAGAATTCATTACAAGTACTAAACAGCTAAACTGAAATCTACTGATTTATTTGGAATTCCATGGGATTCTGGTAGGGGATTTGTCAAATTATTTACCAAATATGAACATAAAAAAATTACTATTTATTGAATCTGAATATAATGCTTACGGGCTTATTTCTTTTACAACATGGTTTATATTAAGAGATTATGTCCATAGTAAAATAACATCTAGCGTCTACCATTAATTCACCAGTAGTGATCTCACTGGTGATCTTACTTCTAGGAGCTGATTCACTGGTGTTTAAATATTCTTCAGATCTCGTGGTAAGATTTACCTTCTATCAGTGAGACCTATCTGGGTCTCAGAGACCAAGATTTGGTATTTATATAGACAGCATGGTATTCTGTCTACCCCTGTCTTTTGAGACAACTATCCACATAATTTTACAACTGGTTCCACGTAACTCATCTTCCAAACTTTCTGAACAGACAGTACAAGCACTGGATATCATTCTTCCCTTAAGTGAGTGTGTTCTTGCCAAATATTTACCTCCATACACTATATAAATTTCTACATGTATATCTGTATACATATTCAGATACTGTGCATGTGTGTCCACATACCCAGATATTGTGAGCATCAGTATACATCCAGATATTATCATGTGTCGGTATATACACAGACATTGGAAGCAACTATACATGTGGCAAAATGAAAATGAAGAACGAGAATTCAGCCAGATAGTTCCACGAATAGTACAAATTATATGGTATGGGTGGGATGAACCAAGACATCGTTACAAGAGTGTGGGTTAGCCAAAAGATCAGATGACCAAACAAATTTCAGCTCAGATAAATCTGTTTCCTGGTGGATAAGATTTCTTGGGTGATAATGGAATACAATATAATGGTCATTCATCTAAATGAGAACACACTAATTTAAAGCAGGCTAACCAACTGTGGTTACCAATACGTGATGGTAGGGGATGCAGGCAGACTGCGATAAGGAATGGCTGGTCACAGGGGTGAAAGGGACAGCATGAGGCAATTGTATTTCTGTGGTGAAGGCTGGTTGTATCAGGGTCCTGATAAGTGGAAGAGGGAGGCAGAAGAGAGAGAGACAGAGATGGAGACAGAGAAAGACAGAGTGAGAGACTTGAAGATGCTACATGATTGGCCCTCACGATAAAGGCACAGGGCCACAAGCCAAGAAATGCAGGCAGGTCTAGAAGTGGGACAGGCAAGGAAATGGATTATTTTCCAAAGTACCCAGAAGCATCCCAGTCCTGCAGACACCTGGATTTTAAGTCCAGTAAGAATTCTGGTATACAGAACCTTAAGATGACAAATCTTGACTGTTTTAAACCACGAACTAAGTTTGTGGCAATTTGGTGTAACAGCAATATGAAATTAATAGACTCGTTCTTACCAGGAGTAGCCTTTTCTCATGTGACTTGTCTAGAACTATCTCATTTTGTACTCATTGGATCCAGGCAAGCAGAAGAATACTTTTGGATGAATCAACTTATCTTCCATTCTTCCTTCCACACCCTCAGTTTAGGATTGAGAGGTTTATCTGTGGAAAAGTTGTGGTGGCTGGAAGGACTCAAGTAATTCATGACATTTTCTAATCAAATTTGACTGTTCAAATCATTAAGTCTGGTAGACCTCATATTACTTCAGATAATTACTTAATATAAGTTTTAAGACAGTTTAATAATAAAGGGAGAAGTCAATGTTTTCCTTTAATAAGCAATTAAATTAACTGGATTGACTTTACCCAATTTAAAAATTATTTTAATTTATTAACACTGGGTCTATCACACTGAAGATCTAGAGATTTGTTCTTATAGCTTGATGATTCTGTTGAAAAATAAAAGCTAAGTTCTGGTGTCTCTAGACAGAGAAGAAGTAAAAAGTCATTTTCACAACCCATTTCACATTCTGTCTCTCTTTGTTCCTTACATCAATTTACATGTCCCTCAAGGAAGTATGTCTATATATTTTTGTGCATCATAACCTTGTTAACTCCTCATCCTGTTTGTTCATTCTCGCTGGAGGGAAAAGATCAAGGGTTTCCATGGGGTGTCTGCTTAGGGCTCCATAACCATGAAACCTGGGCTGCCTCCTTTCTGTGTGGTCATTTGTCACCAGTGAGAGTCTAGAGGGGACAAGTGCCCTAAATTCACCTCCACCCAAGACTGACCAGGGATCATTAGTTTGTAATCTCTGTGTTTTGTCATTTTTCTTTAAAAATAAACAAACAGGAGTGCCTGGGTATCTCAGTTGGTTAAGCATCTGACTCTTTTTTTTTTATTAAAAAAAAATTTTTTTAACGTTTATTTATTTTTGAGACAGAAAGAGACAGAGCATGAATGGGGGAGGGGCAGAGAGAGAGGGAGACACAGAATCTGAAACAGGCTCCAGGCTCTGAGCTGTCAGCACAGAGCCCGACACGGGGCTCGAACTCGCGGACCACAAGATCATGACCTGAGCCGAGGTCAGATGCTTAACTGACTGAGCCACCCAGGTGCCCCAAGCCTCTGACTCTTGATACCTGCTCAGGTGGTGAGATCAAGCCCTGCATTCAGCTTCCTGCTGGAAATGGAGCCTTCTTAAGATTCTCTCTCCCTCTGCCCCTCCCCCACTCATGCCTGCATTCTCTCTCAAATAAAATAAAATAAAAATAAAATAAAATAATAACATAAAGTAAAAACTAACAAACAAAACAACTAACAAGGAAAGCAGCGTAACACAAGTCAAGCCCACAAGTTTTGGAATCAAACTGGGGTTTATCCGCTGGCCGTCATTCTCCCTAATGTGTGACCTTGGACAATCGACTCCATTATTTCCAGCTCCTATTTTCAAACCTATACAAGGGGAGAAGTAACAGTCTTTATTTTGCTTGTCTGTTATGATGATTAAATAAGATATGTCTTCAAAGCTTCTACATAACCCTAGTCTGTGGGTTAATCGCTCTATAAAATGCCTCTTACATCTCTTAAATAACGATTTGAGTGCAAGACATGTTCTTTAACTTCTTTTGGGGTCATCATCTTCATTTGTTAAGAGAGTTTGACCGAATAATAACTTATTATTTCCCCTTTAGTAGTGAAATTCTTAAAGCAACAGAAATATAAACAGACAGTTGCAAAAGTGAAGAGATATTTAGGCTAAAGGGTATGGAAGGACGATAATGTATTTAGATGTGTTTCTCCAACTCTTTTTTATTAATACTTGTTCCCATATTAGCTGTGAAGTTCTTTGGTGCTATGGATCAGTCGGGGGTATGTTGATCTGTGAGGTTTGTTCAGTCAAAATGTGTAGCAAAATAAAAGCTAATATTTATTGTTTATGGCAGACACTGTTCTGAAGTGTTGTGTGTTCATTCACTCATCTGGTCCTTGAAAAACACATGTATATATACGTATATATATATACACACACATTTACACACAAATTGGGAAAGTTATATATACATATATGTGTGTGTATTCTAATATAATATCAGTATATATTATATATTATATATATATTATACATGTTATATATATCATGTATTATAATTAATATAAGAACTGAATATATATAATATATTATATATGTACACATAGGGAAAGTATATATTTTACATTTACAGTAGAGAAGAAACTCAGGTAGAACTTTCCATTGTAATTATTCAGTACAATTTTACTTCATTGTTAAGTTCTATCTTTATAGGATAAAATTGCTTTGTAACCTAACCCTCCCCCTCTACCTTTATACTTTTTTTTTAGAACACTTTAGACTTTTACAACACATATGAACTTCTAATTTGAAAGTCATTTCAAATTTAGGAAGGTTTAACAAACTTTTAAATAGCATAACACGGTCCAGATTAAAGTGTAGAGTGCCAAATATAGGAAATAAACAGATGACTATGTTAATATGAGCCTTAAATACTGGCATAAAAGTCTAAATCATTTTAAAAGGGAAAACATACTAAATAAAGAATAAAATCAGGGGAATATACCCAAGAAAACTGAAAACTCTACAACAGTATTGTCCAATAAAAATATAATGTGAAGTGTGCATGTAGGCCACATATATTATTATACATTTTAAAAGAATTATACACCTTAAAAGAATTTTTAAAAACAGTGGAATTACTGTCAGTAATATGTTAGTCACATTACATTCAAAATATTTTCATTTTGACATATAATCAATATTAGAAATTATTGAGATATTTTACTTTCTGTCATAGTAAGTCTTTGAAATCTCATGTTTTTGATACTTAAAGCAATTCAGACTCTCTACATTTAAGGTGCTTAACAGTGATATGTAACTAGTGACTACCAGGTCAGACAATACAGGTTTAAGTCTATCCAGATCTGTAGCTAATATCCAAGGTGTGAGAAGAGGTTAGTCTATAAAAAATCATACATGTACTTCTATTTCGAGATTCAAAAATTGTTTCAGGAAGGTATCTGTAGGTTACATAGAATTCACTGCTTAGTACAGGTGATAGGTTTGGGTTTCACAAGTATTGGGATTGCATCCAGAAGGAGAACACTAGGCCTGGATTGCATCCAGAAGGAGAACACTAGGCCTAGGAGAAACAGAAGGCCTGGAATCAAGTCTTAGCTTCGTTGAGTCACTTGAAATACATAGAACTCATTTTTCTCATCTCTCAATTGGGACATATTACATGTTCTATTTACTTCCCTGCGTCACATTTTGAGAATTAAATGAAATAATTTAAATGAACTCGTAGAAAAGAATAGGATATAGGGGTGTGTGGGTGGCTTTTTTGGTTGAGTGTCCACCTCTCGATTTTGGCTCAGGCCGTGATTCTAGGGTTGTAAGATAGAGCCCCACTTCGGGGCTTAAGATTTTCTCCCTCTCCTTCTGCCCCTCCCCCACTCATGAGTACATGCACACACGCTCTCTCTCAAAATAAATAAACTTAAAAAAAAAAAGAATATGATATAAAGAATAGTGACTATAATTGTTGTTGAGATAACGTTGGTGGTAATGATGATGATGTCAGCATTGTTCTTTTTAAACTAAAATCTATATCAAATAATCCTTCCAAAGAAGAATAATTCTAATGAATAGAGCTTTGGCTGAATCATTCAATTATAAAATTATTAATAGTAGAATTACCGTGCAGTTACATAATGATTGAATTTGCTTAATAGTTGCCCTTCTTTTATTTATTCATAAAAATTGGATCTTTAGTTCTAAATATATATATATATATCAAAAGATAGAGGAAGTATGCATGGAAACTTAATGGAAATGGTGATTTATATATCTATAATTTAGGATATATGAATATACATATATTCATATGAGGAGTTATATGAAATGGAAGTATAATATAGCTAAAAAATCATTTGGACTACATTATTATAAAAAATAATTATGTCAATACTTTGTGTCAATAAAACAGGTAAACTAGAGAGCTATTATATTTAATCAGGAAACGGGAAATTTTAAGAAGCAGCAGTTAATTATTGTCATTAGCCGGATTGGTAACAATTCATTTGTCCTAGATTGGTTTAATCGCAAACATCAAATCCTCTCCTCAGTAAGAGTACATGATTGTATGCTAACAAGGAATTGAAGAGTTTTAGACACAATGTCAACTGCATTTACCTTCACTTTTGGTGAGAGAAATGCCAGGCATAGATCCATGAGAGAAAAGTCTGCATTAACTTACATTTTTGTAGAAGTTTTTCTGAAACTTTGTTTCAGTTAGTTACAGTAAAACAGGCAATATTTAAACCTACTCTTTATTTACAAAGTAACAACAGTATCCTTTAAGGTTCTGTCTCAAAGAATAATAAGCTGGTAAAGAATCACATGTGTAATGATAAAATACATCCTTCATCACTGGTATCATTTAGTTAGAGGAATTGTCTTCTCACATGATAGATTTTGTAGAACCTCAATATATAAAAGAAACTATAGCAATTTTTTATTAGCTTCAGTTAATTTCATGTTCAAATATATGTTTTCTTATTAAAGCCCATCAATAAGAAGGCAGTTTGGATCAAATAAAATATTTAAAATAAGATTATTGCCAATCTTGGGGTCTCATTCTCTGTGTTTGTATCTTTATATATGAATTGCTATGAATATTAGGATAAACCATAAGATCTTCTTAATTTGACCAATTTTAATCAGCAAAAAAGAAAACATCGCATCAAGCTAATGGTTATAATTGTGCTTGTGTTTCTTTAACATCTCCACTTGTGCTCTTTCCATTCCCTTTAATTTATAGCATCCAGAAATGTGAAATAGAAATACAGTCAAATTTGCTTCAAGGTGTAATCACTAACAATATCAAGAATTTGCTCACACATGCTATCCTGAGAGTAAGAGTCATACCACAAAAACTGAATGATTTATTGAAGGTTCTGACTCTCACTAAAAGAAACTCTAACAGATGTCTATCTATCAAACAGAAGGAAAATTTTATCACACGGAAGGGCTGAGTTGCAAGAAGGTGAATAAAAAATCACTAACAGTAAAGAATATAATAATATTGTCTAATTTGGGAGGGATTAAAACTCACACATAAAAAATGTAATATGTAGGTTGTAAGGGAGATGATCTGAGTAAAATGCTCTAAGTTCTTATTATTCTGGAGTGTGATAAAGATACTGGTTAACTTCAGGTGTCATTAAGAGAGGCATGTTACAATAGCTTGGATCATTACTATAATAATAGATATATGACCTAGAAGTTCCAAAAAAATCAAGGGTTAAAATGGAACTAAGGAAACAAAATTTCATAAATCTAAAATAAGAGAAAAAAGGGGGTGGGGTGGAGAAAGAAAAGCAAGACGTACAGAGCATAAATAAGATGACAACAATCAACACAAATATACTAGAAATCACATGAATGTAAATGGGCTTAACTCTCTAGCAAATTCTCCAGTCTACTTATACAAAACTGCCTGTTTTTTACAACTTCAGCATCTGCCATTTATCGGAGATACATCTTTTTTTTTAATTTTTTTTAACGTTTATTTATTTTTGAGACAGAGAGAGACAGAGCATGAACGGGGGAGGGGCAGAGAGAGAGGGAGACACAGAATCTGAAGCAGGCCCCGGGCTCTGAGCTGTCAGCACAGAGCCCAACGCAGGGCTCGAACTCACAGACTGTGAGATCATGACCCGAGCTGAAGTCAGACGCTCAACCGACTGAGCCACCCAGGTGCCCCTGGAGATACATCTTAATATAAAGATTCAGAACAGTTAAAAGATAAAGGACATACCGGGTAAATAGTAACTCAATGACAATGGGTATAGAAGTAATCATATCAGACAAAATAGACCTTAGGACAAAAATAATTCATTCCAATAGTAATCATTTGATACTAACCATAATAACAAGTTAATTCACTAAGAAGGTAGACAGTTCTAAACTAGTATAAACCTAAAACCATAACCTGAAAATACATAAAGTAGAAAATGACACCTACAAGATGAAAAATAAGCAAATTCACCATCTGAGAAGAAAGATGATGTACCTTTCATACAAGCAGAAAAAGACTTAGCAAAAATATAGAAAAATCGAACAACAAAATTAGCAAGCTTGATCTCATAAGCCCAATATCTACACGGTTTTCTGGAATGCCTGCCGTCCTTTACAGAAGAAGGGGTTAAACCCATAGCACAGCTTCCTCTTTTTATGAATTCAGGAGCGCATCTAGTCCTCTGCTTACAGAGGCTATAGGAGAAGTATGGAAATGATAGAGACACGGTCAGCTCTTAACACGCCTTACGTGGATACCCTTGGCTGACTTCCTTTTGAACAAAGGGGTTCATAGGCCCGAGTTCCATGACAACAAGCAAAGTCCAATGCTACATTCTATCATGCTGGAAATACAATTGCTGAAACTATCCCAAGTGGACCGTGCTCTTGCATATGACCCTGTTGTCACCACACTGTGTGCCATTCTGTTCTTAGGAGAACTGTACCAAAGAAACATCACTGCCATTTCATTGAGCTTGCACTCACCTCCCTGGTTTTAAAAGAGCAGACAAGTGCGCTTTGGAATTTTAATCGAATGACACTTTAGAATTAATCCCAAATCATTAACATGTTCTCGGGATTTCAAACATTGCATATGCACAGAAGCAGGCTGTGTAGGCCAGAGGGTGGAGGTGACATTCCAATGTCTGGAGAAAAGGACTGGTTAACCTGGCCACCAAAGTTCAGTGTTAGGAATTTTAATGTGTTCCCAGGAATTATGAGAATGTATGTTGGTTTTTATTAATTTGTTAGGTAGCTAAAAACACAGTTATAAACAAAATCAGAATTAAATATACGAGGAACCCTGCAGCACTCAGCAGACCACAGGTAAGGCAACCAGCAGCCTATGATATGGAGAATTGCTACGCGGATACTTAGACACAGAGGAAAAGCAAAATACGCTTACTTTGGGTACTTCTTTCTAATGAGCTAATTTCGGCCATCCTGCATTTATTCATCATGCTTGTCACTGTGAGGTCATATCCCTGCCACCAACTATGTAATTCAAGAACAAGCACAGATAACAAACCCCTGGTTGGTAACCAGTGTGAGTCAAAGTACTATGCATGGTAAAAGTTCCTGCCAACATTTATTCACTGACTGTTTTATCAATTCAACTAATAGTTTTCAAGCTTCTACCAAGTGTCAGGCACCCTGCCAGACCCTGGGGATGCAATATTGACCAAAACAGACAAGATTCCTGCTTTCACGGAGTCTACGTCCTAAAGCGGGAGGTAGGCAAAGCCAGGAAAAGGAGTGAGTGAGAGTTTCAAAGGGTCAAATTCCTTCAAGAAAATAAAACAAGACTATATGTTAGGTGCAGTTTTGCAACTTTAGGACTACGGATATATTGTGCCAGGCAATTGTTTGCTGTGGGGGTTGGGCTGTACATCATTTGGTAACATCCCTGGCTTGTACCTGCGAAATACCAATAGCACCTTCTCAGTTGTGACAACCATCAATGCCTCCAGACATCGCCAAGTATCTCCTAGGGGTGCAAAATCACCTCCAGCTGAGAACCAGTGCAAGAGTGACCGGAATGGAAGTGGGTTTTTGTATGGTCTGGTTTGGTTTTTTCTTGGGTGCTCAGGGAAGGCCTCTTTGAGGGCTTAAAAATGAAGAGGGGGAAAAAAGATGAGAAAACGATTTTGGAAGAAAGCTTTCCAGGCAGAGTTGAACAGTGAGTACTGAGACGAAAAGGTGACAGTCGACTTGGAATCCTAAAGGAACGGACAGAAGGCTTGGGCACCTAAAGCAGAGAAGCAGGAAATGGTCTCAGAGAGGCAGGCAAGAGCAGATCACAAGATCACATAAATCCTGACAGGCCACAGTAGAGGGGTCACATTTTTTTTTTCAGGGTGATGAGAAGTTTAGATGAAGGGGAGGATTTCTGATTAATTATGAAGAAAAACATGTTTCTAGCTAGCCCTTTAAAGACGGAGAGGCCTGGATTTTTACAGTCTGAGATGAGAGAGTGTTCCAGGTATGGGTAAGGGATCAGAGATGATAACATGTGGCTGGGCTGGGGCGAGGGATGAACACAATTCCAGAATTGTGAGAAGTGGAGAATCTAATGTAGGAGGAAGGGATTTTTGAGGGGTATCTTCTACCAAACACTTCTGGAATAACAGCTAAGAGGAACTCTGAAGGAGAGTGTGTTCTATGCAACATATTGGCAGCAGCTGTGAGCTGTGGGACCCAACCGTGTGTATGTGGACTCTGGCTCAGCCCCAAACATGCCCCTTTAGGGAGGGAGGTCCCAAAGCCAAGGGCAGGCCGGACTACCCAGCAGGAGCCAGAAACTAACAACCCCGGGACAGGTGACTACCATCACAAAGATGTCAATGTCTTGATTCTAAAATATTCTTGCTTGGAGGTTTAGAGAGTCAACTCTTTGAGACCAAGGGAGACAAGGATAATAACTTTAGCCCTTTATTCCAACTTCCTCACTGTTGTATTATCACTACCATTTTTTAAGTAATGGCACATGTAAGGCATTATTCTAAGTGTTGTCCATCAAATTTCTCATTTAATCTTCTGAACAATCCTATCAGGTAGGTTCTCTTAGTTTCATCATTTAAGAAAAAAGGGCACCAGAGCCTAGAGATGCTCTGGTACTTGCCCATGGAATCTGAAGCCTAAGCAATCTGACTCAAACCCAAACTTTAAAATTTTTTTTTCAAAGTTTTTTTATTTTTGGGACAGAGAGAGACAGAGCATGAACGGGAGAGGGGCAGAGAGAGAGGGAGACACAGAATCGGAAACAGGCTCCAGGCTCTGAACCATCAGCCCAGAGCCTGACGCGGGGCTCGAACTCAGGGACCACGAGATCGTGACCTGGCTGAAGTCGGACGCTTAACTGACTGCGCCACCCAGGCGCCCCATCAAACCCAAACTTTTAAACACTGCATAATACTCAGGTAAAGCAATCCATATGATATGCAGCTCAGACGAAGCAAATGACAAAGATGAAATCACTTGCCGAAGGTCACACCCAGCTAATGTCTGAGAAATAATTAATGATAAATTTCTAGTATTTGAACACTGACTCGTTTGTTATTTTTCTAAGCACTGTGTATGAATTCTTGTTTAGTCTTCATAAAAACTATAAGAAAGGTCTTATTAGTTGTCTCATTTTATAGACGAGAAACCTTATGTCTAGAGATCTTGTCACTTGTCCAAAGTCACCCAACCAGCAAATTGTGGAAATGAGACAGCAATTTAGGTGGTCAAATGCCTGAGCCTTCACCCCTAACATCGAATCACAGAACGCAGTTCTCTTCCTGCAACAAGAGACTATTTTAGAAACTCTTACCATCTTACTTGGTAAAAATGACGTGTGTGATTTACAATAATGTAACACCACTGAAAAGAATTTTGCAAACAAGAACATCTGATAGCACAGTCCCTTGGAAAGCTTTGTGCAGACGTTTTACAGAAAATATGTTAAATTCATTTATCAGTTCATCTCACGTGATACCTTAATTTCCAAATAAGTTTATGAAAAAGGACAATGGTGCATTGGTTCTGCATTCTCTCATTAGAGTCCCAGGAGGTACTGTTCTGGAATCTGTGTGTTTGTCTGACTTCCAGGGGCTGACATAGGAATGCCAGTCTGCTGCTATCCATGCACTGCCCATTTCCCATGGCACCAGTGTGACGTAAGAGAATGACCCAATCTGTTGGTGATGTAATCTGTTGATAAGTATGTTCTCAAGCAAGAAAACTGGAGGTATTCAAAGGCATCCATGGAGCAGTGAAAGAAAAGCAATGTTTGGCATCAGAACTTTGAGATTTGAGTCCAGTTGTACCGTTTAAAAGCTCTGTGGCCTTGGGCAAGTCACTATGACTGCTCTGAGATTAGAGCTCTTCATTACGCAGGAGGCAACCTAATCCTGACCCTGGCTACCAGACAGGTTGCAACCTAGATCAATAAGACGATTTGTGCACGGGTGCTTTATGAACTGTGGGATGCTCTGACAATAAAGGGAGACATTCATAATAGAGATGTCAAATAGCTAGTTACAAGGTTGACTGTTTACCGAACTAGGGATAGTGTGTCTCTTTTCTATTGTCAGGTCTTTTTGACAACGGCAGCGTGCCGAAACGAAGCCAGCTCAAGTCTATGTGTTCTGGAGCTAGAGGAGGGATGAGGTCAATGGGAGCAAGATATTTATCCTTGAGGCAGCCGCTCAAGACAGAAACTAAAAATTCCCAGTATTTTAAGGCACTAAGTCTAACCCAACTAGGTAAAATTTGAGTGAGATAAACCTTGCAGACCCAGGAACAACTCTCTTTTAAAATGTTCAATACCGATAATAATAATGATTACAGCCGTAGTATCTCATATATGAGTGAACTACTTGAATAATTACTATTATAATAATAATAGCATCTCACATGTCCATCAACCACTTTTGCCAACAAAATATTCTAAGACTCCTATCCTTGCAAATGATTATTTATTCTCAGTTCTCTAACTGCATGGTGGGTGGGCATTGGTTCATCTACGTTGGGCTCAGACAGGGAGGTTGGGCTCACACACGTAGTTCTGCCTCAGATGGCAGGCCCACTTGACCTTTCTTCTTACGGTGGGTTGGGCTCACGTGTGCTTCTTCTGGAGTCCAGGCAAAGAGAAAAGCAGCTACCTATGGGTAAGGCCTGCTCATGGCAACAGAAGAAGTGCAAGAGAGCATGTGTGTGATCATATTTCAGGCCTCTGGTTTAATCCCTGTGGGTCCTGTTTACTAGGAACTAACTTTGTGTTCAGGCAACTGTGTTCTAAGAGCTTTACTTTACCCCGTTCTTTTGCATAATCTTTACAGCAACCCTGTGAAGCCAGGTTCATTTTTATCCTCGTTTTAAAGACAAGGACATGCAGGTAAAGAGAAGTTAAGAAACGTTCCCCAAATCCTACAGCTAGTAAATGGCAGAGTCAAGGTTCCAGGATAGACAGTGGGACTCCAAGAACTATAAAATTTGCCAGCACATTCTAATCACTGCTTAAGTCCTGGCCCATCAGCACTGCAGTGAAAATGGGACGAGTTTCAAAGTGTTGAATATGTCCGGGTTCCTATACCAGGACACTTAAAAAATGTATGAATTTTGTTTTATTTATATCATGAAATACTTGCTTTGTACAAGGCACCTAGTAAAATGAACACATATGAACCCACCACCCAAGAATGAGAACATTACCAATATCTTTGTGTAATCCTTTCTGTATCAACTTTCCCCCTCTTCCCTGAAGGTTACCATTATCTAGAATTTTATATTTATCATTCTCTTGTTTTATAAAAAAATTATGTTGATCGGATATATCAAGTAGTTTTTGCTTGGTTGAACCCTCAACTGTGCTATCACGTGTACCTATAGTTATGTCATGTTTTAAATTGTGGTATAATAGTGAATTTCGTGAATGTATCACAATATATATATTATCCCACCAATGAATACTGGGCTATTTCTAATGTTATTCTATTAAAAATAAGGCTTTTGTGAACAATCTCACTAGTAATGTATGAAAGTTTGTATTATGTTACATTCATTTTATTTTATTTCATTTTATTTTATTTTATTTTATCCCTTAACCTACAGTGATGTGTTAATTTTAGGTGTACAAATTAGTGATTCCACAATTCCATGCATCACCTAGTGCTCATCCCAACGAGTTGTGCTCCTAAATATCCATCAACAATTTCACTCCCATCTGGCCACCATTCATTTGTTCTCTATAATTAAGAATCTGTTTTTTGGTTTGTGCGTGCCTCTCCCTTTTTTTCCTTTGGTCATTTCCTTTTTTTCCTTAAATGCCACATAGGAGTGATATCATGGTATTTGTCTTTCTTTGACTGACTTATTTTGCTTAACATTATGCTCTCTAGTTCCATTCAGATCATTTCAAATGGCAACATAACTTTTTTATGGCTGAATAATAGTCCTTTGTGTATATATACATATATGTGTATGTGTATATAAGCACACACATACACACCACATCTTCCTAATCCACTTATTTATTGATGGACATTTGGGCTGTTCCCATAGTTTGGCTATTGTTGATAATGTTGTTATATACATTGGGGTGTATGTATCCCTTTGAACTAGTGTTTTGTATATTTTTGGAAAATACCCAGTAGCGTTGAGTGCTGCACCATTGGGTAGTTCCATTTTTAACTTTTTCAGGAAACTCCATACTGTTTTCCATAATAGCTGCACCAGTTTGTATTTCTACCAACAGTGTAAGAGAGTTCCTATTCACATCCTCTCCAACATTTTTTGTCTCTTGTGTTTTTGATTTTAGCCATTCTGACTGGTGTGAGATGATATCTCATTGTAGTTTTGATTTGTATTTCCCTGATGATGAGAGATGTTGAGCATCTTTTCATGTGTATCGGCCATCTGGATGTGTTTTTGGAGAACTGCCTCTTCATGTCTTCTGCCCATTTTACAACTGGATTATTTGTTTTCTTCAAGTTGAGTTTTATCAGTTCTTTATACACTTTGGATACTAATCCTTTATCAGATATGTTAGGTACAAATATCTTCTCCCATTCAGTGTTTGCCTTTTAATTTTCTTGATTATACCTTCACTATGCAGAAGCTTTTTATTTTGATGTAGTCCCAAATGTTTACTTTTGCTTTTATTTTCCTTGCCTTATGAGATGTATCTAGAAAAAGGTTTTTGGCTTTCAGCTTTGAGGAGGCAACGGTGCAACAGTCTTCGATCATCCCAAATCTGGGTTCATTTGACACCAACCGCTGGCACCAACTACCTCCCACACGCCTCCTAAGCTCGACCCCAACTAGATCAAAGTCATATACCTGAGGTGCACCGGTGGCAAAGTCAGTGCCACGTCTGCTCTGGCCCTGAAGATTGGCCACTGGGTCTGTCTCCAAAAAATGTTGATGACATTGCCAAGGCAACAGGTGACTGGAAAGGTCTGAGAATTACAGTGAACCCGACCATTCATAACCAGACAGGCCCAGATTGAAGTGGTACCTTCTGCCTCTGCCCTGATTATCAAAGCCCTCAAGGAGCTGCCAAGAGACAGAAAGAAGCAGAAAAACATTAAACACAGTGGAAGTATCATTTTTGATGAGACTGTCAACATTGCCCAACAGATGCGGGATCAACCTTTAGGCAGGGAACTCTCTGGAACCATTATAGAGATTCTGGGGATCGCCTAGTCCATGGGCTACAATGTTGATGGCGGCCACCCTCATGACATCATAGATGACATCAATAATGGTGCAGTGGAATGTCCACCTAGTTAAGAACGACAAAAGGAAAATATTTTAATAAAGGATCATTTGACAACCAAAAAAAAAAAGGAAGGAAGGAAGGAAGAAAGAAGGAAAAAAGAAAAATGTTGCTACAGCCTATGTCAGCAACATTACTGACTGTACTCTCTTCCAAGATGTTTATGGTTTCCCGTTTCACATTTAGGCCTTTAATCCACATCGTGATTATAATCTTGAGATTATAATCTTGAGATTATTTTTGTGTAGGGTGTAAGAAAGTAGTCCAGTTTCATTCTTTTGCATATTTCTGTCCAGTTTTTCCAACACCATTTGTTGAAGAGGCTGTTCTTTTCCTCTTGGATATCCTTTCCTGCTTTGTGGAAGACTCCTGACTATATAATTGTGTATTTTTTCTGTTTTTTTAATTCTGATCCATTGATCTATGTGTCTATTTTTGTGCCAGTACCATACTGTTTTGCTTACTACAGCTTTGCAGTATACCTTGAAGTCTGGGATTGTGATGCCTTCAGCTTTTCTTTTCTTTTTCAAGATTGGTCTAATTGGGGTCTTTGCAGTTCTATACAAATTTTATAATTGTTGGTTGTAGTCACGCGAAAAATGCTGTTGGTGTTTTAACAGGGATTGCATGAAATCTGTAGATTGCTTTGGGAAGTACAGCCATTTTAACAATATTTATTCTTCCAATCCAGGAGCATGAAATGTCTTTACATTTCTTTGTGTTATCTTCAATTTCTTTTATCAATGTTTTAAAGTTTTCAGAGTACAGGTCTTTCACCTCTTTGGTTAAGTTTATTCCTAGATATCTCATATTATGCTACATTCTTATGAATATTTGGTATTGTCAGATATCATCATAAGTAAAATAATATTTTATTATGATGTTAATTTGAATTTCTCTGCTTAATAACAAGGTTTGGCACATTTCCATTAGACAATCTACCATATATGTTTTATCTTTTGTGAACTGCATATCATGACCCTAGTCAATTTTCCTATTGAGTTATTTATCTTTCTTATTGATTCCTATCAGCTATTTATATATTATATATAGTGTAATTATATAAAGTTGTCCATTATTTATATTACTAACACCTTCTCCCAGTTTTTGTGTTGTCTTTTCATTCTCTTTACAGTGAATGGTCAAAAGATTTATCAGTCTTTTCCTTCATAGTTGTACTGAGTAGAATAGTGCCCCCCAAATTCATGTCTACTAAGAACCTGTGAATGTGACCTTATTTACAGATAGGGTCTTTCTGGATATAATCAAATTAAGATGAGGTCACACTGGATTAGGATGGGCCCTAAACAAATCACTGGTTTTCTTATAAGATGAAAAATTAGACACAGAGAGAAAGGAGACACAGGGAAGAAGACTACATGACAACAGAGGTAGACACTGGAATGCTGCCATGGAAAGCCAAGGAACACCAAGGATTGCCAGCAACCACCAGAACCTGGAAGGAACAAGAAAGGATTCTTCCCTAGAAGCTTCAGAAGGCATATAACCCTGCAGACATCATGATTTCAAAATTCTAGATTCCAAAACTGCCAAAAAATAAATTTTTATGCTGTAAGCAACCCAGGATGTGGTAATTTGTTATAGCAGCCCTGAGAAGCTAATATAATGGTTAACAATTTTTGTTTTAAGGTTTTTTTTTAGGGGCGCCTGGGTGGCTCAGTCAGTTGAGCGTCTGGCTTCGGCTCAGGTCATGATCTCATAGTTTGTGGGTTCGAGCCCTGCATCGGGCTCTGTGCTGACAGCTTAGAGCCTGGAGCCTGTTTCTGATTCTGTGTCTCCCTCTCTCTCTCTCTCTGCTCCTCCCCCGTTCATGCTCTCTCTCTCTCTCTCTCTCTCCTTCAAAAATAAATAAAAACATTTTTTAAAAATGTTTTTTTTTTAATCCCAAAGCTATGAAGATACCCTATATATTATTTTCTAAAACTTTAGATACTGCCTCCACATTTGAGTTTTTAATCCATAAAATACTGATTTTGTTTATGGGCATGTGTAGGAATCCCATATTATTGGGTTTTTTGCTTTGCTCTGTTTTGTTTTGTTTTTCTGTTTGGAAAATGTACTGTCCCAGCACCATTAACTGAAAGGTTTATCTTTGCTCCATTAATTTTCACAGGCTCCACCATATATGAAATTGCCATAAAAGTTTGGGCTTCTTTTGGTGTTCTTCTGAGTCTATTCATTGGTTACTTTGCCTATCATGCTATTCTAGGCTCATTATTGTAAATTTACTATCATTCTTCCTATCTAATAGAGTTAATACTTTCACAATTCTCTTTTTTTTCTTTATAAGTCTCTTGGTTATTCTTGGGTATATGATCTTCCATTAAAATTTAAAATAAGCTTGTAAAGCTTTTCTTAGAAGTCCGATGAGATTTGGATTAAAATTTCATTTAACCTATAGATCACTTGGGAGAATCACCATTTTTACAATATTAAGCTTATCTATTTATAAAAATGGCTATATATTTTTATTTACATTTTAAAATAAATTAATAACACATTTCAATTTTCTCCAGATAAGTCTTGTACATTTATTGTTGAATTCATTCCTAGGTGCCGTCCATTCTTTGTTGCTAACGTAATATTTTCCTTTCAAAATTATGTTTTATAAATTTTTGGTTGGTGTATATACATGCAAACTTTTATTGTTGGTATTATTATACCCACCTTGCTAAATTTTGTCATTATATTTACATGCCAAAAATGATGACAGCATGGTTTCTTCCTCTGCAACATTTATACTCTTCATTCTTTTTTTTCATGTTTATTTATTTATTTTGAGAGAGAGAGAGAGAGAGTGTGTGTGTGGGAGCAGGAAAGGGGCAGAGAGAGAAAGGGAGAGAGAGAATCCCAACCAGGCTGGTTACTGTCAGTGCAGAGCCCAATGTGGGGCTCGCTCGAACTCGCGAACCCTAAGATCATGACCTGAGCTGAAATCGAGAGTCAGACGCTTGACAAAATGAGCCACCCAGGCAACCAACCCTTATACTCTTCGTATCTTTACCTCTCCTTGCTTCTCTGTCTGCGACCTCCAGTATAAGGTTATGTATAAGCAGTAAAATTGGACGCCTTTGTCCTGTTTCCTAGTTTTAAATTTAATGCTTCTACTGTTTTACAATTAAGAATTATGTTTGCTGTAGACTTTTGTGGGGTTTTTGTACTCTAAGAGATTAAAAAATTTCCTTCTATTCATAGTTTGCCAAAAGTTTTATTGCAAATGAGGGTAGAATGTATTAAATGATTATTTGATATCTATTGAAATCATGTGTGTTTTATCCTTAAACACACTAGTGTGGAAAATTAAACAAAGATTTTTTAAATCACTTCAGTGAAGTATGACTGACTTACAAAAAGTTATATATTTCAAGCATACAGCTTGATGAGTTTGTAGGTAAGTATACATCTGTGAAACCATAACTACAATCTATGCTAGAAACATCTATCACTTCCAAAAGTTTCTTCCCATCTTCTTTACCAGTGTTTTGTATGTGACAAAAACACTACACATAAGATGTATTCTCTTAGCAAATTTTTCATTACACAATAGAGCATCATTAACTATAGGGACTGTGATGTACTCAAGATCTTTAGCACCTATTCATGTAGCACAATGGAAAGTTTCGTTTTTGACTAATACTTTTGACTAATACTTCTGTTTCTTGCCTCTTCCCCCAGCTCCTGACAACCACCATGCCACTCTCTGCTTTTCTTGAATTTGACAATTTTAAATTCCATATGTAAGGGGTATTATGTAGCAGTTGGCCTTCTGTGTCTGACTTATTTCACTTAGCGTGTAAGGAAATAAGGTTCATCCATGTTGTCACAATTGGCAGGATTTCTTTCTAAGGCTAACTAGTACTCCTTTGTAGGAACATGTCACATTTTCTTTATCCATTTATCTGTTAATGGACACTTAGTTTGCCCCTCACCCCCATCTTGACAATGGCAAATAATGCTGCAATGAACACGGGAGGGTGGATATCTTTTAAAGATTCCAATTTCAATTCCTTTGGATGAATACCGGAAGTGAAATTGCTGTACCATATGGTAATTACATTTAATATTTTTTTAGTAATTTCTATACTGCTTTCTATAGTGGCTGCACCAATTTGTCGTCCCACCAACACTGTACAAGAGTTCCCTTTTCTCCACATCCTTGCCAACATTTACTTTTGCTCATTAAGTAATAGCCATCCTAAGAACCGTAAGGGGATATTTATTGTGATTGTGATTTGCGTTTCCTTGGTGATTAGTGATGTTGAGCACCTTTTCACGTACTCGTTGGTCATTTGTATGTCTTCTTTGAAGAAATGTCTCTTCAGTTTCTTTGTCCATTTTTTAATCAGGTTATTTGGTTTTTTGTTTTTGTTTTTTGCTATTTACTTGTTTGAGTTCTTTATATATTTTGGATACTACCCCCTTATCAGATTTATGGTTCGTGAGTATTTTTACCCATCCTATAGGTTGTCTTTTCACTTTGTTGATGCTGTCTTTTGCTGTGCAGAAGCTTTTTAGTTTGATGTAGCTTATTTTTTATTTTGTTGCTTGTGCTTTAGGTGTCAAATCCAAAAAAAAATCGTGACCAAGACCCATGTCAAGGATCTTCCTATGTTTCTTTCTTTCTTCCAGAAATTTCATGGTTTCAGGTCATATATTTAAGTCTTTAATCAATGCATAGTTAATTTTTGTGAGTGATGTAAGATATGGGTACAGTTTCATTCTTTTGTATATGAATATCCAGTTATTCCAACACCTGCTATTGAAAAGACTGTCTTTTCTCCATTCAGTATTCCTGGCTCCCTTGTCAGGTGACTGTATATGCGTGGCTTTACTTCTGAGCTCTCAATTCTGTTCCATTGATCTATTTGTCTGTTTTTATGAAAATACCATACTGTTTTGATTACTACAGTTTATAGTATAGCTTGAAATAAGGACGTAATAATGCCTCCTACTTGGTTCTTCTTCCTCAGGATTCCTTTGGCTATTCAGGGTCATATGTGGTTCTATACAAATCTTTATATTCTTTTTTTCTGTTTCCGTAAAAAAATGTCACTGGAAACTTGATAGGGATTGCAGTGAATCTCTAGATGGCCTTTCGTACTAATGGCATTTTAACATTATTAATTCTTCTAATCCATTAACATAAGACACCTTTCCATTTATTTGTGTCTTCTCCAGTTTTTTCATCAATGTCTTACTGTCTTCAGAGTAGAAACCTTTCACTTCCCTAGTTAAATTTATTTCCAAATATTTTGTTGTTTTTGATGCTGTTGCAAGTGAGATTGATTTATTTCTTATTCAGGAAATTCATCGCTAGTACATGGAAACACTACTGATTTTTTTTTTTTTTATCTACAACTTGACAGAATTCATTGACTAAAAGTTTTTTGGTTGAGTCTTTATGATTTTCTACTTCCAAAATTGTATCATCTGTAAATAGAGAAAATACTATTTCTTCCTTCCCAATTCTAACAATGTTTAATTCTTTTTTCTTACCTGATTGCTCTAGCTAGCACTTCTAGTACTATGTTAAATAAAAGGAGTGAGAGAAGGCAGATTTGTCTTGTGCCCGATCTTAGAGGAAAAGCTCCCAGCCTCTCACCATTGAGTATGATGTTAGCCATGGACTTTATTATATTTATATTTATTACATTGAGGCATGTTCCCTCTAAAGCTGGTAAAGCTCTTTGCTGCCTTAAGTCAAACTGCACCCTAAGTTCCCTAGCCAAACAGGGCCACTGGCTTTTTTATGCACACTATCAGCTCTGCTCACCCTTCTCTCAGCTTGTGTGTTATTGTGTCACACAGCTTCCAGGAGTTGTCATTCACCCTTCTGGTCAGACAGGGTGAAAGACGCCACAGCAGGTGGGGACTATGTCTCAGATATCTTGCCTGGGTGGAAGAAGGAGGGGCCATTCCAGGCTACTCTCAGGTTCCCAAACAGGCTCTCCAGTTGGCAGAGGCGGAGTTACTCTCGGCATAAGCTTTGAATTAATTGCCTTGCTTGTGCATAGCATGGTACATCTCCACATCTAACACTAGCTTTGCCCTTAGAGCAATCTGCTCTGGCTTCTCATCTCTCGGCCCAAGTGCCACTGGGCCACACAACTTCCAGGAGCTGTTGCCAGTCATTCTAGTCAGATGGGGCCAGAATGCACTTTCCACAGGGTGTGGGGCTGGGATTCAGCTTCTTGCTGGACATGGGCAAACTGGGCTCTAGGGCTGGCAAACCTCCCTGTTTGAGGATCCAAATCAGGCCCATCTAGACCCTGCTGACTTCCCTGGTTAAAGTGAGATCCCAACTTCATTTTGCAGATGCAACGATTTTGCAGCAAAACTGCTGGTTCGGACTATAACTTGGACACTGCAGTATGAACTTGGTCTGCCAAGATCCTTGTACTGTTTGTTGCAAGCCCCTTCCCTCTTCCCTGTCACAGTCTGATTCCCAATGCAACATACCCTTGCAATTCTTGTGGTGCAAGACCAGAGCAGGGACTCCTACAAAGCAACTCAAAATGCTAGTTACTGATTATACTCCCTGGGTTCTCTTTTTCCACTGGTGACACTGACCTCTCCATATGGTGCTGTGCTGGCCAGGGGAGGGGCAATGGGGTCAACAGGTAGCTCCTTCTCTTACCCTTCCAACACAGGCTGTCTTGTTCTCTGTTATATAAGGTAATTTAGCTTCACCCCCTGTGTGTTAAGACTGTTTCAGTGGTGTCTTGTTTTTGAGTAGTTAGTTGTCCTTTTTGTGAGGAAGACTGAAGCCAGGAACAACAATATTGCCATCTTGGTGATATCATTCCCCTAACAGTTTTTCCATTAATCTTTTCTATACATATTTATGTATAGGAACCATATATCTTTGTTTTCTAAAAGTGCCCCAATATTAAAAAGCTGGCCATACTTGATGCAAAAATAGACTTTGACTTGTCAAATATCTGGTTATTCTTGGTAACTTCAGAAGTTGCTTGCTCATTTTCATTGCATCTTTCATTTCTTTAATGTGTTCATACAGTAATTTATATTCTATACATGATATTCCTAGATCAAATAACTAGGTATCTAAATTTGATTGCTTGCTTGCTTTTGCTGACTCACTCATGGTGGTTTATGAGCTCCTGCTGATTTACTTTAATGAATTGGGAACCTGGGTGGCTACCCCCGGAGGATACTTTGCACCACGGAGAATTTGCTTTCGCTTCTGCTGAAAGCCAGGAGATGTTACAAGCCTAGGATGACTTTAGACCCTTCAGGGGCCACAAACTTAAACTAGGAATCTCAGCTTCTGCTCATCTAATCACCTTTGGTAGTCCTATTCTTATGAAATTTAGAGTAAACAATATACACATGTATTCATATGTAATCTCTTGATAGTATATGAAACACCTAGAATAGGTGTAGAATACAGCACTTTAAATTCTCGTTATTTCATCCTTCACTTCAGTCACTGGTATGATGATAGTTTCTTCCAAGTTTTGATGGTGCAAGCTCGCAGTGACTCATTGCTTTCTAAGGTTGTCTCCCTTTCTGATATTTTATCCCTTGCATGTTCAATGTCATTAAATAGCTCCAGGAGTTCCTTTAAGGTGAAGTTTATGCCATACTTCATATCCCTCTTGCTTCCTTCCTGAAAACTTATAAGACATCATAGGATGAAATTTCCTACAAGAACTCACTTACTTTCTGGAGGAGTGAGGTAGTTCGTGTCCACAGGGTTACTTCTGACCATTGAGGGCTGGGAGTGGATGGATAAATACATCTCCGTCCTTAAAATAGATAGCTTAGGTGGGGCCCCAAACTGTTAGGATTGGTTACAACTACACTTTAAGAGGAAGAGAGCTATCTCTTTCCTTGTGTGCAAGCTCACAAACAAGAGTTCATGTGAGCATATGGAAGATGATGGTCACCCACAAAATAGGACAAGAGGCATCAGAGCTAAACCTGCCTTGCCAGCAGTTTGATAGTAGACCTTCTGGCCTCTAGAACTGTGAGAAATACATTTCTGTCGTTGAAACCACCCAGCCTATGGTATTTTGTTATGGCAGCCTAAGCTGAGTAAGACAAAATGTTTTATATATTTATTTAAAAAATTGTATTGCCTTCCTCTTCTCCTCACAGAACTTATGATACTGAGTTAGCATCTTTCCTATGTATTGGCAAATTCTCATACTCTTTTCTAAATATGAGTCACCTTGCAACACTTTCACCGTAAGCTTTCAGCTTTCAGAGTCATGAATGATCTCCAAGAGTCCCTTTATTTTTTTTAAATCTTTTTAAGATTTTAAGTAATTTCTACATCGAACATGGAGCTCAAACTCACAACCCCAAGATCAAGAGTTGCATGCTAGCCAAGTAACCCTTCAAGAGTCCCTTTAATGGAAGCTTTGCTGATGCCACTTCTACTGGAACATGTTCCTACTGTCATCACAATCCCTTTCCTCATTTATGTTGATCACTTGGCCTTCACTGAGTTCATCTACACATGTAGGTCATTTAAAAGAAGGCATTTCTATTGTTTAATAATTTGAATCCTCCGTGTGAAAACCATTATCTGTGGGATTTGGTAAGTTACTTGTTCTAATTCCTTTGTACCTCAATATCTTTATTTATAAAACAGAAGTAGGGGCGCCTGAGTGGCTCAGTGGGTTAAGCATCCGATTTCAGCTCAGGTCACGATCTCACGGTCCGTGAGTTCGAGCCCCACGTTGGGCTCTGGGCTGACGGCTCCGAGCCTGGAGCCTGCTTCCGATTCTGTGTCTCCCTGTCTCTCTGCCCCTCCCCCATTCATGCTCTGTCTCTCTGTGTCTCAAAAATAAACGTTAAAAATTTTTTTTTAAAAAACAGAAGTAATAACAACACTTAACATTTTTTTTTTTATTTTTTTTGGTTATCATTCACTGGTAACTTAAATGCCACGCAGGATGCTAAACATATTAATATGGTAATGCCCAAGAAAAGTTACATTTAATGTTTCATTTTCTTTAGAGATGTTAATGTTTTCCATATTATTTGGTAATGTCTTGTTTTGGAGTGTTATTTATTTATTTATTTTTTGGTCTTCCCCCAAAGATGGCTTACATGTTTAAAAGACATTCTGCTCGTAGCAGGTTCTATTCACCCATAAGTTTAAAGCATACTGTTCAGAAAAGTCATGACCTGCATATGACTATGAATAGTCTCCTTTTAATTGGCTTTTTAAAGAAATACTTAAAATAATTAGTGGTTAAACAGTACAAGATACAATACTTCTTGTGACCTTTCCATTTAGGTTATAGAAATGAACCAACTCATACAATCAAAAAAAAATAATAATGAATATCATCTGAAAATGACTCTATTCTTTTTTTTTTAATTTTTTTTTCAACGTTTATTTATTTTTGGGACAGAGAGAGACAGAGCATGAATGGGGGAGGGGCAGAGAGAGAGGGAGACACAGAATCGGAAACAGGCTCCAGGCTCTGAGCCATCAGCCCAGAGCCCGACACGGGGCTCGAACTCACGGACCGCGAGATCGTGACCTGGCTGAAGTTGGACGCTTAACCGACTGCGCCACCCAGGCGCCCCATGAAAATGACTCTATTCTTGATTTATAAAGCCCTTTGCAACACAGTACATACAACTGATAAACACCAGCTTTTAAAGTCTTACCACCATTTTTTTGTGGAATAACACTGCTTTACTATAACTTCTATTATTTTAACCTTCTCTTATCTATTTATAATTTATTGAGAAATTCACAAAAATGCTACTATTGACTTTGTAAATTATAACTCCCTAATCAAATATTGATGAAAGTTTTAATTCTCCAAAAATCACACACTCTCCAGAGACTTTTTATTAAGAAATGCTATATTTTTTGAGTTGCAAAAGGGGAACTTACATGTATAGGAAAACTTAAACGCATGCTAAGAAAAGGAAACCGCAGGTGTTTCTTCTACAGAGAATTGGTCTTAGGATTGTAATGCACAGACTGCTTTGAAAGGATTGTTTCCTAACTTTCATCACACTGTGATCATATTTTAGGAAAGAAAACCAAAAGTCATTGAATATAGTGATAAAAAGGAAAGATTGTTGCAATAAAAGTTTTTTTTAATGAATATAAAGCATGGGTTAGTCATTCCTACAGTTTGATAAGATAAGGAAGAAGGCCAAAAAATAAACACAAACCAGCTGCCATCACTTTTAAGTTAAATAGATCTGTAATTTTTTGTGTTCTGTTTTCATGAAGGTGAGTTTCAATGTAAGTCTGTTAAAAACAGCATCTTCCCTATAAAAATAAGAAGTTTTGGGTGTTTCTAAATAATTATCTTCTTGGAATTGTTAACCGGAAAACTTCCAATTGATTACACATATTAATCATAGGAAATTTCATTTATAATATTTTAGGTAAGAGATAGAGAGATAGTCATACTGGCTAAAATGAAAGAGAGAGAAAATACCAAGTGATAGGAATCACCATATATTTCTGATGTGAGTATAAAGTGGCAACCAGTTGTGAAAACTGGCATTTTCTACTAGAGATGAAAACATGCACAGTCCACGACCCCAAAATTCCACTCCTAGGTATATTTGCAACAAAGATGTTCACATGTTTATAAAACAACCTGTCTTTGAGCATTCATAGCAGCATTATTTTTCATAGCCCCAAACTGAAAACTACACAGATGTCCATCCTAGTGGAATGGATTAATGTTGGAATATTCACTCATCAGCAATGAGAATGAGCCAACTGCAATGTATGAAGTCTCATGGATCAATTTACAAATTCAATGCTGAGTAGAAGTCAGAACAGATAATCCTGAAATTTGTATGAAACCAGAAAAGTCTTTGAAGACCCAAAGCAATCTTGAGAAAGAAGAACAAAGCGGGAGGTGTCACAATCTCAGATTTCAGATCATACTACAAACCTATAATAATCAAGACAGTACAGTATGGCACAAAAATAGATACTGAAGTTAATGGAATAAAATAGAAAGCCCAAAAATAAACTCATGCTTATATGGTCAATTAACCTATGTTAAAGGAACCAAGAATGTACAATGGGAAAAAAGACAGTCTCTTCAGTAAGTGGTGTCGGGGAAACTGCACAAGTACATGCGAAAGAAGAAACCAAACCCCATCTGACACTATACACAGAAAAACTCAAAATGTATTAAAGACCTAACTATAGTTAAGAGCCTGTTTCTTGGTTCGCCCCCCTCTCTCTCTTTTTCCCTATGTGTGCTCATTTTGTTTCCTAACTATAGAGAACAAACTGATGGTTACTAGAGGGGAGGTGGGGGAGGGGAATGGGTTAAACAGGTGATGGGAATTAAGGAGTGCACTTGTTGTAATGAGTACCAAGTGTTGTATGTAAGTGTTGAATCACTATATTGTACACGTGAAACTAATATTAAACAGTATGTTTGCTAACTGGAATTTAATTAAAAACTTAAAAAAAAAGACCTAACTATATGACGTGAAACCGTAAAATTCCTTAAAAGAACATGAAGAGTAAGTTCTTGAACATACGCTTTAACAATCTTTTTCTGAATCTGCCTCTTCTGAAAATGGAAACAAAAGCAAAAATAAACTACTGGGACTACATAAAACTACAAAGATTTTTCACAGCAAAACAAAATCAACAGAATGAAAAGGCAGCCTACTAAATGAGAGAAGATATTTACAAGTGATATATTCAATAAGAGGTTAATTTCTCAAGGATATAAAGAACTCATACAATCCATCAACGACGACGACAACAACAACAAAGCCTGATTAAAAAAGGAGCAGAGGATGTCAATAGATATTTCTGCAAAGGAGACCTACAGATCGCCAATAGACAGATGAAGAGATGTTCAACATCACTAAACATCGGGGAAAAGCAAGTCAAAACCAATAAGATATCATCTCACACTGAATGACTAGAATCAACAAGACAAGAAATAACAAGTGTTGGTGAGGATGTGGATAAAAGAGAACCCTGGCACATCATTCTTGGGACTGTAAATTAGTGCAGCCACTATGGAAGATGGTATGGAGATTCCTCCAAAAATTAAAAATAAAAAGATTACATGATCCAGTAATTCCATTTCTGGGCATTTATCTGAAGAAAACAAAAACACTCAATTGAAAAGATATATACACCTCTATGTTCATCACAGCATTATTCACAATAGCCAAGATATGGAAGCAACATGTTGAATAGATGAAGAATGGAAGAATGTCCATTATATATATAATGGAATATTATTCAGCCATAAAAAAGAATGGGATTTTGTCTTTTGTGACAACGTAGATGGGTCTTGTGGGTATTATGCGAAGTGAACTAAGTCAGACAGAGAAAGACAAATACCATATGATTTCACTTACATGCAGAATCTAAAAATCAAAACAAATAAAACAGAAATATAGTCATAAATGTAGAGAACAAACTGGTGGTTGCCAGACGGGAGGAGAGTGAGGAGAGGGCGAAGTAGTTGAAGGGGATTACTAAGTACAAACTTCTATTTATAAAATAAGCAAGTTGGGGGAATGTAAAATACAGTAAAAGGAACTTAGTCAATAATACTGTAATAACTTTGTATGGTGACAGATGGTAACTACACCTATCATGGTGAGCATTTCATAATGTATTATAAATGTCAAATCACTATGCTGTACATCTGAAATTAATACAGTATTACATGCAAACTCCACTTCAATAAAAATAATTAAATAAAAAGAGAAGTCAGACACACAAAAAAGTACATGCCATGTGGTTCCATTATATAAAATACGATGTAGAAAAAATATCTACACTGTTCAAGACTCATGGTTACTTGGGGAGGCAGGAGGCATCACGTCTGGAAAGAAGCATGAGGGTCTTATAATGTGCTTGTGTGTGAATGCTGGTCACACAGGTAGGTTCCGTTTGTGAAAATGTATTGAGCTGTAAACTTTCATGTGCAAGTATATTTCTCTATGTAAACTGTATTTCAATAAAAATTTAGTATTAAAAAGCAAAATGCTGTGACAATTGTGTGTACTCACTTCAATTTATATATTGTTTTCCATATTAACTTTATGACAGTCAACAGCCAAGCGAACTTAATAACAGAACTCTTACCTTCCCTGCACAGAATATTATTGGTAAGTCAACTAATGGCTCATAAAACACAAAGCAAAATCGACTTCTACAAAATGGGTTGAGTAGGGCTTTCATAGCATTGCTATAGCAGTAGAATGGCTATGTCCCCCCCCCCTCCTTTTTTTTTTTGGATAGGCTTTAACTGAATTAACACACTTGAAGATTGCAGAGCAAATATTCTATTATCCCACTTCAGAAAGGCGTTTTATTACACAAACATTAAAATCCACTCCTCCAGATAATAAGACCAAGTTAACTGAATTTACAACCATTTGAGGTTTAATGTCCGAATTTTGTTCTTAAAATGAAAAGTATGTAGACACAAAATTATCCTTGAAAGGTCCTGAATAGTGTGGTCCACCAGAGACCGAATTACAACTCACAGTCTCTACCAGATGCCTCTATTACCAATTCAATGATTTTTTGTTTGATTTAACAGGAGATAAAGAAGCTAGCTTACATTTACAGCCATGTTATTAAGAGGAGACAAAAGTATCGGGAACACATCAGCCTCACAGGCATCTGGGAGCTCAAATGACCTGGGTCATAGCAGGTTTACAGCGCCCATCTCAGAGTTGCCGTGGAATACATATTCACTGGATAAAATGGCTACTTGGATTATCCATATTATTTAAATTATTTTCTCTTTCATTCTCTTCTATCTCCAATCCTGGCCCCAGTGCAGTGCACCAAGACATGAATTCACAAAAATTAATCCCACACACGGACTCCATTGTACTATGCAAAGGTCTGAATTTTATAGCCACGCAAATTTAGAATCAGTGGCTGGATCTGCCATTTACCATCAACTGATGAATCTCAGTTGATTTGTCTGGAAAATGGGATTGGTTTCTTATGTTGTAGTGTTAAAAATGAAAGATAAATGTATATACAATGCTTTAGGTGTTGTATTTGACACATTATAAGTGCTCAGTAAATGACAGCTATTATTGTTATGGGAAAGAATGTGAAAATAAATGATGGATTTACTGTCATGCATTCTCAAACCAAAGTTTAATAATACTTCTTTTCAAACTGGGAAAACATTCTTTTATTTTTAAAAAAAGTTTTTTTTAATTTAGATCCAAGTTAGTTAATATATAGTGTAATAATGATTTCAGGAATAGAATTTAGTGATTCATCACTTATATATAACAGCCAGTGCTCATCCCAACTAGCACCTTCCTTAATGCTCATCCCCCCATCCAGCACCTCTCCAGAAACCCTCAGTTTGTTCTCTGTATTTAAGAGTCTCTTATGGTTTGTCTCTGTTTTTATCTATTTTGGCTTCCCTTCCCCTACGTTATCTGTTTTCTTAAATTCCACATCTGAGCGAAATCATATATTTGTCTTCCTCTCATTGACTTACTTCACTTAGCATTACAGTTGATTCACGTTGTCACAAATGGCAAGATTTCATTGTTTTTCTTTGCCAAGTAATAATCCACTGTGTGTATGTATGTATGAATGTATATGTATAGGTATATATATATATATATATATATATATACACACACACACACACATACATACATATTATATTATATAATATTATTTGTATGTATGTATATAACATTTTCTGTACCCATTTGTCAGTTCTTGGACATTTGGGCTCTCTCCATACCTTGGCTGTTGTCAACAGTGTGACTTATAAGCATTGGGGTGAACATGTCTCTTTGAAACATCACTCCTATATCCTCTGGACAAATACCTAGCAGTGTAATTGCTGGATTATAGGGTAATTATATTTTTAACTTTTTGAGGAACCTCCACACTATTTTCCAGAGTGGATGCACCAGTTTGCATTCCCACCAACAGTGCAAAGGATTCCCCTTTCTCCACATCCGTGCCAACATCTGTCGTTTCCTGAGTTGTTAATTTTAGCCATTCTGACACATTTGAGGTCATATCTCATTATGGTTTTGATTTGTATTTCCCTGATGATGAGTGATGGTGAACACTTTTTCATGGGTCTGTTAGCCATCTGAATGTCTTCTTTGGAGAAGTGTCTATTCATGTCTTTTGCCCATTTTTTTTCACTGTATTGTTTTTTCGGTGTTCAGTTTGATAAGTTCTTTATAGATTTTGGATACTAACTCTTTATCTGATATGTCATTTGCAAATATCTTCTCCTTTTCCATTGGTTGCCTTTTAGTTTTGTTAATTGTTTTCTTTGCTGTGCAGAAGATTTTAACTTGATGAGGTCCCAATGGTTCATTTTTGCTTTTGTTTCCCTTGCCTCTGGAGACATGTCAAGTAAGAAGTTGCTGTGGCTGAGGTCAAAGAGGTTGTTGCCTGTTTTCTCCTGTAGGATTTTGATGACTTCCTATCTTACATTTAGGTCTTTCATCCGTTTTGAGTTTATTTTTGTGTATAGTGTAAGAAAGTGGTCCAGGTTCATTTTTCTGCATGTCGCTGTCCAGTTTTCCCAGCACCATTTGTTCAAGAGACTGTCTTTATTCCACTGGCTACTCTTTCCTGCTTTGTCAAACATGAATTGACCGTACATTTGTGGGTCCATTTCTGGGTTCTCTGTTCAGTTCCATTGATCTGAGTGTCTGTTTTTGTGCCAATACCACACTGTCTTGATGATTATGGCTTTGTAATACAGCTTGAAGTCCGCGATTGTGATGCCTCCGGCTTTGGTTTTCTTTTTCCACATTACTTTGGCTCTTTGGGGTCTTTTCTGGTTCCATACAAATTTTAGGATTGTTTGTTCTAGCTCTGTGAAGAATGCTGGTGTTATTTTGATAGGGATTGCATTAAATATGTAGATTGCTTTGGGTAGTGTCAACATTTTAACAATATTTATTCTTCCAATCCATGAGCATGGAATATTTTTCCATTTGTGTACTCTTCAATTTCTTTCATAAGCTTTCAATAGTTTTCAGTGTATACATATTTTACCTCTTTGGTTAGGTTTATTCCTAGGTATATTATGGTTTTTGGTGCAATTGTAAATGGGAAGAATTCCTTAATTTCTTTCTGCTGCTTCATTTTTGGTGTATAGAAATGCAACCAATTTCTGTTTGTTGATTTTATATCCTGTGACTTTGCTAAATTCCTTTATCAGTTCTAGCATTTTGGGGTTTGGAGTTTGGGGTTTTCTTCATAGAGTACCATGTTGTCTACAAAGAGTGAAAGTTTGACTTCCTCCTTGCTGATTTGGATGCCTTTTATTTCTTTGTGCTGTCTGATTGCTGAGGCTAGGACTTCCAACACTATGCTGAATAACAGTGGTGAGAGTGAACATCCCTATTAGGGGGATAGCTCTTGGTTTTTCTCCACTGAGGATGTTATTAGCTGTGGGTCTTTCATGTATGGCTTTTATGGTGAGGCATATTCCTACCATCTCTACTTTCCTGAGGGTTTTATCAAGAAAGAATTCTGTGTTTTGTCAACTGCTTTTTCTGCATCTATTGAGAGGATCGTGTGATTCTCATTCTTTCTTTTATTAATGTGATGTGTCGCTTTGATTTGCGGATATTGAACCAGCCCTGCATCCCAGGAATAAATCCCACTTGATCATGGTGAATAATTCTTTTAATGTATTGTTAGATCTAGTTTGTAGTATCTTGTTGAGAATTTCTGCATTTAAAAATAGATACACTTTGGGGCACCTGGGGGGCTCAGTTGGTTAAGCGCCCAACTTAGGCTCAGGTCGTGATCTCACGGTCCATGAGTTAGAGCCCCACTTCAGGCTCTGTGCTGAGAGCTAAGAGGCTGAAGCCTGCTTCAGATTCTCTGTCTTTCTTTCTCTCTACCTCCCCCCATTTGCTCTCTCTCTCTCTCTCAAACATAAATAAATATTTTAAAATATTTAACGAAAAAATATATATATTTTATTCAACTCAGGGTCCTTGGCCTAAAGCTCAAGACCAGGTAGCCACAGTGGTTTACTTTTTAGGACCCATATCCCTGGCATAGCGGCTCTGAAGTCCCTTCACCAAGAGGTAGAGGTCTATTTCCCAACCTCATGGACCTGAGCTGACTTGTGGCATGTTTGGCCAACAAAATGCAACAAAAGAAGCAGAGTGCCACCTCTAGCTTTGGGCCTCAAGAAGTCATGCAAACTGTCAGTTTGTCTCTGGAAACTCTGTCTTAGCCATGAAAATAACTTCAGGAGGAAGGGAAACAATAGAGATGAGATGCCAGTCCAGCTAATTCTGCCAGTTGAGATCCCAGATATGTGCTGGGTCCCAAACTACTGAGCAGAGCCAACTTACATTTTTCCAGTGGCCACTCCCAACTGACCACAAACACATGAGAGTGACAGCTCAAATTAGAACTGCCCAGCAGTGGGGTGCCTGGGTGGCTCAGTCAGTTAGGCCGCCAAATCTTAGGTCACAATCTCACAGGTCATAATCTCACAATTTGTGAGTGTGAGCCCCTCATTTGGCTCTGTGCTGATAGTATGGAGCCTATGTAGGATTCTCTCTCTCTCTCTCTCTCTCTCTGCCCCTTCTGCACTCTCTCTCTGTCTCTCAAAATAAATAAATAAACTTAAAAAAAAGAACCACCCAGCAGAATTGTGAGCCAAATAAATCCTTGTTATTTTAAGTCATTGTTATGGTGGTCACCCATATCTAACTGTTAAAGACCAAATGTTTTCTCATCAATTCTTCAAAACTTTCCTTTAAACTGAGAGCATTAGTTCCCATTTGAGGTTCGGACAGAGTATGATATTCCTACATATGATTTAATAGTCTCAGACATTTTAAAGATTCGTATGAAATATACATATACACAAACTTAACAGTTGGTCTCATAAAAATGTCTCACTGACTTCAGAATCTTCTGTATTTCTTTCTCAGTGCACCCCGTGTGCACCTATAGTGACAAAGCCGGTAGTTAGATTCTAATTACCAGTATACTCTAGTCATTTTCTTTTTAAGTTGTATTTATTTTGAGATAGAGAGAGAAAGACAGAGGGCATGAGTGGGGGAAGGGCAGAGTGAGGGAGAGAGAGAGAATCCCAAGCAGGCTCTGCACTGCCAGTGTGGAGCCCAACGTGAGCTCGAACTCAAGAACCATTGAGATTAGGACCTGAGCGGAAACAAAGAGTAGGACACTTAACCAACTCAGCCACCCAGGCCCCCCTAGTCATTTTGTATCTTGTCACATTATAAATAGATTATTTAATCAACACATATACATATGAGAGTTTCTTACCAAGGTAATGAGGTCAGCAACTTATTTCAGACTTGCCGTATAATTAGGAGACATCTAAGATCCGCTTTAATACCAACTTAGTATAGTTGTATGGAAGAAGGCACTTTTAATCTTCTTTTAAATTTAGATAGGTACATATAGTGAAAATTGATTCATCTTCTTCCTCTGTCTTGTTCTAAACGCAATCTCATTGCCAATTTCTTATACATCTTTTCAGAGATATTGAATCTATTTGTATACACACTGAATATGTATACACAAAAGTATACGTGTGTATATTTGTGTGTACGTACGTATATTTGCTCCCCTCCTTGCTCCTTTGAATTTTACAGTTTGTCCTGGAAATCACCTCATATCATTAAATACGGATTTTAAAACAGACTTGAAACAAGACAAGCCCAGGCAAGGTACCCAGAGCTTACTGCTACTGAGTAACTATGAACGCAAATTTACCAGTGTCTAGAAGACAGAGCTTCCTCTCTACTATTCAATTTCCATTTTTTTACTCCTTTCATTGAAGAGAGAGACAATGTATGACTGGCAGAAAATTAGAGATCATTAGAGACCATTTACTCCTCTTCTCATTAAAGTAACATTTGCTGAACTCATGGTATCTTTTAGTGCAATCAGTAGACAATGATTTAAATAAAATCAGCCCCAGAATTTGAAAGGGCAGAGAGAATTTGGCCTTAACTTGGATCAAGTTACTTTAAGTTTACAATTCCTTAAAAACAAACCATTTTATTACCTTAATGATATTAGGAAGTTTTATGTTTTCTAAGAACGTCTATGTACGAAATCAGTCTATATCCTTAAGGGAAAATTAGGAAAGCATCCGTGCTATCAAATGTCAGAATGTGTGATCTATACACCCACAATTTCAGAAATAATTAAATCATAGAGGGGGTGATGGCACAGATACAAGTCCTGATTTAGTCCTTATTTAAAATAGGAGCCAAGTTTATACAATTAAGAACTCTGCATTTTTCAAAGGAACACTTGTGGCTTGATGATCGCCCTTCATAAAATTGCCCTTAAAGATTGTGTTGCACCACAAACACATCTAAATTCCTTTTAGCACCCCGTACAGAAAAACATCAGTGATATAGTTCCTGAAAGTTTTAAATCTGTTCTCAGTCTGTATTGCATTATATGTTGAACAAAGATAGGTTGTTTGCTGTTTTCCTGTTGTTTGATGGTTGGTTGGTCTGTTTCCATGCTACTGCCTAATTCAGATAACGCTAGCTCAGTCCTGAAGACACAAAGTCAATAAAACACTAGCAAGTTATTATAAGATATTGAATCTGCAATTCTGTTTTTAAGAATCAGATTAACTTTCATATGCATTTCCTATAACAAAAATTTCAAGATGCTTCCAATTTGGGACACTTTTTAAGCAATGTTACAAGAACTAAGGTAGTGGAAGAAGAGGAGGGGGGCGCAGAGGTAAAGCAAAGATGGAGGAAGAAAGGGAGAGGGAAGGAAGGAGAAAGAAGAAGGCAGGATACAGGTAGGAGGGAAGAGAGGAAAAAGAAGAAGGAGGAGAATCAAGATTTCTTACTCCCTAAGCCAGCAATTCCATGAAGAGGTAATTCTATTAGAGACATTTAGCTTGCTTCTGAGGACGAAAAGACATTCTTAACTGGACGTTCAATTGGAAGATTGTTGGGTACTCTGGCTTTATCACAGATGAAGCAGCTCATTTTCTTAGAACACCAACAAATAGGCTTCAGAGAATTATATGATGACGACTCGATGATTGCTATAAAATAAGCAAAAGCTTTTGGTTTATCCCTCATTAGATGAGAATCTATAAAACATTGAACAATTCAGAAGAGAAATCTGATACAAAAACTCCATTTAAGAAAACATTAACTTGTACATCCAGAGAGGTAAGGGAAGGAAACTGTTCACACTACTTTTCTCCCCTGTTATATTTTCTCTTTCTGATAATTTTGGGAATAACATCATGTCCCATATTCCTCCAGTTACTGCTAATGCTCTGAACTTTCTGTTCTTGCCTGGCAGGGATCCATCAATACACCATCTTTCTACTATTAAATCTATTTCCCAATATAGGTCACTTGAGTCAGAATTACTCGGTTATGGGTAAGATATAACCCTCCGCTAGAGGGACGTACTTTTATCTCAACATGCAAAGTCTTGCCTTCTTAATATTCCCCAGTGTTAACGGAGGTTATGCTCATAGCTCTTTTAGAAGAGAATATAATTTAGAAATGTACTCTACCCTTGATGATTGGGCATAACTTCTAATTAATATAAAATGAGAATTACGTGACCTACAGGCAGCAAGATCAGACCTCTTTGTTTAAACTAATGGTCAAAGTTTTGACTTCTCCATACTGTGGAAGTCTCCTCTGAAGCACACCAGCATTCGTGAAAATGCCCTTTTACCTCCAGAGCAGTTGCCTTGAACTCAACTGGTGAATATTTTAAATCTTTACATCAAGTCTGTATACTGTGGCTGTCACTGATTCGTTTCATGCTTTGTTTTAAATAATGGCTTGCATTTCAAAGTAAAGGAGATTCACTTTGCTAGTATACAGTTGGCCACAGGTGACAGATTCAATTTTTTCTCATTATCACCTCTTGGTGATTTCAAAAGGTCCTGGTGAAGCTTTTACTCAAAGCCTACTTTATGTTTAAGTCACCATAAATATGAATTCTTTTATGCATTTAACAAGAATTAAATACAAATTTGGCTATGACAATAAGACCACAACACTAAGACAATTCCTATCAAAAACTAAATTTTTATAATTCTGAAAAATCTGCTGCATATCCCCGTGGCATATTATAGATATTATTCAGGAATTGTTAACTTGAAATCCTCATGTTTTCCTGTCAATACATTATACAATCAAAGAAAAGGCAAGTTACCCATATCACCTCTTTTATTTATTTATTTATTTATTTTCAATTTTTATTTTTATTTATTTTTTTTTCTGAAATTTATTGACAAATTGGTTTCCATACAACACCCAGTGCTCATCCCAAAAGGTGCCCTCCTCAATACCCATCACCCACCCTCTCCTCCCTCCCACCCCCCATCAACCCTCAGTTTGTTCTCAGTTTTTAACAGTCTCTTATGCTTTGGCTCTCTCCCATTCTAACCTCTTTTTTTTTTTTTTTCCTTCCCCTCCCCCATGGGTTCCTGATAAGTTTCTCAGGATCCACATAAGAGTGAGACCATATGGTATCTGTCTTTCTCTGTATGGCTTATTTCACTTAGCATCACACTCTCCAGTTCCATCCACGTTGCTACAAAAGGCCATATTTCATTTTTTCTCATTGCCATGTAATATTCCATTGTGTATATAAACCACAATTTCTTTATCCATTCATCAGTTGATGGACATTTAGGCTCTTTCCATAATTTGGCTATTGTTGAGAGTGCTGCTATGAACATTGGGGTACAAGTGGCCCTATGCATCAGTGCTCCTGTATCCCTTGGATAAATTCCTAGCAGTGCTATTGCTGGGTCATAGGGTAGGTCTATTTTTAATTTTCTGAGGAACCTCCACACTGCTTTCCAGAGCGGCTGCACCAATTTGCATTCCCACCAACAGTGCAAGAGGGTTCCCGTTTCTCCACATCCTCTCCAGCATCTATAGTCTCCTGATTTGTTCATTTTGGCCACTCTGACTGGTGTGAGGTGATACCTGAGTGTGGTTTTGATTTGTATTTCCCTGATAAGGAGCGACGCTGAACATCTTTTCATGTGCCTGTTGGCCATCTGGATGTCTTCTTTAGAGAAGTGTCTATTCATGTTTTCTGCCCATTTCTTCACTGGGTTATTTGTTTTTCGGGTGTGGAGTTTGGTGAGCTCTTTATAGATTTTGAATACTAGCCCTTTGTCCGATATGTCATTTGCAAATATCTTTTCCCATTCCGTTGGTTGCCTTTTAGTTTTGTTGGTTGTTTCCTTTGCTGTGCAGAAGCTTTTTATCTTCATAAGGTCCCAGTAATTCACTTTTGCTTTTAATTCCCTTGCCTTTGGGGATGTGTCGAGTAAGAGATTGCTACGGCTGAGGTCAGAGAGGTCTTTTCCTGCTTTCTCCTCTAAGGTTTTGACGGTTTCCTGTCTCACATTTAGGTCCTTTATCCATTTTGAGTTTATTTTTGTGAATGGTGTGAGAAAGTGGTCTAGTTTCAACCTTCTGCATGTTGCTGTCCAGTTCTCCCACACCATTTGTTAAAGAGGCTGTCTTTTTTCCATTGGATGTTCTTTCCTGCTTTGTCAAAGATGAGTTGGCCATACGTTTGTGGGTCTAGTTCTGGGGTTTCTATTCTATTCCATTGGTCTATGTGTCTGTTTTGGTGCCAATATCACCTCTTTTAAATATTAACAATAAATACTGCCCCCCCATTGGGATCATGGAATTATCAGATAGATGTATTATGAACTTATGACAAGTGCATTCAGACTGAGAACATTTTTAACAAACCCCTATGTAGAATTGAGTGGGCAAGGTGGGAGGGATTGGGGTAAATGAGACCCTCAAGAGATCCTTGACACACTAAAATGTGTAAAATAAACCAACTAGTGTGTTTCTTAGAAAAGTATACTCGCTAATGACTGATTTACTCTTATTTTAGTCATTTCCTCTTACTTGAGCAATTTTAGTTATTTCATTTCTAGACACATAAGCTGTTATAAAAAAAAACACGCAAGAAAGAAAACAGAAGTTCAGACACACTTTCAGCAAGAAGTTGTGTCTAATACAGAGGGAGAGGACAGAAAATAATACAGCATCCGACACAAGTATTCACAAAGTACAGCTCGCTGGGATTAGTGAGGACATCTGAAGACACCACTGTTGTCCACATGGTTCAATAATAGCTTTAAAAAAAAAAAAGAAAGAAAGAAAGAAAAGAAAACCCTAAGATACCTTACACAAAACACAAAACTTGTTGAAAAATACTTGTTGGAAGAGGGCAGAGGAAGCGATAATTCATTGTAGAAACGCTTTCATTTCATGGCTAAGTTTTTGCCGTTATTGTCAAGGTTTTGTTCACGGAAGAAATAACTATAATTAGCTAAGCAAGTCGGCTATAAGGACCCAGACTTCCCACGACCGTAAACAAGATTATTATGTGTGCCTTTAGTTATGTGCTACAGCGAATTGATTTCATTTGACCCTTATAGAGCCCCTAGCCTAAGAAAGATGCATTGGAAATGAATGACATTGTATGTATTAAATTTCTCATCCATTCAATTTAATTAATTCTTTATTGCAGTCATTCATGACAATGGCCGTGAGAAAATTTTTAAGCCTATGTTTATATCCCCTCCTCACCCTACCAAAACACAATGTCAGTAAAAAAAAAAATTGATGTGACAATAACGACAGCAAATAATGGGATAGCACTAGCTAAGTTTCACACACTGTTCTAAGTCCTTTACAGATATTACTTCATTTAATCCTTACAACCTTCCTGCAAAATAGGGACAATTATCACTCTAAATTTAAAGATGAAGAAACAGACACAAAGAGATTGATTGCTCAGGAACACATAGCCAGTAAGTAGCAGAACTGATATTCAAATTATCAGCATATCCATGAATAAGGATTTTTATAAGAACATAAATGATGTATTTTAAATATCACGAGGACCAATTATCTTAGATTCAGAACTGTCAACATGGTATGTCTAGGCTTAAATAAACATTTGAAACTCTCCAAAATTTGTCATGCTTTCTTCTAAAAGACTGGCCACATATGTACGTATGCACTGCTTACATCCAGTTCAAATGCAAACTGCCTCAATGGGCCTGAATGCCAGAAATATCAGACAGCCTTGTATGCTGTGGACTAAGAGTTTTTTCTTTACAATCTGGTTTATCATGCAGTATTCAAAATTTACCATCATTAATGGATCGTGAGAATTAATATTTCAAGTAAGTTAGAAAAAAAAATAAACCACAAGAGATGAGAACAATTGTGTGCGCGAGAAAACGTTCCTGCTAAAACCAAAGTCTTTTGGTTGTCAATGGAAGAAACTCACATCAAACTAGTGTAGGCAAAAGGGGTGTGGAGGATATAGTTTATTCACTCATGAAACTGGAAAGTCAGATATTCAGTGATTCCAGAAGTACAATGTCCGTAGGGCTCTGCTATGCTTAGCTTTCAACTCTTCTGCCCAAGGGAAGCGTTGCTGTCTGCCTGACTTTTCCTCAAGGCACAGAAAACAGCACTGAGTAACCCCAACACTGACTTTCATCACGGAGTTACTAGGTCTTAGATAAGTTTCTAATTAGCCTGGCCTGGATCAAGGGCCCCTCCTCAGCTAATTACTGAGCACGGAGATCAAAAATCACGACTGGCTCTGGGATTAATTGCTTAACCAAGACCTCACGGACGGGGAAAAGGGCAGTTGCCCAAAATAAAAATACAATGTTTAGTTACCTGAAGAAAGGGAAGATACGCTAGACAGGCAGAAGCAACATTTAACCACTACTGTCTTGATGCACATTTCTTCATGGACAAAGCACAGATTTCATGAAGGTAACAACTACTTTATATTGAAGATGAATTATGGCTCAAGCATAATTGTTAAACATTTCAGATGCCTAACTTCACTTAATCCTTGCAACAGTCTTGAGGTAGGCACTACTGTTATTATTTCCTGGAATGATACACAATTTACACATCAATTCACCTATAACTGCCAGGACTCCCCCTAACTGGCCTAGGCCCCTTTCAGTGATTCGGTTCCCATGCACATCAGATGTCTTTTGAATGACCAATCTTGGTTATTTCCAATACTTCCATAAGGCAACCGAGTCTGACAATTTAAAAAAGTAAAATTAGGAAGTATGAACCCCGAGTAAACGCAGTAAGTGTTATTCTTTATTAGTGTTAATTACATCAAAGCCTAAACATGACAAATATTATAAAGCGTTATACTCTAATTGCTTAAGAGCTTCACTGCGGTGCAATTTACATATAATAAGATGAACCTGTTTTAAGTACATAGTCTGACAAGTTTCACCCAAAAATACAGCCTTGTAACTACCACCCACCTAAGACAGAGAACATTTCCTTTGCTCCTTTTCAATCAATTTCTTCCCCTCACGCCTGTCATCCACCAACCAAAACTCTGTTTTGTCACTACAATTTTTTCCCTTTCTAGAATTTCATAGGAATGGCACCATAAAGCACATAATCTTTTGCATCTGAGTTTTATCATTCAGCACAGTAACTTTGAGAGTCATCTACCTCATTGCACGTATCAGCAGTTTGCTCCTTTTTATTGCTGAAGAGTATTCCCTTGTTGGGAGATACCATATTTTACTTACCCATGCATCAAGTGATGGAAATTGTAGTTTACTCTAATTTTTAGATGTTACAAGTAATGTGAATAAATATTCACAGCAGAACTATGAATCCTAGGAGAGACACGTTTCATTTTTGGGGGATAGATAATCAGGAAAAGAGCGGATAGGTCATAAAAATAAGTGTATACTTAACTTTATAGGATACTATCAACCTGTTTTCCAAAGTGGCTATTATAGTTTTGCTTTTTCATCAGCAGTGAATTAGAGTTGCATTAGCTCCACCTCCCTACAAAGGCCTGATGTCATCACTCTTTTTAATTTTGGCCATTCTGATGGGTGTCCAGTGGTTTTTCTTTGATAATTTAATTTTCAAATGTCCAGTGACATGTAACGTTTCCAGTATGCTTGTTGGTCATCACGTATCTTCCTCACTGAAGTATCTGTCCAAATTTTTGCCCATTTATTATTGGATTGCATGTTTTGTAAGTTCTTTACATAATCTGGACACAAGTTTTAGATTTATGACTTCGTAAATATTTCTACCAATCTGTCAATTACCTTTCTTTTTTCCTAAGAGTCTTTCAAAAAGACAGTGCTTTTTAAATTTTAATGAAGTCCAATTTACCAACTTTTCTTCTTCAAAGTGTATGCCTTTTATATCATACTTAAGAAATCTTTCGTTAAACCAAGAACACAAAGACAAACGATTTTTTTCTTGTTTTTATCCAAAAGTACTATGGTTTCAGGTCTTACACTCAGGTTTATGATGAGTTTCCATTTAATTTGGATATCCCATACAGATATCCAATTGCATTATTTTTCTATGATTGTAGCACATTGACAGAAAGGTACTGGTTTAAAATAACATGAATTTATTATCTCACAGTTCCGTAGTTTCAAATTCCACCATAAATCTCACAGAGTCAAAATCAAGTTGTCAGCAGCACTGTGACCCTTTCTGAGAGCTCTAAGGGAAAACCCATTTCCTGGTCCTTTGTAGCTTACAGAAATTGCCCTTGGCTCATAGCCCTCTTCCTCCATCTTTAAAACCAGCAACATTGAGCCCAGTGTTTCTCACCCTGGGACCTCTGTGGTTCTCTTTTCTTCCCGCTTTCTCTTTTCAGGATCCTCATGATTATATTGGGTCCACTTGCATAATGCAGTATGCTCTTCCCATGCTCTTCCAAGGTCGGCTGACTGACAAATTGAATTCCATCTGCAATCTCCATTCCTCTTTGTCATATGACCAAATAGGTTCTAAGGATTGGGTTGTGGGCACCCTTGGGATAGGGAATGTTATTTTGCCTACCACATTAACTGTACCAGGATCATATGTTGAAAAGACACTTCTTTCCCCCATTGAATTAACTTGGTACTTTTGTTGAAAATCCATGTATGTGTGTATTCATTCTTAGATGCTATTCTGTGCCTCTAATTTGTCTACTTTTTAACTATGACCGTGGCATGTCTTGTTCACTATAGATTTATACTAAGATTTATACTACAGCTTGAAATCAAGTAGTATAAGTCCTTCATTTCATACTTTTCCAAATTATGTAGGCAGTTCCAGGCCCTTTGCATTTCCATATAAATTCAGAAACACTTTGTCACTTTCTACAAAAATTCGGAGAGAATTTTAAGAAGAATGGAATTGAATCTATATTGGAGAATTGACATCTTAATAACACTGAGTCTTCAATCTGTGAACATGGTATCTCTCCCCCTTTATTTAGTTCATCTTTAATTTATCTGAGCAATTTTTTGTGATATTGTATACAGATCTTACACATTAATCTTTGTTAAAATAACTCTCAAGAACTCTATTTATTATAGGTATCATTGTAAATGCAATTGTACTTTTAATTTCATCTTCCAGTTGTTCATGACTTGTATTAGCAATAGAGTTCAGGGGCACCTGGGTGGCTTAGTTGGTTAAGTGTCTGACTTCGGCTAGGTCATGAGTTCATGGCTCGTAGGTTCAAGCCCTGCATCGCGATCTGTGCTGACAGCTCGGAAGCCGGAGCCTGGAGCCTGCTGAAAATTCTGTGTCTCCCTCTCTATCTGTCCCTCCCCTGCTTACACTCTGTCTCTCAAAAAAAATAAACATTAAAAAAAAAAAATGAATAGAGTTCATTTTTGGATATTGCTTTTATACTGCATAAAGTTACTTAATCTGCTAGTTCAAACAGCTTTTAAAATATATTTCTTAGGACTCTACATACATGATATTGTCATCTGCAAATAAATATACTTTTCTTTCTTCCTTTTCAATATAGATGATTCTTCCTTCTTTTTCCTGTCTTGTTGCACTGATTCAGACCTCCAGTACAGCACTGTATCCTTACAAGAATTTAAGAATTTAAGAAACAGACATTCTTAACTCATTCCAGGTTTTAGGCAAAATATACTCAGTCTTTAAGTATAATGCTTGCTGTGAATTTTTGTCGATGTTCCTTACCAAGTTGAGAAAGCACTTCTCTGATGCTAGTTTTATGAGATTTTAGTAACACAAGTGTGTGTTAAATTTTTTTCTACTACTATTGAGATGATCAAATAGTTTCTTTAATCCTTTATCCTGTTAATGTCATACATCACATTCATTAATATTTGAATGTTAAACAAATCTTGAATTCCTAGGATTATACTCTCCTCTTTGCGATTAATTTTTCTTTTTATATAATGTTGTATTTGATTTGCTAAGATCATGTTAAAGATTTTTGCATCTGTATTTATGTAGTTTCTTTTCTAGGATATCTTAATATGGTTTTGCTATCAGTGTAATACTGGTCCCATAAAATGCGTTGGCAAGGGGACTCCTTTTTTTTTAACATTTATTTATTTTTGAGATACAGAGACAGAGCATGAGCGGGAGAGGGGCAGAGAGAGAGGAAGACACAGAATCAGAAATGGGCTCCACGCTCTGAGCTGAAAGCACAGAGCCCGATTCAGGGCTTGAACTCACAAACGGTGAGATCATGTCTTGAGCCAAAGTCGGACGCTTAACCGACTGAGCCACCGAGGTGCCCCTGGACTCCTATTTTTTAAAGAGTTTGTGAAAGACTAGTTCACCTCCTTCATTAAATGTTTATTTTGCTAATGAAGCCACATGGTTTTACATTATTTTTTCTTGAACATTTTTAAAAAATGTTTATTCATCTATTTTTTGAGAGAGAGAGAGAGAGAGAGTAAGAGTGCATGCACGAGCCAGGAAGGGGCAGAGAGAGAGGGAGAGAGAGAATCCAAGCAGGTTTCACACTCAGCTCATCACAGATCCTGAGGACTCGATCCCACAACCCTGAGGTCACAACCTGAGCTGAAGTCAAGAGTTGGATGCTTAACCAACTGAGCCATCCAGGCGCCCCTCCTGAACATTTTTAGATTGTGAATTCAATGTCTTTAATGGACATAGGGCTGTTCAGGTGTTCTATTTCTTCTTGAGGCTGTTTTGGTAAATTGTATTTTTCGATACATTTGTCCATTTCATAGAAAGTATCAAATTTACTGACGTAAAATTGTTCATAGCATTTCCTGACACTGATTTCTGCTTTGATTTTTATTATTTAGTCACTTGTTACTGAATTTAATTTGCTCTTTTTTGCTAGCTTCTTTAGAAACTGGTGCAATTTTAGAACTTGAGTTAGGATGTTTCTTCTTTTAAATATAAGTATTTAAATCTCTAAAAGTGCTGCTGAGCATTGCTTTAGCCATATTCCGTGAAACTGAACATGATTTATTTTCCTTTTTATTACTTTCAAAATGATTTCCATTTTTTTCTTGTAATTTATTTTTCAACTGTGGTAAATAACACGTAACATAAATTTTGCCGTTGTAGACATTTTTAAATGTACAGTTCAGTGGCATTAAATACATTCCCATGTGTGCCACTATACTCTCATTCGTCTCTAGAACTTTTTCTATCTCCCCAAACTGATACTCTATACCGTTGCACAATACCTCTCCACTCCTCCTTTCCCCCCAGACCCTGGACACCACCATTCGACTACTCTCTGTCTCTAGGAATGTCGCTGCTCTAGATACTGCATCTACGTGGCATCATACAATATTTGTTCTTTCCTGTCTGTCCTACTACAGTTAGATAACACCCTATGTATGATTTCAATATTTTTGTACTCACTGTGGTTTCTTTTTATAGCCTTGTATTTGGTGTGTCTTGGGGAAAGTTCCATGTGTTCATGAAAAGAATGCATGTTCTGCTGTCTCAGTAGAATCTATTTCGAAAATGTCATTTTGGTGAAACTGGTTCGTATTTTTCAAGTCTTTTAAATCCTTTCTGCTGTTCTGTTGGTCCTGTAAATTACTGGGAGAGGAGTACTGGAGTTTCTAACTATGCTTGCTCATAATTTTTAAATTGTCTATTTTTTTCACTTCTGTTATTTTTTGTTTCATGTATTGTAGAGCTATTTTATTAGGTACATTGACTTCTATAACTGTTTTATCTTCCTGTTGTATTGATCTTTTTTTCATTAAATATTACTGACTCTGCTACTACTCCTTGTCTTAAGGTCTAATACATATATATATTATATATATTATACATATATATACATATATAATATGTTATATATTAATATATTGATCCCCTTCTTATGGTTACTATTTAAATATTATATAATTTCCCATCTTTTTACTTCCAAATTGTTTGTGTATCTGTACTTATCTATTTGTTTATTTTTAACGTTTATTTATTTATTTTTATTTTTTTAATTTTTTTTTTCAACGTTTATTTATTTTTGGGACAGAGAGAGACAGAGCATGAACGGGGGAGGGGCAGAGAGAGAGGGAGACACAGAATCAGAAACAGGCTCCAGGCTCCGAGCCATCAGCCCAGAGCCTGATGCGGGGCTCGAACTCACGGACCCCGCGAGATCGTGACCTGGCTGAAGTCGGAGGCTTAACCGACTGCGCCACCCAGGCACCCCTATTTGTTTATTTTTAAAGCTTATTTATTTATTTTGAGACAGAGAAAGAGAGAGAGAGAGAGAGAAAACACACACACAAGCAGGGGAGAGGCAGAAAGAGAGGGCAGAGAGAGAGAATCCCAAGCAGGCTTGGTCTTCCTCATTCCAAGCATATGTAGTTTTGTGGTCACCTCGGGATTTGGGGAAAGTTTATACTCAGATTTTAGACTGCAGCTCTTTAATTTCCGATTTTTTTGTTTAAAGATCACTTTTCTGTGCTCAGAACTCTGTCTTCTCTTACTTCCAAGTGATAAGGGAGGTTGGGGTAGTTTTTATTGAGATAATTATAATTTATATCAAGTTCTAAAGAATAATAAAGAGAGATCTCATTTTCCCTCAATGTTAACATCTTGGAAAGCTATAATACAATATCAAAACCAGGATATTGACTGATAAAATACACTGATCTTATTCATATTTCTCCAGTTTTCCTTATTTGTGTGCATATATATTTTATTCTACAAAATGCTATCACACGTGTAAGTTTGTGTATCCACCACCATAGTCAAGATACTCAATGTTTCTATCAGAAGGATCTCTTGTGTTGCCCTGTTAGGAACACATCTACCTCTTGCCTGCCCCTATCCCTTCCTTACCTCGGGCAACCACTAATCTGAACTTCATTTCTAGAATACTATCATTTCAAAATGTTACATGAATAGAATATGTAGTATTCTGGGACTGACTTTTTCCACTTAGCGAAGATTCATCCAAGTTGTGGCATTTGTCAACAGTTATTTCCTTCTTATTGTTGTAGCAGTCACTGGAATAAATACATACACAGTTTGTTTAGCCATTCACTTGTAGAAGAACATCCGGGATGTTTCCAATTTTTAGCTATTATGAATCAAGCTGCTGTGAACATTTGTGTGTAGCTTGTTGGGTTTGTGTGCGTGTGTGTGGATGTGTGTGTGTGTATACAGGTTTTCGTTTATGTGGGACAAACACTCAAGCATATAATTGCTAGGTCATATGATAATTGCATGTTAGAGTTTTTTAATTGCATATCAGTCTTAAAAGAAATTACCAAACTGTTTTCCACAGTGTTCTAGAGTGACTATACCATTTCTCAGTCCCATGAGCATGAGTGATCCAGTTTCTCCATGTTCTCACCAACATTTGGTGTTGGTACTATTGTTTATTTTAGTTTCTCTCTCTCTTTTTTTTTTGAGAGAGGAAGAATGAAATAGAGACAGAGCAAGTGGGGAAGGGGCAGAGAGAGAGAGGGAGAGAGAGAATCCTAAGGAGGCTCCGTATTGCCAGTGCCAAGCCTGGAGCCTGACAGGGGCTTCCATTTCACAAATATTGAGATCAAGACCTGAGCCAAAATCAAGAGTCAGACACTTAACCAACTGAGCCACCCCACATGCTCCTATTTTAGCCATTCTAATTGGTATCCAAGACCACCTCATTGTGGTTTTATTATATGTTCCCAATGGACTCATACTTAGAATATACTGATAATCTTAACAAATAATCAATTAGAAGGGCACCTGGGTGGCTCAGTTGGTTAAGCGACCGACTTCGGCTCAGGTCATGATCTCACGGTTCATGGGTTCGAGCCCTGCATCAGACTCTGCACAAACAGCTCAGAACCTAGAGCCTGCTTTGGATTCTGTCTCCCTTTCTCTCTCTGCCCCTCCCTCCCTGACTTGTGTGTGTTCTCGTTCTCTCTCTCTCTCTCAAAAATAAATAAATAAACAAATATTTAGAAAGAAAAAAATACAAACGATCAATTGGAAAATGGACAAAAGACCAAAAAAAAAAAAAAAAAGACGTTTCACTGAAGATGATATACAGATGGAAAATTCTACATATGAGTTTTTTAAGGCTGTTTTGTAGGAGGAATTAGCTGACATCTTCATGCTGCCACTATGGAATTGAAATTACATAGAAAACATCTGTAACATTAGCATAACACAGAATGGGATTTCATTAGATACCTGAACATAGCACTATTAAAAACAAAAACAGGGACTTTGTCAATGAAAGACTAAGAATAAATACACCAAAGTTACAATGATTATCTTTGATGATACTAACGGAAGTAACTTTTGTCTAGTTTCCATTTCTTTGTACTAGTGGGTGGCTAGTTATCTTCTATAATTACAAATTTTTTCAGCAGTTTTATTAGGTTACTTAATCATGGCTGAAACTCTTTCTCAAAGACGTGAATGAAAATTATACCTGGAATATTACGCATAGTCATAGGACTTTCTACACATCCCCTAACTCAGCTTTGTGAAGGTAATACACTTCCCTAAATCCCCTGAAGCCATAAGTAAGTTGTGATGAGAGCATATAGCTCTTCTATTATCAAGTAAGGGTTAGGTAATGATTCCTAATTGATTTAGTATCATCCATACAAATTATATGCATATAACATATTATTAACTATAGTAACATCTCATGAATAATTCAAGCAAAGTTTAACCATCACATAAAATAAGGACTTTAAGGCTAGCCTCCTAAAATATTAAATTTAATACGCCAACAATTAAGGTAAAAATACACATCTAAGGAGTATTATTCAAAGATGAGATGTCTTTTAACATTTTAAAAAGTAGTTTCACATACAAGAAATAAAATATTAAGTAACAAACTAGAACTTTTATGGACATTTTGGCAAAGTCTCTTAGGATAAGCTGGGCCCTGGGCAACTCTTTCTAATTTGCTAAGATGATACATTCAAGTTATAGTGAGTCGGTCAGAATTTCCTATAAATGTAGCTGAACATTCTGGATTTGCTTAGACAAATCCGCATAATCCATTTAAAATTTATTTTGGTTCATTTTTCCCCCAGGATCAACAGAGAAATCTGTCCTCCGCCAAAATCAGTAAACCTGGCATATTAAATTCAGTCTTTTAGGCTCAATTATTATATTCAACATTCCAGAAAGTTTTGCTTTCAAATTTATAAAAGTTCATAAACACCTATAATTAAAAGATAAGTAAAAATGACGTATTTGACAATCAAGCCATTCCCATGCCAAAATTACAAAATTCTGAAATCCCTCAGTGGAGTGTATAAACCTGTCATTTTTACCAGAAGGCCATTAACATTTAAAAATTGGCAAGGTTGGCATTTCATGTAGTAAATAACTTCTGATAACACTACCATCCACACATCGATGTCAATGGCCTATGTTCCAACCTGACCTGCCTGTTTATGGAAGTCAATGAATATCATTTTTAAGAATATTCTTTTTGCTTGGAATAGAAGTTGGAGGGAAAATCCTCAGAGTACAATATTAATAGTTAGTGTGCTGATGATTAGTGTACAGTTAAGAGCTCATAAATTAGAAGTTCAAGTCATGAATACTGCAAACACTTCACTAACGCACATGCTTCTAAAAACTCAGTGGGGCATAAGGAGGGAGTTGAAAAGGGCTGGTTTAAAAAATTTATGTACTTTTTATTTCCCTTTGGTTTTTATAATAAACAACTACTCAAAAGAAATAAGCTGCCAAAGAAAAGTTACAGTAAAGTAATCTGGGGGCTGGGACTAAATCAGGGAATCAACATTCTTTATTAGTGCTGAAATTCTGCCCCAATAGATAGAGCCCTGGCCTAGTCGTGGGAGCTCTGGTTTGCTTCTTAAATCCACAGGGGATAAGATTTAGGGATTTGACTTACTGCTTTTGAAAGGCATTTTAAGTTATGTGACAGGAGTGAAATTGGCAAAATGACTGTACTGATATTACATACCTCAGATACTCTTTCAAAGATTTCTCAGCAGCCAATATCCTCAATTTACTTCATCTACTACAATGTTACTTTTTGCTTTGGGTACCTTATTTTAATGTGAAAACATCCCATTGAGTATCAAGCATGTATGATGAATTTATGCCTAAGGAGTTTTCCCTCTTGCTGCCATTTCCACTTTGGAAAATGTGATTGAATTGGTAGATGTTGTACGTTGACAGAACTACCCAGTTGGCTGCTTGGGATGTGGTATACACCAGTATGATGCATTGCTCTTTTCTTCTTTTTTCAGTGATATATTTTGCAAGGTCAGATGCTAAGGACTGGGAATGCACAAGCCCACTTCCATCAGAAAATTTATGTTTTGGTGCACTGAGCTCTCTCATAAAAAACATTTATGTTTCTTTCCTGACAGTGATGCCCGGTGACCTAACACTGGAATCCTATAACACACTTCTCTGAGAGGCTCCAAACACAGACGGATGGTCCTGAATTCTAGTCCTTCCCAACCCACTGGCTCAGTGACCTTGTGTGAAAGCGTCTGCGAGAGGGGCCAAGATGGCAGAACAGTGTGGGAGTTTTTTTGTGTCTCTCATCCCTGAAATGCAGCCAGATCAACACTAAACCATGTTGCACACCTAGAAAACTGATTTGAGGATTAACAAAACAATCTGCACAACCTGAACACACAATCCGGCAGGTATGCAGCATGAAGAGGTAAACTGGGGGAGAGAGAAGCCGCAGAGGGCAGGGAGCTATTTTTGCTTGTGGAGAGAGGATGGAGATGGGGAAGAATATGGGAAAAGCACCCCCCTCCCTGAAAGCAGCTGGAGAGAAAATGTCAGAGTGGAAACAACCACAAGGACTGAACAAAAGAGGGAGAAAGGAGAAAGGAGAGGGTTTAAATTCCATTAAGACTCTATAAACAGGGGAAGTGCAGAGTCTGAAACTCTGGAGCTCGATACCTGGTGGTGCTCTGGTGGGAGGGGAAAATCCCCAGGAGCAGAGAATGAGGTCTGAGGGGTCCTTGGGCCACACAGAGGTGGTATCCATGCTGGGAAGACATTTGCTAGAGGCAGTGCGACCTTCACACAGGCAAAGTCCTCAGCAGACCCAGGGGAATGGCCACATTCGCTGGTGTTAGAATGAGGACATGAAGGGTGAAGCTGGCAACAGATGTGTGTTGTGATTTGCCATAATCCCTGAAACCCTGCTGCTACATGATTGTGCAAACTCTTTCTGGAGTGGGCTGGCACCCAGCTGCAATCCCTGGGCTTTGGCAGCAGCTTGGTTTCATGAACGTTCCTGGGGGCAGGCCAGCACCCTGTCACTGCTCAGGGAGACCCTCCCCCAGAGGGTCAGAATGGGTCAAACCCGCAGTCCTTCAGAAGTGAGGGGATGGGAAATGCAGCTGCATCTGAGATATAACTCAGGTGGGAGGTGCCATCTTGAAGCCTGATGGCTTGGTCATGAACAGTGTAGAAGCAGGGAGTGGGCAGAAGCCAGAGACAAAGGAGGGGTGTTCAACTGCTGATCAGGGAAAGCACAGAGTTCTGGTACTAGAGACTGGGTAGCTGGGTGACACTATTTTCACCCCTTCAGTGCATACACATAACACGCCTACACGTGCCTTAACAAGCCACCCCAGTAAGATAAACAGTCCCATCTAGTGGAGAATGGAGCCGTCACACTAATCCCCGCCGAACTAGGCCAACCACACTCTTGAGGAACACAAGTCTCTGTGCCTGCTTAGTTTACAGACTATAAAGTGCTTCAGAGTTTGACGTCTAGGGGCAACTGGATGTGATTTCAATCGTATTTGATTCTGTTCACTGGTCCATCTATTCAATTTTTTTCTTATTATTGAATATGGAAAGAAAAATTTATTTTTATTTTCCATTTTTATTAAAATATTTTTCTTTAATTTTTCTACCATATTTTTTGCTTTTTTGTAAATTTTTAAAATTCTATTTACTTCCATCATTGCATTTTATTCTATTTTAATGTATCCATTTTTCAAACTTTCAAATGTTTTCCTTTTTTCCTTTTCTTATCTTTCCGTTTTTTCTATAATTTATCAAGGTGGTTTTTTTTTAACAACCAGACCAAAACACACCTAGGATCTAGCATCATTTGATTTTTTTGTGTGTTGTTTTTAATACTTTAATTTATTTTTTATTTTTTTTTACTTTATTAATTTCTTTTCTTCCTTCAAAATGACAAATTGAAGAAATTCATCCCAAAAGAAAGAAGAGGAAGAAATGACATCCAAGGACTTAATCAACACATATACAAGCAAGATGTCTGAACCAGAATTTAGAATTATGATAATAAGAATATTGGCTGGGGTTGAAAATAGATTAGAATCCCTTTCTGTGGAAGTAAAAGAAGTAAAAACTAGTCAGGATGAAATAAAAAATGTTATAACTGAGCTGCAATCTCAAATGGATGCTATGGCAGTAAGAGTGGATGATGCAGAGCAGTGAATCAGCAATATAGAGGACAAACTTATGGAGACTAATGAAGCAGAAAAAAAGAGGGAGAGTAGCAAAAGAGCACGATTTAAGAATTACGGAAATCAGTGACTCATTAAAAAGGAACAACATCCGAATCATAGGGGGTCCCAGAAGATGAAGACAGAGAAAAAGGGGTAGAAGGGTTATGTAAGCAAATTACAGCAGAAAACTTTCCTAATCTGGGGAAAGTCAGAGACATCAAATTCCAGGAAGCACAGAGGGTCCCATTAGATTCAACAAAAACTGACCATCAACAAGACATATCATAGTCAAATTCACAAAATACTCAGGCAAGGAAAGAATCATGAAAGCAGCAAGGGAAAAAAGTCCTTAACCTACAAGGGAAGACAGATCAGGTTTGCAGCAGACCTATCCACAGAAACTTGACAGGCCAGAAAGGAGTGGCAGGATATATTCAATGTGCTGAATTGGAAAAATATGCAGCCAAGAATTCTTTATCCATGAAGGCTGTCATTCAAAATAGAAAGAAATATAAGAAGTTTCCCAGATACACAAAAATTAAAGGAGTTGGTGACTACCAAACCAGCCCTGCAAGAAATTTAAGGGGGACTCTCTGAGGGGAGAAAAGATGAAACAAAACAAAAAAGACCAAAAGCAACAAAGGCTAGAAAGGACCAGAAAACACCACCAGAAACTTCAACTCTACAGGCAACCTAATGGCAATAAATTAATATCTTTCAGTACTTACTATAAATGTCAATGGACTAAATGCTCCAATCAAAAGACATAGGGTTACAGAATGGATAAGAAAACAAGATCTACCTATATGCTGTTTATAAGAGACCCATTTTAGACCTAAAAGTACCTTCAGATTGAAAGTAAGGGGATGGAGAACCATCTATCATGCTAATGGTCACCAAAAGAAAGCCAGAGTAGCCATACGTCTATGAGACCATCTAGATTTTAAAATAAAGACTGTAACAAGAGATAAAGAAGGGCATTATATCATAATTAAGGGGTCTATCCACCAAGAAGATCTAACAGTTGTAAACATTTATGCTCCAGACGTGAAAGGGCCCAAATACATAAATCAATTAATCACAAACATAAAGAAACTCATTGGTAATAATACCATAATAGTAAGGGATTTCAACAGCCCACTTACAACAATGGACAGATCATATAAACAGAAAAGCAACAATAAAACAATGGCTTTGAATGACACACTGGACTGGATGGACTTAACAGATATAGCCAGGACATTTCATCCTAAAGCAAGGCATACAATTCTACTCCTGTGCACATGAAACTTTCTCCAGAATAGATCACATACTGGGACACAAATCAGCCCTCAGCAAGTACAAAAAGATCTAGATCATACAGTGCATAGTTTGTGCATAGCACAATGCTATGAAATTTATAATCAACCACAAGAAAAAATTTAGAAAGATAGCAAATACTTGGAGACTAAAGAACATCCTACTAAGAATGAATGGGTGAACCAAGAAGTTAAAGAGGAAATTAAAAAGTACATGGAAGCCAATGAAAATGATAACACCACAGCCCAAAACCTCTGGGACACAGCAAAGGTAGTCATAAGAGGGAAGTATATAGCTATCTAGGCCTTCCTAAAGAAGAAAGAAAGATACACAACCTAACCTTACACCTTAAAGAGCTGGAAAGAGAAAAGCAAATAAAATCCAAACCAACAGGAGACAGGAAATAATAAAGATTAGAGCAGAAATCAATGATATTGGGGAAAAAAACCCAGTAGAACAGATCAATGAAACCAGGAGCCGATTCTTTGAAAGAATTAACAAAACTGATAAACCCCTAGTCAGATTGATCAAAAAGAAAAAGGAAAGGATTCAAATAAGTATAATCAAGAATGAAAGAGCAGAAATACAAACAATAATAAGAGAATATTATGAGCAGTTATACGCCAATAAAAATGGGCAATCTGGAAGAGATGGGGAAATTCCTAGAAATATATAAACTACCAAAACTGAAGCAGAAAGAAATAGAAAATTTGAACAAACCCATTACCAGTAAAACATCGAATTAGTAATCAAAAATCTCCCAAAAAACAAGAGTCCAGGGCCAGATGGCTTTCAGGGGAATTCTACCAAACATTTAAAGAAGCATTAACATCTATTCTTTTGAAACTGTTTTGAAAAATAGAAATGGAAAGAAAAATTCCAAAGTCATTCTAAGAAGTCAGCATTTCCTTGACTCCAAAACCAGACAAAGACCCCACGAAAAAGGAGAACTATAGACAAATTTTCCTGATGAACATGGACACAAAAATACTAGCCAACCAGATCCAACAATACATTAAAAGAATTATTGACCAAAACCAAGTGGGATTTATACCTGGGAGGCAGGGATGGTTCAATGTCCACAAAACAATCAATGTGATACATCACATCAATAAAAGAAAGGACAAGAACCACATGATCTTCTCAATAGATGCAGAGAAAGCACTTGACAAAATACAGCATCCTTTCTTGATAAAAACCCTCAAGAAAGTAGGGATAGAAGGATCATACCTCAAGATCAAAAAAATCATATATGAAAGACACAATGCTAATATTATCCTCAAGGGGGAAAAACTGAGAGCTTTCCCCTTAAGGTCAAGAACACAACAGGGATATCTACTCTCAACATTGTTATTCAACATAGTATTGGAAGTCTTAGCTTCAGCAATCAGACAACCAAAGGCATCCAAATAGGCCAGGAGGAAGTCAAATCTTCTCTCTTCACAGATGACATGAAACTCTATATGGAAAACCCAAAGGTTCCACCAAAAAACTACTAGAATTGATCCATGAATTCAGCAAAGTCACAGGATACAAAATCAATGCACAGAAATCAGTCACATTCCTATAGACCAATAATGAAGCGACAAAAAGAGAAATCAAGGAATCAATCTCATTTATAATTGTATCAAAAACCATAGAATACTTAGAAACCTATACCTATACCTACAAACATACCCAAAGAGGTAAAAAATCTATACACTGAAAACGATAGAAAGGTTATGAAAGAAATTGAAGAAGACACACACAAAAAATGGAAAAATATTCCATGCTCCTGGATTGTAAGAACAAATATTGTTAAAATGTCAATACTACCCAAAGATATCTACATATTCAATTCCCTCCCTATCAAAATAACACCAGCATTCTTCACAGAGATAGAACGAACAATCCTAAAATTTGTATGGAACCAGAAAAACCCCAAATAGCCAAAGCAATCTTGAAAAAGAAAACCAAAGCAGGAGTCATCACAATTGTGAACTTCAAGCTGTATTACAAATGCAATCATCAAGACAGTATGGGACTGGCACAAAAACAGCCACTCAGCAAAGTGGAACACAATAGAGAACCCAGAAATGGACCCACAAACATATGGCCAACTAATCTTTGACAAAGCAGGAAAGAATATCCAATGGAATAAAGACAGTCTCTTCAGCAAGTGGTGCTGGGAAAACTGGACAGTGACATGCAGAAAAATGAACCTGGACCACTTTCTTACACCATACACAAAAATAAACTCAAAATGGATGAAAGACCTAAATGTAAAACAGGAAACCATCAAAATCTTCAAGGAGAAAGCAGGCAAAAAATGACTTTGACCTCGGCCGCAGTAACTTCTAACTCAACATGTCTCTGGAGGCAAGGGAAACAAAAGCAAAAATGAAATAATGGGGCCTCATCAAAATAAAAACTTCTGCATTGTGAAAGAAACAATCAGCAAAACTAAAAGGTGATCGATGGAATGGGAGAAGATATTTGCAAATGACACATCAGATAAAGGGTTAGTATCCAAAATCTATAAAGAACTTATCAAACTCAACTCCCAAAAAACAAATAATCCAGTGAAGAAGTGGGCAAAAGACATGAATAGACACTTCTCCAAAGAAGACATCCAGATGGCTAACAGACCAATGAAAAATGCTCAACATCACTCATCATCAGAGAAAGACAAATCAAAGCCACAATGGGATATCACCTCACACCTGTCAGAAAGGCTTAAATTAACAACTCAGGGAACAACAGATGTTGGTGAGGATGCAGAGAAAGAGAATCTATTTTGCACTGCTGGTGGGAATGCAAACTGGTGCAGCCACTCTGGAAAACAGTATGGAGGTTCCTCAAAAAATTAAGAATAGAACTACCCTATGACCCAGCAATTGCTCTACTAGGTATTTATCCAAGGAATACAGATGTGTTGTTTCGAAGGGGCACATGCACCCCAATGTTTACAGCAGCACACACACACACACACACACACACACACACACACACACACAAAGGAGTATTACTCAACAACGAGAAAGAATGAAATCTTGCCATTTGCAACTATGTGGATGGAACTAAAGGGTATTATGCTCAGGAAAATTAGTCAGAGAAAGACAAATATCATATGACTTCACTCATGAGCAATTTAAGATGCAAAACAGATGAACATAAGTGAAGGGAAGAAAAAATAATATAAAAACAGGGAGGGAGACAAAACATAAGAGACTCTAAAATATAGAGAACAAACACAGGGTTGCTGGAGGGGTTGTGGGAGGGGGGATGGGCTAAATGGGTAAGGGGCATTAAGGAACCTACTCCTAAAATCACTGTTGCACTATATGCTATCTTGGATGTAAATTTAAAAATTAATTAATTAATTAATTAATTAAAAAAGAAAACTGCTGCCACTAAATTCTACTAGTTACAGTATCACTGCTAATTTGAGATGAAACCTGTTGTTTTTGCAATAATGTTCAGGGATATAGCTTATCAATTGTTTATTTCTGTTTCTGAAATGAAAGCAAGTTCAAAAGTAAGAATTATCTGTACTTATCCAATCATGCTGAGTAGGACATATTTTTCTAAAAATGTGTCCATACTTCATGGAGATTTGTTTAATTCTAGGAAAGGTGGGGAATGAGGCAGGGAGGAAGGGAAAGCAAGGCTGGGTAGAATGTTCGAAGCTGGCCTCAGCATCCCAGCAACCCAGCTGAGTCACTCAGTCACTCAGAAGCCATGCCACATGGCTATGCCCCAGAGCACTCCATTGAGGAGAGGAGTAGCAGCACTTTATCTGCTGACTCGTCTCCCTCTCCCGCCACTTATTGGCCAAAGTTCTGTCCATGGGCTATTATGGTGCTATTCCCTGCACCTTTGGGTTATGGGTTAATATCTTCCCGGAACCTTTGGGCAGCCACTGGGAAAGCCAGAGCTCTGTGGGCACAGAGCTGGGGCCGGAACTGATGTGGCTTCTACCATAGGGAGAACAATGATTTTCACACAGTAATCTGTGTGAGGAGGGAAGGTCATAAAAACTTCAGAACCGTAAGAACAGGAGCCTCCACTGGGGCCATTCTAACAGGAAACTAAGCAAGCAACTGATGTCCGCAGTGAGAGTGCATGTAGGCTGAGCAGGTGTAAGGAGGCATGTAACCTGGATCTTGAATCACCCGCAGAGATCCATATGAAGTCTGCATGGTTCTTTCTCACACAGGACCCCAGTCGAAGATTCTTTCTGAGGTTTCTTTGTGCAACACAGTTTCATGATAATATGGCAGCAAAAGCCAACTGCACTACTGTTTACATAATTTAAACCCCAGATATAAAGAATTACAGTGAGATTTCAATAGTCTTCTTAACTCTCAGGCTTTTTAACCCTTGTAACTCTTTCCACACAGCTGGTGAGCCCAAGTCAAGCGTGTCTGTGGTGGCTGAGGGGCGTGGCTGCTTGAAAGCAGGGCATGGATGTAAATGACGTCAGTGACTATCCTATTTTTTTTCCCAGTGTTTATTTATTTCAAGAGATAGAGCGCATGCATGTGTGTGCAAGTTGGGGAAGGGCAGGGGGAGAGAGAGGGAGAGAGAGAATCCCAAGCAGGTTCCATGCTGTCTGCGTGGAGCCTGACACGGGGCTCATGTCACAAACGGTGAGATCATGACCTGAGCTGAAATCAAGAGCTAGATGCTTAACTGACTGAGTCACCCAGGAAACCCTGTTTTTTTTTTTGGTTTTTTGTTCTTTTTTAAACTTTTTATTTCAATTCCACTATGGTTGACCTACAGTGTTATATTAGTTTCAGGTGTACGATATAGTGATTCAACAATTCTGTACATCACCCGGTGCTCATCATAAGTGGACTCCTTAATCCCCATCACCTATTTCACCCATCCCTCCACTCACCTCCGCTCTGGGTTACTCTTCTATTTTTCAAGAAATATTACAGACACTGAAATTTAAAGCAACAGGTAACATTCTGCATAAAATCTGTTCCACCACCTGGTGCCACTAGTTGGTTCTTTTCCTTATAACTTTTTTGCTTCAAAGCCTCCCTGGGGTTTGGCTGGGCAAATAACTGATTGAGCTGCGCCTCTGATCACTTTCCCAGCTCTCCCCGCAGTTAGGTACCGATCCCTGCCTTCTTCTGTGAAAATGCACTGTCCTTAACCTCAGATTGATGTGACTTAGAGATGTGTATCTGCATTGGCATGTCTGCCTGAAACTTCTAGCTTCCTGCTTAAGTCAGTCCTTTGTGCAATTAGGACCTTAATACCTATTTTTAAATAATTGCAAAGAAGCTGCTTCAGTGGCGCTGGCAGCAATGAAAATGGCACTGAAATGATTTCTTCATGGGTTTCATTTTGAAAAGCTTCTCAAGGGTGCTTAGCTTTGTATCCTTACTTGGTGGCTAAGCCAGAATCTGCCTGCCACATTGGAACAACTCAGTAAATACCTAGTGAATAAACGAACAGCACGGAGAAGATGGAGAAGATTAGCCCTGAAAAGCACAGACATAGAACAGTGGGAAGAAAATTCATGATTTTTCATTATAATGTCATATGACATATTACATAGAACACAGCTATGTAAATCAGCAGGATGGAAACTTTTACTCCGTGCTAACAAGGCAACTGTGTTCAAAAAGCATATAATCACAAATATAGACACGCACACGTATAAAAATAATCTAAAGGACACCATTGAAAGAAAGTGCAACAAAACATAAATAATAGGCCCCTGTGGCCAGTTGGGGCATAGGTAATGTTTGCTGTGTTGTTTGTATTTTTCAGATTTTTCCAAAATGAATACGTATTACAATTTATAATTTGAAAGATGATACTATAAAAAGTCTTACCCAAAATTCAATAGAGGAAAGAGGAGAGGGAATTAGGATAAGACATAATCATTTTACAATTTATCAAAATATAAGAATTGCACTTATCAGAGTATGACTAACAATGCCACCAAACTTTATAAAATGGTGCACTGGACAGCAGGGTGAAGCAAAGTACATTCTCTACCTAGAATGTGCTTCTCCTATATGATTTTCTGACATCCCAAGACCTGCACCACAGAATGATGGGGATGGAAGAGACTCCTCAAAGAATCACAGAATGAGTATTTGAGGCCATAGTGTGCCCGGCCACTGCTCATGCTACATACCCAGGTAGAAAGTCTCCCTAGAAGAGCCGTACTGTTCCAGTGATAGGAAGCCATGCCATGTTCTTTGTTCCAAATTCTTGCTTTGCGGAACGATTTGAAACCTCCATCTGTGTTTCAAATCTTACACAGTACAGAATGGAACAAGAGAATCAGAAGGGCGGTAGGACAAACAGAATGTATGGTTTTAGGTGAGTGGTTCCTACAGGATGTGATTTTGCTGACAAGGGGACATGTGGCAATGTCTGGAGACAGTCTGGGTTATTACAACTGGGAAATAGGACAGGTGCGGTGGGCACCTCACAGAGGCTCATCATCTCACAACGTCAAGTACAGCCCTCACAATAGAATCATTAGGCTCAAAACGTCAACATTATCGAAGATTATTGAACATTATACAAACACTGCTTTAGAATAGAAAAGAATGGGTTCAAAATGAGACTTAATGGCCTCCACCACTGTCAGGAAGGTGGAGCATTGAGAAACTGCCTGGAAGGGCCAACTGCAGGCTGGAAACAACACGGATACCAACAAGCCACTGCCATAACAACTATTGGTTTCACAGCCAATACCCCATTTCCTAGATTCACATTCCCAAGAAGGCAAATGGCGTGCCCTTGGCCCCAGCCTGAAATCATAATCTCAGGATTACTCACTGGAGCACATCAACAGAAAACTCAAGGCTTGCAATCAGGGTCATGCATGTAGACAGAGTAGAAGCCAAAGTGCACCTACATTTTATTTCTGCTTTCTGGAATCTTCCTGTGGAGCATCCAGTTGGAAAAGTCTAAATCAAGGAATGCTGGGAAAGGAAGGCTTTACTGTCATAGCCTGCACTATAAAATGAAGGTGGCAGGGAAGTTAGCTCTCCTTGCCCAGTTTAGATCCGCTTAAAACAGAGAAGTCTGTAGTGAATAAAGGAGCTGTGGTTGGCTTCTCTTGTTCCCCTGCCCATCCTCCACAGCTTCCTCCCCAGATAGGTCTCTGAGGCATGAAGAATTTAACCCAGAAAGATGTTGCGGTTTAGTGGCCGAGCCTGGGACATTCTCCCAGGGGGAGCTTCTAACTGTAGCTCCCACGATACGAGCAGTGTTTCCTTTTTATATGGCTGCTTTCAACTCTCCTCCTATTCCTGGTCTTACTGCTATTTATTCCTCTTTTGGGTCATTTGACTCATCCTGGGAGTTATCCTAGATGGAATCTCTTTCACAATGCTTCTGTGAAACTATATACCATTTTTTATTATTCCCCGTACTACCACAGACCTAAACAAGAAGGGACACCTGTCCACGTCCCTTAGTGTTCCTCTTATATCACATCTTACTTGGGTTTAGGTAGAAAGACACACAGCCCTTCTCTTCCCCATGAGGGAACAGTGTGCAAACAGGGTACTCCACACCAACACTTTTTGGTGTACTTCCCTCTAATTTTGAGTGCCAGTATAAGCCAGATGTGGATATTATCAAAACCTGGCAGAATCAGGTTTGCAATTGCTCTAAACTGATATCCAGGATTTAATGTATAGTAGCCTGACCAAATGATGATACGGAAAAGTCCATGTTAACAGAAGAATTTATTACCTATATTTCCTAAGACAAGGGGACACATCATGCCACATAGAGCCATAGGGGAAATACCAGGATGGTTATAAGGCTAAAGACCAGAGTGAGGGGAAAATCTAAGCCCCAGATTTCACAGGGGTTTCCTTAAGAGAGGCAAGGCAGGGCAGAGCAAACAGTTTAGAATTAGCTAGTTTGAATAATTCAGACACATAGTTGGGGCACAGGGGCTGTCCCTTCTTGTCTGGGACCTGGTCCTGGGGTGATTTAGAGCGGGGAAATATTGGCTTGTGTGTTAAGTTCTAGATAAAGGAGGTGGCTGGAGCTATAGACTTGGGACTGGTTGGCTTACATATAAGGGATGTGTTCCTGGTTGAGCTTTTGCTATCTCTAAGAATTGGCCAGCCGTGGGCCAGAGAAGCATTGACTTCTCTTTCAAGGTCTGTAAGGCCCCCAGATGCCAGAGCATCAATAATACAGAAAATAAGTAAAATAGTTAATTTAATTAGCCATATGGTGAATTAATCTCAAACAAACAAATATGGCATCTTAAAAAACACAGAACAACCATTTCTTAGCAGATCTTGCTTTAGTGATCTAACTTTCTACTTTATGATACAAGGATAGTTAGTATCTATGGTCTTTTAAAAAATATGTTTATTTATTTATTTTGATAGACAGAGAGAGTGCTAGCAGGGGAGGGGCAGAGAGTGAGAGGGACTGAGAGAATCCAAAGACCACTCCACACTGTCAACAAAGAGCCAGATACAGGGCTTGATCCCATGAACTGTAAGATCAACAACTGAGCCTAAATCAAAAGTCAGAGGTTCAACCAACTGAGCCACCCAGGCACCACTTTATTGTATTTTTAATATAGGTATGTCACATGCAATAATTGGGGCACATTTATACTAAAATAGTATTATTGTGTTAGTTTTCTATTGATACCATAACAAATTATCACAAATATCGTATCTTAACACACGACAAATGTATTATCCTGGACAGCTCTGTAGGTTAGGAATCCAACATGGGTTCCAGTGGGTGAAAGTTAAGATTTTAGTTGACAGGACTGCAAACATTTCTGGAAGCTGGTGGGATATCCCCAACGTGGGGAAACATCTCTTCATTGTGAACACTGTTAAGGTGCCTTGCCCTCTGGCCAGTGATGGACAGACAGTTTTCCTCAAGTAATTGAATTTTAAGTAGAGCCATTCAAGATTGGAATCCATTGGAGCTATTTCATCACATCTGAGGGGACCTGCAGTGACTAGTCACTTGCCCATGTCTCCTAGATCCATGGCATTGATTCTTGCCCTTTCTGATGCCTGGCTATTTATCTATTCTCTTGACTCTTTGAGCTACACCTTATCTTTCCAAGAAGTTTTTTTCGTTTTTAACCCAAGTTGGCCAGAGTCCATTTCTGTTGCTCTCTACCGGATAAAAATGATATCTAGTGTTAATGTTACACAGAAGAAAAGGGGAAAGGGTTTTGAATAGTAATTCTGCACCGTTGATTTCACAGTCAAGTTGTGTTTCTGTGTTTCCATGACATATTGGATGCTAAGAATCACAGATCGATAATATCTTCATAAAGTATAATACTTCATTTTGCCTCACTCCAGGAAGAATTCATTTTGTTTGGGAGAAGTCAATGAAAGAAAGATAACTAATAAAAATTCACTGTTTCCTTAGAGTGATTTAGGTTTTTGCTGAATTTGAAATTTTTATGCCAATACTCCATGGGTCACTGATTTAGACAAATTAAAGGCATAAATCATATGAAAGCTGTAATTGCCAGAGTGGCTTGGTTTTCACTTTATATTTATAAAATCTATCTGTTTTGCTCTCTCTTATTGTCTCTGCTTTACCTGATTTTGTTGTTATGCTAAAACAATTTCTTCCTTGAGATATCCACTTATCTAGGGCCTGTGTTACAAACTGTGTTGAATCATAGTTGGGGCATGCTGGGCTTTACCTGTTTGCCAAATAGCATTAACATCTTTTAAAAGGAGCCAGTATTTCTGCGGTAGCATTCGTGATATTATCAATCCATGGAAAAGTCCTCTGGGAGATATCTGTGTTAATAAGTACCTGGGCAGTCCATTATAATGCAGAATTATTCTTTTAAGAAATCTGTTCCTTACTTAATAATTAATTATAAATAATAGCTACTTTATTCATTTGTTGGATATTTATTATATGTTAGATAAAGACAAAATTAAATTTAGTTTTAATAGTAACCACATACTTTAGGAATTCATCATGCTCAATTAATAGATAAGAAGCTAGAACTTGGGGACTATACGCCACATGCTTCAGCATCACCCAGAGGCAGAGCTGGGATTTGACGCCAGACCTAGACAACTCAAAACTCATTGTTTCCAAGGACTCCAACATTTGGATTTCCATTCACCTCCTAAATGATCCAAAATGTGCTTATCTTCTTTATCCATTCATCAGTTGATGGACATTTAGGCTCTTTCCGTAATTTGGCTATTGTTGAAAGCGCTGCTATAAACATTGGGGTGGTTTAAATGGAATACTACTTGGCATTGAGAAAGAATGAAATCATTCCATTTGCAGCAATGTGGATAGAAGTGGAAGGAATTATGCTGAGTGAAATAAGTTAGTCAGAGAAGGACAGATATCGTATGTTTTCACTCACCATGGATCTTGAGAAACTTAACAGAAGTCCATGGGGGAAGGGAAGGGGAAAAAATGGTTACAGGGATGGAGGGAGGCAAACCAGAAGAGACTCTTGAATACAGAGAACAAACTGAGGGTGGATGGGGGGGGCGGAGAGGGGAAAGTGGAGGAAGGCACTTGTTGGGATGAGCACTGGGTGTTGCATGTAAGCCAATTTGACAATAAATTATATTTAAAAATGTGCTTATCTTTATTTTTTATACTTTCAACAAAATGAAAGCCCAAATCTTTGCCTGAGGTATCATGGAAAACTCAGAAATCTCACTTGGATATTAACTTCCTTGAAACCCTTGGCCATCTAAGCAACGTCAGAGTGGTTGTTTGGGTGTTTACTTGGGACGGTATAGAATCTTTGTGAAGTCAGTAAATAAGGGGGAGTTTGAATAACCCCTTTGAGAACAACTCTCATGAAGCTATGCTTTCCAAGCATCTGCGGAAGTGAACCGTGGGTCCACTCACACTCGCCTATAAGGCAGCAGGTGGAAGATTCCAATAAATGGGACTGATCCTTTCCTTGGCTGAATCGTACTACTCATCTTACAGAAGGCAAGCAAATAAAGTTGAAGTGGTAGAAGTTGACACCTGACAAAAATCTCAATACAGCCTGTTCTTCCATTTTCTGTATTAGGAGATTAACTCGTCATCAATGATACACATTCTTCTTAGCATTTTACGATGGCTGTCTTTCTACTTGTGTCTGCACATTTGTGAATTTATATGTGACACAATGTAGCATGGCGATAAAATACAGGCTCTAAAATCAGAACACTTGGGCTCAAATCTTGGCTCTGTCAGCGACTAGAACATTTCATCTGACTGCTCTGTTCCTCAATTTCTTTGTGTGTACAAAGGAAGTCATAGTTTCTACTTGATTTCACAAAGTTTTTGAGGATTAAATGGGGTAATACAAAGCACTTATAAAAGCTTCTAAATTATTGTGTGTTTGATAAATGTAAGATATGACCTTCATTTTGTATTTCATTCAAGTGTGTGTCTCGAATTGTTAAGGGCATATTTGATACTGAAATAAGGGCCCTCAAAAGAGACTTCCCAAAAGAATCACTATATGCACATGGCTATAATGGCCCTGCCATTGGGCTAAATATACCAGTTAGCGTATGCTAACTTTTACTACTATACAAAACCACCCTAAAATCTCATTGGCTTGCAAAGTTTTATTTCTGGATTGAGTTTCACAAGTGTGTCATCTAAAGCTAGGCTGCATGTCATCACATGCATGCCTCCTCTTTGAAGGAGCAGTCCTTCGTGCCACGTCTTGGCTGGCCTCATGACAGAGGGGGAAAGGGAGCATTGAAAAACCACCAAGGACTCTTAAACTTCCTACTCGAAAGTGATGTGTATCACTTTTACTTGCCAAAGCAAGTCACCATGGCTAGCCTAACTTCAAAGGATCAAGGAAAATCAATCATCCCACATGGAAAAGAAGAAAACAATTTGAAGCCTACTATGGCTACCATAGCAAACATAACTAGTATTTGCTGAGCAACTCCTATATGCCAAGCATTGCTCTACATACTCTGAGACACATTATAGATATGTAATATCCTACAATTCAATAATATCTGGATATATCTTCACAAAAGCCCTGTAACACAGTTCTTTTGTTCTTTCACTATAAATGAAGAAATCTACACACAGAAAATTTTGATATATTCAGCCACAATTTTTGCATTCAGGTCGGTGATAAGCTTTGCATTGCACCTTACTGTGGAGGTACAATAATGACCAGGAAAGTCATGACCTTTACCTGCAGGGAGCCTGAGATTTGCAGAGGAGATTAGTTAACACGTAATTATTTGAATGCAATTGTGAGAAGTGTTCAAAGAAGAGACACAGGATGCTATGAGAATAAATGCAGAGCGGTTTCAAGCAGAGTTTCTTAGAGAAAATCATCTTTAAGTTGAAATATGCCAGATGAGTAGAAGGTAGCAGGATGAACGTATGAGTGGACTTGAAGTGAAAAAGGTCCAAGGAGGGAAAGGACAGCCCTGACTTCATAGCAGCATAGTTACATGACCAATGCGACTATGTCAGAATCAGGGGAAAGACTCAGGTGCTTTCAAAGGAAGTAAAGGAGAAGTCATTTAGCCTAGAAGTTAGAAGTACAGGCTCGCAACCCATATCATCCGGCTTCAATCCTGGTTTTCTCACTTACTATCAGAATAAAATAAGGCAACTTAACCCCTTGTTGTCTAAGATTCATTACAAAATGGGGCTAGAAACGATAATGACTTTCAAATTGTGCCAAATTAATTAATTTTTGTAAAGCACTTAAAGTACAGTGCCTAGTGCTGAATTATTGTTCCGTAAATTTTAGCTTTTCTTAGTATTGTTATTAAAATGCACAGAACAGGAAACACAGTGGCATATCTATTGATATGCCTGGACACCTGATTCGGGTGTCCAGGTGGGCAATTAGGACAATGAGCAAAATGACAGTAACTATCAAGCATTTAGGTAGTACTGTGACAGAGTAGGACACAAGAGAGGTGTGGTTTCCCCGTTTTTCCATTGCCCCCCGTGGAAGTGTAATGGGCAAGGGGCAGGGGTGGGCAATGCACATGGATGGGGGATTCCTCTCATGGCTGAGGAGCCCTGAACAAGTCTCCTGAGTTCTCATGGGCCCATGGACCGGGAGAGGAAGATGCAGGGGGAAAAAAGGGGTCTGCGGGGAAAGGTACCAGGTCAAAATAGGGAAAAATGCCTCAGCCATGACCCCTGATTAGGAGGTCTCATCAGAGAGGTCTGGGACAGGAATGCAAATTGCAATGCACTCCCCGTGCGCCCAGTCTGGTGTGGGGAGGGCAGCTACCCCTGATCAGACATGCTGGGGAAAGTCTGGGATTTGCCTGTGGTTGGGTCTTAAAGATCACAGAGAGAATTTTAACCTGGAACCAGATTCCTCAACATTCTGTTAGAGCTGTAAATTGTTTTGGCTTAAATTGTCCCTATGAAGTTTCCCAGCTGCTGATCACCCTGTAATTGGAGTAGGAATTGCAGCAGGTTCCCTGGATGGGTCTCTGGTTTCCAATCTCGCTTGTCTGCTTTGTTTGTTTTCGATAACCTTCTACCTCATCTCCGTGGATTTGGAGACCGACTTTCCAATTGGTGGAAGTGATTGCCAACAGCCTAGCACCTTGCTCAGCGCCACTCGAGATGAATTTCCCAAGGAAATCCTCCTCCTCCTGGGTGAGGCGTCAGACCCATTAGAGGACAGATCCTGCATCTTGTTTCAATAAAACAATGAAAAGGCTGATGTGACAGAAGTGAGTTTAAATGGAGGCTCAGGATGAGGCTGGAGAACAGAAAGGGACCAGGTCAAAGTGCAAGTGAATTGACCAAGGTCATACAACCAAATCACTAGGGAGTCAGAACTTGAAGCCACGTGTGTCTGGTTCCAGAGCCCTGCTGAATACACTGAGTCAGACACACACCATCATTTATGCATGACGATGGTTGAGGAAAATGTCTGGTTTTTCTGCAAAGTTGTACCTGGAGCAAAGGGAGAATGTGGTGCTGTTAAACATAGTTCGTTGTCAAAAACAGAAGAAATTTTTGCATGATCCTAGATTCAGATTTTAATCTTTTGGTCCTAACAAGAGGGATTGAAGCTCACAGGGCTATGAAGCTGCTGGGAAGTGACGGACCAGATGAACAACCTGACTCCAACAGTCTATCAGTGCAGATATGGCTAATACCCTCTCCAGCAGTTAGCTTTTCCATGCAACATAATGAGGGAAAAAGTAAATCTGAGTCAATGATACATCTGCTCATAAACTTCCATTTGTTAAATATGAAGCAAAATTCTGACAGCCATAAAACAGGGTGAACAGTTGTGTGTTTGTATTAAAATATCATTGAGATAAGCAATAACCAGCTATCCGAGCAAAGGAACATCTGTGATATTATCACGCTATTTCTGGCTGAGTCATCTCATGCTGGGAGAAAACACAGGGAAATGGAGATATCACTTGTGGTGTTCTTAATTGAGTTAAGAAAGGGCTCTGTTTTTTATCTTCCCAGGGTAGGTCCTGGAAATGCAACAGGTAGCATTTAAAAATAAATTTTTAGCTGATTGTTACAGCTCACTGCAAATCAGTCCTTGCAGCCTACTTAAAAAAAAAAAAAAGCTGCCATGATAATTCCTGGAATAAAATGTAAGCACTAAAAGTTTTATAATTCATGAATCTAACTTTTTAGTGGTTGGAAGGACTTTTTTGTTTGACCTCTACAGAGAAGAACAACAGTACATCAGAAACATTCAAAAATGCTATTTTCCAGGGGCCCCTGGGTGGCTCAGTTGCTTAAGGGTCCAACTCTTGATTTTGGCTCAGGTCATGATCTCACAGTTTGTGGGGTCAAGCCCCATGTCAGGCTCTGTGCTGATAGCATGGGGCTGCTTGGAATTCTCTCTCACCTTCTCTCTCTACCCTCCCCCACTCATGCCCGCTCTCTTTCTCTCTCAAAATAGACTTTAAAAAATGCTGTTTTCCGCGTTTTTGCCATGAGAAACCCTAAGTAGTGGGCAAAAACCCTTCTCTACCAGGGAGTAATAAGGTGCTTAGTAATTTATTAACTAAACCCCTTGAATAGGGATGAGACCAAAAAAAGACAGTTATTATCCCAAATTATATTCTACAGAAGAGTAATGAATTCATGGAATCAAGATTTTATACTGTTGGAGGAAGCCTTAGAAGTAACTGAACATTGGATTTATGGGCTTGAGCAAATTATTTAATAATTATGAGGTTTAGTCTATTCATCTACAAAACGTGGGTCTTCTAGAGTTCTTGCATACACTAAATCAGATAACATATCTAAATTGCTAGGACACAACACTCTACTCCTAGCAGATACAGTAAATAGTTTTTCATATCAGCTTGAGTCCACAGAGCCTGTTGACTATAGTGAGCTATTTCTGCAAGTATAGTAAAAAGAGAAAGAAAGTCAAAGAAATCTAGATCTTGGAACACTGTCAGTTTTTCCAGGTCAATCTACCAAGCCCATAAGAAGTATATGCCTCTAAGGATTACCACTACACCTAAAAAGTCTACTGTTGGTTTGTTTGTTTGCTAGCTTGTTTGTTTGTTTAAGAGAGAAAGCATGATGGGGGGGGAGGGGCAAAGGGACAGGGAGAGAGAGAATCTTAAGCAGGCTCCAAGCCCAGGGAGGAACCGGACTCAGGGTTCAATCAAACATGAGGCTCAGTCTCACAAGTGAACGAGATCATGACTTGAGCAGAAATCAAGAGTCAGATACTTAACCGACTGAGCCACCTAGGTACCCCAAGAAGTCTACAATTTAAATCACAACTTATTCAAGGAGACCTTTTCCAACCCAAGTAATGCAAGGAACAAAGCAAACTTAGCCTGAGGGTTAACTGAGTGCAAAAGACTAACTAGACTGATCAGATAATCCTGCCACCTAACTTTCTACGTGGTAGAGAGGAACAGGTATGTTACCATTGTTGCTGACAAGGTAAATTTTGCCAGTTGATTTCGGTACAGCCATGCTTTGTATTCAGAAGATCTGATTCACACATGTCCTCAGCTTCCCCAGATGCCCACTGAAAGCCAAGAACCCACAGCCCGCCAAGTCATTTATACAGACAAATTCAGATTCAGACATGAAGATACCTTATGGACTAAATTTTAAAGACAATGATCTCTGTGTACCTCCGTTACAGATGTAGATCCCTTTGAAAATTACCTTCAAAGAGCCAAATACAAACAGCTGGTGACTTGAAACAGAAATTTACTTTGAAGTAGTACAAACTAGAGTCATTATCTTAAATTTGTGTTCTTTAATAATATAAGCTGTAACCTGGTACAGTACCTTTTATCTAGGCTTTATTGATCGGGCAGCACATTACAAGTATAAAAAATTAAATAACTCCTTAGAAATACTGAAAGCTTAGAAGGGTTGCTGTACTTCTAATGCATGGCTTCTATTTAAATATAACTAACTACCTGTAGAGAGATATAATAAATTTATACCTTCCTTCCAAATGCTCAGCCCCTTTGCCAGCAAATGGACTTTTACGACATCTCTATGAGGTCTGAATGCGCTGGTGTTTCACCTTCATTTTCTATTTGTGTACTATGGCAACAGTTACTTCCAGGTGTGAACCGTATTCATTGGATCACAGTGGAGCTGGCACTCCTTGTGGGGTTGACACCCCTCTTTGCCACCCGGTTGATGGCTCCTTACTATACATGTTATCTAAAATTATTCCAGGCTTGGGGCGCCTGGGTGGCTCTGTCAGTTAAGCATCCGACTCTTGATTTTGGCTCAGGTCATGATTTCATGGTTTGTGAATTCAAGCCCCGTGGTGGGCTCTCTGCTGATAGAGGCCTGCTTGGGATTCTCTCTCTCTCTCTCTCTCTCTCTCTCTCTCTCTCTCTCTCTCTGCCTTTCCTCTGCTCACACGCATTCTCTCTCTCTCAAAAATAAATAAATTGATTTAATAAGATAAAAGTATCCTGGGCTTTTGTTGCCCGTGTTTTTTCCTATAAACCCTTGCTTTGAAATGGACATCATCTATGTTCTTGCTTTGCATGAATTCTTGTAGGTATTGACTTCAGCAAACACATGGGAGATGCCCACCAGTCCTTCAAGTTATGAGTCCCATACACATCAGAGGTCTCCCATGGAAAAATCTCAGAACCATATGACCCTATCGATGCAGCGAATGAATATCAAGAGTTGGTTAAAATGAATCTGTATGTGAAAACCTAAACTCCCTTTAAAATATCATGGAACTCCCACCTGCCAGCATTTGCAACACCATAGAAGGCATTTATAGTCAGTTACTGGTAACCAGAAAAATTCCGAGGAAATTAAGAGAAATATCACCATCATAGATCCCATAAAAACTGATGGTTTGGTTTTGAACTGTTACTTTGGATTTTTGTTTCTTTAAATACATTATTTAACATGGTACAAGCATCTATTTGTCATCCTTAATTATGATTTACATTAGTGTTTATATTGATTGGTTTTTGATTGGCTCTGAACTCTTTGTCCAGAAAAAAAAAAATTAATTTCCATGAGAATTGCCATGGGTTACGTTCTGTGGTGTTTAAAATGTGCTCTTTAAAAATGCATGCTTCTACAATGACTGGGGCAGCAATCATTTTTAACTACATCTAACCTCTAGTTATTGGGTTATGCTAGTAAAATAATACAAGGTTTACATGTAATTGCCAAGTGGTGTTAATATTTTACAAAGTCTGATTTTCCCAACAATTAAATTTTTAGTCTAGGTTGCCTCAAATGTTTGAATTTATATGTACACTGAATGAAAAGGAACTTGGACTAATGCTTCATTTCTCACATACGATTTAGAATTCTCTGGAGGTGCTTGTTATAAATCATGGACTTGCCTCCGGGCCTAATGAACCAGACACCACAAAGGTTATTGTGGTAGGTGAGTCTTTGGCTTTAAAGTTGGAAAATGAAGAAGATGATGATGTCGATGCCCATTTTAACGGTAAAGAAATTGAGGCTCAGGAGGTTAAGACACTTGTCCTAAGTCACTTAGCTATTTACTAGTAGGCCCAGGACATAAACCCATGTGGGTCCCACACCAAAGCCTATACCCTTCCCCACAGTGCTTCAACGTACATCAAATTCATATGAAATTTATAAATTTATACAAATTTATATAAAAGATTCCCAGAGACTATAGATAAGACAACAAGGAAAAACAGTACGAAAAGGCTGGAAGAACAAAAGGAGAAGTTTTTCAGGAGACTATAAAGAATTCCTATTGGCCCCAACAGTAGTTTCCTACTGGGTTTTAATGTTTAACTGAGAAGCAAGCTCCATAATGGGAGGCATCTTGAACGTCAAGTTGAGGAAAATGTTGGTAAGCAAGACAGTGGTTTCCCACTAAACATGCTATTCTGTCTACTTCTCTGGACACCTTTGGTTCAGACTACCCTCACCTCTCAAATGGACCACAACCATGCTGTGCCCACAGTGTTCTTTCCAAAATGAAAATTTCATGTCATTACTCCCCTTGAAAACCATCTTAACTTCCCATTACCCTCAGAATAATGGAACCTAAGATATTTACCCTGGCTTCCACACCCTATTCAAAATCACATCCCACCATACCTTTTTACCCCTCCAGCCTTCACCTCTAATGATGTCTTTTGTCTGCCGCTGTCTTCACTCAGTCTTCCCAATCACCTACTTCACTCTGACCCCAGATACACATACCTTTTGTTTCTTTACAAGGCCATCATTTTTTTCTTCACTTGGCCCTTACATATCCTGGACCCTGCCAGGAACATTTTTATGCCATTTTTACATATTTCACTGTGAACTCTTACTATCCTTTGGGTCTCTGTTTATACACCATCCTCCTCTACCCCAAACCTACCTATCCAGGTACATTTGCATGTTATCTCCCTTGCTTATTCTAGCATTTATCTCACGGTGTTCTAATAGGCTTCATGTTGGTCTAGAAACCCCTTTAAAGGCAGTATTCCCTTGGGGTAGGTTCAGGCTCTATCTTATCTGCTAGTGAATCCCTAGTGTTTACTATAGTGCCTGCCAGTAATTGCCCAACAAACATAATTTGTCAAATTGATGAAGAGATGGATGGATAAATGAATTCTGTGGTGTGTGGATATGACAGAACAGATGAGAAAGGATAAGAAAGGATAGACAGGAAAAACATGACCAAGCAATTTAGCCACACTGGATAAATCAAAGAAATATATATATATATTTAATCTCTATATAAATCTCTATATAAATCTATATATATAAACATATTTATATATATTTATTTATATATTGTAATATATAGAAATAATATATATATTTTATATATGCATATATATAAACATATTTTTTCTTTTACATTTATTTATTTTGAGAGAGAGACCATGCACATGGGAGTGGGGGAGGGGCAGAGAGAGAGGGTGAGAGAGAATCCCAAGCAGGCTCCACACTGTCAGCGTGGACCCCGACGTGAAGTTCAATCTCACCAACTGTGAGATCATGACCTGAGCCAAAATCAAGAGTCAGAGGCCTAATCGACTGAGATAAGGCACTCCAGAAAAACGTATTTAATACCACCAGGCACCCCAGAATAATATATTCAATACCACCATGTATTAAATGTATGCACATTTTCAAAGGGAAAAAAATCTTTTCTTCAAGTTGTCTTGAAGGAAAACAGGAGGTCTACGAAGTCTGGAAACAAAGATAATATTTTATTTCCTATAATTTGAAGAGTTCTTTGATGATATTATATAATAATAGTGATATATTTGCCTACATTTCGAGATTTTGTGGACACCTACAGATGTAAGTATCATGCACATAACTTTTACAATCCCTACTGCCCCAATTTCCATCTGATGTGGAGACAATTGCAGCCCTTCTGGTCATAAAGAGGGGGATTAGTTGATAGTAACAGGTTGATCTGGAATGTCTCATCAATCTAGAGCACATCACCTCTGGGATGGATGGCCTCCTCTGCCAATGAGCTCTGTCCACCTCCAGCCACTAGGGAGATGCTGTGACAGGTTGATGGAACACACTGGTCCAGAGGATGGTCTTTTGTGTCATACAGACCTAGATTCAAAGCTCTGCCGGGCCTCAGTAACCTAGGAACATTCCAGACCTAAGTTTCTCACATATAACCTTCCATACCCAAATAACATTTTTGCAGCACCTCTGTACTAAGAAGGAGACTCATTTCCGGAAGTTGTGGCCACTACCGAAAAGGTCATCAGCAAGTAACAATGTCCCCCAAAGCCTCCTCTTGCTTTTTAAAAGGCATATTTAGAAGGAAACTCTAAGTTACTCTTGGGTGAAGGAATAATATGGAAGAAACAACCTGAATAACAGTCTTGCCCGCCTAGAAACCAGCACAGCTGTTGATCATTAAGGAATTAGCCAAAAAAAAAAAAAAAAAGAAAAAGAAAAAGAAAGAAATTTACAACAGAGAAGGGGAACATGTTTCCCTTGAAGAGAGGCATTTCTGTGTAAATGCCACATCTTCAATATAACCATCTAAAATTATATACAAGTCTCTGTTAACTATAGTTATCTAGAAAGGAGAACCATTTTCTCATTAGCTTCATGTACTCTCAACATTTGTTACTTATATAATGTATTACTATTATTTAAAACAAAAAGAAAGCACTATGGCGAATTGTTGTGTAAAAGCAGCCTATTCTTAGTACTTTTGTTCCAGGCCTGGAAACCTTTCCAGAGTGTCTTATTTTTTGTATTTTTGTGGCAGAATAATCACTTTGGGACATAATGCTGTATATTAGTTCCTTTAAAAATAACATTTCTCTATCAAATATTAAATTCTTCAGCTTTTCATTAATTTTTAGAATATTTCAGGATGGCAGGTTATATTTCTTGTCAAAGGAAAATCACTCTTGGCATCTTCTGCAGTTAGAGCAAGAAACATATTCCTCTTCAAATTGCCTTTTTTATTTTTTTATTGTTGTGTTACAGCACAACCAAGAGTGTGTAGCATACAAATGATAGGTGGTAAAGATATTGTGGGTTTGCATGCATAATAAATGTGGTTTCATTTCAGGAGTTGGCGAGCATTTCATAACGCAAGAGTGGAAAATGGGACAATTTGAATATTTTGGGAGGCTTCAATATATACTCACGGTGCATGCATATACATATTTACATATAATTTTCAACATTCTTATTTATAAGCAAATAGCCAAACAGGCAATTATTTGCATGTGGGCCAATATGACACAGTCAATGGTTTGGAAAATATAGGCTAGCTAACTAACTCATTATTGTAAATAGAAAGTGCAAGTAAGGTATATCAGCTCTTTGAAACATAAGCCACTGAAAACAGAGTTGCTTCCCTTAGAATCAAATGTAGGAGGTATGTTTAGATAGAAGTCCTCTCCTTTTCGTGATATTTAAGAAAACATGGAATTGTGAAGCATCTTAGAAAATCCCTTTTAGAGTAAAATGTGGACCAGTCCCTTTCTACAGCCGCAGCCAGCAAATCAAAACCAATCTAGTCGCTGTGATTTTACGTTTTAATTCCTAGGAATATTATATGAGCTGGGCCCCGGCTTCTAATGCACTTAGTCACCTGAGTCACAAATAGTAATACCTGCAGAGAGTGGTAAAATAAACCTAATGAGCCCTTACATTAGTGTCAGAGTCTCTGCTGAAGTCATGCATCTGAAATGACTCAAACGAAGGAGAAAGAGGAGACACACAGGACACGACAGGTTGTTGCGGCGAGCGAAGGTGTCGTCTGGGCGCGAGGATGCGGCCAGCGCTCCATCAGTGCCCACCCTGCTAAAACACTGAACGAAAATGACTGATCTACAATTTGCATTCTCTTTTCAGTCCATCAGCAGAACATTATTAAAACCAGTCAGCCAAAACCCATTAGAACAGCACTCACGTAGGAAACAATGCCCAGGTCTGCTTGTTCTCCATTTTTATGCACTGCTACAGGACTATAAATATTCATCGTAATGTAACTGAAAATTATTGAAGTGAGAAAAAAGAGAAACAGGGAAGCCATTTGCTTCAATTCATAAACAGCATCTGTTGGGAAGTTATTCATAGATTGCTTCAGGGCCTGCTGAGCAGCAAGCCCACGGAAAAGGATGCCATTGCAAGCAAATTGGCGCAAACTGCATGGAGATGCTATTACACATGATTCACTGACAGCCAGGGAGAATGATCAGGCACTGGGTTGTTTTATGTGTTCTTTTATCACTGGGACGCAGGACTACCCTCCAGCCAAAGTCTCACACAGTTCAAATTAGAAGAGCAACCTTCTAAGTGTATTAAGGCCTAACCAGTAGCTAGAGAAAGTTAGAATAACCAGCCAGACTCCAGGTGATAGAGCTTGTTCATCTGCCCACACCTTAGGCACCCTCACATCCTGCCCGTACAACCTGGCAGATGTGAATGTCCTGGTAATACTGTGTCCATCAGAAATTAAACATTCGAGGAAAAAGTTTCTAGAAGGTTGAAACGAAATTTCTGGCTGGGATGTCCTGAAAGTAATGTAACGGAACGCTCACCACTTACCAAACCAAGGTTAAGAAGAAACATTGGCAAGGAATGCTTGCCGACCGGGCGTTAGTGGTGAAGTTGTATTTCATCAAAAACTGGATTTACGGCTTCCTAGTCAAAGCACCAGATTCAGTGCAGAGAAAATAAACACAGCAAGAGCTTTCAGAGGTGAAGTGATCATGAATAAAATGGGTGGGTTGATTTAGTAAGTGTTTATGCTTGTATATTGATTTATGTTTTTGTGGTAAAAAGGCATCTTCAAGACTCAGAAAGAAAATATGTATTTCAGATTTGGGGTGGTTTTTTTTTTTTTTTTTGGCAATGTTGAATGTCATCCATTTCAGGCTGAGCCCACTGATCAATCTTAATATCACTAAAGGAGAGAGAACCAGACACGATGTGTCCCCTAAAAGGAGGCAATGAGAAAAAGTTCTACCCTTCCCCATGAAAGACCCTTGTGGTTGCATGTAGTCTCCCCTCCCCCCACAGAGAGGGAGAGAGAGAGAGAGAGAGAGAGAGAAACCTAAATCAGATCAAGCGCTTAGATCCAATTATGCTCTATGGAAAACAGACAGGGGACAGGAGAACCCATTACCAACACTATAGAAGTAAAATCAGCAAAATTCAGACTGTGGAAAACTTAAGACTTAAGTGACCTGGTTTCCCCAACAAATAAGTTGCAAAGAAAATAAAGAAGGTGGGGAGACGAAGAGAGAACCTATAGATTAAGAGAGATTTAAGAGATATATCAACTAAATACAATTGTCTGGATCCTGATTTGGATAGGCTCTGTATATCCTCCCCTTCCCCCCAAAAACCTCTATGTACTCAGGCAAATTTGAATCTTAGTGGTTAGTTGATAGTTTTAAGGAATTATTCTTGGTATTTTTTTTTTTTTGTATTGTGGTTGCATTTTTAAAGAGTTTGCATCTTTTAGAGACACATTTGAAGAACGGCTTCAAAATAACCCATCTGGGGATGGAAGGAGCAGGTGGGATCCAGATAAAACAAGAATTTGCATGGTTTGATAATTACTGAAGCCAGGTATTGGGAACATGGGAGTCGGTTAGCAAATTCTCACTTCTCTTGAAAATTTTTTATCAAAAGTTCTTATAACCTCATAGTTATCTTATCCACTATTTTGCCTAAGTTGGCTTACACTGGCTCATGAGAGTTGATTGTTAAATTTTCAGAAATTTTCCAGCCTGTTGTTAAACCATCAGTGGCTAGAAATCAGCAAGAGTGGATGTGTTTCCATCATGGAATTCAACCGTACTATAATTAAGTCTCCCCTCCGCCTCCCCGCCCCCCACCCCCACCCCTGCCCACCACCCAAAGAATTGATTGGAAAATATTAATCACCACACCACTGGTCATGACCCCAAAGCCCAATGCACAAAACTCTATATACAAGTTGGATATTTTGTCAATTAGTACAAGATGCTGCCTTTTCAGCTTAGGTCTCTCTCGTTCTCCCTTCCCATGTTTTGTTGCCTCAGATCCCAAGGTGTGGCAATCCATGGGCCCACCCTGGAACATTCCACCTGGGCTTCAATCATTCCTTCCTGTGGTAAGTCTTTACTATTTCTCCTTCTACCAGAATGTATCCAGGGTGTGGCCCTTTTCTCTCAGGACTAATCTGACAGAGAACAGTGCTCAGATGATGAGGTTAACAGATTCTGAATAAGAAGGAGGAAGCCTGAATCCTTCAGAAATAATTTTCTCTGGAAATTTCTGACCTTTTGACAGCTTTCATATTCTTGGGTAATTCTATACCTCCAAAACACCTTTATACAAATAGGTTCATTTACTTATAAATATTCTTGGTATTTTTTAAGTGACTGCTTATTATATAGAAGACGAACCTCATTAGAACATTGCCTCATTAAATCCTCAGAATAAAAATATGAGCTAACACAGAAGCTAGAATTTTGTTCCTCTGACAAGTAAGGGCATAAATAATCATCATCATCATCATCATCATCATTATCATCATCATGGAAGTCAAGTGTCTTATCTAAGGTCACCTGGCTAGTTAGAGACAAACTCAAGACGAAACCTAAGAGTATTTCCTATCATGAATCAAGAATCTTTCCACAAACCACCAACCCACCAAAGCACCCAACCCATTGTTTGGGTGAACAAGCAAATTTTCCTGCCCTCTCCAAAGGCAGGTTTGTGTTAACTATGTGGACGACAAAGAAAAGGAATCCCAAAGGCATTTTTTTTTTCTTTTTCACATACATGAGTTTGAAGGCTACTAGTTATTTAAGTCTAATCTAGAAGCATTTATTAAGAGCCTGCAAGAGAATGGAACACCCGCTACATGGTACCAAAATCAAAAACACCCTACATTAAAAAAAAAAAAAAAGGGAACGGTGGCTCCCTCAATTTGTGGTTAGCCTGTATTGCCAAAAGGGTGTGTTTTGTTTGAAATACTGTGATTTGCAAAATTATGTGTTTGTCATTACTGGTTTCTTCCTGCATTTCAACAGAAGCCATGTCAACATTGCCCAGAACTATTTAGGAGGCTAGGCTGTTGTCCCATTAACATCTAAATTTACTGCATTTGTGTCCTTTTCAAACGAGATGAGTAAGACAAACAACCCCATCAACTCTTGTGGTTTCCTTCTGCTTTTCTATGACTATTAATTGTAACTCAAATCCTGCAATGGAGAAAATGGCTGAGCATGGGGAGGGGTGGGACGTACAAAATGTGATCTCCTCACTAACAATGAATAAAGACATATTCTGTCCCTGTGTGTTCTTGGCAGAAATTTGAGGAGAAATTAACTGCTCCTAATTGCTCATCAATTCCATTATCTCTTTTTATTTGTGCATTTGTCTCTTATTGACCAACTGCTATATGCCAGGGGCTGTGTAAGAACTTGGGATATGATAGTGAAAGTCCTTGGTCCCAAGTTGCTCACTGGGTTGTGAAAAATAGACATATAAGTAAAGGCACAAGGACATTAGAGCATTCAGAGTGCTAAACACTGAAGAGTTCAATGGGCACACAAAGGGGTAAATGGAATTCGATGGGCACACCTTCAGCCTGGGGTAAAAAGAAATATTCTTAGAGATGGGGGCATCTAAGCCAACATGAGAAATACAAAGAGAGTTGTTCTAATGAATAACTGAACTGGGAGAAGACACTTCAGACAATGGGAACAACATAGGCTGAATTTGGGAAGACCCAACCCTGAGATGCTCTGATGCAGTAAATCTGAAATGAAACCCAGGACAATGTACTGTTAACAGGCACCCCAAGAACTATTAATGCAAGTGATTAAAAACGTTTAAAGAAAGTCAGAAGCAACATGGTAGTTTGAAACAGTTCGCATGTGGTCATCCTAGAAATTTTGGAAAATATGTTCAGGAATCTGCACAGCACCTTTCTTGGCACCATTTATATAACTAAATCAAGTCATGTTGATTATGTATCTGCTGTGTGTGAGCATGGGAGCATAATGGGGTAGCTCTCGAGGTAGACCAAGGAGAGAGAAGTTCCAAATGAGTGGTACACACAAGAAATATACCACAAGAAGTGTAACATTAAAGAAAGACTTTCTGGGCTGCACGACGCTGAACTAGGGCTTGTGGAAAGGGTACAGTACAGAATAAGAGGGCACACGCCATTCCTGTAATAGAGATTTGTAATTTCAAAGTCCGCATCGAATCAACGTTTGGCTCCTTGCTAGTTGTGACATTCAGCAAGTTGTATGACTTTGTTTCAGTTGCTTCATGTGTAAAATGGAAATGATAATTATTTCAACTTGGCAAGACTAATGTGAAAAACATATGATGTGATCTATCAAGTAAAATATGTATGGGTTCTGGTACATAGTAAGTGCTTAGTAAATATCTACTGAACAAAAAAATGAAAACTAATTGTTATTTCTTTTCTCTCTGTGGCTCCTAACCTCAATAAATATTTTTCTAAGCAATGACCTTATATTTAGCAATAATCTCTAAGAAACCTTATATGTTATTACAGAACCATGGCTCTCTTCAAGGGACTTTATGAGATCATTTGATTCCAGCTCTATAATTTACAGTAGGAGAGTATGGTGAAAAGGATACAGGTTTTGGGATTAGACTACCTAAGTCTGAATTGTAGTTCACTATTTACTAGCTCTGTAACCTTGAACATGTTTCTCAAACTCTTTTAGGCTTGGTTTATACAATAAAACAACGAATGTCTAACTCTTAGGATTATAAAGAAGCCTATGGATTCATTCACTCAAAAATGTGTGAACTGAGTACAGTTGACCCTAAACAATGTAAGGGTTAGGGGTGCTAACACCCCGTAGAGTTGAAAATCCATGTATAACTTTTGACTCCCCTAAAACAACTACTAATAGCCTGCTACTGACTACAAGCCCTACTGGTCACATAAACAGTGCATTGACACATAGTTTTTGTTATATGTGTTACATACTGGATTCTTACAATAAAGAGAGAAAAAAGAAAGTGTTATTAAGAAAATCCTAAGGAAGAGAAAATACACTTACTATACTGTATTTATTGAAAAAAAATCCACATGTGGACCTTCATAGTTCAAACTCATGCTGTTCAAGGTTCAACTGTATTTGCCAAATGTGAGAAACTGGTCCGGGATCTGAAAATTAGCAGTGAACAAAAATGAGAGACCCCTACCTTCCTCAACCTTATACATAAAAGATAGCTATATTATTTCTCTAGAGATATATAATAAGTTTCTATAAACCTGGCTTAAAACAAAAGTTATTTTCTCAGCCTGGAGACTAGAACACTGAAGAAAAGGTATCCTAGGACCATTCTCCCACCAAAATCTCTAGAGAAGAATCTTTCCTTGCTTCTTCTAGCTCCTGGGAATCGTCGTGTTCCTTGGCTTACAGACCCATCACTCCAATCTCTGCCTCCATTGTCACATGGCATTCTCCTAATGTGTATGAGTCCAAATTTCTCTCATCTTATAAGGACACCAGTCATTAGATTTAGGGCCCATTCTAATCCACTATGACCTTATCTTAACTTTATTACATTTGAAAAGACCCTATTGTAAGATCACATTAACATGTCCCGGGGGTTAGTATTTCAACTGATCTTTTCGGGGGACACAATTCAATCCACAAAAGTAGTTAATGAACAACTTGGCCACATAATTTTTGGCAGGCCATCCTAGGATCAAGCTCCCAGGAAGCCCGCAGTAAATGATAGCTAATATGGGGTGACATATTTTGGTCACATTTTTTCAGGTAAGTTTGGTGAATTTTGCATTGTTTATCAAAGATCAGAAAACTAATGCAATGGAATTAGAAATCTGATAAAATAAATCCAAAGAAGGGTCTCTATAAACAGCAGTATCTCCCAAAATTGGTTATTCACAGGCCTTACGGCTTCTAAAAAATTTTAGGTATTAAGAGGACAATCTTTATTTTTAATAATTATGTATTTAACATGCATTAGAAGAAATATTACTAGCACTTAAAACCCACGATTTCACAAATGACATTTCTTTCAATGTGTTTTATACAGAGCTGTCATTTAAAACAGGTGTTTGCCTTTCAGCCAGAATTGCCATCTTGCAATTCACCAAAATGACCAACACAAAGGGCAAGAGGAGAGGCACCCCTCTCTCCAGGCCTTTTATAAAACATGGAGTTGTTTCTTGGGCCATGTTCACGGGAATCTACAGGAAAGATGATACCGTAGACAAAGGAATGGGCACTGTTCAGAAAGGAATGCCCTACACATGTAATCATGGCAAAACTGGAAGAGTCTACACTGTTACCCAGCATGCTTTTGACATTGTTGTAAACAAACAAGTTAAGGGCAAGATTCTTGCCAAGAGAACTAATGTACATATTGACCATATTAAGCACTGAAAGAACCAAGACAGCTTTGTGAAATGTGTGACGGAAAATGATCAGAAGAAGAAGGAAGCCAAAGAGAAAGGTACTTGGGTTCGACGGAAGCACCAGCTTGCCCCACCCAGAGAAGCACACTTTGTGAGAACCAATGCCAACGGGTCTGAGCTGCTGCAATCCATTTCCTATGAGCTCATGGCATGGTAAGTGTTAAAATAAATAAAATAGCTCAGGACTGTGAAAATAAACAATTAGGCACGTGAGTGAATCAATTCATTAAAAAAATGACAGAAGAGTTGGTAAGTGGCTGTAGCGAAAAATACTGCAGTGGTACTTGGGTGACTCAAGTTTCAGACATGTCCTACTCCCACATGATGCTTCTTTCTTCATTCTGCCAAACCAACTGGCATCGATGGCTGTATGTCTTCACACGGATCCAATTTGCAGAATGCAAATTTTGGGAATTTCCCAGTTGGGGCACTGGACGTAAAGATGCAGTTTCTATCTTTATGTCACCTGCCTTTATTTATTTATTTATTTATTTATTTATTTATTTTTACTTATTTAATATAAATTTATTGTCAAGTTGGCTTCCATACAACACCTAGTGCTCATCCCAACAAGGGCCCTCCTCAATGCCCATCACCCACTTTCCCCTCTCGCCCACCCCCCCATCAACCCTCAGTTTGTTCTCTGTATTTAAGAGTCTCTTAGGGTTTGCCTCCTTCCCTCTCTGTTTGTAATTTTTTTCCCCCTTCCCTTCCCCCATGGGCTTCTGTTGAGTTTTTCAAGAGCCACATATGAGTGCAAACGTATGGTATCTGTCTTTCTCTGACTGACTTATGTTTACTTAGCAAAATATCCTCTAACCATCAACACCCAAGAGGAGAAAGCAGGCAACAACCTCTTTGACCTCAGCTGCAGCAGTTTCTTACTGGACACATCTCCAAAGGCAAAGGAATTAAAAGCAAAAAATGAACAAGTGGGATCTCATCAGGAAAAAAAGCTTCTGCACTGCAAAGGAAACCATCAACAAAACTAAAAGGCAACTGACAGAATAGGAAAAGATATTTGCAAATGATGTCGGATAAAGGGCTAGTATCCAGCTGCCTTCAAATTGATGATCACTTCTCTCAAATCCACATCTTAAATACGTCTGAAGCTCAGTATCAAAGCTTAATGATTAAACTATAATAATCAAGACTGTGTGGTAATGGCATAAGGATATACATGTAAATGAAAGGGACAGAATTAGGAATCCAGAAGACCTCCCACATTTATTGTCAAATGACTTTCAACAAGGGTGTCAAGATAATTCAGTTGGGAAAAAATAGTCTTTTCAACAAATGGTACTGGGACAACTGAATGTCCACATGAAAAAGAATGAAGCTGGACATCACTTCATCTCATATACAAAAATTAACTCCTCATATATAAGAAAAGAGTATGTTATCGTATGTGTGTGTGTGTGTGCGTGTGTGTGTGTGTTCACACAAATATTTTATTCCATTCTGGAGGTTGTCTTTTTTCTTTCTTGATGGTATCCTTTGCTATGTTTTCTCCCCACCTTTTGTTGCTTGTACTTTAGGTATCATACCTAAAGAACCATTGCCTAATACAAGGTCATGAAGATTTACACCTGTGTTTTCCTCCAAGTTTTAGTTCTTACATTTAGGTTTTTGATCTGTTTTTAGTGAAATTTTAAATATAGCATTCTCTCCATTTTGATTTATCTCAGAGGCTCTTAATTTCTCAATTTTTTTGAGATATTTATTTTGATGGAAATTTTGAGATAATAGTTTTGATGGATTTTAATAAGCTTGACAGTCTTTTTGTCTGGACACAATGAATATATCACCACACTGTTTCTAGCCTACATGGCTTCTGAGGAGAAATCAGTGATTAACCTTAACGATAATCCCTTTAAATGATGAGTCACTCTTCTCTTGCTGCCTTCAAGATTCTCTGTGTCTACCTTTCAACAATTTATGTTTTACCTAGGTGTGAATCTCTTTGAGGTATCCTACTTGGAGCTTATTGAACTTCCTGGATGTGTAGATAAATGTTTTTCATTAAATTTGGAAGTTTTAGCCATTATTTCTTCAGCTACTGTTTCCACTTTCATCACTCCTTGTGGAATTCCCATTGTGTGTATATTAATATACTTGAATGTCCCTTGGGTCTCGAAGGCTCTGTTTACTTTTCTTTCTTCCTTTTTGTTTCTGTTCCCCAGACTGGATAACTTCAGTTGTCCTACCTTTAAGTTCAAAGATTCTTTCTTCCACCTGTTCAATTCTTCCACTGAGCCCTTGTAATGAATTTTTAAATTTCAGTTATTGTACTCTCCGAATCCAGAATTTCTACTTGGTTCTTTCTTTTTTTTTTTTAATTTTTTTTTAACGTTTATTTATTTTTGAGACAGAGAGAGACAGAGCATGAACGGGGGAGGGTCAGAGAGAGGGAGACACAGAATCTGAAACAGGCTCCAAGCTGTCAGCACAGAGCCCGACGCGGGGCTTGAACTCACGGACCGCGAGACCATGACCTGAGCCGAAGTCGGCGGCTTAACCGACTGAGCCACCCAGGTGCCCCGTACTTGGTTCTTTCTTTATATCCTCTATATCTTTACTGGTAGTCCCTATTTGGTGAGAAGTTGTGCTTCTATTTTCTTTCACAAGCATGGTTTCCTTCAGTTTTTTGAACTTATTTAAAATAGCCAGTTTAAAATGTTTATCTACTTAGTCTGGCATGTGGGGCTCCTTAGGGAGTTTAATCAATCGCTTCTTTCTTGTGTTTGAGCTACACTTTTTTTTTTTTTTTTTACAAGTGCACTCCTTAATCCCCATCAACAGTTGAACCCCACCCACCTCACCTCTGGTGAATCAGTTTGTTCTCTCTAGTTAAGAGGCATCTTGGCTTGCCCTTCTCGTTTTCCCTTTGTTTGCTTATTTTGTTTCTTAAATTCTACATATGAGTGAAATCGCATGGGTTTTGTCTTTTTCAGACAGAGTGAGTTCACTTAGCATGATGCTCTCTGGCTCCACCCATGTTTTTCTAAGTGGCAAAGTTTCATTCTTTTTCATGGCTGAGTAATATTGCACTATATGTATACATCTTCTTTATCTATCCATCAGTGGAGCTGAGCTATACTGGAGTTGATGAGCTAGACATTTTAATTTCTTTGCATGTCTTGTAATTTTTGTTGAAAGCTTGACATTAAAATAATGTAGAAACTCTGAAAACCATCATCTCCCCACCCTGCCCCCCCAACAGGACTTGTTATTGTTGCTGATCATTGTTTATCCAGTAATGTTTCTGAACTAATTCTGTAAAATCTGCATTCTTTTCCTTATTTGGCCATCAAATTTCTGCTTAGCTTAGTCATTGCTAACTTGGAAACCAAGAGGCATCCTAGTCTTTGCTAGGGACCTCCATGTGCATGTTGGGTCACATTTTAATACTCAGTCAGCCACTTGACAACTTTACCTTTGTCTTTACTTCATGCTTTGCAAGGAACATCAAGACTGGCCAGAGTTAAGAGGTTAGGACATGTAACATAGGTCTTTCGTAAGCATTCATGCAGCCCTGGGAATGTGCACAGCCCTACCTATGTGCATGTCTTCCTAAATTCTCAGAAATATGGGAGAGTTTTCCAAAGCCTTAATAGACTCCTCATTTCCCAGCTCTTTCTATTAATTTTTTTTTGGGGGGGGTGGTGTAGTCTATTGTTTGCTGCAACCATCATCCAGTGCCTCAGGCAACCACAAAATTAAACAATCACCCCTACAGATTTTTGACAAATATCTCAGGAAAAAGTCTTCACTAAGGCTTTCTTCAGTGGGTGAGCTGTAAGTCAGGTCAAAGAAAGCCAGCTTCATAACTGGGGTCGTCCTAGGAACTATCAAACAGGTGAAATAATGCTAATTCTCTAGGAATGTGGCTGTGAGGCAACTCCGGCCATATTCTGTCTCCTTATTCTCTCAAGATTGTGGTCTGCTGCTTTTCAGTGTCACTGTGGAGCTGTAGAGAGGGAGATGGGAGGGGAGCAAGTTAAAATACAACAAAGCTCACTCTTCTTAGGAAGATTTACCTGTTTTTCTTCAACGAAAATTCTCCAGATTGCTGCAAGCCTTTGTTAGCTTTTAAAATTTTGAAAAAGTTTATTTGGACAATGCTGTCCAGTTTTCTCACTGCTTTTATAAAGAAAAGAACTTTCAAAAGTCCTTATTCATTTTCAATGACATCCCCTCTGTCCTTCTTTCTTTGTCTCTAAGTGCAAGGTTGGCTTCTAACCAGCACTATGCTAAGTCGTTCCTCTTTTTTTTTTTTTTTTTTTTTTTTTTTTTTTTTTTAATTCTGCCCCTTCTTTTTACTCTGGAAAATACCAAGTATCATAGTTGGGTAGAGACACCGGTGTCAGATTTGGTAAGTGTTGAGAAGATGAGGATCATTGAAGGGTAATGATCCTTGAGGATCATTTTTATTAATTTTGTCCCATCCCAGATGGTGATTACTCCACTTAACCATGTTGTTATTTACACTAAAATAAAGCTGTCTACTAAAGCACATACATTAAATGACATCCATGTCCTGATGATGAGAAGAATATACATAATGAGACCATCACAGATGCTAAAGCTGAAGAATACAGGTTGAGTGCTTCCTTTCCAATCACATCAAGAAACATGGTTCCTCAGACTATCTTCACCTCACCAATAACCCACCTTTCAACTTTTACCCCATTCCCCTTCATCTGGGAGTCCTTTTTCCAAAGAAACAACATTACTGTTATTGTTTTAATCAACTGGTGAATGTTACTAAATACAGGCAATAGTCAAATATCAAAGCTCCGCTGAGATCTTAATGCTGGGCAGTTAGCTAGGTTCACTCACTAGCTCAGTGACTCATTCTTTCACCTTACTTGACAAAGTTGAATATTATTACCTGTTACGAACCTTTGAGGTCCTCGGTGCAAACTCACATTGTGAATTTTGAGTAACAAAGACCAATACTTTTCCGCAAACTGCAGAGACTTTTACAAATGTTTTCTCGAAAAGGAAACAGCCAGTGATTCATAAGCGCAAAAGTAGAATTCACCAGCTGTTTCATATGCCCTTTCCCATCAGGCTTGACCTTTTCTTCACTGCTTCCCCAAATTCCAAATTCTTTCCTGCCTGAGGGGAAGGAAAAGCATTTTCTCCTGCCAGCGACAGACAAGATGCTGCAGAAGCAACAGCTGGCCAGAAGTGATTCTACCTTCCCGCGGAGCAAGCCAAGTCAGAGACGTGGATCATTATGTTTCTAGGTGAAAATCCCAGACTGGTAATTCTTTGGGCTTTTTTTAACTTCTTTTATTTGATGAACATTTAGCATGCCATCTCTCTATGCTCAAAGGTGTAACATTTATGTAACATAACCAGAAATATATCTGACCAAATAGAATGAAAATTATTTCGGCTGAGGCTACAACATCAATATTAATATGAAACCCATGCCACGGTCCCTTAGTGCCATTAACCCATAAAAACATACACAAATTAAGGATGGTTATGGTTCTGAGGTCTCACTGGCAGTTGGGAAATGGGAATTTGTGTTGTAGCCTAAGAAATATTCCTTAAGTGGATACCTAGTGTTCCAAATTTGACCAGTTTTTGGTCACTTTAAAGAATTTATTTACCACTTATTACCTCAGTATCTATGATTCAGAAACTTTGAGTATTTGGGTCTTTTTCACCTTACGGCCAAAATGTGAACAAAATTCATTTGTTGTTGTTGTTTTTATTTTTTTAAATTTTTTACTGCTTATTTATTTTTGAGAAAGAGACAGAGGGTGAGCAAGGGAGGAGTAGAGAGAGAGGGAGACAAAGAATCGGAAGCAGGCTCCAGGCTCTGAGCTGTCAGCATAGGCCCGACATGGGACTCGAACCCATGAACCGTGAGACCATGGCCTCAGCCGAGGTCAGACGCTTAACCCACTGAACCACCCAGGCGCTCCTCATTGTTTCTTTTTTAAACCGTCGTGTTAAGTGAGGGCCCTTAACCACTATCCCAACCAGGGAGCAGCTCCAGAATTTCCCGACTGCTCAGTGAGGCTAGTTTGACCTGCTGAAGACAAAGCCACCAGTACAAGTGGTGACCGCTCCACTGGACACATTTGCCCATCTCTGCGTATGGCCAGAAACATCTGGCAGGGACAGAAACTCACAGCCATCTTGCTCACAGTTGCAGACTGTTCCTGAAGCATCTGAATCTGGCTGGAGAGGAAGCACAAAGCAACGTCCTAGCCACTTATTTTAATTCAACAGGGAGATAAGTAAGTAATGACCTTGCTTCTAATGTGAGTTCCAAGAAAGGAGATGAATAAATTGCCTCTCCTCTATCCAGACCACTATTAATTTATACAAATACTGGTCAGTTAAATTAGATTACACTTGTAAAGTGCTTGGCTCCAGGGCCTGACACATAGTGAGGCTTACAGTAAATCTTAGTGGCGATTAATAATAAATCATATTCTGAACTAGTTAATGATATTTTGCATGCATTTAAAATTTCAACAGAGAAAATGACCTCAGTGCAAAGACACCAACACCAAGTGTTCCTTTAAACACATTAGGTATCATATAATATTTCACATGTCTGGAGAGGCTGGGTGTTCTGCTTTTGCACATGTATGAATATCATATATGATTGTGTTTGGGAAAGACAGAAAGAACACCAGCATCTATAGAGGTGAGGGGTTGAAAGCCATATGATTATCTAATTAAAGTGATATGTGACATACCTCTTACTTATTTCCTTTGTGGACAATGTAGAGCCAATGAACCAACAACATTTGAATCTTTGAACGACCATGGAGTAAGCAATGAGATACTACTTTGTCTCAATATCCTTTGTGTAAGAACCCTAAGTGAATTTCTGTTTTGAGATTCATTTCAGAAAAATCGTTGCCTTTGTAGATTAATGTATCTGCTTTCTATTTTCAGAAATCGCTTGAGTCACTTGTTATCTTTCTTTTGTTGCTTTAACAGCTTTATTGTTATACCTAAGTTTATCACCCAGGTGGGTAGAATCTGCTCAACCAATATATGCAATGCTAAAAGCATCGACTCCTTCTGCCTTCTCCAGATGGTTTGGAGATGTCTTACCCTACCCAGTGTTTGAAATTGCCTTAGTATATAAAGGTATAAAGAATGGCATAAAATAGCATTTATAAGAGAATAATGTGGCATAATGGTAAGTTGTGCTATTCATGTTTAGCAAACAGTTATTTGCCTCTTTAGTTTCTCCATATCCATTTGTCCAAAGACAAAGGTCTTTGCTCCTACGTTTTGCTGGGTTGGTATGCCCGCCCCTCCCCCTTCTCTCTTCTGATACAAGCCAAGTCAAGTACCATATCCTTGGCAGATCTTTAACCTATCAACAGCTCATGTCAATTACTATACTTCTGTCCCTCCACCGAGAGAGAATTGCCTGGGAGAACATGTGACTCTAGAGGGTCTCATCACAGCAAAGTGCTTTAGTGCCTAATATATGTGGTGGAAACACTGAAGAAAAGAAACTCTCTTCTCAGTAATCCTGGGGCTTTCTGGTGGCCATGTTGATACCCAAAGGAAAGAAGTTGCTGGAAATTTAATAGTGACCCTGTCTCATTGAGTCAACACTCTTGTGAGGGATACCAATGAGTCAATGAGTCATAATAACTGCTAACAGCAAATAAATACAGGGAGTTATGGGACCACTCAGCAAGAGCACTGACCCAATTTAGGGAAGATCTGTCAAAGAAGACAACATCATATGGATTTTCTGTCACCTGCTCCTCAGGGGTTAAATTAAAGATGTTACATTTTTATCCTCAAACTGAGTGCACAGTGAGTAATAACGTTGACACCTAGCCATAGGTATTATCATTATAACTCTAAAACTGTAGCTTTTCCTTAAAATTCCCACCCAACAAGATGTCATACCCCATTCTATTTTAATAGCTAACTTTGCATTATTCATGATTATTGCCTCAAAAACATAGATTATCACAGCTGCTCAGCCATCATATATATAGTTTCCAACCCCACCACCCACTCCCAATCAGAATTTTGGCCATGGCCCCAGTTGGTACTGAGAGAGAACACATAAACGTTAAATACTATAACAATCTGTGGTAGAAGAGAAAAAAAATTAGCCACCAACAGGGCTGCAGAATTGTAACCAGGAAAACAAAAATATCTCATCCAAGTACCTATTTTTAAAAAATGATATATTCTGACACAGCAATTCTTTGATAGGTTTAGTAAACCCATCAAAAAGCTCATGGAATGAACTCAGTAAAACCTTCCTTTTAGGACTCTCTTACTGAGAAAATAGGAGAGTTGGTCAGGATTTGCACAGTAGGTTAATTATCAGAAGCCAATGAAGGACAACATGAATTTCATGTATGTATAATTTGCTGGGTGGATAATCTATTAATTTCTCTCTCTAAATGTATATATATTTTAATCACATATAAATTGTAAGAGCTGAACATTTTCAACGCTTAGTTAAAATTTTAAAACAAAGGACCAATAATATTAGATTGTTCAGCATCTGCTTTTGGGAGTTTTTCCCAACCCATGTGTCCTTTGGTTGTTCAGTACCAAAGACTTTGTGAGGAATTGCACCACAAGAGATCCAGGATGGAAGCTGTCAAGACGTCCTTCAAAACACCCTTATAAAGCCTGACGTCAGGAAGAAAAACTTACAAAAACCAACAACAACAAAACCCCCCCAAAAACCTAAAATGGAATTAAAAATGATGAAGCTTTCCTTGGCTAAGATATTTCAAATGCGGAGGCCTATGTGAGACATGAATCCACGAGACTAGGGCTGATGAAATGTGGTAGACAGGCTCAAGACAGCCGTTAGTGATTCTTGCCTTCTACATTTATATCCTTGTGTAGTGCCTTCCTACAATGATAGGACTGGCCTTTTCAGTCAATAGGATAATGCAATATAAAGGAGGGTGACTTCTGAGGTCAATAAAGATGTTGCGGCTTCTGTCTTGCTTTCTTTTGAATAGGGCAGTCCACAGAAAGCTAATCACCATTCTGTGAAAACACCGAGAGAGACCTCTGCAGAAGACTAAGTGGGAAGGAACTGAGGCTTCTCACTAATAGCTAACACCAACGGGCCAGCCATGTGAGGAAACCACATTGGAAGCAAGTCCTCCAGACTCAGTCAAGCCTACCAACGCGGATATGTTGATTATGACCTCATGAGATGCGCTGAATCAGAACTACTCAGCCAGGCTACTCAGGGGATTCCAGACAGACAGAAGCCATGAAATAATAAATAATTATTGTTGTTTCAAGCCACAATGGCTTGAGGTAATTTGTTAGGCTATGATATATAACTAATTCACCAGGCAGTTAACCTACTCATGTCTTTTTCTCTAGACTTTACAGCTATTATTTATTTAATAATAGGGTGAATGTGTTTCTGAATATTCATCAATACTGATTACAGTTAAGAAATGAGGTCCATAATATTTTTCCAGTCGTCTACACATGTCAATCTTGAGACGTAACAGATTCCTAAGACTGAAGGCATCTGTAACTCCACTCAGTACCTATCCAGTACACAATTGGCATAGTGGACAAATTGCCCATCTACTCTATTTCCATGCAATTGTTTGTAAAAAGATGCTCACACTTATCCATGTATGCAGTATGTTTCTCTGCACCTTGACCTTCATACAATTATTAATCAGAAAAATTGATACAGATCATAAATATCTTCAATTTCAGTCCCCTCTTCAACATGCCAGCTGTAAGTTCTTCAGGCTAAGTCATAACGTTTTCAGGGACAGGAATTCATTATTTATCACCATCTATTGAAAAACTCAAATAAATTTATTCAAACAAAATCTCTCTCTCTCCCTCTGAATTCCAAATGCTAGCCTTAGACACTGAGTAAGTCATATGCCACTCCGATCAGTCTTTCAGATATCTGCAGAAAATAATATCTTCTGTCTGAGATCTCACTTACATAGGATGAACGTATCCAGCTCCTACTATTTCCCTTAAGACATGATTGATCCCCTGATATCCACGATGCTTTCCTCTGAACTTGCCCCAGTTTCTGTTACAATCAGAGCCCATGATCCAGCAGCCTACAGGCCTGTAGATGCTGTTTTGTTCTGTTTTGTTTTGTTTTCAGACATTTGTTTCTGGATGCTTTTGGACGTAGCTTGCCATCTTCAGTTACCACAAATCCCACAACATCTTGCTGTCTTATAGCTCAGTTCCCGTCACCCATTCTTACCTATCTGCCTGATGTCTCCCAGAACACAATACTCCTGACTTAGGAGTTAAAACTGCGGCAGCTCCCTTTCCATATGCCACAGGTGGAGATAATTCAGAAAGCTGCTCCTGGTTATTACCGGGAAGAAATCGGTGTCATCACCTGCTCGCCTCATTCTTAACCATATCAAGTTAATCAAGACCTACTAAGCATCTCCTGAAGGTCTCAGACCTTCAGGAGTTGTGTTAATAACACAGAAGACAGGGGTGCCTGGGTGGCTCAGTCAGTTGAGTGTCTGACTCTTTAAAAATTTTTTTTTCAACGTTTTATTTTATTTTTGGGACAGAGAGAGACAGAGCATGAACAGAGAGACAGAGCATGAACAGGGGAGGGGCAGAGAGAGAGGGAGACACAGAATCGGAAACAGGCTCCAGGCTCTGAGCCATCAGCCCAGAGCCTGATGCGGGGCTTGAACTCACGCACCACAAGATCGTGACCTGGCTAAAGTCGGACGCCCAACCGACTGCGCCACCCAGGCGCCCGGAGTGTCTGACTCTTGATTTCAGCTCAGGTCATGGTCTTATGGTTTATGAGATCCAGCCTTGTGTGGGGCTCTGCACTGAGAGCACGGAGCCTACTTGTGCTTGTGATTCTCCCTCTCCCTGTCTCTCTCTCTGCCCTGCCCCCATTCACGCCCTCTCTCTCTCTTCCTCTCAAAATAAAATAAACATTTAAAAAATAATAATACAGAAGACAGAACACTAGTTAGTTCACTCCTCAAGGCCAGGACCTCTACCTCTTATCCACCCCCTAGTCCCCTCCCTGCATGAACCTAGCACGTAACGATTACTCAGCACACGTGATTAAAAGGAAGAAAGCAGAAACGTAGGTGAGGACAACAACGCCCACATCTCAATTGGCAAAAGACAAGCAAGAACTACGTGGGAAATCTAAACAGGAGAAAGATGTCTACCCCTTCGTATATCCAAATGGTGGGGCCATAGAACGGGGATAAATTCCTCATTGGGCAATTGTTAGTCCGTTTGGTCTATCCCATAAGCCTCAATGGAGCATGACCATTTTGGGGGTGTTTAATCAGTGCCTGGCAATAGCTAACTCTGATTTTGCTTCCCTGTACTGGCAATGTTAAGGACTAGAAGATATTTTTTGCTGTTTACTGCATGATTTACTGATGGTATAAATTTCAGAGAGTTAGATCTAAGGTCTTTTTACCTTTCTACTAAAGAAAAAGTTATAGTGGGTCAGAAAACATAGGCAGTGAGTTGTTCTCAGTAAGAAATATTAAAGGGAAATAAATAATACATGGCACCCCTCAAGAGGTCTATCTTTATTGTTTGTTCCATGGTACACACATCCTTGCAAGCCTCAAGTAGAATAATTACTTCTCTAAATAGCAGCCGAAGGGGGGGACAAAAACCAGCACACAATAGCACTCGACTTTTAATTCCACTGGCAGCTAGAACACCATTAAACTGTACTTCAAGTCTTTGAAGTGCTAAAAAGTTCACTCAGAAAATATAATATGGCCATGTATCCGACTTAATAGCTAACGCGGTCCCCTCTCTCTCCAGTTGAGAAGAACATTCAAACTACAGCAGAGTGGTGTTGGAAACTTTCAAAACCCAAAGCATAGTAGCAAGTCTTTTGGACCAGTTAAAAAGAATGTGGAAATCATAACCTCTTCCCACTTCACTGCCTCTATCCAATCATATTAGACACTCTTGAGAGGCAGTAGAGATTACTGGTTAACAGTACAGGCTTTCTCTGCACTCAGAGAGACCTCAGCTTGCCACCTAGTCTGAAGCCTGCAAACCATTGTCTGGTTCAACCACCTGATTTCGGTGACACTCAGTTTTCTCCTCTAAAAATGGAAGTGATCGTAGTACTTACCTCATAAAGTTCTTTTTTTTTTTTTTAAGTTTATTCATTTTTGAGAGACAGAGAGGACAGAGCATGAGTGGGGGAGGGGCAGAGAGAAAGGGAGACACAGAAGCAGGTTCCAGGTTCCGAGTTGTCAGCACAGAGCCCGACACAAGGCTCAAAACGACAAATCATGAGATCATGATCTGAGTCAAAGTTGCATGCTTAACTGACTGAGCCACCCAGGTGCTCACCTCATAAAATTCTTAAAAGAGTAAAAGCAGTGATATATGGTAATCATAATCACTCTGAGTTCTCTATTTACTGAGCGCTTACTATGTGCCAGGCTCAAAGCTAAGGGGGTACATTACCCACACTGATCCTGACAGTGGTGTTTCCCTTTCCCTACAACTTTATAGAGAATACTCAAGAGGAAGCAAATTTGGGGGAGAATGATACTCAATTGTATTTGGGACAGGTTGAGTTTGAAATATCAGCAGGCCATTGGAGGAGAAAACATGGCCTCCACATCTCTGAACCACATCCCCAGGTGCTCTCCGGATAAAACCACGCCGAATTTTAGACTATTCCCACTTGCCAATAACAGCCGTAGGAATGAGTTCACGTTCTAAATATAACCTAACAATACTGTATGTAGTGGCTCAAGGCGTTTACCTAGGGTTGTATCACCTATTTAGGCAGCTACATTATATAAGCTGTCCTTGTCACCTAAGTCCTCTATTTTTTTTCTGCCCTCCTGAGGAGACTTTAATCCAAATCATCCTGTTATCATTCTTGGATTTTTGATACCTCTGAACATTAATTGTCATCAGAATTAATCTTAAAGGAATTCTCTACCTTTTTAGCTTGTCACGTTAGATGCTCATTTTCACTTTGGCATTCTTCACATTAGCTCTCTCCCCTAACTTCAGGACAACCACTATATCATAAGGACACTTTTCTGACGGACTTGAGGCAAAACAAAACCAAAAAAGACAAAACCCTCTTCACTCTGTGGAAAGAATATGGAGACACATTTCTAATGCCAGCTGGAGTCCAACGCTTTGAACCTGACCTGTCCATACTATTTCTAACATCCAGAGTATAGCAACTGGCATACTGTCTATATCCAGCTCCAATATGTAACATTTGCACCTCCATCCCGCCGGTGCCTTAGTTCTCAGGCCATGAAAGAAAATGTACAGCACAAGAAATGTTAGCAACTTAGAAGTGACAATTTATACTGGCTAGAAAAGGCACATAGTTCTACAACAAGCTATCAGGCACTCCCGTATTTTGAAAATCAAACTTTCTGTACAAAGTGATGCTCAGTTTCTGCAGCTGGAAATTCTTAACTAAAAGCAGATTTCACTATCAAGTTGGTAAGTCATTCCCGTGCAAGTTGAACCTTGTACAATTAACTATTTTACTTTGGATGTGGCTATATTCTCTTATGATATTAAATACACATCCCTTTGTTTCCTATATCCTGACACAAGAAATGAGGCAGAAAGATACATCAAGAGCAATGAGGAGAAACTTCCTATTCATCCAAAATTTTCATAGGAAATGTGAAAAGCCAATAGCGTTCATATGGGAAGAATTATTTCCATTTTCTACAGGATCACGAGGTAGTATGTTCGTAGCTATATATAAGGACTAAAATTATTTAAAATAGTTAACCACATGGCCCACTAGATATTGAGAAATAAAGCTATGAAAGGTTTATAAACAGGTATTGGATGCAAAGTTTAATCACTAAAGTTACATACAGAACATATCAAAGTCCTTTTTAAACTTAGAGTGAAAACAAATGCCTAGGGGCTTGGCTATAAACTAAGAATTTCAGAGAACAATATTTACCATGAGGGACTATTATGGGTTGGTTATATATATTTTAGAGATTTACATGGACTTCTAAACGTTTTATTGGCTGATTCCCTAACAACATGTGGAAGAGAGAATCTGACAAATCCTGATTTATTTTTTAAAATATTTTTTTCCAAGGGGCGCCTGGGTGGCGCAGTCGGTTAAGCGTCCGACTTCAGCCAGGTCACGATCTCGAGGTCCGTGAGTTCGAGCCCCGCGTCAGGCTCTGGGCTGATGGCTCAGAGCCTGGAGCCTGTTTCCGATTCTGTGTCTCCTTCTCTCTCTGCCCCTCCCCCGTTCATGCTCTGTCTCTCTCTGTCCCAAAAATAAATAAACGTTGAAAAAAAAATTTAAAAAAAATATTTTTTTCCAAAACCAATTGTTTGTAAAATTTTTCTAGGATCATTTTCCTAAAAATTACATGGGCCACATCCTTCCACTTCCGGTAAGCTTAGTGGATAATAGCAGGGTTTGATTCTCAGTCCCATCTAGGTTTGATTCTATAGCTTCTTAACTCTGTAATCTTTCATTCATTACTTAAATTCTCTGAGCCTCAGTTTCCTAATCTGTAAAATGAAGATTGAAATGTTCTTAGAAGAACATTCACAATGTTTTAATAACGAAAGTCAACGCCTTTTCCTTCCCTTTTCTTTTTTTTTATGAAATTGGAAGATTAATTCTAAGAATTTCTTTTCACCTTCTGGCATGGTTTCAAGTTTATGTTCTTGATTTTCAAGACAAGACATCTTTCTTGTGGTTGCTAACAATTTGTGTTATGAGTTTGACTCCTTCCTGTCAACTGTGAAAGAATAAGAAGAGAAAACATTTGCAAAAAGAGTAAGAAGGCGGAGAAGGAGGAGGCAGCAAAGGGATCAAAGGAAAGTGGAAGAATTACTTTAAAAATTTTTTTAAAGTAGGCTAGAATCTGGGAGGCTAGAATCTGATCCTAGGAACAACTTCCTTAAAAGATTGAAGATCACCTACCCAGAAGGATCCAGGTATGCAAAGTCATGGAATGATCACTTGGAGTGGCACTGTTCACACAGACTAGTGGGTCACATAGATGATCCTCATCACTAATCACATGACCCTCATCACTAATTACCCAGCTATCACTGAAGGAAGAACTTGTAAGGTAATCTTCCCTTGAAAGCAAAACAAATAAAGCATCGCCTATAAACACCTAGCAGGAGTGATATGTATTTATGGTAAAACACTTGGTAGATTTCAATTCTTTGGGCCCAGTGAACCCCCATGAACATACCTCTCAATTACATAGGAATCTGTATATTCCTCCAATGGTAATGAGATTTTGGACATTAATTAGGGTGATGATGGAGAAGTTACCTGTGCTCGCAGGGTAGGTAAGTTAAACTGAATAAACCCAAGATTCTCATGCTGGATCAATGATTACACATTACATATTATTTCCTGCCTCGCTGCGCTCTTAGAAAGGTTAAGTGAAATGACTTATGTGAAATTCTTGGTATTGTGAGGATTCAAAATGGTAGCTACTTTCATCATCAATATCACAGTAGCAGTGCCTCCTTGTGTTATCAGGACCTTAGACAGCTTCGGCAGAGATCAGAGAGGAGGGATAAATGGTGGAATAGAGTCGGGAACTTTATAAGAGGTAGCCTTGGTCATCAGAAGCTGCCAGAAAATACAGGAGAGAACATGAGGTCATTACAAGAAAAGCTGTCTCAGAATTTTACATTTTTTGACCTGGAAACAGCCTTGGGATGATCTAATTCCAATTACTCATATGCAATCACCTCTAGCTACAGATACACAAACACTGATGAGAAGTTAAGTTTCTACAGATATGTTTTCAATAACTGATCATCTAAAATAAGGTGTATGAGAGATATTCCTGACTTTCACTAGCCCATGTCTGAAGATTTTGCTCTCAAGAGTCAATGCCATTGAACAGTTGTGTTTTTTTTGAAATCAAAATATATTAATCAAGACTCGTCTGAATTGCAAATGAACCCCCATTGAAATTCAATGAAGTAGGAATTTCCTGGCTGACCTGAATGCAATGACTAGAAGACCTTCAAGCAAGAAAGAATTCAGCTGCTCAACAACATCATCAGGATTTAGTTTTTCTCTGTGATCTTCAATTCCTCTGGGTCCTCTTCTCTTGGGTAGTTTCTCTCTTTTGAATAAGAGTCAATGCAGGAGACCTAGTTGAAGAATGACTTTCTCTTCACAACAATCAGATCCAAAATTCCAAGACTGGGTGTATTTGCCTATCCTGGGTCTTGTGCTACATCTCTGAGTCTATGTTGATTGCCCTGGCCTGGGTCACATGGCCACTCCTGGAGATAAAAAAGTAGTCCATCCTCACACAAATCAAATGTATGAGACTAGGAGGTTATTCCCCAGAATAAATTGGGATATTGTTAGGAGAGAAAAAAAAATGCATGTAAGGCAAACAAAAACAACAGATGCCTACTAAAGCCAGTTTTATGAGAATACAGAGTGTCAGGATAGACAAAATCCAAGTATAAATTCAAAGTTCTTCAGTACACATTATTATTGTTTTCAGAGAATAGGCAACTATCCAACTCTTAAAACACTTCTGCAGAATGCAAAAGGTCAGAGAGATACAGACTTTTGGCTCTCATCTCTTTTCATAGACTTACAAATACTAAATCAAGCATTTACAGTTAAATTGTGGTTCCCTTACCATCTTAATGACCAGTTTTATGCAATCAGATTGGTCATTTAATCGATCCTATTAAGTTTGAAAGACAACCCCAAACATCAAATTGACCTCTCAGTCTAGGATTTTCTTAAGTCCTAGACAACGTCTTCTTCATTCTCATTTACAGTTTTCACATCTATTTTTTTCTTCTACTTTCTTCTTTTCTACTTTTCCCATATAAACTCTGACTCCTCTTGCAATTCACACAGCAGACCAATGAATTCCACTTCCTATTTTCCTTTACTTTCTCGGAGTCTCCTAAAGATATCTTGATTACATTATACTCTGCTCCATTTATTTAACAAATATCTGTGTTCCAGGAAGGATGGTAGGTGTCTGGGTCACAGCCACGGACAAGTCAGACAAGATCGCTGTTCTCATAGAATTCACATTCTAGTGCTGAAAACAGGCAAACTACCACCTACTTGTGATTCCTTGCCTGCTGTTATCCACCATGAACCGTGGTTGTCATGAACCGTGGGTAGCTTTTCAAACACATTATTTGTTATAAACTTCCCAACTCATCGTGGAAGGTAGACCAACTTCCACTAACCTCATTTTACAGATATTATTCAACAGAGAGGTAAAGTGAGATCATTAATTTAATCATTCTAGGATCTCCTAAACCTCTACTTTAAAAAATGCCAGATACTATTTTGGGCTTTGGGACAATAACGTTGACTTCGGCATTATCCGCATGCGCCTAGTGAGGGACACTGATAACTATAATTGCAACTAAAAAACAAAACAAAACCAAACAACAACCACAAAAAACCTATGAAATCAAGTAGCAAGTTAGTGGCAGACCTAAAATAGTGGACAGCATTTCAGACGTGAGTCTGTTATTCTCACAAAAGTGTGACTCTCCCTGCAAATGATCACTTGACCAAAACCCGTATGAGGATGAAGCACCAGCACCTAAAGCTATTCTTACCGTAGCACCTGCTACACAGAGCAGGCCTAAAAAAGAATTCTATAATCCCCGATCATGACAACACCTCTACTTCACAAGAAAATCCACTGACTCCGCCTCCAGTCACTTCTACTGTTCAACATCTACTGAAGGTCTTCATGAATGCAATGGGTAAGATCAGATGGATGGGCTAGGACAGGAGGTGACAACCTAGCTTGCCTCTCAGGGCAGCCTGGCTCCAGAAATAAAGCTCTTAAACATTCTGCTATTGTGCCTTTACAAAGAAGACCTTAATATAGGGAAAATACAATTTGCAAAAGAAAAAACAAAATTCACCCAAATGAAAAGCTTAAGAATAACTTAAGATTGATATAGGGGCACCTGGCTGAGTTGGTTAAGCATCCAACTCCTGATGTCCACTCAGGTCAGGATTTCATGGTTCATGACATCGAGCCTCACATCAGGCTCTGTGCTGACGGTGTGAAGTCTGCTTGGGATTCTCTCTGTCTCCCTCTCTCTCTCTCTCTGTCCCTCCTCTGCTCGTGCTCTCTCTCTCTCTCTCAAAATAAATAAATAAATTTTTAAAAGATTAATATAAAGAAGCAACAGGATACGGATATTTTTTAACACATACAAAAATAGGAAACAGTATTCAGAAAAAATAAGAAATTCTACAAATGAGTTAGAAAAAAAAAATGAGCCAATGATACAAACAGGCAAATTAGAAACCCAACAGCCACAAACACACGTACACGCAGCTCAACTTCAAGTAGCAACCTAAGTATTACGAATGAAAGTAACGACAGCATAGTATTTCGTACACTCAAATAGGATGAAAAATGTCTGACTTCATAAAGTGCTGATAACAGTGTATGCTTCTGGAACGAACTGAGTTGCTGCAACAACTTTTGAGAACAATTTGGCAACATGTCAGTAATTTCTAAAAAGGACATAATCTACAACCCAACGGTTCCGTTCCTAAGTATATACCTTACAAAAATTCTTGCACTTGTATCCCAGAAAACTGTTTGAGAATGTTTACACCAGCAATCATGAAATTGTATTATAAAAACCTACACATCTTCCAACAGTAGAATAGATAATTAAGGGGGAGTACAGTTGAATTTAAAAGGAAATAGCTATACCTATAATATGCAGCACAGATATTAAAAACATAATGCCACATGAAAAAAGTGTACATACAGCACATTATACTTTCTGAATCTTTTGCGGACCCAAACAGTACTATATATATTATTTAGAAATAGAATAGAGAAAATAGAAAAAAAAATTTCTAGAAATAGAAAACAATGACTCCAAGTATGCCTCCCTAAGTTAGGAGTCAGTGGGAGATGAAAAGGGAATATGGAGGGGTAAAAGGAATGTCAACATTGTCTGCTCTGTTCTGTTTCTTTTACATTAAAAAATGGGAAATAAGACTGACAAAAGGAAGTCTTTATCGATGTCAATATCCCAGTGTTTTTATATAGTTTTCTGTGCTTTAAATTTTCAGTATTTCTCAAAATTAAAAAAAAAACAACAACTCTCTGTATTTGCTACTTTATGGTTCCAGATGCCAAGATGAGCATAATGGTAAATTAATGGGGCTCTGGATTAGAACCACTTGGATTCCGATGTCAGCCTTGCTGTGTATGTGGGTAAGCTACTTAACTGCTCTCTGCTACAGTGTCTCCATGTGTAAAAGGGGGAAAGCAAAATCATCTCGAGTGTGGGGATATTGAGGGAAACAAGTGAAATGGCACATGTAAAACACTTCTTAGCACCAAGATTGGCACCGGTAGTTACTTTCGTGATGACTAGTGGTAGGGAAAGCTGGCTGGGAGCGACTGTACTCCAGGAATCCACCGCTGAGCCAGAGTCCTTGCCTGCCTGCCATCTCGGGCTTCCAGCCCAGAAGAGAGGTCACATCTCATTCATGCATCTTCCATGGTGCCCTATCCATACTGAACTGAAAAATTACAACTCAGACAATTAAAAGTGCAAGGCAAAAATAGGGTCTCCAAACAAAGAAATCATTAACATATCTTAGCATTTTCTTTCCTTGGTCTTTTTCATTCTTTGCTTTATTTAATAAATATTCACAGAGGGGCGCCTGGGTGGCGCAGTCGGTTGAGCGTCTGACTTCAGCCAGGTCACGATCTCACGGTCTGTGAGTTCGAGCCCCGCGTCGGGCTCTGGGCTGATGGCTCAGAGCCTGGAGCCTGTTTCCGATTCTGTGTCTCCCTCTCTCTCTGCCCCTCCCCCGTTCATGCTCTGTCTCTCTCTGTCCCAAAAATAAATAAACGTTGAAAAAAAAAATATTCACAGAAAGCCTAGCACATACGAGTGCGACTTGAAATGGGGTCCACAGTTCAGCCAAAGGCTCACAGAAGCAGCATTTAACAAGATCCCAGCTGATACATATTCAATTTAAACTTGCCTAAATCAACTAATGTTTTTCTTTGTTTGTTTGTTTGTTTGGTGTGTGTGTGGAATGCTTGGGTTTAAATCTTTGTTCTAGTATTACTAACTGTTGGACTTTTACCATGTGATATGGCTTGCCTGAGTCTGCTTTCTCATCTGCCATTGGGAATGTAAGCCCCTATCTCACATTTGCTGTTAAGAACTAAAAAATTAGTTCTGCCTAGAAGCGCTTGGCATAGCCATGTGACATAACCCCCCGATGGTGTTAGTTTTGTTATTAAGTTAAAGTCTGAAAGAAATAACAATCAGCCAAATGAAAACATGGAAAGGAGGGGAAGGATCTCTATCATTAGGGCCTGAGGCAAAATGGTTCCAGGAGAAGCAATGGTGAAAAATTAATTAGGGCAGGGTGGAGGAATGATTAAAAACAAAACAAAACAAAACAAAACAAAACAAAAAAAACCTTTGCTCTACATTAATTCTGAAATCGATTTCTAGCTATAATACATCATTTACTTCTGTTCTCGAACTTCATGCAACTAAACTTTTCTTCTTCATTCCATAAAGATGCACTTTTGATGGTAGTGATGGTTTGTTATGGTGTTTATCCTGTATTTCATGTTTGTTTTTAAAGACTTCAACTAGAAAAATCCATGCACGTGCACAATGCAGGTTTTCTGCTCATGATGGAGCAATACCAGGCTCAAAAGAGAAGCACTGGACAGAGTCCTACATCCCTTGCTAGGGGCTCTCTCCCCACCCCTACCGCTCATGATGTTTTCTGTTTATGATGTTCTGGTTCCCAGGAGGATTTAAGGCATGGGCCCTCTCACTCTCACCAGATCATCTTCCACGCTTACCCTGTTGCATCCCCTACTATGCAAAGTGGAAAGAAGGAGATTTTTAAAATAACATTTCTAATGTTATCATACCATTTAAAACCCTCAATAGTTGCCCAGCTTTTCAAATGTGGGTGCCTATAAAGATGGAACATTCATGAGCTTAGCTTGCCAGGCAGGAACTGCACAGAGTTCCCTTTCATCCTCCCTGTAGTCATCACCTGGCTTCAGTCCCTCCCACACACCATGACCGCTCTGGCCCATGCAACTTTCCACATGGTCAGCTTTCTGAGAGGACTGCTCACCCGGCACCTGCAGCAGCCCAACTCAGCCCCACAGAGTCCGCTCCAAACACAGGGTCTCCAGTGAAGCTGCCATAACACATGCCTGGCCAACTTTAGCCAGATTTTTTAGCTGGATACTCTCAGAGTACCATCTTGCTTTCCTTCAGAACACTACCCTAGTTGTGGGGCTTCCATATTCTACTGTCCGGTGTGTTTTCAGGGTTTTTTCTTCTAGCTTGTGAGAGTCTCCCTCACTTTTTCCTACATTCAAATGCTTCTTCATATAGTTCATCCAGCGTTTGGAGTATGTTACAACTGGAGGATTTCTTGTTATCCTGGGACTTAATATCACAAGAAATATAATTACTCTACACCAGAATGTAAATGTGTACTTATGCCATTATTTAAGAAAACTTGTCCATTTCACCCTAGTGCATGGCAACGTCTGTGTTTGACTCATCACTGTCATCAGTTTTGTTGCGAGCGCCCAGCACAGAGTAGGTACTCAGAAAACATTTGTTGAATGAATGAACAGATCAGAGCTTGAGGGTAGGGGGCTATATCTTGGAGCGTCTTGCTGAATAACAGGCTGATAAAATCCAACCAAAGGCGATATGACAAATTCCAAGATGTCCCACATTCTTCCAGGCACTTCAGATGAAAGCCTCAGAGTCTTTGATCACCAGAAAATGTGGCTCTCCTACTAGTCTAATGTCGTTAATCTTTAATGCATTTCCACTCCATCCATCCTACACTTAAGTTTCCATATTCTTCATTAATTCTGACATCAGCAGGCTGAATTCCTCTGAGGCCCAAGGCACTAGAGCTCTCCCTTCAAATACCAAAGGCACATTTTTTTAAAAGACAGGCATAATTTTTGCCCACAAGATTTTGTGTAACAATATTACCAATTAGCCTCTTGTGCCGTCCAAATAAATTGCCTACTAGTCATCACTTTAAGGGATTAATTGACCATGCAAATACTGAGAGGCATAAAATTCTGCTGCCAAACAGAGATCTAGTTAAGGCCTCTGTAAGTATTTGTCCTTGGGAGCAAACTCCCTTATATTTTAATCATATTTATTGTATTATTTGAATAAAACTTACAAAGTTCACTTAAGGGTTTTTTTTTTCCCTAGGATCATCCTCAATTCATTTGTTCTTTGCCAGACTAGAATTGGCCAGACTTTCTTCAGACATTGTACACAAAGCGGACAGGATGCTAGAAGGTAATGTTAGAATTCCAGCTGGTTTTCCATACCTCTCATTGTACCTCGGAGAGATCAACCATGGCAGAATTCCACCTGACTTATCTGAGCTATGGATAGAGTCAGAATATTGGTAATGGGAGGTTTCTTAAAGGTCATCTAAGTTCAATGAGAGGTTGGGGAAATAGATAAGTAAGAGCCTATTAGAAAGGGCCTCACCAGGGATCCTGAGAAACTTAACAGGAACCCACAGGAGAGGGGAAGGAAAAAAAAAGAGAGCGAGGTTAGAGTGGGAGAGATCCAAAGCATAAGAGACTCTTAAAAACTGAGAATAAAGTAAGGGCTGATGGGGGGTGGGAGGGAGGGAAGGGTGGGTGATGGGTATTGAAGAGGGCATCTTTTGGGATGAGCACTGGGTGTTGTATGGAAACCAATTTGACAATAAATTTCATTTATTTAAAAAAAAAAAGAAAGGGTCTCACCAGGAAATAAATGGCACAGTCCAAATAGAATAATGGGGATAGTTTTACTAAAGAAAATGTTTACAAGGGTGTAAGAAAATGGTAAAAGCTGTGAGAGGGCCCTGATGTTAGGGCCAACAGAGTTGTCACCGCCCCTTTGCTGGAAGGGGCCAAAAGAGAGAACAGTTACAAGAACTTGGAAAGAAAGAGACATACGAAGAGGCCCCCCTTCGAAGGAGCTATGATCTTTGGTCAAAGAGAAAGCCAGTCCAAAATGATCCCTTAAGTAAGGAGACAAGGAAATAAAATAGACCAGCCTCCCTCTCCTTGCCTCCTCCCACATTCCACCACAGCTTCCCATTGGCTCCTCTCAACAGGAAGCTAGATATCAAGGGAGTTCACCAAGGCCGTTCAGAGCTTGGCCTCCTGAGACTAAAGCATGACTAAGAAAAAAAGTTGAGTGCACATCTAGAGGGTAAAACAGGAGATATCCAATATAGCAGACACATCTAGGGAAGACTCTTAAAAACGTAGATTCCAGGGCCACAGCCCACACTTACTGAATCAGAGTCATAGCAAAATTCAAAGGCACATGAATTTTGGGAAAACTGCATAGGCAATGATGATGCATACTTATGGTTAAGAATAGCTGACATTTTTAGTTTAAAACCCTAATTTTAACCTTTATTTCACAGCTCTTGGTAGCCCAGGAAAATTAACAATTTTGGTGCTGCAAATTTGTCTTTGCACCACAAACATCAATTTTCATCAACTATCCAAGGGAATGGGGCTATTTAGGGACCCAAGCTTTCAACCTGGGTAGATATCCACCCTGTTCACATGGTTTTTGCTATGCCAGTGGTTAAACTATTTAATTACCTATTAGTTGGCAAATAGCCATTGCTCTAAGCTCCCAAGTATCCAACCTCTACGCGAGCTGTCCAGAACTTCTTCAATACAGCCACTAAAGGGTTAACACCCCAGGGTCCAGTCTGATTAGATGTTTTGAATACCACATCTCAGTTTTCAACTAACTTATTCTCCTTCTCCACCATACTTTCCCTCTTAACCAGGAATGCTCACGTGTAAATCTGATGACTCTCTGGCAGATTTATTAATAAACCCAACAGCCAAAGACTATTTTTGATGAGACACAGAAACCTACTAGGCAGCTGGATGCTTTGTCCCTAAATTAACACCATTGTGCATTTTCCCTGTACCAATTTTCAACACTGAACCCAATAACTGTTAACCTTAAATCCAAGAACTAGAAGAGCATAAACCCAAAAGAATGGCATTTGCAGTCAAAATCTTGCATTCAAGTTCAGTTCTGTTACAACCAGGTGGTTGACCTTGGTCTGGATATTTAGAGTCTGGGTCTCAGTTTTCTTATCATTTCAGGATTTAAAAACACAACACGGGTGACCGGGTGGCTCAGTCGGTTAAGCGCCTCTTGATACTGGCTCAGGGCATGATCTCACGGTTCATGAGTTCCAAGTCCCACATCAGGCTCTGTGCTTGACAGCATAGAGCCTGCTTGGAATCTTCTGTCTCCCTCTCTCTCTTCCCTGCATTCTCTATCTCTTTCAAAATAATTTTTTTTTAAATTCTAACTTTAAAAAGCAAACAAAAAGCTTACTCCCAATGTTGATGGACAAAATACCCTAAGTGAAAACAGACCTCATGTTTTGATTGTTCAGTTAGTAAGACCAAAGAAAGCAAGGGGGAAAAAAGGAGAGGAAAAGTTAAAATGAACAAAAAAATAATGACAACACATTCCAGCATGTTATCACATAAGTAACAAAACACCTACCACATATGAAGCTATTATGTTTCACTGAGAGGAGAGTAGTGACTTTGCACACATTTAGTGCTCACCTAAGCCCTAGCAGCTAGCGTTTTTAAAGGCAGAGCACTAAAGTAGACATGAAACTCTGAAATAACATGTGTAAGAGCACACAACAGCAGAAACCATCTCCCAGGTAATTTCTTGGCCTCCCAAGTGATGTACCAACCTGCTAGTTAAGCCAATAAAATCATTAGCTTATGGTCCCATTATTATAAACAAGACCTTTAAAATCACTTACCGACCAATCACTTACATCTGATTTCAGAAAAAAAAGAAAATTACCAAGTATTGATTTTTAAGGGGAGACCCTTATGAAACTGCTGTATAAAGAAAGGTCCGTTTTCTTAGGACTTCTCCATTTATCTGGATTGGCTAAATTCTAGATTTCTAATATGCCAGAAAGAGTGAGTCATGTAAGTGCTTCAGGGATTTGTAAAAAAAAAAAAAAAAAGTAACAAGCTATTGATTTCTCTTTCTGTAAGACTTTGTTTACATGTTTATTAACATGACCAGCATCAAAGTAACTCATGGCTCAGGAATTTTAGTTGTAACAAGAAAAAGAAAGCACTTTCTCGGGAGAATGAAGGCTTAATCACATAATTTGGGGCTCTTTTAACTCCAGTCCATCCCCAAAATATGTAGCTTTGATCTTCAACCCCCAACACATCTGGGGAAATAGCCTCAGGGGATCTAATACGGTCCTATTCCATAAAGACCACTATGGGGACAAGAAAGAAGTACACTTCACGGACTGTCAAGTACAGAATCAGGGGAATGTTCTTTTTTTTTTAAGTCAGTGCTTTTCTGTTTATGAAAAGACATTGACTTTGTTTCCTGTTTCACGGGTTGTAGAAAATGCATCGCTATAACTCATTTTCCCCTAATCCAGGGCTCTAGATCTTCAAGAGCTTTTGCCTCCTGATCTCAGGAAATCCTTACTACAGCCACAGGAGGAGCATGCTACCACTGTCCCTGCTTCCCAGAGGACTTTAGGGATTTGTCTAAGGTGGTGGTTCTTAAGAATAGCTGCTTGTTAGAAAGGCAGAATCAGGAGCTCCATGCTTCTCAAATCAGAAACTTGGAGGGTTTAACAAGTTCTTCAGGTGACTCTGATTCTTGGTCAAACGTTGCTTGATAAAACTTACCTGGGATATTATTCTTCAACCAGAGCTCCTAGCCGGTGAAACGGATGAGTCCCCGAAAACCCCTCCCACAGAAATTTTGTCTCAGGGGGTCCCCGATGGAGTTAAGGACTGAACTGTGTCCTCCCCCAATTCCTCTGTTGAACCCTAACCTCAACTCACTCAGAATGTGACTGTATTTGGAAACGGGTGCTTTAACGAAATAATTAAGATAAAATGAGGCTGTTAAGGTGGGCCCTAGTCCAATTTGATTGGCATCCTTATAAGAAGAGAGTAGGACACTTACAGAGAGAGACCAAGGGCACACAGGACAGGGAAAAAAAAAATCATGTCAAGAGGCAACAAGAGGGCGGCAGTCCACAAGCCAAGGAGAAAGGCTTCAGAAGAAACCAAACCCTGCTGTTAACCTTGATCTTGGATTTCCAGACGTGCCCTTGTTTAAACCACCCAGTCAGTACTGTGCTGTATTTTCAATCAGCACCACAGGTGATTCTTCTACTCTGACAAGTTTCAGAGACTCTAACCCATCACCCTTGTTATTAGGATGTGATTTTCAAAATAGTAGCTTTCGCATCTCAACTTCTCAACCAGAATCTACATTTGAATAAAATTCTCAGGTGATTTATATGCATAATAAAGGTTGAGAGACACTGTCCTGGGGTACATTCTAAGGTTGCCATACTTAGCCAGTAAATGTTTGTGGTATTTAGGACCTGTTCATACATACATTCATATAAAGATATATTTATACTAAAAAGTCACTGCTTACCTAAAATTGAAATTTACCTGGGCATCTTATATTTTATCTGGCAATCCTATCACAACAGCTCATCCTGAAGTGCAGGGGAGAAAGTGGATAGGCTCACCAGAATGATGTCAAAACAGGACAAAGACTCACCTTTGGTTTCTAAAAGCTCCTTTATGGTTGCATGTTTCTTGTCCTCAGATTGAGTAGTATAACAACGCTCCAAAGGGCTGACATTTCCATTAGCTGAAAGAATAGCAAATCTCAATGATCTTGTCTAATCTTCAGGTCGTGAAATTTCTTACTGGAAACATCTGTAGCAACCCTCGCCCTTAAAGCCGACAACTTATTTTCCGGAAGGCAGCCCGGAGTTCAGAGCTCCTCATAACCCAAGCAGTCTCAGAAACATCACGTGATTATTTCTTATGGTGGTGTCGTATCTCTCAAAGTAAAAATGGCAGGTCATTAATTTTGTTATTTCTTAAAAATCACAGAATATTAGCGCTGGAAAAAAGTATTGTAAATCTCGGAATTTAACCTCGTGGTATAGTGTTAGTAGTCATAACAATCACTATTTACAGAGCAGTTACAAAACATCAGAGTAATTTACAAACATTCTTTCAAATTTCGAAAAGAGTAGGTATGATGATTTCATTTTTCATAGCAATAACTTGGCTAATGTTACTGCAAACTTACTATATGGTGGGCACTGTACTATAATGTACTATTCTATTCCAACTTACCTTAAGCCTCTAATGTAGATATTATGTACTCCATTTTACAGATAAGGCAAGTTATTTTCCCAAGGTTTGCAGAGCTGATAAGCAATTGAGCAGATACTCAAACACAGGAAAAAATCTCTGAAGGCTTCACTGCTAGTTACTGACATCACCTCACCTGATAGAGGTGGCAAGTCAAAATCAAAGAATTTAACCCACCTCCCTCTTGTCAGAGCTGAAATTTAAATAAAAACCTGTGATTTTGAGAACTATCCTTTGTGTGAGCAAAGTAGAGAACTTACGTGGCTAAAGGACCAGGCTATGGTCTCATAATGACCAGTGACTCAGTCAGTATCAGGACTCTACCCTGAAGAGCTTCAGTTCAAAAATGTTCCCACCCTCTGCACATGGCAGCTGGGTAGGAGAAAACAAAGGCATCCAGGTAGGTCACGTGACAAGCCACGGTTGCCATGATTGACCAACTGGACTTTCATAGTATTGCATGGCTATAGCAGGACTGGACCAAGAAAAAAAAATCAAGAAAGGACACATAGAAACATAGCATCTGTGTAAGGGCTCAAGGGCTAACATTTGCAGAGTATCGGAACATATTAGAGCATATTTATTCATTCGTTCAACAAGCCAGTATTGAGTGCTCTCTATTTGCCAAGCATTCATCCACTCTCTGGAGAGCCGACCTCAGTTTCAATAGAATAACAGAGTACCTCAGATATTCTTCTTTAATCATCGTGGGAAATATTCTTCGCACACTACGAATTTTTGAATTTACAAACCAATTAAGATTTATAACAGCATATTCCACACGTATTAGCATATTAGGCTCTGCTTCCTAGTATCAGTGTGAACCTTGGGAACATTTTTTAACCGCTCTGGGCCTCAATTTCCTTATCTGTAAAGTACTGGTACAAAGAATATCAAGCTAATAGGGTGGCCATGAGGATTGATAGCCAATGGTTTTCAAGTAGCTAGAAGGATGTCTGGTTCGCGATCACTATAAAGTGCTACCTATCAGTGAAAGTAAACTGAGGCTCCAAGATCAGATTTCTTCAAAGATGGTGCCTGGACCACCTGAGTCAAAATCTCTTAGGGTAGTTGTTAAAAAAGGCGATTCCTGGGTCGCCTATCTACTGAATCAGAATCTCAGGAGAAACATTGCCACGTAGCAATGAGAAAGAATGAAATATGGCCTTTTGTAGCAACATGGATGGAACTGGAGAGTGCTATCCTAAGTGAGATAAGTCATACAGAGAAAGACAGATACTGTATGTTTTCACTCTTATGTGTATCCTGAGAAACTTAACAGAAGACCACGGGGGAGGGGGAAAAAAAAGTTAGAGAGGGAGGGAGCCAAACCATAAGAGACTCTTAAAAACTGAGAATAAACTGAGGGTTGATGGGGGGTGGGAGGTGGGGGAGGGTGGGTGATGGGTATTGAGGAGGACACCTGTTGGGATGAGCACTGGGTGTTATATGGAAGCCAATTTGACAATAAATTTCATATTAGAAAAAAAAAAGAATCTCAGGAGAATCTCTGGTTATTACGAGACCTCCTTGCCTTTCAGGTGATTCTTATGTACATAAATGTTTGAGAAGCCCTGTCTTGGAGAAGAGACCTGCTCATCTCTCAGTGGTAGTATCTTCGCCGACCAGCAGATGAAAGACAGGTGGGTCCTCCAGAAAGAACTCAGTCCCTGGCATATAGCAGAGTGCCAAAAAAAATGGAATTTTAAGTGGTTCTTTTCAAGCTAACAAGTCGTCCTAATAATAGAACCAGAATTTCAATGCATGTCTGTGACTCTTAAGGCCTGCTTCAGCCACCCCACCAGCAGGAATAAAAATGTACCCGGGAGAAACTCACCTGCCTCTAAATGGAGTGGAATGAAATCTCTCAGAACATCTTCGTCACTCGTGTTGGACGTCAGGCCACCTTTTCCATTAAACCAGAGCATCATTTCTGGCACTAATTTGTGGTGGTCCCCTTTATCCTAAGGAAGTCTTGTGCTGAAGGGCAGACCCTTGGGTGTCTGTTAGAAGGGTGGGTGGAGCCTGCCAAAGCCAACGTTTCTAATTGAAAGCATCTGTCTAGCATGTAAGACCTCACTTTGGAGCCGTAGTTAAGAGCTGAAGGCTGTTAAGAGCTCACACCAGGAACACTGCCTGCAACCAGGATGGCCTTTTGGTCCAACCGTATCACTTCTGAGATTTTTCTTTAGATGGGGGTTTAATGGTCAGAAGGGGACAAGGTCAACCAGCCTGAGCTCTTCAACAAGTCAATGTTAAAGGGGGGAAATAGAGGGGGTAGGGACTACTTTAGATTAAAAGACACTTAAGAGATAAGTAACAGCCATAGGTGATTCAGCCTCTTGCTCGGGGTCTGATTTGAAAAAAAAACACTATATAAGAATATGAAAGCATTTTGCACAATTGAGAAATTTCCGACTAAACTTAGTATTAGGTAATATTAGCAAATTATATTTAATTTAGTTATGTATGATAATTTGATGGTTATATAGGGAAATGTCCTCATGTTTATGAAAAACATATGATGTAGTGTTAGGCCAAAATGTCAGGATGAAAGTTTTATTTTTAAATGCTTAAGAAAAATATAGATTAAGTATATTTGGCTAAACATAAACAGGCTAAATATAGATGCTAGTCATACAATGATATTCATTATACAATCCATTTTAAGGCTTTCTTGTTTTGCAACTTTACACAACAAAAAGCAAATAAAAAAACCTTGAATTGGACACTTTGAGCCCGACAAATCCACTTCTAGAAATTTGTCGATATTTATGTGTTTATTAAACAAATGTGCCAAGCAGTAAGAAAATAATTAGGTAAGTATTTAAGTTGATTTTTGCAGTGTTATGTGTAATAGATAAAAACTAATTTTTTCTTTTGAAAATTTTTTTAAGTTTATTTATTTATTTTGAGAGAGAGAGAAAACATGAGTGGGGAAGAGGCAAAGAGAGAGGGAGAAAAAGAATCCCAAGCAGGCTCTGCATTGCGAGCACAGAGCCTGATCACGAGGCTTGATCTCACATACTGCAGGATTGTGACCTGAGCCAAAATCAAGAGTCAGACACTTAACTGACTGAGCCACCCAGGTGCCCCCCAAAAAATAATTTTTTGAAAAGCTAAATGTCCAAGAATTAGATACTGCTGAACGGTGGGGGGCCTGGGTGGCTCAGTCGGCTAAGCATCTGACTTCGGCTCAGGTCATGATCTTACAGTTCGTGAGTTCAAGCCCTACGTCGGGCTCTTTGCTAACGGTTCAGAGCCTGGAACCTGCTTCAGATTCTGTGCCTCCCTCTCTCTCTGCCCCTCCCCCACTAGCGCTCTGTCTCTCTCTCTCTTTCTCTCTCAAAAATAAACATTAAAAAATTAAAAAAAAAAGACACTGCTAAATGAATTGCAGTTCATGTATACAATGGGGAGGTGTGCATCTCATAAAGACAATGAACTATGATATAGGTGCCTGTTTCCAGAGTCGTGAAGCCATATGTGCAAAATAAAATTGTTACATGAAAAAAGCAGATACAAAAGAGCATGCAGGCTGTTTTTGTGAGATATTTTGTAAAAAATATATATATATATATATATATATATATATATATATATATATTTAATACTGATTTTACAAGCTGATCTCAATTGAGAACTTACTAGTTTCTAGTGCCTGGGCCACATCATGATTATTTCATAATTATCAGCATTGTCCAGATTGGGAAGTTGAGGCACAGAGAAGTTCAGTCACTTGCCCAATATCTTCCAGCTAAAAGAAAATTGAAACCTACGTCTGTGGGATTTCTAGGCCCAAAGCCCTTGTGCTCTGCCCTGGGTCTCTATCCAGGCAGACAATCAGCCCCAACGCCAGTCTTAACACTGGTTCTGACTGTATGATGGGAAGATGAGTACTTGTATTCCTGATATGTTTCCCTATAGCTTTTATTTTTTTCTATAACACTAATACCTGGGGCTCCTTATATAAATTTAGGAATGAATCATTAAAAAAAAAAAAAAAGGAAAAAAAACGCAACAAGGAGCAGAATTCTCCTGATCTGGGCACAGACATCCACCATCGTCTGTGTGATGCTGTCTGTGTGCAAGCCGTACTCTGCGGCCGCCCTGGGAGGCTGTTTCTAGGGACCTGCTCTGATTTTCTCTGGGTACATGTGCCTGGCTGAGACCCAGTGTGTCTAATGTTGTCAAACCTCTTGCCGAACTTCCCTTATAATATCTTCCACTTTGTTGTAGGTCGTATTTGCCAAAGGTCATTTGGCATTTCTCTCGTGCCACATGCTTTTCTTCATATAGGACTTGTCTGTGATCTTGCTATTCCCCCATCAAAAGATGGTGTCTACGGGCGTCTGGGTGGCTCAGTCAGTTGAGCGTCTGACTTCGGTTCAGGTCACGATCTCGCGGTTCACGAGTTCAAGTCCCACGTTGGGCTTCGTGCTGACAGCTCTGAGCCTGGAGCCTGCATCAGATTCTGTGTCTCCCTCTCTCTCTGCCCTCCCCCCACTCAAAAATAAATAAACATTTTTTAAAAATGAAGAAAAAAAAAGAGATGGTGTCTACATCCCTTCCTTAGAACCTAATGGAAGCCTGTGACTGCCTTAATCAATACAGGAAGGCACAAGTGATTCTATGTAACCTCCCAAGCTCCATCATGAAAAAAAACATACAGATTCTACCTGATTCTTCTTCTTCAGGACGTTTGCTGTTGGGATGCAACCACCATGCTTTGAGGAAGTCCAGGCCACATGAAGAGGCCGTGTGTTAGTGTTGTAGTTGACAATCCAAGCTGAGCTCCTAACCAACAGTCACTATCACCCAGCAGCCATGTAAGTGAGGAAGCCTTTGAGAGGACCCTGGCCCCAGCACTCCTGACCACGATTATCCAAGGCATCCAAGCAAGAACCACCCTGTTGAGCCCTACTGACCTCTGGAACCAAAAGAAATAATAATAAGTTGTTATCTCATATCACAAAGTTTGGGATATTTTGTTCCTTGGCAATAGATAACAAACAGAATTGTATAGCACATTACAGTTTATGAAGCATTTTTATGTTCCCTTTCATACAATCGTTACAATTCTGTGGGTGTAGTTAAGATCATAAGAGCCTCTTTAGAGGGGAAAAAACTGGGGCTTTGGGAGTTTGGACTCTGGGATAATTAGTATCAGACATCTGGGTCCAAGTCCTACTTAAGGTACTTACGGTCTTAAGAGTTAAGTTTTGAAAAACTCAGTTTCTTCATCTATAAACTGGGTAGAATGATATTCCCAGCCTAACTGAGCTGAGCAGTGGGTTGTCTAATGCATGTGCAGTGATTACCATGGGCCAATCTCAGTAAATGCTTCTACTTTTCAGGCTCCAAACCTTGGAGGGATCCTTGACTCCTTCCTTCATTTGTCACATTCAACCAAGCATATTCTAGCGTTCCAGCCCCAGAATATATGCAGAACTTCACAATGTTTCCCAGTTCCTACTGGTCCAAGCTCCAGCTATCCTCCCGGATTAGGGCAGTAGTTCCAATGGTCTCTCAGCTCTGCACTCACCTTCCCAGGAGTCTCTTTTCAATACAGATGCAGAAGTGACCCTCCAGTCAGAACACCACGTCGTGTCACATCTCTTCTCAGAATTCCCAGTGGCTCCTCACTCTGCTCCAAGCAAATGCCACAGTCCTTCCATTAGAGAGCCAGCGGAATGTGCACAGTCTCACTGCTCTTATCTCTTCCACCTCATCTACTTCAACCCTTCCATCCCGCCCACTTCCCTTCTGCCTGGCTGGCCATTTACTCACTCTCCAGCCTGCAGCCCTGAGTCCTTTGCACTTTGCCATTCCCTCTACCTGGAAGACTTTTTCTGTGGATGTCTACCAGGCTCACTCCCTCCCCTCCTTCAAGATTTTGCTCCCATGGTAGCTCTTACTGAGGCTTTCCGGGACCATCCTATTTAAAATGGCAACTGTTCTTAACACCCCCAGAACTTCCTACCCACCTCGCCTCATTTATAGTCTCTTTAGTGCTCATCACCATCAGATATACCGTATTCTTCAGCTTATTTAGTATTTGGTTATCTTTGCTCCACCCACCTCCACTAGAGTGTAGTCTCCATGAGGACAGAGATTTCTGCCATTTTTGTTTATTACTGAAGTCCCAGAATCTAGAGTAGTGCCGGGCATACAGTAGGTGATCAATAAGTGTTTGTTGATCATAAATGAGTGCTTGACAAACGGTAAAAAAGTACAGTTATTGTTGTATTATCAACTGGGATTAAAGCCCAGGTTTCTGACTATCTACTATAGTGGGTTGAATACTGACCTCACAAAAGATATGAGGAAGTGTTGACCCCATGACCTATAAAGGTGACTTTGTTTGGTAAAGGGCTTTTTTGTGGATATAATTAAGAATCTGAAGATGAGATCATGCTGAATGTAGGGACGCCTAAATCCAGTGACAAGTGTACTTGTCAGAAGAGGAGAAGGTGACTGATAGGAAGAGGGTGGCAGAGATTACAGGCAGAGATGTATGTATCCACGAGCCAAGGAACACCAAGGACTGCCATGCAGCCACCAGAACCTGGGAGAGAGGCATGGAACATACCATCCCTCAGAGCCTCCAGAGGAACCAACCCTGCCAACACCCCATTTCAGACTGTAAGCCTCCAGGCTGGGAGAGAGTAAATATCTATTGTTGCCTATCAGGTTTCAGGTGATTTTTTTATGGCTGCCCTAGGAAACATACATCTCCTTGGACACCAAAGTTGTCTCCAGTTTGTCCTAGCTGTCTGGACTTGACCTTAGTTTTTCAACAGGCCTCGTCATAACTACACCCCCTTTTGCACGTGGACAAGCATGCCGGCATGACCTCAACTCCCAGTCCGCACACTGTTTGGGCCACTTCCCTCTCCAGCCCAGCCTGGCTTCTGGTCCTCACGCTCCCCAGCTTGTCTAGACCAGGCCTTGGTACTGCTGCAAGTTGCTGATGAAGCTCTTTGGTCCCGTCTTTCTGCCTATGTTTCTGATTCCTGTCTCCAGACCTAAGTGGACTGGATATGATACAGCATCCGGAGCCAGAACAATTGGCCTCCCGAGCCCCAGCCTGTCTGCGGGGCTGGCTGCGAATCGCCCCGGGGCCCCATACCTGCTGGTGATCTCACCACCCCTCAGAACCCATTGGCCAGACTGCATTAATAGAGTGCTGGAAGGACCTTGGTTTCCTGTAACTTTTCCCAGCCTGATGTCTGCTGTGATGTTTAATTTATGCTGTAAGAAATGAAAGAAGCGTACTCCTTCCTGCTTAAAATCTTTACATCCGCTGAGATCTCCAGCGTTGTTCCTGTGCGATGGAAACAAAGTATTGGGAGGAAGATTCTGTCTGAATCCAGAAAGGTTCAACAACTCCCTCCTCCCACCAGGTTGGAGCCGCATCATTTCAGATGTCCCAAACCTCTAGATAAATCCCTCCTTACCCAGGTAGCTGAATTTCAAAACCCCTTTCTTCTTAACCTTCGAACAGGCATCGGCAACTGAAGAGATGGATTTCCAAATGCCTTTGGCTTCCTGCTAAACAAGCTGCCATGCTCTCCTTCCCAGTCTACCCTAATTTTTCAAGTCTCCCCTCAAGGAACGCAAGATGAAATGGAGACACCTATCTCTTTTGCATCATTCTTTATACCTGTACGGAGCAGTAAGCCATCACGTCATAAAAAACAAGTAAATAAATAAGCAGAGCATTCGTCAAAGGGAAATCTTTATCTCGTTGAATAGCTGATGGCTAAGAAAAACAGTGTCCTGTCTGTGCTGGAAATTTTTCAGTCCAAAAAAAGAATTCCACTCAATGGAACCAAAATGTATTGAGTACGTCTCTGTACCTGAAATGGTTCAAGAAAGGCCAGCCCTCTCTCGCATGTACAGTCCTGAAGGGCAAAGACTTTTTAGCTGTGCTCAATGTAGCCATAGTGTTCTGAATGGTCCTGACACATAGTAGGTCCTCAATAAATACACGATGAATGTGGAATCCTTAGGAAAGAAAGCAACTGGAGATTCTGGGAGAAACTTCCAGAAGGAGTCCTAAAATTCCAAAGTGGCGGGACCTCTTTGGGATCATCTAGTCTACCCCTCAATTTTCATTAATGGTAACAACAGCCAGCACTTATCGTTGAGTGCCCGGCACTGAACTGAGCATTTAAAATTTATTGCCTTATTTAATCCTATCCCAATCCTCATTTTATTTTTTTTTATTTTTTTTAAATTTTTTTTTTTAATGTTTATTTATTTTTGAGACAGCGAGAGACAAAGCATGAACGGGGGAGGGTCAGAGAGAGGGAGAAACAGAATCCGAAACAGGCTCCAGGCTCTGAGCCATCAGCACAGAGCCCGACGCGGGGCTCGAACTCATGGACCGTGAGATCGTGACCTGAGCCGAAGTCGGCCGCTTAACTGACTGAGCCACCCAGGCGCCCCCCAATCCTCATTTTATACATGAGGCGATGAAAATCACAGAGGGTATCAGATCAGAGTAAACAGGTAAAGAGTAACCTAAGGGCACACAACTGGTGAATGGCCAAGTCAGGATTTGCAACCAGTGCTTTGAGACCAGGGCCGGTACTTTTTAATTCTGTGCTATATTGTCACTTTTTACAGTTCAGTAAGCTGAAGCCAGGAAAGAGGAAGAGGTCACCCTAATTTTCATGCTAAAACGTGGCAAAGAAAGCCCAAACTTGGCGTTACTGGATCTCTAACTTGGTGTTCCTGGTATAGGACCACACTGCCTCTTAGCACTTGTAAAACCAGGATTCAAAACCTTCAGCTCTTTTCAGAAAAAGTGCTTTCTTATCTTGCTACTCTTTCCTCTGGGGTTGAGAAAGAAATCTCGTTGGTGCCTTTTAAGAAGAAATTTAAAAATCAAAAAATTCTTTTGGGAAAAGGCAACATGTTTGATCATCAAAAGAAAAAAAAGACTTTTATTCACATAGACAAAGTTAACCTGTTTAAAATATTAATATACTGTTTATATACTGCCTTTCTTCCAGGAACTGAAAGAGTTTAATATAGCTCATTAATTCTTGGACCATTTCTGTAAGGAAAGAAAGCAAGCATCATTATCTATATTTTAATATGAGAAGGAAACTGAAGCATAGAATCAACTAGATAGTCGGGAAATACCGCCAATTCAGATTCCAAGCCAAAAGGGAAAGACATGATCATTAAGTCACACTATAGCTGGAATGTTCACTGGATGTGGATCATTTCCCTGAAGTCCATTGATCTTTCTTGAGTACTAGATGCCTCAAGAAGTCCGTGGTGTCATACCATTAATCAGTGAACCCTGTGATTTATAGCATTTTTCTTGAAGTAAAAGTCAAAATAAGTGATTCTCAAACCTGAGCATCCATGAGCATCAGCAGGAGGGAGAAAACACACATCGCTGGCCCCCACCCTCAGAATTTCTGATCCAATAGATCTGGAGTAGATCAAGATCTTGCAGTCTCACAAGTCGTGGCCCATGGCCAACAGTTCAGAACCACCCTTCTGTTACAGACGGTCCTACGGGAATCCAGCACTCAGATCTGGAAGTAAAGCTGTTACGGGCTTGAGTCCTGGCTCTTCAAGTTTACTTAATTCTTTCATACTTCTATTTTTTCTTTGGAAAAACCGGAGATTATGATAATAGCTTTAACAGTGTATGGCAGAGAAAGAGTGCTCCATAATTGTTGGTTACCCTCATTTTGTCATGACTCAGACCACACACACTTAGCAATCTTCCTTGGTGTTACAGAGCTCTCACTAACAAGGTATCATAAATTAGGAAATATCTCTTCTAAGAAGTTGGGCAGTCCCCAGGGAAATTAACATCAGGCAGAAATCTTAATTATGAGAATGACCATTAAACTCATAGGTCCTGAAACTTTGATCAACGGGTATATCGCTTTAGGATACAGACTTCCAAGACTTGCTTTACAAGTTCTGTGAGCAAGGGTAGAGACCCTAACTTTGATACGTTTCCAGAGACTTAAATAACAAATTATCAATGTTCATGACGCTGGTGAGAATAACTATGTTTGGTGGAGGTATCCGCGGTAATGCTGAGCTCTGAATTTTAATGAAGGAGATTTTCCTCTGTTCCTAGGCTACACTTGTTCCCCACCTAGAAGAAAGGATGCTGTGTATGTGCTGCATGATAATGACATGCTAAAATTTTTGCCCAGGTTTCCACAATTCCTCCGGAGCAATGGAGGAGATGGTACTGTGTGTTTAAATCAGATCACCTAAAATCCCATTGCTGGCCCCTTCGAAGGCATAAGGGGGGGAATGATTCAGATAATTTACGCTAATGTTCCTTTCAAGTAGTTAATAGGCTTCATGTTGTTCATGGCACTTTATGGACGTGAACAGGTAATGCTATGGATTTTTAAAAAGTGCTTGAGTGCTAGCTCAGCAGCTCGTTCATGACCAGTCCTGCACCTCTCCCCAGACTGCATCCTTCTCCAACCTACGAGGCTGGGTGCACACCCTATCCCCGATCACTATGGCAGGGCATCAGTTTTACATCTTTGCGCACAAATTGAATTCCCGAAGGTAACTACAAAAACTCATCCTAAGTTATAACACACAGAGCTAATTTACTTTACTGGCCCCTAATGAAGGACACTACAGGTATTTGCGCCCATTTGTTGCCCCTCCCCTTGAATCTAGACCAGCTCTGTGACCAACAAAATGCAGCAGAAATGATGATGTGCTTCAGTGGTAAGAAAGCCTATGGCTTCTGCTTTTGTTCTGTGGGGGAAGCCTGCTATCAGGTAAGATATGACCACCGTGAAACTGCCACGCCATGAGAAGTCCAACCTAGTCATGTAGAGAGGGGCGTGTGGAAGAGGACCCCAAGCCAGGAGCCCCGGAGGGATTCCCAGCCGACAGCCTGCACCGGCCTGCCAGCCATGTGAATGAGGCCATCTTGAATGTAGAGACTTCAGCCCCCCTGGAGCAGCCGAACTGTGATTTGGGAACACATAAATAAAATAGTTTTTGTATAAGCCTCCGAGTTTGGTGTATTTCATTAGGCAACAACAGATAACCAAAAGAGCTAACTCCAAGCATAGCCCAGCCCTGCTCCGCGTATGCAGACTGTGGAAACATTCGTCCTGATACAGCCTTAACTAGCCCACAATCTTTTATCTGGTGCTTTGTAAACCATATCGATTCCAAGTGAAAAATTACACATGCATTATTTGATACTCGTTTCTGACAACAATTTTCTTTTACCATTTTGTTCTCACCCCTTTTGTTTTGGTTTTTACGTCGGGAAGAACCCAAGAAGAGTTTTTCATTTTGTTTTGGTTTTGGTTTTTTATGCCGTTCTGACAGTCAAATAATCTAGGCCTGGCATTTAATTACTTCTCATCCCTTGTTATCATAAAAGCGTCAGAAAAAATGGAATTGTCAAGTACACAAAGGTGATGAAAGCTGATGGTTTCATGTGCATTTAAAACTGAATGTACTTCAGTGCTTTGGGGTCTGTGACCCATTCCATCCTCTGGCCTTATATTACCTGCCTTGGTAGAGCTACACGTTTCTCTAGGTTATGGGGACAACTACGCAGAGTCAAAATTTCTAACAGTTCATCTGTAACGCCATTCAGAAGTCTACCACTGGTCTTTTCAAAATGAGAGAAAGCACACAAAATCCAAATGCACAGATCAGCAAACTGTCACTACGTAAATATTTGTAAAATCGTATCTGTTCTCTTTTAAACCCTGAGGAAAAACTCATACACATCCGGTTGTAACAACGAGAGACTTCCTTTCAAAGTGTCTTCATTCTCCATGGAACCCTTTCTCCAGATCTCACATGCCCTCTAAATTTTTCTTCCCTCCGGAGAACGGCAGATGATTGCATTAACTGTTTGCTAATTCCATCCTGCAACTAGGGAGACTGGAAAACGTATTAAGACTATGTGTTTACCTTTGCAACAGTGGGGTTTTCCAGAACTTCTGCAAGCAGATCCTTTAACCTCATGAAATGTTTCCTGAGAATTGAATAGGGGGAGGCATATACCTACAAGGAAAATGAACTGCATGGCACGCTTGTCTGCTGCTGCCTACAGGGAGGCACAGAAAGCGCGCTGGACAGACTCAATGTGCACTTGGTCTGCAATTAATTCCATGGCTTCCTGGGCAAACGATTGCATGTTGAAGCCTCAGATTCCCCATCTGTGAAAGGAGCGTAGGGATACCTAAGCATGCGTGCGGATAAACAAGATGTTTGAGGAAGCACATTGACATGTGCTCTACAAAGTCAAAGAACTGTCCTTACTGTTGCTATTATTATAACATTCTTAATCTGCCCTAAGTATGAAGAATGGCAACCACGTGTTGACTCTTGTTATGCTCTCTTTGCATGAAAACATCGTTACTTGCCATGGTAGTTGTATGATCTTGGACACGTTATGCTCTCCTCTCGAAGGCTTTGTTTCCTCCCCAGCTGATACGAAGACATAGTTGTGGGGATCAAGTGAAATAGCCTGGGAGCATAGCACTGATGACTTTTGCACTCCGCCCCACACTGCCTCTAGTCCCTGAGTGTTTCAACTAGGGCTTTACCACCACAGACTGTTGTGTTCCTTTTGCATCTAGGTTCCAACATGGCGCAGCGGCTGTTGATGTGCCTCCCTGCCCCATATCCCCGCAGTCCGGGTCTAAGCTGACCTGCAGCTACAGTGGACAGTTCCTGGCCACGTTGTATCTTGAGTGTCTTTTTACTTTGCCATCTGGGATTCCTTTGGTGTCCCAGGTGCTCACTTAGCCCATGCCTTGGGGAAAATTTCAACCAATGTCGTATAGAAGCTGGTAGACACCAAACTTCTCTTTGAGACACTTCTAACCTGCCATCTAGAGGACTCCTTACATGATGGTCAAGAATATTGAAATTCATTTGTTTATATTTGTAACCTGCTCATTAACGTTCCTTTTTTTTTTTAATTTTTTTTTCAACGTTTATTTTTATTTTTGGGACAGAGAGAGACAGAATGAACGGGGGAGGGGCAGAGAGAGAGGGAAACACACAATCGGAAACAGGCTCCAGGCTCTGAGTCATCAGCCCAGAGCCCGACACGGGGCTCGAACTCACGGACCGCGAGATCGTGACCTGGCTGAAGTCGGACGCTTAACCGACTGCGCCACCCAGGCGCCCCCCTTTTAATGGGCTTTCATCTATCCTCTACCTCACTTTTCCCATTCCTTCACTTGAACTTCCAGGTTTACTTCCCAAATAAACAAATAAGCCAAAAACCACATCTCAAGGTGTGCTCTTGGGAAATCCTAAACTACGAAACCATACAAAGTTTGAGGTAGGTGTGCCTAATTCACTAAGGCTGTCATTAGCCCATCCTTTAGCTGTAAGGCAGACTGGAAACCTGGGTGCCTGACATTTCGGCTTCCAGTGAGACGAATCCTCTCAGTTCTGCCTCCGTAGTATCCTTATTTTCTATATTCTCCAAGCAGGTGAAGTCTTTTTAGTATATATATATGTATATATATATATATATATATATATATATATACTTTTTAGTATATATATATATACTTTTTAGTATATATATATATATATATACTTTTTAGTATATATATATATATACTTTTTAGTATATATATATATATATACTAAAAAGTATATATATATATATATACTAAAAAATTAAAAAATGTCTCCTATTCAGTATTTCTTTTATCAACAGAAGAAAGTACACCTAGCTTCATATTCCTCTGGCATGTAAATATCTTGTAAAAATGTGAACATCATTTTTATCTTTACAGTGGTGGTTCTAAAAATCTGTTTATAAGTCTTCATTGCACCACAGCTCCCTCCTGGATCCTCATGAGATTTCCATGGCCTGTTTGGTCTGTTATTAGATTCAACCAGCAGACTCCCTTTGTGTTAACCCAAAGCCTAGAAGAACAAATGAGTCACTGCCTTTGGTCCTTAACTTGTCTGCTATCTAGTTATGGAAGCAATCATACACATACATAGCTCTGATTCAAGGACCCTGGCTAATGCTATAATATAGGTACCGAAGTCAGGAAACTGGAAAAAGGAAAGATTTGTTTCCAGTGAGAATAAAAAACTTTAGCGTTTCACCATTTGCAGACTCTGGCATCTCTCAGTGATAAGCAACAAGACTAGCAAAAACCTGAGCACTAATCTGAAAACATGCAAAAAGTACTTTTCGACCCTTCAAACAATCTATAGCTGTGAGAGCATTTGTGCGAGCAACACAGTCTGTCACGGATTTACAAGGAGCTCCTCCGGGCAAGTGCCAAGCAGTGCCCCAAGTGAGTCCCTGATTAACTGCAAGGTCAGGGCTGGTTCATGTAGGAAAGATGGCCCTGTAATTGACACAGTGTTGAAGCTCTGGCAAGACAGGGAGTTTGGGAGATTTCAACTGATTTTCATACTCCATGTATTTTCTTCATGCTTGGGAAGAAGCAGCTTTTTGATTTACAAAGGCAGGGATGGCTCATCTTGACACAGTGATGTTTTCTCTTCTTTAATAGCCACCACATGCAACCACAAGATCAGGAGCTGATTTCACATAATGTTTTGGCACCTCTTCTATATGCATTCCCAATTCTAGCACATCATCTTTCCCATTCGTTGCAAAACCATGGGGCTTGTATCCCAACAGTAGACTTCCACCCATTCTCTTCCATCCATTACAACTTTACCTCCCTGGTTTTGGATGTGGGTGGATCATATTCAGATTTTTGCCACTTTGTCTCTCTGTCTTCTGCTGCAAATTTTTCCTATCCAATCCAGTCATCTTTCCTCTGCCTAGAGCACCTTTCTGAGGCTTAATTCCAAGCAATATAATGGAGAGATTAAGAGAACAGGAGCTGGCACAGACTTGAATTGGAGTCTTGGCTCTGCAGATTAGAAGATATTAAATGGGAGTGATGATCTATGTCCATAGTTAGCAAATCTGGCCTGTCGCCTATTGGTGTAATAACCTTTGATTGGAATTAAGCCACTCCCACTCATTTACATGTTGTCAATGATTGTTTTCCTGCTTTAATGGCAGAGTTGGGTAGTTATGACAGGGATTATATGGCCCACAAAGCCTAAAATATTTATTATTTAGCCCTTACAGAAAAATTTTTGCCAATCCCTGATCTATCTCACAGAAGTGCTAGAAGAATTAAATATAAAAGTACATGAGAAGAAAACACTAATGTGCCTGACACATTATAAATGCTCAGTAAATGTGAGCTATTATCATCATCATTATTTTAGAATCTCTGTTCACTGACTTCCATGTAATCAATTCACCCAATTAACCAGTGCTCTCTATTCCTTGTGTATAACATAATGACTGATGGTCAGGGCATACCAAAAATACTCATCTAGTCAATCACCTCTTGCCACAATAGTGTATTTGCCTAGAGAAAATGGACTTGAGAACCACACATTTAATCCCTATCTATTCTAGTTTATCCCACATCTCAAGATTTCTATCAGATAGCTCTGCTTCAACATCCAATCTTCAAATACCATAGGCCCCAAAGTATATATTTTTATCCTCTCCCAAAAGGGCATTCCCTCCTGAATTCCAAATCTCTATCAATGAACTACTCTTAATGCAGTCTGGAACCAAGTTTAAAGATTCAGAGAATATCGGAACTCAGAAAACATTAGAATTCTGTCTCCTTAAACCAGAAGAAAATCATATAATTCAGCTGTCTTACTTCTTATAAATTGTTTTGTTTCTTCATTTAAGGCATCTATTTGTAGCCAAATTTTATTTCTTCTTCTCTTTTAATTGTTTCCTTTTCATACTATTTATCCACTTCCATCTGTACTGCTCCCCTTTCATGAAAACATCCTCTCCTTTATTCACTTACTCCATCATTTATTTATCCCTCTGATATTTATTGAACATGATTAAGTGGCACGTGTTGAGTTGAGGCACTGGGGATATGACAGTGAATAACACTCAGCACCTGCCCTGCAGAATTACCACAAATATTATGGAACTGAATTCTCATTGGGAATAATGAAAACAATGAAATCCTGGTAAGCAGATTGCTCATTCACTTCTCCACCCCTCTGACAGTGGAATTCAGCTTTTTTGGAGTTCTAGATACTTTACATTGGTTGGAATGTATTCATTTGTCTGCATTTAGATATAGTCTATAAGGAAACATATCTTCTGCTTGTACCATGAACATCTCACAGTTTATTTCAAAAATTTCCACAGTGGTTTGGTTTTATCCATTGGTTTTTTAAGAAACACAACCCACAGATTTCTTGCATTCTACAGAGCTTCTTTGAGTAACAACACTTCAGGAAGGAAAAGGAATAGAAGCAAATGGAAGGGCTTTTCCCTTCAAGTGCACAATGTATCAATCATGATATGTTACCCACTTATAACATCTTGAATAATGAGGACCCGTGAGTTTTTAAAAAGTTTTAAGATCATCTAGAGTCTTATCGATAACAAAAATTTTATTTTCATTTAAACTTTCTGAAAGTAACCCAAATTCAATACGGAAAATAAAAGTTCTTTTATAAATACTTACAATGTGCTTTTTTAATCCTCCCAACAAATGTATTCTATAGACCCCATAATTATGTCTGCGTGTTCACGTGAGTCACTCTAGGGTCAGAGAGGTCAAGTGACCTTCCCCGTGTGCCATAGGTTGTAGGACAGAGCCAAGGAAAGAATCCCAATCTCTTTGACTCAATACCATTGCCTTTAACTGCTCTGCTCTCTAGAGCATATGGTTGACCCTTAACCAACACAGGTTTGCACTGTGCTGGTACACTTGTATGAATATTGTTTTCAATAAGTACAGTACTATAAATGACTTTCTCTTCCTTACCATTTTCTTAACATTTTCTTCTCCCTGGCTTATTTTATGGTAAGAACCTACTCTATAGTATATATAATATACAAAATATGTGTTCATCTACATAAACGGTAAATCAATAAGGCTTCTGGTCAACAGCAGACTATTAATAATCGTTCCGGTTTTTAGGAAATCAAAACTTACATGCGACTTTTTGATGACAGGAGAGAGGAGAGTCAGTGCCCCTAACAACCCCCATGTTGTTCAAGGATTAAATGTATCCTACTTTCTCTGTTTCATCACCACATTCTCTCACTCTTTTCCTTTGTTTTGTTTTCTTCAAATAGCGCATGCAACAGTCCTTTGATTTTCACTTAATTTTTTTTTATTTGGCTGGATATTTTTACTTTTGTTTTTTTAAGACTCCAAGTACATTTGCGTGTCTCTGTAATGCCAACCTTTATCCGCCTATCCCACACACTTACCACCCGAAATACGTTTTTCTTCTTTGCCCTATTTTACAATCTTCTAATTCTCCCTACTACCTACAATGGCATTATCCAAAAGAGTTTGTTCATTGAGATGCTGCCAGATAATCCATTTAACCAAAGTGGAGAGGTGGGGGGCAGGGGGGACACTTGGTATTTTAATTTCCTTTTCTTAGAAGAAAAAGAAAAGAGAGAAGAAATTAGATATGTTTTTTTTTTATTTTTTTTCAACGTTTATTTATTTTTGGGACAGAGAGAGACAGAGCATGAACGGGGGAGGGGCAGAGAGAGAGGGAAACACGCAATCGGAAACAGGCTCCAGGCTCTGAGCCATCAGCCCAGAGCCCGATGCGGGGCTTGAACCCAAGGACCGCGAGATCGTGACCTGGCTGAAGTCGGACGCTTAACCGACTGCACCACCCAGGCGCCCCTTTTAAAAGACTGTAATTCTATAAGGTAATTGAGGAAAATACTTTTAAGAAAAAATAACTTTTTTTTCTTCTGAAGCAACCAGACACCTTTGTTTTTATGGCTGAAGTTTTGTGAAGAACACTGCCAGAATCACTGAAGCAAAAAATTATTACATTTGTTATTTCAAAAAACTTGAGAAACAGGGGCGCCTGGGTGGCGCAGTCGGTTAAGCCTCCGACTTCAGCCAGGTCACGATCTCGCGGTCCGTGAGTTCGAGCCCCGCGTCAGGCTCTGGGCTGATGGCTCGGAGCCTGGAGCCTGGAGCCTGTTTCCGATTCTGTGTCTCCCTCTCTCTCTGCCCCTCCCCCGTTCATGCTCTGTCTCTTGCTGTCCCAAAAATAAATAAACGTTGAAAAAAAAAGTTATAAAAAAAAAACCTTGAGAAATAAAGAGGCATAAAATGTTACATGATTAGTGGTTGGTTACAGCCTAAGCACTTTCTTGGGAGCAATAACTTAGTATCGAGGAGATAAGATTCATTCATTATAATCCAAGTTTAAGTTGTAGTCACCCTCTGGGGCGCGAGATAGAGAAGATGCAACAATCCTACAAGCAAAGAACACACTTAGTGTCAGAGATGGTCTCCTTATAAGGGCAATGGTGTTAACAATAATAAAACTTTTTTTCCTACTATTTATTTATTTTTGACAGAGACAGAATGCAAGTGGGTTAGGGGGAGAGAGAGACACACACACAGAATCTGAAACAGGCTCCAGGCTCTGAGCTGTCAGCACAGAGCCCGACGTGGGGCTCGAACTCACGAGCTGTGAGATCATAACCTGAGCCGAAGTCGGACACTCAACCGACTGAGCCACCCCGGTGCCCCTAAAACTTTTAAGTAGTATTAATTCGAAACTCTCTTCTAAGGGTGGTGGAGTCACCAGCCTGGAAAGGTCAGATCCCACCTCCCCAAACACAATCCTTAGAATGAAGAGAAGGAGAAACAAACTTTGATTGTGTCCAAACACTGAGATCTGGGTAGTTATTGCAGCTGGTGTGAGTTACCCTGAGAGAAACCGAGGCCCAGAAATGTGACAGCACGTCTGAAGTTCCACGTGAATTAAGGGTATAGCAGGCTTGTACTCCTTCTACCGGAAGATACTGCTTTAGACGTTGGAGACTTCATTTGTCCGTGTCTTTTATTTTTTAAAACCAATTTCTAAAAGGTCCTTGTTTGCAAGTAATCATTGGTTTCCTTTCATTTACTTCAGGTAAATGTAAAAACTTCAATGACCATGACATTAAACCAAGTCTTTATAAAATTACAGAGGCATCTACTCGAAAACATTTAAAGCCGCTCTATAATGCAGCACATTCAGATAAATGAAGTCACATTGCTTGAAGCTTTCTGCCTTTATCCACTAATAGAAGAGGGCAGCTTGACATGACACAAAGGGTCCCACAGTCTCACAGTAAAAGCTGTATGTACTTTAGACAACTCTCCTCCCCCACACCAATAGTTCTGCTCTAAATTTAATTATATGGGGATTTCTTACTTTAACAATCCCACAATGTAGGGCATGGTGTCTTTAAACACAGTCCTAAATAGAAACCCTAATAAATCACTGTGTTTTGGACGAAAGCCATGTCTGCAGTATAAATTGGAAGGGAAGATAAATGATTCTGCAGGGGGACATTCACCTAAATAGGTTTATCCTCGGTAACAATGACAATCCCCTCTCTGGGTTGTCGAATAGAATAGAATCGCCAAGGAAGTTGGAAAGGTGAGATTTGAATAAGGTGAGGGCAGGTCCTTCCTGTCTTGAACAGATATGCCCATGCCAATCCTGACCAAGAGTCAAGGATCTCAAAAGCAAAAGATTAAACAATGGAGACATTTGGAGTCTTTTTTTTTTTTTTTTTAATGTAAAGCTGAGGCATGGACTATTGTTCCTGCATTCTGTGTGCCTCTCACAATGCATGTTAAACTGTAAGCCTCAGGAAGTCAAGAACCTATCTTTCTGGTTCATCACTGTTATTTCCAGTATCTTCAATAATACCTGACATGCAGGAGGCCATAAAATTTGTGGGAGGAAGGGAAGGAAGGAGAAAGTAAGGAAGAGAAAAAGAAAGGAAGAAATGAGCATCTTGCTGTACTGAGTGTCTCTATTTTTTGATATAATATGGCCCCAGTGAGAAGCCATCTACTTTTACCAAGTGTGAATGGAAGGAATAGCAACAAATTCTAATGGGGGGGGGGGGGGCGGGGAACTAGCTGTGCGGAACTTTTTGAAAGAATTTTCCGGGGTAATTTTGACTATACACAATGCTCTGCTTACGTACTTTAAAACCCAACTGCCCAGTGAGACGCAACCCTATTGTAACAGTAATTGTATACAATTGTATAAAAGTAATTGTAACAATACTTGTATAACCTAACTCATGAGGCTCATACAACAACTCACTAAGATTAAAACATAGAATAGTATTCTGCATAGTAAACAAGGTAGTATGCAAATGCCAGGCTTAAGTAGGTTGCATCACTATCTGACTTCACCTACTAGTTTATCCTCTTATAACTGTTACATACCACAACTATTGTATATCGTTTCTATAGTGACCTGACAAACTACTGGAAGTGATGATAACGGAAGAACATGAAAAGTAGCCAAGGAAGGAAATATCTGCTACTCATTCCATCAGCCAACTTAGCCTTGTAGCGCTATTGACATTCCCATCTTGATTCCGTGAAGTTTGTCAATAGAGATGCTCACAAACAATTAAATCTCTTGCTACCATTGTTAAGCTTATAAGCATGTATTCATTACTATTTGTGAGGTGTTTTACAATCTAGTGACAGTCAACTCATTTGTTCAGTTGCTGGTATAATAGTGTAGGCTACTAGCTAAGGGAGACGCCTGTATCTTCAGACAGACCTGGGGTCAAGTTTAGGCTCTCCGTTGATTCGTCATAGGACTTTGGACAGGTCATTCGTGCCCTTTGTGTCCTCTTTCTCAGCTGTACAACATGTCAACCATGCATCTCAAACGTGAAGGGTCCTAAATAGCTCTTGGTTCTCATCCTAATGCTCATGCTGTAGTCCTGTCCACCTACAGAGCATCCCTCCACCCCCAGATGATTAAGACAAACACCTAATTGATGCCTTCCTTTCCCTTATCCACGCCCAATATCTAAGTATCATCAAGTTCTGGAGGTTCTTCTTGCAAAGTACATTTCATTTCAAGCCACTTCTCTCCTTCACTACCATTAGCCTACCACAAACCACTACAAGTTTTCCTGAACTTCAATAGCCCCCAAACAGGTTGATTTTCCTCTCTTAGCCCTTCTCAAAAAGATTCTTTTTAAATCTCAGGTCAGAGAATGCCACTACCCTGTTCAAAGCCTTTTCATCATTTTCCTTCTATTTCTATTAGTATAAAATCCAAATTCCTATACTGTGCCCTACAAAAAAAACTTCTTTTTTTAAATTTTTTTCTTTAAATTTTTTTAACCATTTTATTTTTTTAAATATGAAATTTATTGTCAAATTGGTTTCCATACAACACCCAGTGCTCATCCCAACAGATGCCCTCCTCAATACCCATCACCCCCCCTCCCCTCCCTCCCACCCCCCCCCCATCAACCCTTAGTTTGTTCTCAGTTTTTAAGAGTCTCTTATGCTTTGGCTCCCTCCCTCTCTAACCTCCTTTTTTTTTTCTTCCCCTCTCCCATAGTTCTTCTGTTAAGTTTCTCAGGATCCACATAAGAGTGAAAACATATGGTATCTGTCTGTCTCTGTATGACTTATTTCACTTAGCAAAAAAACTTCTTAATGCCCTATTGATTGCCTACTTCTGTGAATTCATCTTCTACCCATTATTTATCACTCACTACTGTCTAGGTAAACTGTTCTGTTTCTCAAAACATCAAGCATCTTCCCAGTTGATGTCTCTGCCATGATTACTCTTCCTTGTACGTAGAATGCTCCCTTGACTACTTACAAACAAATTAGCTCATTTTCATTCTTCAGGGCTCAATCGGCTCCTCAGAAAACCCTTTTCTGACTACCTTCATGCTCCTTTTTAACCTCTATAATCTCAATTTTCTAGAAACTACCTCAGTCTATAATAATTAATGTATTTAAATATCGTTTCATCCACCAGAAAGTAACTTTCATGACATCAGAGACCTTCTCATCACTCTATGCCCAGGATGTGGCACAGTGAAGGCACTCAATAAATAATTTCCAGCGATGGAATGAATGCTGGGACAGAAAGGGGTGGATGGATAGCTGGGTTGTACTTATTGAAGGATGGGTTTCCCAAAGATAATTTTGACTATACACAATTTTCTCCCTGCATGTTTAGAACCCATCTCCTTAGTAAGGTATAACTCTATTGCAATCATATCTGTGTAAACTAACTTATTAGGCTTATAGAAACTCAGGGAGATCGGGGTGCCTTGGGTGGCTCAGTCAGTTAAGAGGTTGACTTTGGCTCAGGACATGATCTCGCACTCCGTGAGTTCAAGTCCCGCATCAGGCTCTGTGCTGACAGCTTGGAGCCTGGAGCCTGTTTCAGATTCTGTGTCTCCTTCTCTCTGACCCTCCCTCATTCATGCTCTGCCCCTCTCTGTGTCAAAAATAAATAAATGTTAAAAAAAATTTTTTTTAAAAAGAAACTCAGTGAGATTAAAACGCATCATAGACACTCTTTTAAAGGTTAAGTAGTCTCCAAATGTCGTATTTTTCTTATTATCAGAGTTTGACTCTTGATGCATCCTCTTACATTAATATTTGTACGTAACAGACCAATGTTCATGTTAGAGTTAGGATGGATTGGGAGATAAGGAACAGAAAACCCATTTCAACCAAGCTTAAATGACACAGGGAATTTATAGGCTCACATATCTGAAAAGTTCTACAGATACAGCAGACTACTCAGGACCCAGGCTAGTTCTTCCTTGAATTTTCTTATCTCTCCCTTTTTCTGTTGGCTTCATGCTTAAGCTGGTAATGAGAAGGCTGCCACCACCAAGCCAATGTACTCAGCAAGGGGAGGCCATCTTTGTCAATGGCTTTCTCTTTCCCAAATTCCCCCCACAAGTATCTGATCTGATCCCCTCTACTTGCACTGAGTCATAGGCCACTTTCTGAAACGATTCTTGTGTGCAGGAATGGCTGGGCATCTTGGGCTTGGGCTCCTCCACCAATTATCACCAGAGGGATGCAAGACAAGTCAGACTCCACCTGGGAGCCAGAGACAGACCTTGTTTCCCTGAAGCACTGGTGTGCTGCAAGCAGGAAATGAAAATACCTAAGGGTAAATCAGGCAGGAAGAGGTGATACATTCACCACATTTATGAAGATTAAATGGCTTACGGCCTGTAAAACACCTAGACATCCCTGGGATGTTGGGGGGGGGGGGGGAAGCTCCATATCATAAACTGCTCTTTTGTTGGGACTATAACTATTTTTCTAAATAAAATTTTAAAAGTGTGGGCAACAAAGAATTTGTGTCACACCAAGAAAAATCATGGCCTCATACAAAATATTTTGAGGATGTTCAAATTGACATGCGATCAGGTATTATCGTATGTTTTCCAGTTGGGTTTTGACATCGACATGAATATGTTTTAATGTCTACACCATGAAAGACACGATGTACAATGCTGCAGAAGACGTTAAGTCTAAAACGCAGCTTCCTCTAGGAGCTTGGGAGCTAACACACGACATGTGTTCTGAATCAACATACAATAACAATGTACGTTAAGTATTTGATGAGTGGAGCTCTATCGACATGCAATAATAACATAAGTCAAATCTAATATTTGTATATAACCTAAATATGTATACATACTATATTCACATAATGCTAGAAATACTAGCTAAGTGGTTTACCTTGGCAGCCTGCAAGAGCCTCGGCATTAGAGCCACACAAAATAGGGGTTGATCCTGGCTCTCAGATTGTTATCTGGGTGATACTGACTAATGTATTACTCTTCTCCTAGCTTGAGTCTCACCTGTAAAATGTACCTAACTCACTGGGCTGTTGTGAGGTTTACTTTAAAGGAGTTGATGCCAATAACCACTGTCACTGTGTCCAGCATATCGGAAACGCTGCATAAAGATTAGCAACTCTTAGAATCACCATCCTTGTTATGATTCAGCTTTACAGAATTCCAGAAAAAGAAGTCAAGGAAACAGATGCGATTTGGTTCTCAATACGAAAGGAAGCGTAGGATTCGAACAGGAAAGGAGACCGCTGACCAAGTCATCACATCCCATGTGGGGACTCAGTAAGTAGCCCAAACTGTATGGGTGGGGGGAATCCATCTAATAAGAGATCACATTTGTACAGCATTGCCTGACAATCTTTCTAGTGATAATCAAGGTAGCTATTATGTCCCCTCATCCCCATTCCCAGCCCAAAGCACCTAAGTCTTCTGTTTACAAACAGGGAAACTGAGACTCTGCAGGGATGGAAATGGACAAGAACCTGGTTTTTTAAATAAAAAAAAAAAGTTTCCTACATTACTCAATGCCTTCCACGTAAAGAAATTACAAGAGGAGATTGTTAAGGAGCATCTCTGGAGAGTGTAACGGTCAGAAACTCAGGTGAACACACCACGAACTAATCCATTATATTCCTAGTGTCAACACAGTATAACGGGCAAGTGTACAGGTCTGGTTACAACTTTAGTTCCTCCTCTTACATGGCTCCGCGTCCTTAGGTTCTCTTTTCCTTCATCCATGCAAAGGGGATAAAATAATGGTATTCATTTCATGCAGTAGTAATCGTTAAAGGAAACGGTGCATGTGGATCATGCAAACCTGTGCTTAGAATATAGAAAGCACTCGGTAAATGTTAGCAATGAGTATTTAGAAAAATGAAAGGACTGACTTTTTAGAGCATTGCTGGTTTTTATTTGTACCCACCAACTCTTGTGTCTGAGTGTATGCAATTCAGAGTTCTGCTGCTCCCTTGTCAGAGCTGTAGATGTGGCTCTGTCAGCTCTAGGAACAACATCCTCAAAGAAAAGAGGACTGTGGTCTCTGTTTTGCTGAAATTACTCCAGGGAAGATATCATCCACCTCATCACACACATAGATTCAAAACTAGGGAAAATGTCTACTCCTCTACTTCCATGAGTCTGATACTCCGGGCAGGCTACCTAATTTGTAGGGACCAGTGCAAAATGAAGGCAGGGGGCTTCTTGTTCAAAACTAAGAATTTCAAGGGGCGCCTGGGTGGCTCAGTCGGTTAAGCATCCCACTTTGGCTCAGGTCATGAACTCATGGTCCGTGAGTTCGAGCCCCGTGTCGTGCTCTGTGCTGACAGCTCAGAGCCTGGAGCCTGCTTCAGATTCTTTGTCTCCCTCTCTCTCTGACCTTCTGCTGTTCATGCTCTGTCTCTCTCTGTCTCAAAAATAAATAAACATTTAAAAAAACCTAAGAATTTCAAGACAGCAACAGCAGAGGATTAAACCAAGTGTGGGACGCTTGTGAGCACATATACACATTGCAGACCCTGCTCATGCTTTAAACATCTCCCTCCCTCCCTCCCTCCTTCTTGTCTTCTTTGCAGTCATCTTTCTGCTACTTTTGTCCCAAACAGGAAGTGTTCCTTGCTTCCTTGATCTTTGCAGTAACTTGCTTTGCATTCTGGAATGCACATACTGGGATTCACATTTGGATTCCACTCCTCACTAGCCCATATAAGCATAGGCAGAATGCTTAACTTCCCTTTACCTCTATGTTCTCATCTGAAAATTGAGGATAATGATAATAGCAACCTTATAGACCTATTAGGATTGAATAAAAAGCTTTTCAGTAGAATCTAACACAGTGGTTCTCGACCCTGGCTTCACATTAAAATCACCCGGGATTTATAAACAAATGCCTGTGCCTGGACCCCACTCATGACCAATTAAATCAGGGTCCTGGGGGTGAGGTCAGCGCAGCAGTAGTTTTAAAAGCTCCCCAGGAGATTCACATAAACAGGAGGGTTGAAGGCCACTGATTTTGTGCCTGGCGAGTACTCAATGATAAATAATAAATGTTGTAATAAATAATATAATACAAATGTAAAGAATATAATAATAAATGTTGGACAGTTATTATCACACAGTTTAGCTCAACAAAGTAAAAAGTTCTATTTTCCTTTCTTCCCTTGGATCTACTCTGCATCTGGCTTCTTTCTCCCACTCTCCTCTGCTTTGATCCAGCATGTACCTGCGACCAATATAAATCAATACCAAAGATGTCTTACAGTACTCCCGCTGAGACGAAGGTGCCTTTGAATACAGGTCTTTCCATTAACCCAGAGATAAGAGGGGAAATGTCAAGTCCTCCAACAGGGGTCCTTCCTTTGATATCAGAATGGTGTATATTCCAAAAGCTCTGCACACTGTGGGTTTTGGGGGGCAGGGAGGACTTCAGTCAAGTCACCAGCGATCCCTAAATAATGCAAAGCGAAGAGAGACAAGGCATTGGTGAGAATGTTAATTTCTTGAGCTTGCATTTCTCTCCCGTCAATGTGGATAATCATCTTTTTGAAAATGTCCTTTTGTCATATTTATGATGGTGACACATCCATTATGAATACAGTAGCTCATTTGCAACATGACCTGACAAATATTGAACGTTCTAGGCTACATTTAATTCCAAGGTAACTAAAAATCATTTGTGTTTCTTAGTAACCAGAAAGAGTTCTGATCAAAGTTGAAAACAGTAGGGCTTTTTTATGACTTGTTCTTCATAATGTATCTACCAATCAGGACCTAGACTGAGGTTGGGGTAGGAGCTGGAAGACTAGTCGGTTGAGTTAATTTGGCCTCAAGATCGGGAGGATCTCAATTTCGGGGTAAAGTTCATGGACTCATTATTGGAGGACAACTGGGTGAGCCAGGTTTCTTTATGGAAACCCACTGACCATTTCCTCCAGCTAAATCAGGGAACAGGGTTTCAGACCCAAGGCCACTGGAACTCGGAATATAAAACCTGACTTGTGGAGTCTCAACAGAGGTCCCAGCCCCAAACATCCCTGTTGTTGAATACCTGCTATGTTTATGGCATTGTGGATCTGAGAAAAAAAAAAAAAAAGATCCCGCCCAGAACTATTTATTAATCTATCTGGCCGTCTAAATCTTAAACACCTGAGAAGGCAACTCTTAAGAGACATTACAAAATTACATAGGTTTAGCTGGGAAAAGGATCGTCATAGTTAGGACGGCGTTTTTAATAAGGTTTGAAAGCATTGGTAAGTCCTAACCGCTAATTTAGTAATTCAAGACAAACATTTTTAGAATAGGATAGATGGAACTAGACTAGATCAGAGTGCTTTCCTTTCAGTGAAGTAGATTTAGGGATTAAGTATTGTTTTCTAAGAGTTTTGCTTCATGCATATATGTTCATGTGTGTTCATATCAGGCTGCAATGTGAAATGGAACTCGCTGCTATGGTTCAAGGTCTGAAAAGAAGAGAGTTCACCAAATCAGGGTGAACTTGTAGTCTCTTCAGGCAGAGTTTACAAACTGGTGAGTCACAGAACAGATATGGCCCAGTAAGTGGATTGGGAGTTATATTATTATCGTTTTTATTATGTTTTTGTGGTTCACAGAAAGAGATTTTGAAAAAAAAAAATCTGAGTCGATGGCTAGCAGTTAAAGTCAGGAAGTTTCATATTTTAAAAAGATTTTTCAGCTTCTCTTCAAATGCCGGAACATCTGGAAAAAGTCAACTTGCATCCCACAGGATAAGATAAACTTTTTTCTCAAAAAGGAAAAATTCTGATGGGTAAGTCGAATGGATCAATTCTATATTATTTTCTACCCCTGTGTGCTTTGTCAAATGACTTTATTTTTTATCTGCTATGTCTTCCTTCCTCAACCTACTTAATTGTCTGGCCTTATCACTCGTCTCTCTGAATAGGCCATGAGCTCCCTGAATGCAAGAGCCATGTCATATTTGTCTCTGCTTTTCCATGCGATTGTCCAGACCAGTGAATTGCATATAGCAGATAGTCAATCATCGTTTGACGAATTGGATTACAAAAAAGACTTCAGTGTAAGGCTATTCATTACAGCAGTGCTTGAAATAGCAAAAAATTGAAAACAATCCAACTGTCCATCAGTTGAATTTGAATAAATCACTCATGGCACCTCCACAAAATGGAATTCTCTTAAAAATTACTAAAAACTATTTCGATCTACAGTTGGTGATATAGAAAGACATTCAGGGCATATTATTAAATTAAGAAAGCAATTGACAGAAACACAGAGAGAGCATTATCCAAATAATTTTTAAGTAGACATTCTATATGTAGAAAAGACCTGAGAGGACATATATTCGTTCACCTCACAAATATTGACTGAACACCTACTATGAGCCACATGTGATGCTAATACTTGCACACAGATAATAAAACAAAGCAAAATCTCTGTGTACATGGAGTTAACATTCTAGCGAGGGAGAGAATAGAGAGAAAAACTTTAAGACAACAATAAGTGCAACGAAGAGATATAAAATAGAAAACTTGAATAAACAGTGATAGGGGTGGGGTGGTTAACAATTAATTGTAAAAGGTGGTTAGGAAACACCTGTCTGATGAGGGATGATTCCTCCAAACCTAAAGTAAGACAATAAGCCATGTAGTTGTCTGAGGAAAGTGGGTTCCAGGCAAAGGGAAAAGTAAGTGTAAAGGTCCTGAGGTACAACTATACTTGGTGTGGCAGGATACAATAGGTCAAAGGAGAAGCTGTAGGATATGAAATAAGCGAATTAGTGGGAAATCACATTATGTAATGCCCTGTTGGAAATTTTGATTGCCATTCCGAGTATATCAGAAAGACTAGCCGATTTAAAAAAAAATCAAGAGTTTTGGTAATGGACATGTTAAGTTTAGGATGTCTATCAGAGCTCCAAATCGGAGGTAGACAGCTGGATACATGATCGGGGGTTCAGGGGTGAAGCCTCGGCTGGTATTATAGGTTTGGGATGACGCATAAATGGTATTCAAATCCATTTTCTCTGTAGGTGAGACTGCCTTGAAAATAAATAGAGAAGGCAAAGAGGACTGAGCCATATGGCATTCCATCATTAGGGTTCCAGAAGATTAGGAGAGTCCAGTAAAGCTTACTTAGGGAAAAAAACAAAACAAAACAAAACATCATTGAGGAAGGAGATGAAGGAAATAGCTCTGTGAAGAAAACCTAGTGAAGAAAGCACGGTGCGCTCAAAAAGGAGGAGGAGATGAATTCTAAAAAAATTCGCTGAGTGGTTGGATGGGAGAACTGAGAATTGACCATTGAATTTTGTGCCATGGGGGTCACTGATGACCTGAAAAAAGCAATCTTGGAGGAATGATAGGGACAAAAGTCAGAGTAAATTAGGATCTCAAGAGAGAATGGGAAGGCAGGAACAGTGAGTTTATACAACTCTTTCAAAGCCCTTTGAAAATTAGGAAATATCAGACAAATTTGAGATGTAGTCCAGAAATCAACTGGCCTCTTCTCCACAAAAACGTCAATGTCATGAAAGATAAAAAAAAGGCTAAGGAAATGTTTCAAGTTTAAAAAGACCGAAAAAACATGACCCCTAAATTGTATATATGATTCTTGATATAATCCTGGGTTGGGGGAAATTGTTGTAAGAGGCATTATTGAAAACAAATGACAAAATTTGAAATGGACTGCATTTCAATTGAGGATATTATATCAATGTTAAATTTTCCGAATTTTGTCATTGAATTGTAGTTATTTAATGGAATGTTCTTTTTCTTAGGAAATAAATCCTTAAACACTCAGAGGTAAAAATGTAGGATAGATGCAACTTCCACTCAAATGATTTGGAAAAATAATACTAAATATATACACATATGAGAATATATGTATACAGATATATTATATAATATATACATAAAGAATATAGAAATATATAATATAAATAATAATTAATATAATCTCTATATAATATGGATTATTATAGATAATCTATTTATTATTACAAATATAGAATTGAGATGAGGAGTACACGGGAGTTTTCTGTGTTATTCTTACAGCCTTTCTGTAAATTTGAAACTATTTTACAACAAAACACTTTTGAAAGTACTATAGTGGTTATCTCTGAGTAATAAAATAATGGATTTTTTTCCTGTCTCTTTATTTCTACTTTCTTTTTTTAACAGCAAACAGGGATCAGTTATGCAAAAATGTATTTTTTAATACCAAGGAAGTATATCAATTGACTGTATCAATCACTCAGAAGGGAAGTGTTTTAATTATCTGCACAGATACTAGTCTCAGGAGAAATATGTATCAGATATTTCTGAAATCATAGGACAAGGTTTGTAACAGATCTCTAATGATGAGATTGTATACCTACGTATGATACCTGTGGGCCAATGTTCATTTATCAAGAAGGAGGGAGTTAATAAATTGGGATATTGCTTTAAGCATTTTCAATTAATTATGATGATAAAGCACCATATATTCATCATTTTGAATCTTCCTTAACTCAATTGCCAGAGCTTTCTTAAGGGCTTAAATTATTATCTCTATGTTTTGTGTGTTGGCCTGACCATCCACAGAGGAGAAATCTCAAGCAAATAACTAGACCCTTTAATCTCCCTCCCTGAGAAATGTTTATAGGGAACTTGTGAAAAAAATAAGAGCAGAAATAGGGTAATCACAAGGAATCTGTTTAGTCAGATTCTCAGCTTGGGGAAAATCTGCTTGAAGATCCAGTGGCTATCAGAACAAGCTTGCCATTACCGCATAACAGACTTGTGGGAGAAACTCAATAGCCATGTGTTGATGAAGTGGCAGGAAAGGCAGGGGAGTTTATACCAGAGACAACTTGACTTTGCAAGATCTGTCAAGGTTAGCATCAACTCTGTCTCAGAATGTACAGTATAAACACCACAATATTTGAGGCTCAGTGAAATTTTTAAAAATGTCAGTCCATTTAACAAAAAGGATAACTTTGTTGACTGCAAGCCTTAGGGTACTTTATTGACTCAACAGCCAAACAAGAAAGAAAAATGGTGGAAGCAGGGGGTAATCAGTTAAAGAAGTCTGAATAGCAATAATTGTGCTATGGAGATGTGTAATTCAACAGAACTAAGTCATTTAAATTAAGCCTTTAAAACAATTATATGGATATCTTTTCAGATTCATTACAAATATTGTGTTTTAAAGGTGTTTAAAACGTATGTATGTACGTATGCTTTAGTACATCTTTCTCAATTTCGGTTTCTGGCAGTATGGCAGATTAAATAAACTAACTTACCCTCTTGACTAAAATTAAATTAAAATAAATTAAAATATGAATATTCATTTCATTACGTTGACAAATCAACAAGAAGATAAGGATTCTCGAGAGACCTAAAGTTTAGGGAAAATGTAAGTTCAACATGGTAAGCAGAAGACAGCTCACTTTTACCCTGAGGGCATCTTCTAAGCCCAGATAACTTTGGGCATCACTTTTGAAGGCCTCACAGGACGTGAAGATCTGAGAAAAATCTTTCTGGGGGACGGGGGGGGGGTGTGCAGGGAGGCCTAATAGGAGAGTCTACCCATATACCTGAGCTTAAAAATCACACATTCGGCGAACAAACCAGAAATAAAACCGTACCTTTTAGGAATAGAAAATAAAATTAGCTATCTAAACCTTGTTTCTGGATGGAAGCCAGGAGGAAATATTTAAAAATAGAAAGGAGTACACATATACAAAAGAAATTAAATTTCCTTATTTGAAAAGCACTTGAAACATGTAATTTTTTAAAAAGATAGCATTTGCGATAACACCAACAAATCAATCTCACCAAAGATGTACAAGACATTACCAACATCAAAAAAACTGTGAAAATTTATTGAAACATATTAAATAAGAGCTAAATAGATAGATGTAGAGATGTACCATGGTTTGTAGATAGGAAGACTCAATATTGTGAAGATATCACTTTTTCCCAAATTGATCTATTTGTTCACTCCCAATAGGTTTTACTTTGAAACTTGACAAGAAGATTGTGAAATTTAAATAGCAGAGCAAAGACTAAGAACAGTCAAAAGAGCCCATCACAGGAATACATAGTGGAGCTATCTGCCTTACCAGGCGTCAAGTGTTATAAAAATCTAATATTTACCATAAGGTGGTATTGGTCTGAGATAGAAGAAAGCCAAAAGAACAGTATCATGAACCCAGAAATAGATCCCCACACCTATGGAAGTTTGATTGACAGATGAGTGACAATAGGCATTTTTCTATAAATAGCGCTAAAACAATAAAACCGACACCTAACTAAAACAAGACGACCCTGTATGAATGAAAGATCTAAATGTGAACAGCAGAGGTATAATAATTTTAGAAGGCAATGTAACAAAATGTCTTCACCATGGTATTCAAGAAAGTCTCCACTGTGTCTAGAGTTGGTCTTGGAGCAGGGAAGTATTTCTTAAACACTAAAGAAGTAGAAACCATGAAGCAAGAAACTTAAGTTCCATTGCCTTAAAATTAAGATCATCTGTTCATTTAAAACATCGTGTGGCAGAAGCTATGAACACTCCCGACTGTCAGTGGGTTGCTCTACACTTCCCACTCATTTGCATTACATGGGGTCTAATGATACAGTTGTGACATAAGCCACTTCCAGGCCTGGCACTTACAAATAATCTGTGCAGTCCTCCAACTGTCCTTCCCTTACTATAATAGCTTTGAAGACCAGGTATTTTCTAAGGTACAGCTTCAAGACAGAGGATCTCCCTACTAACCCAGACTTTGTTACTCCATTGAAATTCAAGGTTTGCTACCCCAGTTGAGCCTATCTTATACTAACTAATAAACGTCATAGAGAAAATGACAGCTGCGAAGTGGAGAAGACATTTTTGGTCCCTCTACTTGACAAAAGATTAAGATCTAGTCCTTTTTTTTTTTTAACCTCCCATACATGAATAAGAAAAGGAGAAGCATCCCAACAGGAAAAAATGAGCAAAAGATATGAACAGTTTGGTTCATAAGGATCAACAACCACATAAAAAGACATCCATCCTCTTCAGTAAATGTGAAAATGGTACCTCATCATTTCCACTCCCACCAATATGGCAAAATGTTTGAAGTCTGACAAGTGGTCACCCAGTACCCAGTGTTAACACAAATGTGGAACAATGGGAATTCTTATCCACAGCTAAGGGAAGGATAAATCAATGAAATACTTTGGAAACCATCTTTAGCATTACCTAATAAATGCTAAGGAGCTCACGCCATCCCACTCAGCATCTCTACTCTGACATATATACTCTGGTCCAAGGCTGCCCAGCAGAACTTGGACGTTAATGGAAATATTCCATAATGTAGTTGTCCAATATAGTAGCTGCTTACCACGTGTGGCTACGGAGCCCTTGGAATGTGGCTACCGTGACTAAAGAAGTGAATATCTTATTTTATTTTAATTCATTTAATTTTAATTGAAATATCCACATGTAGCTGTGGCTAATATACTGAACAGCACAAGCCTAGGGGTTTAAAAAAAAAGAACTGGGTCACTTGTGCTTCTGGGAAGAAAGAGTAGATATAGTTTTTCCTATTTCTTTCATTAAGTATAACTAAAAGCCTGGTGGGAGAGGGAGAAAGCTATATGAGCATGCACAGTGGAGAGAAGTCAAACTGGGACCTCAGGACCTTATTAAGCAGATAAAAAAGACAAACTCGAGATTGAGAACAAATATTTACAAACCACGTATCTAACACAGGTCAGGTAACCAGAATCCTTAAAGAAGTCTTAAAACTCAACATTTAAAAAGCAAGCAATTCAAACAGAACATGAGCAAAAGACCTGAAAAGACATTGCACCAAAGAAGACACATAGACGGTGAATGAGCACGTGAAAAGATGTTCAACGTCATTAGCCATACTGGAGATGCAGATCAAGGCCATGACGTGATTCCACTGCACACCTGTCAGAATGCCTAAAATAAAGCAGAATGGCGACACCGATAACTGGTGAGGATGAGGAGAGAGAGCGAATGACTCAAGCATTGCTGGTTGGAATGTAAAAAAAAGGCACAGGCACTGTGGAAAACCTGTTTTGCGGTTTCTTAGACCACAACAATGTAATTGTTATAGGACCCAGTAATTGGTACCTATCATGAAGAAACTAAGGCTTATAGTCCCATCCAAACCTGGACCCAAATGTTCATAGCAACTTTATCTATAACGGCCCCAAACTAGAAATACCTGAGGTTGGGGAACAGGTCAATGGTTAAAGATCCCAGAGTACACACATACCATGCACTAGGACTTGGCAGTAAAAAGAAATTGAAGTATTGTTCCATGCAACTGGCTGGATGAATTTCCAGAAAATTATGCTGAGTGGAAAAAGTCAATCCTAAAAGGTCATATACTGCATGATTCCATTTAGAAAATATTGTTGAAAAGAGAAAACGATAGAAATGAAGAACAGAGTATTGGTAGCCTCAGGTTAAGGAGAGAGGGAGGGCTTGAGAAATGAGTATGGCCATCCTTGGGCTGGTGGAAATGCGTTGTATGTTCACTACATCAATGTCAATATCCTGGTCATGAGATTATACTAGAGCTTTACAAGATGTCCCATTTGGGGAAAACTGGGTATAGGTTATATGGGAGCTCTCTATATTATTTCATTGAACCCGTGTGAGACTTTAATTATCTCAAAGTAAAAAGTCTAATTTAGAAAAATACTGGAAAGAACTCAATATCCATCAACAGCAAAATGCAGGAATACATTGTAATATATTCATTTAATCATTGGAACAAAATAAATTCAGTAAAGAGTATTACCTCTGAAGCGACATTTTCAAGGGTGGGCACCTAAGGGCGCTTCAAATAAAATGTAATATTTTTCTCCATAAACTGAATAGTGGGTACACAGGCATTCACTGTATATCCATTTTTTATAACTTACACATATTTTATAAAGTTAAAAATATGTAAATGTTAAAGTTCTTTTCAAAGTTAAAACCCTTGTATTTTAATCTGCTTTTAAAGGATATTTTAAGTTCACCAATAAACTAGAAATTAAGAAGAAAAAGTCCACACTCCTCAGTAATATGTGCTGAAAAATTTCAATAAAAAACAAGCCGTGCATTTAGCAATTAAGATTAGGATTCATATTCTGCTTCTGCACAAACTGTGTTAGACAACGTAGCCCCATGATCAGCATGGGGCTCCTGGGTGGCTCGGTTGGCTGAGCGTCCAACTTCAACTCAGGTCATGATCTCACAGCTTATGAGTTCAAGTCCCGTGTCAGGCTCAGTGCTGACAGCTCAGAGCCTGGATCCTGCTTTGGATTCTGTGTCTCCCTGTTTCTCTCTCTGCCCCTCCCCCGCTCACACTTGGTCTCTCTCTCTCTCTCAAAAATGTATAAATGTTAAAAAAAAAAAAAAAAGAAAAGAAAAATAATCTGCATGTAGTTAGAGACAAGGCAGCAGGGACACAGGAGATGAAGGAGGATAGGAGAACCCAGAATCTAAGGTTAAAATGAAACGATCCCCTTTTTTTTTTTGAACATTTATTTATTTTTGATAGTGAGAGACAGAGCATGAGTGGGACAGGGGCAGAGAGCAAGAGAGACAAAGAATCCAAAAAGGCTCCAGGCTCTGAGCTGTCAGCACAGAGCCCGATGAAGGGTTCAAACTCATGAACCGTGAGATCATGACCTGAGCCAAAATCAGATGCTCAACTGACTGAGCCACCCAGACGCCCCAGAAGTGATCACTTTCTAAACGCATGTAACATAATGATGTTGGGCTGGGTCGGAGAACAACAGCCAGAAGAGGTATAACCTGCTACCTCTCAAAAGCAGATGGAGACTTTACTCTTTTGGATGGAGAGGACCCGGGAGACTCTGGCCATTTCTCAGACATGCCAGCACTTCTGTGTATGAGTGGCTTTAAGGAAAAGGAGCAGCGTTTTAGAATACAGCACTCATTAAAGGAAGAGCCTAGAGAATTCTGTGCAGGAGACAAAACCAAAATATTAGGGCATATTGTATTATAAATTCACTGCAAATGTCTATCAAATTTTGAACAAAGTCCATAGTGGGAAGAAAGGATAAGTCCGTAGGTGGTGGCTTGTTTTGGGAGCTAAAGGGAAATTTGTAATAAGAGGTGACCCTTATTGAACACTTACTGCATTTCAGGCATGGCGCTAAATGCTTTACATGCACTGCTTCATTCCATAGTCACAGAATTCTTCTCCAGTAGGACTATTATTTTCCTGATTTTACAGGTGGGGAATCGAAGACTCAGTGAGGTTAAGGTTGCCACTAACAAAAGGCAGAACTAAGACACAGACCCAGATTTGTCAGTCTTTAGAGCATGTGCTCTTAACCGCTGTGCAGACTGCTTCAGCATCAGAAAAGGGAGGGGCAGAGAAAAGTTGCAATGACAGGCGACTTTCTGCTTGGGAAAGGGGAAAGGAATGGAAGGCATGAAGACCAGCCACATAAGTAACATTATACTGGTCTAGCTTAGTTAACTACCAGAGAAGTCTGCAAGCTTTCCATTTAGGAAGTGAATGCACGGCTAAGATCCACATCCTTTGTTCTTGGTCTGTCTTTTGCGTTTGTTCTCCTCTGTACCTTAGAGTGGATGGGTGGGTGAGGGGGGTGGGAACAAACTACATAGTCCAGCAAGTGTTAAGAGGAGAAGAAGGCTGTCAGAAACTACAAAGTTTCAAATTGTAACATTTTTGCTGACTACATGAGAGAGGTCTTAACATGAGGAAGGAAATCCTAGTTCTGATGCGGTCAAAGGCAAAACACTGGGGTTTCTAAATATTGAACTTACCTATCTGTCTGGGAAAAAAAAAAGTTGCACATCACCTTTTGAAGAAGGGCTAGAACCCAATTTTTTTCTGGTTCTTTGGAAAGTGAAAGCCATTTCCCCAAGCCAGGACAGCATCCAGAAAAGAGTAGTTCTGCTTCCCAAAAGGCAAAATGCTTTCTGAGAGCAAAAAACTAGCTTGCCCTTGGTGTAATTTAGCAACGCTTCTATCCACTGGCAGAAATAGCAACACACTTCTGCAGATCAAATTTGCAATTTCTTCGGAAAATATCTTGGGTTTTGTAAATGCATATTCATAAAATGAAAATAACTCGATTTGCTGGCACTCTGGTCCTGGAAGCAGAGGGGCTTGGGGGAGAATTATCCCTAGGGGTTCAAGAGAAAGAGCAGGGCCAGAGAACACAGGACAGTGGAGGGAAAACCTAGGTCAGGTTTCTGGAAAGAGGAGGAATGTACAGATGTTAACAGTGCAGATGTGCTGGGGAAAGAATAGAGCTTTTCTACTCAAGGTACTATAGTATGAACTTGAACGCCCCGCTTGCCTGACCCAGATGGTGGAGACTCTCACGTCTGCCAGTGCAGAGCTGAAGGTGTGTCTGGATACAAGCTGGCTGGGACTCCAGCCAGGGAAACAGAAGTGAAGCTGGGAATCAGAGGGAGGCATTCTGATCTTTTTCAACAGAGGTGCCCTTCAGAAACAGGTTCCTATCTACCGCATTGGCAGCATCTTGTAGAAAAGGAGGGGGAATGAGCTGGATATTCTTTGTTTGCCCCTCCAGTTCCACTCTCTGCGTTTCTGTGTATTTTACTGATGGCTGGCTGGCTGGATGGTTGGATGGGTGGAAGCAAGTGATTTCACCGCATTTATTCTGTAGCCCCTTCCCTGCTAGGCTATGGGTTCTTCCAAGTCCACAGCTGCTGGGTGGCAGTGACGGTGCCCTGCTGCTCTCCGTAGGGTGCCTCACCATCTCCTCTTGTGTCTCTTAACACTGCCCTTGCCTATGTAATATCTCCTCAGGATATCCTACCCAGTGGGGGTAATTCCCCCCCTCCAGTGTTTGTCTGTCTCCTGCCAGGACCCTAACTCAGGCACTGAATTTCTTCCGGCAAGTAAATGAGTTCCAGAAAGGCAATTTGAAGAGGGGGAAAGAGACTAGTAGCAATGACGGGAGAGAGGCCTCCAGGACAACATGCTGTTTGTGGTCCTTGGCTGTCCTCTAGAAAAGCAGCACTACCACCGAAGCCATCTGGCTTAGGTTACGGTGTTGCAGAAATTAAGCAAATGACATTGGGTGTCATTGGGAGCTCGGAGGTGGGAGGCAGTCTGAGGTTATGAAATAAACGCAGGTTTGAAGGTCATAGAGACCTGGATCTGTTACTTGGTAGTTTTGCAGCCCGGAGGAAGTACTTAGATCCTGGAATCTCTTTGTTATCATTGGTGTGAAATGATAATGGTACTTCCGTCTTGGGAATTTTGTGAGATCTTTAATTATTAAGGTAAAAAATAGAATGCATGTAGGACAGGGTCCAGAGTGTTGCAGGTTCTCAGTCAGTGTTAGTTCCTTTCTTCATCCTCTGCTTCTAAGCAACAAGACCCACGATGGGAGGCCATGGCCCAGGAGAGTAGATGCTTCTAGGTGAGCGAGGTGATGATGGTGCTGGACTATTGCTTTGCTAATAAAAGGCTGTGGTACCCAGTGGAAGGTGCACTACACTAACATCAGGTTCTGGATTCAAGGTTTAGACCGTCCACAGTGTTAGTTGATATGTACAGGACATTTCTCCTCTCCGAACCCGAGGGTCCTACCAGGAAAGGGAATCATTTGAGTCATAATCTAGGATTATGTAGGACTATAATCTAGACTTTGGAGGAAGACTAGGGCATAAGAAGCAGAGCGTGTAGGGCGCCTGGGTGGCTAAGTCAGTTAAGCGTCCGACTTCGGCTCAGGTCATGATCTCGCAGTTTGTGAGTTCGAGTCCTGCGTCGGGCTCTGTGCTGACAGCTCAGAGCCTGGAGCCTGCTTCCAGTTCTGTGTCTCCCCCCACCTCTGCCCCTCCCCTGTTCATGCTCTATCTTAATAAATAAACGTTAAAAAAGTAAAAAAAAAAAAAAAAAGCAGAGTGTGTGTCCCCTCAACTTCCAAAAGGAAAATAGAAACGGCAATAGAGATGAAAAAAGTGCATTAAATTACCTAGAGCAAAAATAATGGGTTGATGGGCCATATGCTAACAACATTTGCATGTGTGTCATCTTTGACCTTGTGTGGCAGTGTTTTTAATTTTTCCCTTATTTCACAACCTTTTGAAGTCAGGAGACATCACGTGAAGATTCAGATCATCAGCTTCTTTTGAAGGTCCAGCCACACTACGCCCTCTACCACAGAACTTCCTACAGAGTATATTGGTAGTCAGGGCTGTGGAACAGCTCCCACCCTCAGAGCCTGCATTTGGCCACAACTTCACCTGAGCACCTTCACTCATAAATATATATATATATATATATATATATATATATATATATATATATGCTGCACACCAGGCTCCTGGAGACATTTAGGTGCCTGACATGTAAAACATGAAGAAATTGAAGTCCCAACACTAATGCGTCCGCAAGAGCTAAAAATTTGCCTTTTATTTTCATTAAAATAGAAAATAATCATAGAAAGAAAATCTGAGAGTACAGTGGCATAATACAACTGGTCATTGACTCAAGGGACAATTCAGTGACACAATTTGCCAGGAAGAGATTGATTGTGTCACCTCCTCCATTGTTGGCCACAGCCAGAGAAACAGCCACACTAATTGGAAAGTTAATCACTGAGGAGAAAACAATCAAAGATGTGTTCTGTCTTTCTTGTATGAACTCTATTTCCAGGTGACCAGGAGTTGGTGAGGGAAAAGCTCCTTTTATAGACGTATTTTCACTAATAATTGCAGAAGGAATGATAGAATTAAAATATCATCATTTTATAACACTCTTTGAAATGATGATTTTGATAAGCATCAATGGTGTCTAAGGCCACATCCGGATGGATGCACACAATACCATCTAAGATATTCTTTCCCCCAAATCAAAACTGAATCTCATCAAATCTGTAATGCTAACAATATTGTCACCAACTCGGAAATACAAGGGAACAGAGACACCGGACCAATGATACCAATGGGAAGACAACCCACATTATCCAGACCTAGGAAAACCACATTAATTCAACAAATACTAAAGAAAAAGTAATAGAGGGAGGGGATAACCCGTAAAGTAAAAGAGCCAATACAAATCAACTAATGCCAATGTATGCACCTTATTTAGAACTCGATTCAAGCAAACTGTAAAAATAAAAAATTCATAGGGCAATCCGGGACATTGATTGGATGTTTCATGGCATTTGACAAGTGCTGCGTTTACTTGTTGTAAGAATTACATTAGCACTTTTTGTTATTAATAAAATTTACTTTTCACAGCGGTTTCAGACTCACAGCAAAATTGAGCAGAAAGTAGAGTTCTCAAATACAGCCACCTCTCACCCCCAAACACAAACAACTTCCTCTGCTATCCACATCCGCCACCAGAGCGGTACATTTGTTATAACTGATGAACCTATAGTGACACGTAATTTACATTAGAGTTCACTCTTGGTGTTGTACATTCTCTGAGTTTTGAGAAATGTGAAATGTATGCATCCACCATTGTACAATCATACAGAACTGTTTCACTGCCCTAAAGAATCCCTTGTCCTCTTCATCTCTCTCTCTTACCTATCCCTTGGTCATCTTGTTACTATTCTAAATAATTTCACCTTTCCCAAAATGTCCTCTAGTAGGAATCATACAATATGCATCTTTTTTAGATTGGCTTTTTTCACAGAGAATATGAATTTAAGTTTCCTTCCTGTCTTTTCGTGACTTGATAGCTCATTTTTTAAGTACTGAATAACATTCTGTTGTCAGGAGTCACCAGTGTATCCATCCACTTACTGAAGGACATCTTGGCTGCTTCTCAATGGTGACAATTAGGAATATAGCTGCTATAAATATCCACATGCAGGTTTTGGTATGGACCTGAGTTTTCAGGTTATTTGGGTAAATACCAATGAGCATGTTGACTGGATCATATGGTAAGAGTATGTCTAGCTTTGTAAGAAACTGCCACACCATCTTGCAAAGTGGCTGTCCCATTTTGCATTCCCACCAGCCACGGATGAGGGTTCCTGATGCCTTACATCCTTACCAGTGGTTGTGGTTGTTAGTGTTTGCAGCGTGACCATTCTAATCCTGGTGCACGAGTATCTCATTGCTGTCTTAATTTGCCTTTTCCCAACGCCCTGTGATATGGAGCACTTTTTCATTTGTTTATTTGCCATCTGTGTATCTTCTTTGCTGTGATCCATTTTTTAATCAGATTGTTTTCTTATCCTTGAGCTTTAAGGGTTCTTTGTCTATTTTAGACACCAGTCGCTTATTAGATGCATCTTTTGCAAATATTTTCTCTCAGTCTGTGGCTTGTCTTCTCATTCCTTTGGCACTGTATTTCACAGGGAAGAAGTTTTTAATTTTAATGAAGTTCAGCTTATTAATTATTTCTTTCATGGTTTATTCCTTGGGTGGTGGTGGTGTATCTCAAAAGTCATCACCATGCCTGAGGTCACCTGGACTTTCTTTTATGTTATCTTCTATGAGTTTGGTACTCTATTTTTACATTTAGGTCTCTTATCCACTTTGATTTAGTTCTGTGAAGGGTGTAAGGTTTGTGCTTAAATTTTTTATTATTATTTATTTATTTATTTATTTGCACATGCAGTCAAGTTGTTCTAGCACCGTTTGTTGAAAAGGGTACCTTCACTCCCTGTATTGGCTTTGCTCCTTTGCCAAAGGTCAGTTGGCCACATGTACGTGGGTCTGTTTCTGGCCTCAGTATTGGGTTCCATGGATCTATTTGTCCATACTTTCACCAAGACCACACTGTCTTGAGTACTATACCTTTACAGTAAGTCCTGAAGTTAGGTAGTGCCAGTCCTCCAACTTTGTTCTTCCCCTTCAGTATTTAGTTTGCAATTCTGGATCAGTCTGTTAAAGTCCACAAAATTATTTGCTAGGATTTTGGTTGGTATGACATTGCATTTACAGATTAAACTGGGGAAAACTAACATCTTGACAGTATTGAATCTTTCTATTCATGAGTATTAAGTATCTCTCCATTCAATTAGCTCATCTTTGGTATCTTTCATCAAAGTTTTGTAGTTTTCCTCATATAGATTATATACATATTTTGTTAGTTTTAAATAAGTATTTTATTTGAGGAGAGAGTTACTATAAATGCTGGTGTGTTTTTAATTTCAAATTCCATTTATTCATTGCTAGTATATAGGAAAGTGATTGATTTCTATATATTGACCTTTACTATAATTACTTACCAGTTTCAGGAGCTTTTTACTGATTCCTTCAGATTTTCTAAATATTGTCATCTGAACACAAAGACAGTTTTACTCCTTCTTTCCTAATCCATGTTCCTTTTATTTCCTTTATGTGTTTGTGTTATTCCATTAGCTAAGACTTTCAATATAATGCTCCATTCCTAGCTTATTAGGAGTTTTTATCATGAATAAGTGCTGGATTTCATTACTTTTCCTGCATCTATTGATATGATTATGTGATTTTTCTTCTTAGCCTGAAGCAATAGATTACATTAATTGATTTTTCAATATTGAACCAGCCTTGCATACCTGGGATAAATCTCACTTGGTCATGGCGAGTCACTGTTTTTATACACTGTTAGAATCAATCTGTTAATATCTTGTTAAAGACTTCTTAACTGTTCCTAAGAGAAATTTGTCTGTAGTTTTCTTGTAACATTTTGTTTAGTTTGGTGTTAGTGCTGACCTCATAGAATGAATTATGAAGTATTCACTCTGCTTCTACCTTCTGGAAAAGATTGTAGACAATTCATGTAATTTCTCTATTGAATGGTAGACTTCAGCAATGAACCCAGTTCTTCTCTATTTCGGAAGTCTATTAGTTACTTAATTTCTTTAACAGATGTAGACCTACTTCAGATTGTCTATTTTTTCTTGTGTGAGTTTTAGCAGATGATAGTCTTTCAAGAAATTGGTCCATTTCATCTAGGCTATCAACTCTGTAGGCATAGAGTCATCCATAATACTCTTTTAATTTTCCTTTTAATGTCAATAGATTCTGTAGTGATGTCTCCCCATTCATTTCTCCTATTAGTAATTTGTGTCTTCTCTATTTCTTTCTTAGTTAGCCTAACTAGAAGCCTACCAATTTTATGGATCTTTTCAAAGGATCAGCTTTTGGTTTTTTGATTTTCTTGTGTTGATTTCCTATTTTTAATTTTATTGATTTCTGTTCTACTTTTTATTTCTATTATTTATTTCTCTTAATTTATTATTTATTTTTTTCTTCTTACTCTAACATTGTAAGGTGGAAGGTTAGATTATTGATTTTAGATCTTTCTTCTTTTCTTTTTTTTTTTCTTTTTTTTTTTTTCTTTTTTTTTTCTTTTTTTTTTTTTATGAAATTTATTGACAAATTGGTTTCCATACAACACCCAGTGCTCATCCCAAAAGGTGCCCTCCTCAATACCCATCACCCACCCTCTCCTCCCTCCCACCCCCCATCAACCCTCAGTTTGTTCTCAGTTTTTAACAGTCTCTTATGCTTTGGCTCTCTCCCATTCTAACCTCTTTTTTTTTTTTTTCCTTCCCCTCCCCCATGGGTTCCTGTTAAGTTTCTCAGGATCCACATAAGAGTGAAACCATATGGTATCTGTCTTTTTCTGTATGGCTTATTTCACTTAACATCACACTCTCCAGTTCCATCCACGTTGCTACAAAAGGCCATATTTCATTTTTTCTCATTGCCACATAATATTCCATTGTGTATATAAACCACAATTTCTTTATCCATTCATCAGTGGATGGACATTTAGGCTCTTTCCATCATTTGCCTATTGTTGAGAGTGCTGCTATGAACATTGGGGTACAAGTGGCCCTATGCATCAGTACTCCTGTATCCCTTGGATAAATTCCTAGCAGTGCTATTGCTGGGTCATAGGGTAGGTCTATTTTTAATTTTCTGAGGAACCTCCACACTGCTTTCCAGAGCGGCTGCACCAATTTGCATTCCCACCAACAGTGCAAGAGGGTTCCCGTTTCTCCACATCCTCTCCAGCATCTATAGTCTCCTGATTTGTTCATTTTGGCCACTCTGACTGGCGTGAGGTGATACCTGAGTGTGGTTTTGATTTGTATTTCCCTGATAAGGAGCGACGCTGAACATCTTTTCATGTGCCTGTTGGCCATCCGGATGTCTTCTTTAGAGAAGTGTCTATTCATGTTTTCTGCCCATTTCTTCACCGGGTTATTTGTTTTTTGGGTGTGGAGTTTGGTGAGCTCTTTATAGATTTTGGATACTAGCCCTTTGTCCGATATGTCCTTTGCGAATATCTTTTCCCATTCCGTTGGTTGCCTTTTAGTTTTGTTGGTTGTTTCCTTTGCTGTGCAGAAGCTTTTTATCTTCATAAGGTCCCAGTAATTCACTTTTGCTTTGAATTCCCTTGCCTTTGGGGATGTGTCGAGTAAGAGATTGCTACGGCTGAGGTCAGAGAGGTCTTTTCCTGCTTTCTCCTCTAAGGTTTTGATGGTTTCCTGTCTCACATTTAGGTCCTTTATCCATTTTGAGTTTATTTTTGTGAATGGTGTGAGAAAGTGGTCTAGTTTCAACCTTCTGCATGTTGCTGTCCAGTTCTCCCAGCACCATTTGTTAAAGAGGCTGTCTTTTTTCCATTGGATGTTCTTTCCTGCTTTGTCAAAGATGAGTTGGCCATACGTTTGTGGGTCTAGTTCTGGGGTTTCTATTCTATTCCATTGGTCTATGTGTCTGTTTTTGTGCCATCTTTCTTCTTTTCTAATGTATGTGTTCAATACTGAAAATTTCCCTCTAAGCCCTGCTTTCATGGCATCTCACAAATTTTGATAAAATTTTGAAAAGAAATATTTTTCATTTAATTCAAACATTTTAAAATTTCTCTTGACATTACTTCTATTACCCATGTGTTATTTAGAAGTATGTTATTTAATATCCAAGTCAAATGGGACTTATAGCTATCTTTCTGATACTGATTTCTACTTTAATCCCATTGTGCAGACGTTATATGGTTCCCATGTGTTAAGGCATATTTTCTGCCCCAGAATGTGGTCTATCTTGCTGAATGTTTCATATGAGTAAGAAGAATGTGTAATTTGCTGTTGTTACATGAAGTTGTCTATAGATGTCCACTATATCCAATTGTGTTGTCCTGTTGAGTTCAACTATGTCCTTACTGATTCTGTGCCTGCTAGATATGTCCATCGATGACAGAAGGGTGCTAAACTCTTTACCACTGTAAGTGGGTTTTTCAGTTTTTCTTTGCAGTTTTATGAGTTCTGCTTCATGTATTTTGATGCTCTGTTTTTAGGTGCATACACATTAAGGATTCTTATATTCTGTTGGAGTATTGACCCCTTTATCATTACAGATTATCCCACTTTATCCCTCATTATTTTCTTTGCTCTGAAGTTTGTTCTATCTGAAATTGGTAGAGCTACTCCAATTTATTTTACTTGGTGTTAGCCTGGTATATCTTTCTCCACCCTTCAGGTTTATAGGTGTCTTTAAGTTGGGTCCTATTTTTTTGACCCATTCTGGTATTATCTGTCTTTTAATCAATGTATTGAAATTTAAAGCAAATACTGAGATAGTTGAATTAATACCTACCACGTTTGTTACTGATTTCTATGTGTTGCCCTTGTTCTTTGTTACCTATATTTTTTATCAACTTTTTTCCTTGTAGCTTTGAGTATTTTATAGGATTACATTTTCTTTCTTGTCTTAGCATATCAATAATAATTTTTCTTTTAAACATTTTTAGATGTTGCCTAGAGTTGTCTGCAATATACATTTACTGCTATGTATATAGCTCACTTATAGAGTTCAAATATATGTGTATATGTATTTATATAAATATTTCTATTTATATATATTTATATATATTTCTTTATATATATTTATATATAAATACATTTTGCTATCATTATTTTGAAGAAACTCTTATCTGTTAGATTAAATGAGAATAATAAAAATAATCGTATTTATTTTATCTTCACTTACTCATTTTTTGATGTTCTTCCTTTTAATATACAGACCCAAGTATCTGTGTACACCATTTTCTTTCTTTCTAAATAACTTATTTTAACATTTCTTGCCAGACAGGTCTACTGGCAACAAGTTCCCTCAATTTTTATTTATTTGACAAAGTCATGATTTCACTTTTGAAGGACAATTTTACAAGGTACAGAATTCTAGGTTGATGGGTTTTTTTTTCTCTTAGCACTTCAAATATTTCACCCCACTCCCTTTTTTCCTTTCACAGTTTTTGACAAGTAGGATGTAATTCTTTTTTTGTTTGCTTGTTTTTACCAACAAAAATGCATTGCTTCAGGAATAGCAGAGAATTGCAATCAAGGACAAACAAACAATGGCAAAACCATAAGCAAGTCCCAGCATATAATTCTTATCTTTTCTCCTCTCTAGGCAAGATGTTTTTTCTGGCTTTTCCAAGATATTTTTGTTTCATTTTATGAAGGTTGAATATGATATACCTTAATATATGTTTCTTTAGCATTTATCACCTGGTGTTCTCTGAATTTCCTGGTTTGTGGTTTGATGTCTGACATAATTTAGGGGAAATTCTCCCTCATCATTGATTCAAATATTGCTTCTTTTCTTTTTCCTCTTCCCTCTCTTTCCGGTAATTCCCATTATGTGTATGTTACACCTTTTGTCATTTTTCCACAGTTCTTGGATATTCGGGTTTCTGTCTGTTGGTATCTCTTCTCTTTGCTTTTCAATTTTGGAAGTAGCCATTGTCATTTCCTCCAATTCAGATATTCTTTCCTCAGCTGTGTCCAGATTCCTAATGAAGCCATCAAAAGTATCCTTCATCTCTGTTATAGCATTTTTGATCTAGTATTTCTTTTGGATTCTTTCTTAGAATTTCTTAGAAATCGCATTTCTCTGCTTACATTAGCCACCTATTCTCTCATGCTGTCTACTTTTCCCCCTAAAGCCCTTAGCATATTAACCGTAGTTCTAAAATTCCTGGGATGTTAATTTCAACATTCCTGTCATGTGACTGTGGTTCTAATGCTCATTCTGTCTCTTCAAACTGTTTCTCCTGTTAGTAGGCCTTATCTTTTATTCAAGAATGTACATGATGTACTGGGTAAAAGAGGCTGCAGTAAGTAGGCCGTTAGTGATGGAGTAATCAAGAAACGGGAAGAAGCTTCCTACGGTCCTATGAGTAGGTCTCAGTCTTTCGTTGAGTGTTTGCTTCTGGAAGGTGAACTTCACAAGTACTTCCTAGAGACTTCCCCTGACTCAGGTGGGGCAGGATGGCTAGAGGGGGCTGGGTATTTCCCTTTCCTTGCACAGAAGATTAGAGCCAGCTGAGGTTGGTTAGATTAGTTGTGTTCTGGTGAAATAGTTCCTCCTTGTTAAGAACACAATGCTCCAGTGTATTTAAAAATGGTTCCTTTCCTTTTCTCAAATATTTACTGTGAGAACTTGATAGAGCTACTGGAGCTAAAATTCACAAAAATGTGGGGATTTGACCGAGTCTCCTTGGAGTTTTCTAATTCTCAGAGTTGTCCACACTGAGTCTCTAGTAATTCATCAATAACAATTCAGGTTTTCCTTCCTGACACTGGTTCCCGAGGCTGGGTCTGCTTGTGGGTTTCTGCTCCAGTAATTATGATCCTCTGTTTCGGCTTGTCTGTCTCCAATACGGGGGCAGTGGTTTGCTTATGACCTCACGTCTCTGACAGATACAAGAACGATTGTTGATTGGTTTTTTTTTCAGTTTATTTGGCTTTTTACTTGTTAGGACAGAGGGGCAACTTGTTAAGTTCCAGACCAGAGACTGGAAGTCTTTTTAAAAAGAGTTCCTATCTCTTCAAGATACATGGAAACTATTTATAGGTGGAATGATATGAAATAGGCGATGCTTCAAAAGGATCTGAGAGGCTGGGGATACAGATGAGCCAAGATCGGCCAGGAGTTGATCATGGTTGACTTTGGAATTAGCTGCAGTGCACTGGTGTCTGGTTCTCTATACTTTAGTATTTGTGTCCAATTTTTCAAAACATAGTTTGTCATGTGGCTTCTTTTCTACTCCCTGATGAAATTCCAGTAGTTACACCTCTCCCGGTCCATTTGTCCCCTCCCTCCCTCTCTCTCTCTCTCTCTCTCTCTCTCTCTCTCTCTCTCTCCTCTCTTTTCTCCAAATACCTTCTAAACATTGAATACAACTCATGGATGACCAAAGAGAAAGAAAAGTAATTATGCCTTGGGAGTATTTCCCACACCTCTGGCCTTTACGTTTCTTCACCCTGATCTTGAATACACCATTCTATTATTCTCTTGAAAATTTTCTTTCATTTTCTTTTCCATCAACTTTTTCATAACTTTTCCCTAAGAATATTGTCTATGAAATCAAAATAAAAGCGGTTGCGGCAAATTTAAATACACATACAAAGAAATCTTTAACCAGCTGTAGGTTCACAACCCTCTGGGGAGATTTTCTGGGGTAACCTGGAATCTGTACCCATACACAAAGGGCAGAGAGAGACCGCAGAGAGAGGCAGGCCACTCGAGGTCGGTAGGTGATGGCCTTAATAAGAGCGATAGGCACTTACACGCGAGGCCGGTCTTGGGCAGCAGCAAGATGAAGAGATCCCTGCACCCGCCCTCCAAATCTTGAGAATTTATAAAGAGCCCCTAATCGGGCTCAGTCGTGTATACTGTGCAGGTGTTTTCAATACCACATCACCATCTCAAGGCTGTGTCCTTGGAGCAGCCCCTGGGAACGGGGGAAGGTAAGCTGAAACCACATTCCAAGCACAGGAAAAAGGATGAGGAGCCGGTGAGTGCCTGAATCCAGGCACTTTTTTTTTTTAATTTTTTTTTTCAAAGTTTATTCATTTTTGGGACAGAGAGAGAGACAGAACATGAACGGGGGAGGGGCAGAGAGAGAGGGAGACACAGAATCGGAAACAGGCTCCAGGCTCTGAGCCATCAGCCCAGAGCCCGACGCGGGGCTCGAACTCACGGACCGCGAGATCGTGACCTGGCTGAAGTCGGACGCTTAACCGACTGCGCCACCCAGGCGCCCCGGGCACTTTTTTTTTTAATCACGGTTTTCAACACCAGTAAAATAAAATGCATTGGTTCATGCATCTCTTCTAAAAAATGTTTAATGTTTATTTATTTTTGAGAGCGTGAGAGACAGAATTGGGGGGTGGGGGAAGAGGCAGAGAGAGAGAGGGAGACACAGAACCCAAAGCAGGCTCCAGGCTCCTAGCTGTCGGCCCAGAGCCCCACACAGGGCTCGAACTCAAAAACCGTGAGATTATGACCTGTGCCACAGTCCGACGCTCAACTGACTGAGCCACCCAGGCATCCCTGGTTCATGTATCTCTTTCAATCAACGTACATTTTACCAGAAGATGTATGTGTGCTCTGCTCTGGGAAATACTGCACTAGCTCAAGTGATGGTTACAATCATGGAGAGAGGTACGTGGCTACCCAACGCCCCCCCCCCCCACACACCCCTTCAAACACTTTAAGTCATATTTATACCTCCCTGTTCCTGCACTAACATTTGGAAAGTGATTAATTGGCAGAATTGGAATCTCTCACTTCTCCCGTGTGGTAGTTTTTCTTAAACCTGAATGTCTATGAGAAATTGCACCTGCTTTATTATGCAAATTCTCAATAGTTGCAGAGAATTCAACTGTTGTCCTGTCTCTCATATGAGAGAGGTATAAAAACATGTTTGCTTCTTGAGAGATGCTTCAGAACTCCAGCTAAAAGAGAGAGCTGCTGTTTTAGATTCACTTTGTTTTTAATTTATCTGCGAAGGGAACTCTGAATGAATTGATCACAGAAGATGGGATTTCGTTTCTGAATGCAGCCATGTAAAAATCAATGTACATATAAATGTGGCAAACCATTTCAACTGTGCCTAGAGTCTTGGTTTCTCTTTCACCCCTTAGATTGAGTTTTCTTTCATTGGATCAGTGCTGTGGAGACCCTGAGGGGGGGGAACAAAATAGAAGAAAGTACAAGTTTGGGCTTTGATTAAATCTTATAGAACTTGAAAAATGACAATTGTTTGGCTTTTGGTTATTACAATGCAACAGGACCAGCAGCCGAGTGATTATAAGAAAATAAATGTTCCAATAAATTGGTCAGGTACTACCACCACCATTAAAATCTGAGCATTCCTGGCTGGGAACCCAACAAAACCCGTGAAATCCATGTGCAGAAATGCTTCTGAAAATGGAATGACTATTGAATGCTGGAACTTTATAAAAAAACAACCAGGACAATTTCAATAAGCGTGCCAGGCTTTTAAATTAGCCTTGAAATAATGAACGTCAATTTTCAACCTTTTTGGGGTATTTTATATCAAAGAACGTGATGAATGTTGCAATATCACTTTTTACTCTGGTGCAAAAAAATATTATTCTCTGTAGACATTGCAACATAAAACAAAAATGCTTTTATTACCAGTAGCAGTGATGTGACAAGCCTGATAAATGTAAGTTTAAGATTCCTTTGGGTTTTGGCATCCCTTCACACTTATTTTCAAGTTACTAATAGATTCTGTAGGTTTGACTAGCCATCATTTAAGAATGTCATTTAGTCTGAAATGACAGAAAAGTAAAATGTTCTTAAATGCCCAATTTTTCTCTTTTCCCTGACTGAGTTGCTAATGACTTAAAGTAATATCTTTTATTCATGTTGTCTGAGTGATGAAATGGTCATTGCAAAATGATGAATATCAAGCAGAGATGTTTTCATTTAACACTCTTAAAAAAAAAACTCTAATGGGAACATGGCTGCCCATTTTGGTTGTTTTTGTTTTTGTTTTTGTTTTAAAGAGACTTGGATTGACAGATAAATTCTTCCAACTGAATGGGCCTTAAATATCTCTCATGCAAAACCGAGATGTGTTAGATGAAGCCTGCTTCAAATGGGTTGGCTTAGAGGCTAATTGGCGCATTGGAGAGCAAACAGGGTTTTACTGTTTTCTCCTACACTATGGAGGTTTCTCAGACCGCGACAGTTGGCTACCTACACGTAAATAGTTAATGACAAAATGATCCATTACTTTCCAAGCAGCATTTTCTTTGAAAGTTATGTGATCATATTCGAAATGCCACATAATAGCCACATTAGGGATCTCAGGGCTCCTAAACATGTATTTTGAAATGTAAATAACCAGCTCAGGTCCCTCGGGGTGTCTTGGAGGTTGACATTTAACTAGCTTTTAATATTTTCATTTGCCATTCGGAAAAATATAACTTTTTTTCTTTACAAACAATTCCAAAGACACATGAGACATCCCAGAACTTGTGTAAAACAATATTTATCGTTGCAGGAACTTTTCGTTCATTCACTTATTTCTTTATTAATTTATCCCAAGAAAAGACTTTTTTGGTTTCAGACACTGTGTTGCACACAGGAATAATGACGGCGAACAAGGCAGATGGATCTCCTCTCCTACAATGACTATACCAATGTGAATTTAAATAGTGACCAATAAATGAGGCCGATTCATATAGTGACAGAGTGGCAGAAACACATAGAAAGATGGGGTGCTTTTGTTAGAGGGAAGTGTCAGCAAGGGAATCAATGCCCATGAACAGTGATACTCAGAATATGTTCCCTGGACCGGCAGCCCCTGCAGCATCTGAGATCAAGAAGAAAATGCAAGTTCTTGGGCCCCACCGTTGACCAGAGGTCATCCCAGCTGTCTTGTTTTCACCATCCTGCCCCTTGAGAGATCCTGACGTGTTCTTGAAATTTGGGTGGGGCCGGTGATCTCATTTGAACAAACCTCCAGGAGATTCTGATGCAAAGTTGGATCTTGACGTTCTGATAACGCTGAAGTAATAGTCTACCCTTCTCTTCACCTCTTCACCGCACAACTGCCCCCCACCTCCACGTTATTTCCCATATCTTTGCTCTTCAAAGAGAGTTTAATTCCTTCCCTCACAATCTTTCTTGAGTCTACCTCAGTCAACTCTTTGTTGATATCACTACACCAAAACTGCTCAGGCCAAAATCACCAGTGACCTAGCTGCACTGAATCCAAGGATTTCCAGTCTTTGCCTTACCTGAGTTATTGACAACATTTGCCACAATTGACCAACTTCCTTCTTGAAGCAGTTCCTTCCCTAGACCGTCTCCTACCTTACTAGAGAGGCTTCCTGTTGGCTTCCCTCTCTCCTCCACTTGTGAATTGCAGGGCCCCAGCCATTAGACCTCGGATCTCTTCCTCACTGGTCTCACTTAGTTTCACAGGTTTAAATATCACCTACATACTTCCAACTCCCAAACTCAGATCTTTGTCTTTGACTTTTCCCTAAACCTCAGACTTCCACTTTCGTGTAGGTGTCTAATTAGCTTCTTAAACTTAACGAGACTTTAACGGAGCTTTTGATGCTCACCATGAAACTTGCTTCTCCATCTCAGTAAATGACACCCCCATCTCCGGAACTGCTCTGGGCTCACATCTTGGAGACAAGCTTGACTCTTCCTGGTTTTTTTTTTTTCAACGTTTATTTATTTTTGGGACAGAGAGAGACAGAGCATGAACAGGGAAGGGGCAGAGAGAGAGGGAGACACAGAATTGGAAACAGGCTCCAGGCTCTGAGCCATCAGCCCAGAGCCTGACGCGGGGCTCGAACTCACGGACCGCGAGATCATGACCTGGCTGAAGTCGGACGCTTAACCGACTGCGCCATCCAGGCGCCCCACTTCCTGTTTTTTTTAATCCAGTATTCAATCGTTCAGTATTTGCCTCCTGTTAGCCTTACCCTCAAAATATATCTCAAATCCCGCTAGTTATCACCACCGTCACTACTACTGGCCAAGCCACCATCCTGTCTCACTTGGATAATTGCCCTGGCTTCCTAATGGGTGTTTCTGCTCTCACACTTGCTCCACATAGTCTGTTTTCCACAGGAAGACTCACCCATCTCACTCAAGGAACAGGGCAATGTTTTTACAATAAGCTAAAGTCACATGTGGTCTGAACCCCTCGGAGCTTCTAGCACCCTCTCCCTTGTTCCCTGTACTCCCTGTACTTAGCTTCCTAGCTTTCCTCGAAGAAACAGGCATGCTCCTGCCTCACGACCTTTGCATTTGCTTTTCCAACTGTCTGCAGTGCTCTTCCTCCAGATGTTCTTGAGACTCATCTGTGACTCCTTCAGGGTCTGCTCAAATGTCTTCTTAGCGGTGACATGTGCCCTACTTTACTTATCTCTTTATGTGTCCAATAGAATGTATCACCCTCTGAGACATTATATTACTGCTTCAGTGATTTGTCTACTGTCTACTTCTCCTCACTAGAACTGAGGACAGAGACTCTCAGTCTCTGTTCATTTCTTTCTCTCCAGTGCCTGGGACAGTGCCTGGCCCATGGCAGGGCTTCCAGTAAATATTAGAACAAAGAATGTATTTAATGCTTCAGGTCTGAGATCAAATACCCACCTCCTCAGGTGCCATCTAAAATGCGCTTCCACACCCCTAATCTATAGCTTATCACCCTGTTTGTTTCTTTATGGGATTGTGAAGATCCGTGCTACCTTATTAATATGTGATTTATTTGTGCATAATATCTTCTTCCCAAACACACTAGATTGTATACCCCATGGGAGTCGGGACCTCATCTAACCTCATGATGTTTAGCACCTAACACAGTGGTGAACCTCAAATATTTTTCAAACAAGTGTGGAAAGAAAAGAAAGAGCTTTCTCTATGCTCTCTTGAGGCCACCCTATTTATTTAATTTTCATATCACACCGCTGAGACATAGGATGTCACCTCCATTCTATTTCTGAGAATACCAGAGCTCAGGGAGTCTAATAGCTTGCTCAATGCCACTTAGAAACAAATCACGAAAGTCAGGTCAAGATCTGAAGTCCACTCTCTTTCCATTTCATTCCTTGATAGGGAAACCAGCCATAGGGTCAGTAGGATCTCTTTGACATAATACCCTAGCTTGAGGAAGAAACTATTTCATCTAAGGTGTAAATAATCGATAATGTCTTTATGGCTACCCCTCTCTACTGCTTTCTTATTACTTTAAAAGAGGAATTCTCATTTTAACCCAAGGGAGTAATAAAGGTATCAAGATCTATGCAAGAAAGTAATTTCAGAAAATAAGGTTTTCATTTTCTTTAATGACTCCAAAATGGTAGATAATTTTTGGGTCTACATCTAGGAGTTGGTACAGTGGAGGAAGTATTGAATTTAGAGTCCGGTCTGCTACAAATTAGACTCTGAGAAGCATCCCATCACCCCCCGCCCCCCCCCACACACACACAGTGGCAATTTTCTCACATAAAAAGGGAAGATGACACCTACTCCAAAGAGCCGCAGAGATGAGAGCACTAACAAAGTCAGTCAAGTTGTTGTCACTTTGACGTCATTGTCATCCCTTCTGGGGTGTCCTCTGCATTGTCCAGAAGCCAGAACCATTCCCCAAACCCCCTTCACAGAACACCTTCCGGGTGGCTTCTGCCAGGAAGAATCAATTGTAGAAGACGTGGGGGACATAAGGGAAAAGCAGTAATTACCAGAAAAAGGCATGGTGGCAGATGTGATGTCCCCAGCAGCTTCTGAGTGAACTCCTGCACATTACTATATTCAGGGCTGCAGGCTTGTGAGGTTTTCTCCTTTCTCCCCTCCATAGAGAGTCACAGCAGCATGCGGTGAGCCCCCCGACCCGCCGGTTCAGGGCTGCAGGCTGAGGTGATTAGAAATCCTGACCTTTCCCCCCTCACACTTTCCAATAATTGCACAAATCTCTAATCCCCGGAATTCAGACTCTTTATGCTGGAATACATGGAGTGATGTCTGTTTGCTCCATAAAACCCCTAGGAGCTCCATAAATCCTAGGAGTGCCTGGGTAGCTCAGCCAGTTGAAGATCCAACTCTTGATTTTGGCTCAAGTCATGATCTCATAGTTTGTGAGTTTGGGCCCCGCCTCAGGCTCTGGACTGATGGCGCAGAGCTGGCTGGGGATTCTCTCTCTCTCTCCCACTCTCTCCGCCTCTCTCTTGCTCCCTCACGTACACACATGTGCACACCATCTCTCTCAAAATAAATACATGAACGTTTAAAAAACAAGCAAACAGGGGCTCAGTCAGTTAAGCATCAGATTCTTGGTTTGGGCTCAGGTCACGATCTCACAGTTTGTGAGTTCAAGCCCTGCATGGGGCTTTGCACCGACAGTGCAGAGCCTGCTTGAGATTCTCTCTCTCTCTCTCTCTCTCTCTCTCTCTTTCTCTCTCTGTCTTTGCCCCTCCCATGCTCACTGTCTCTGTCTCTCTTGAAATAAATAAATAAACTTAAAATCTTTTTAAAGAAACAAATACAAACAAACAAACAAAAAACCCTGAATCCTAAACAATAACAATGTATGCACAAGGAGCATGTCCTGCCCCAGCACAGAGCTGTGTTTTCAGCTCTGAATTCCTACAGTAGCCCTGCAAGACTGATGCTGTTACTAGGTCCATTTAACTTATGAGGAAACCGAGGTTTCAAGAGGTAACTTGCACACAATTTATCAGCACCAAAGTGGGGATAAGCTAAGTGTTCTGTCAGGTAGGCTGCTGTAATGAAGAGCCAGAGACCTGGTGGCTGGGGTGTCCTCTGCATTGCCCAGAAGCCAGAACAATTCCCGGAGAATGATTCCCAGCATTCCTGGCCTCCACCCACGAGACGCCAGAAGCATCCCCAAAGATATGGTCACCCAAAATACCTCCAGGCACTGTCAAATGTGCCCTGAGGGGCAAAATGCACCCTCTACGTGCCCCCTTTCTGAGCCACTGTGTTCTGGGGCTGCGATGGCATAGATTTAGCCTCCACTATGGCACCCTCAATGGTTTCTGTGCTAATGTCACAACAGGCTCTTCAGGCTAATGCATGCTTTTACAAAACCTGAAAAAAAGATGCGGAGTGTTGTATATAGTATCCCATTTGGTTTACAAATGTTGAAACCTACCTAGAGCAAAAGATAGGAAAAGAGTCATACAAAAGATACAAAAAGTGTCAACCTGCTCACATTTATTACATCAGAGATGTGAGCTGGAATAAGAGCCGAAGAGCTGGTGAGCTCCTCTCAATGTGTTCCTGCTGGGGCTTGCCTTAATAGAACGAGTTAAACTTTTCCAAATCGTGTTTCCAATCATTTTATTGATTACAGTTAAACAGTAGAAATCAGATCACGCTGTCCGTGCAGACCCCAAGGGAGACACAGTGAAAGAGGCCAAGAGGAAACACGTAAAGTCCCTGCCCAAAGCCACCAATCCTTTCTGGAAAGATCAGGAGGTTTGAAAAGCTGAGAGAGTGTTCCTGAAATGTTCTTGAGCATTCTAGGATGGGAAGTCAACATCGTGGGCCCTAAAACAGAACAACAAGAGAGAAACAACTCTGAAGGCATCATCGCCCCACACCCCAGCAGCCCCCAAACAACATCTTTGCTTGATGATCTGTGATGAAGGAAACCACCTGCAAGTTCCCGGGGCCGCGCTCGTAGGCAACAGGACTTTATTCTCCACACGCAAAGAACTGACGACCCCCTGTCCCGACTCAGTCCCTACTTACCTAAGCTATCTACCCTCTCCTGCAGGACAAGGTAAGCTATGCCTCAGTGGAAAGCAGAGAGGATCACTGATTGTTGGCGCTCCCTCATTCACTTAACATCGGCCACTAGGGCTCCATTGTCTTTGAATTAAGGACGGTGTTATTCACTCTCGAAACCAGTGAACACCCAGTATGTTTCTGAAACTAACTAACTGAATGAAAGGTACTGGGATGGACACTGATCATACTGCATCTGAATATGAGGGCAGGGGACAGTGTGGTGCAGAAATCTGACCGTTAACAACTCCTCGGGGAGACATTTTTGCACAGAACGTATAACATTTTTGTACAGGATGCACTTAATAAATATTTTTTAGTCATTTCAAATCAATTCGGATGAAACCAAGTGAATCCTTCATTGGATGCTAAAGTAGAGAGAGTTGTTGAGCTGAAAAGGGACGAGTTTCTCAAGCCTGGCATTTCCCTTCCATAAAACCTCTGTGACTTGAGTAAAAGCAGAGTAACTTCTGAATTAGACAGCAGTCTGAAAGGCCTTTAGAAATGGATATGAGGGGCGCCTGGGTGGCTCAGTCGGTTGGGCGTCTGACTTGGGCTCAGGTCACGATCTCGCGGTCCGTGAGTTCGAGCCCCGCGTCGGTCTCTGTGCTGACAGCTCAGAGCCTGGAGCCTGTTTCAGATTCTATGTCTCCCTCTTCCTATGACCCTCCCCCATTCATGCTCTCTCTGTCTCAAAAATAAATAAATGTTAAAAAAAAATTAAAAAAAAAAGAAAGAAATGGATATGAAACATAACACGAAATGGCCCCAAATTCCAGTAGACTTCACAATTTAAGTCTGATGTCTGGGCAAGCTATTAGTCAGCTGTATTCGTCTGAGAGGTGTTGGAGAGCAAATAATTATGAAAACTATCACTTTCCTAATTTCATTTTAGAGGATCCAAATTTCCTGCTACCTGGACGTCTGCCTGGAGCAATCAAATCATCTCCGTACCAGCCAGGTGAGGGGGACTCCTATGTGGTGCAGTTCTAAGAGCATCAGCACCTCTAAGTTTAAAGTCTTAGTTGAAAGTTTCCAGGTATGTCCGAACTCAAAAGGGACGCACTGCAAATTATGATATGGACGGGGGGAAAAATAGCAGTGTTTCTTTAAACCAACCCTAAGAGGGAACACCTGAGTGGCTCTGTCGGTTAAGCCTCTGACTCTGGCTCAGGTCATGATCTCATGGCTCATGAGCTCAAGCCCCATGTCGGGCTCTGTGCTGACAGTTCAGGGTCTGGAGCCTGCTTCGGAGTCTGTGTTTCCCCCTCTCTCTGCACCTCCCCCTGCACGTGCTCTGTCTCTCTTTCTCTCTGTCTCTCAAAAATAAAAATAAACATTAAAAATAATGAAATAAATAAATCCAACCCTAAGAGGAAGATGGCCAAAACAAAGGAAAAGATTTTCAGCACACAACAAACAGAAGGAAATAGATTTGAAACCAGTAAATAAACATTGATTAGTCTTTATAGGTAGGTTGTTAAATTAAATTTATACTGAAAGGATGAAATTTTCGGGAAATGGCACACTGAAGGTTTCATTTTAAATTATAAATTCTCAACTAAAGAGAAAATTGTCTTAAAGGCCCCATTTTATTACTCAGCACTGTTTTCACTTTATGGAATATTTTGCATTATATTTTAATTAAAGTTATAATTACAGAACTAAATATAATTAGCTTCTTTCTTCAAAAGAAATTGGAAGTGAACTTACTTTATTAAATTTTCAATTTGTTTCCTGCAGTGTTACATGGTTTATTCTAATTAATTGAAGGCGAGCTCATAAATATTTTATCAACATGGGAATATGATTAAAAACTCAGGAATTTTACCCTTGATTTTTTAAATTTTCTACCCCTTATTTTTGGCTTGTGCTCAGATGTAAGCAGATGAAGTAGGATAAAGTCCCTTGATATATTCCCTCTTGACCTGATGCTTAGCATCTGGGTTAGTGGAGGCATTTATTCCTCCATATTTCTTTTTCCTCTGGGGTCAGCATTTTGAAGTCATTCTGAAGGCTTCCCAAAGGAGGAAAGGAAACGGTCAGGCTTTATTTATCCTTACTGGACGGACACATTAGTGGATACAAGATGTCAGTGCCAGATGTGGTATTTCTGTCTGCCTCCTGCCCCCCGTAGCCCTCCTGAGAAATAAATTCCTCAAGTACGGGTACTTCATTTGTTTTGTTGGCTGTCCATCCACAGAACCAAAAACAGCACCCAGTACAGAGGGAGTGCTCAGTAAATGCTTACTGAATGAATGAATGAATGAATGGACCCAAACTTCCCAAAATGTGTTCCCTTGAAGACTAGTTCTGAATGATAAGCAAGGGTACAGCATGATGATTTGGTATACACAAGCAATGTGAAAGATCCCCCCCCCATCTAGTTAATTAACACATCCATTACCTGACATATTTATTTCATGTGAGACTATTACAGTTCTATTTTCTTAGCAAATTTCAATTATGTAGTACAGTGTTACCAACTATAGTCAGAATGTGTTCCTAAAAATTTCTGAAAATTTTCACATTTATCAAACTCTCCTTATTTCCCCATCCCTCAGATCCTATAGCAACCACTTTTCTAGTCTCTGTTTCGGTGAGCCGAACACCAACAAAAAAAGTCAAACTCGTAGAAACATATTTAGTTTCTTGACAGAACGACTTCCAAGGGAATCAAATGTGTAACTTTACCCATTGTGATTTAACCAGGAACATTTATCCCCTGGTGGATGTCTCCTGAGACTAGTATTCTGCAGAACATACATTGGGCAATGCCGCTTGTATGATGCAAGGAGAAAGAGACTAACACTGAAAGCATACTGAACCATATAAATTCAATTGTATTTCAAATGACTATCATAACTACCCTTAAGTGACGCAGAAAGAAAGGACAAGAGGGAGAGAAGAAGGAAAGAGGGAAGGAAAGAAGGATGAACTAATGCAAGCAACTGACTATACACTTCCAGTTTGTGGCAGAATGGAGTAGGGTGGAGTGGGGTGAGGGCAAGAATTGCAAGCAAATCCACAGCGGTTTTTAATAAGGGCTGTTCTTTGTAATGGTATGGGCAAAGCAATTGTGAAACTATTTTAACTGGATTATAAAATTGAGCAATTGAATAAATTTGGGAGCAAAGTATTCCAGTGAGGAAGAAGATACATAAAGACATGAAATGGGAAAAGACAAGAAAGAAACCTGGAGTGGCGATTTGGAAATTGGGGCTATTGATGTGAATTTCAAAGATATGTATATGAATGCGCATATGTGTGTATATGTGTACATGGTTAAGCATATCTGTAAGCATAGGTACATAAATGTGTGTGTGTCTGTTGCATTTCTATACAATATAATAATTAACGATCAGAAAGAGAAATAAAGAAAAAAATCCCATGTAATGATTACATCAAAAAGAATAAAATATGTAGGAATAACTTTAACCCAGAAGGTGAAAGTCCTTTATACTGAAAATTATAGGACTGTAGGCGTTTTTAATTGTCAACCTTGTAAAGAAACGAAGAAAGACTGTGGAAATGTTCCACATTTTAAAGGAGGCAAATAGACATGACAACTAAATGCAATACTTGACTTTAGACTGGGCCCTATATGAAGAAGAAAAATGCTATAGAAGACATCTCTGGGCCAACTGCTATGCTTGGAATATAATAAAATTGCATCAAAATAAATTTGTGAAATTGATAACTTATGTAAGACGTTATGTAAGGTCATGTAAGATGATATTTCTATTCTTAGGAAATACACAGTGAAATATTTTTTAGGTAAATGTCCATGACTGGTAAAAATTATTCTCAAATGATTGAGAAAAAGAAAAAGAAAATATTAAAGAAAAGGAAAGAAAGAACAAGAGAAACTACATGTGCAATGATAAAGGAAAATTAAAAAAATATTAATAGGTGAATCTGGATAAAGGGTCTCTGGGTATTCTTTACATTATTCTTATTCTTTTTTAAGTTTATTTATTTATTGAGAGAGAGAGAGAGAGAGAGAGAGAGGCAAGGAGGGGCGGAGACAGAGGGGGAGAGAGAGAATCCCAAGCCTCCTCCACACTGTCAGTGCAGAGCCCAATGCAGGCTCAAACTCACGAACCATGACCTTGCGACCTGAGCTGAAAGCAAGAATCGGTTACTTAACCAACTGAACCAACCAGGCACTCCACATTATTCTTATTCTTAGTTGAAAATATTCTATTTAGATGACACTCTTCTATATTAGTCTATCTTATTTGAAATCATTACTGTCATTACTATTACTTATTCTGTTCTTACTTGAAATCATTTCTACGTAAAATTCTTAAAAAGAATGTATTTCTTAAAGGAATACTCTTTTGAGAATGGTGACAATATTGAAGCTAGGTGATGGGTATATAAAAGGTCCAATATTCTGTTGAGTTTATTTTGTTTATGTATGAAATTTTTCCAGAATAAAGAGACTTTTCATTTTTTAGAAATGGTTTGACTTCTTACTGGATTTTGTATAAATGGCGATTTCTTGTTTTGACCATGGGCAACACTTGTGAGATATTATAAAAGGGACATCTCTGTACTGGATAAGTAAGTGTCCAAACCACACATAACATGCTTGCAAAACTGAAGCTTGCACAATCCCCCATGATCATCTAGTCCAGCACTAGGGCTCTTATCTTTGCTTTTGTCCTATTGAGCCCATTCAATCTTTCTCTCCCTCTCTCCCTCCCTGCCTTCCTCTCTCTTTCTGAAATTTAAAGGCATTTGTTCTTCTGCATGATGATGTTATAAATTAAGACACCTTTTCCAAGTTGATCTCTCACTTCCTTCTAGGCTCTTCCATCTTTTTTTCACTTGTTTACTATTACCTTATATGTCTACAGCATCACTACACTTTTCAAAACACTTCACATACAGAATCTGACATCATCTGCAACCATCTGTAACCACCTGAGAGGTCTCAAGGGAAAGCTATAAATGTATACAACCATATTACACATTAATATAACCATATTATAGTATATATACATATGTATACATATACACATACATATACATATACATATACATATACATATACATATACGGCTATATACACATAAAACCATGCCAACTTGGCCAACAAAGAACCTGGAGAGGTGGATGGCAAGTCCAATGTCTCCAGAAGAAGGGATTAGAAACCAGTCCATTTTCCTCCACAGCATGCATTGGCCCAAGCAAGCTACACCATGAAGTCTGACACAAAATAGTCCCTGACTATTAATAGTTTCTGGTAAGCTTTTAAATAACAACACAAGGCTTGTTTTTAGCTTATGATCCACTCTGACAACCATGTCTTTTTCTGCTGTGATTGTGCAGAGCCCAGCTTTCCCAGTTTTGGAGCTATGTCTTCGCATGTGTCCGTATTGATTTCAATCCCATATGAAATATTTACATATGTTTATCACTTTGTCATCATTTAGCATGGCATCTGTTTGCTGAAAATGAGTCAGGTCTCAGCCACAGCAGCTTGTCAGAGCGGCATATATAAAGGAAAGGGGAAATTGCCTTTTGGTAATTAAAAGTAGTTTGGTTTAGGGGCATCCGGGTGGCTCAGTCGGTTAAGCCTGTGACTCTTGATTTTGGCTTAAGTCATGATCTCATGATCATGAAAGTGAGCCCCCTATCAGCCCCCACCCTGATAGCTCAGAGCCTGCTTGGGATCCTCTCTCTCTTAGCCTCCCTCACTCCCACTCTCTCCCTCTCTTGAAATAAACAAATAAACTTTTAAAAAGTAGGTTGTTTTATTCATTATTACCTGACATTTCATTATTTTACAGTTTCAAATATGTTTTTGCATGTTTCTCTTCATTTCAGACTTAGGACAACCCTGTTAGATATGTAAAGCATCTTATTATTGTGGTTGTGAATTCAAAATCTTGAAAGTTTAAATGATTTGGAAAAGGTCACACACAGCGCTGAGAGCACAAAGACCCAGGTCCCCGATTCTTAGAGTCATGGTCTTATCATCAAACATGCTCAGTCACGGCATTAAAATAAACACTAGGATGTGATGGCTTTTCAAAGATGCCAGAAACCGATTTTACAATTAAAATAACAGATACCATTTAGTGAGTATTTAAGTATTCATTTAAATATATAAAAGAATATTACACAGAACGCTTTCTGTGGTTCTGGAAATCAACTAAGTCTCAAAGTTCCACGAGTCAGGAGATAATCCCTTATTCAAAAAAAGGTGACTGAACTGGGCTTCTGACACTCACCCCCATCACCCATCCCGCCTATACAAGCAGAACACAAGTGTTAACAGAGATTGGTTAAATCAGAATGATTGTTGGCCTAGAAGGCATCCCACAAGCCAAGTGAGAGTGTTTCTAAGGAGAGATTGAAAGCTGATTATAAGGTGAGAAGAGCCTCATTCACTGGCAGACCCCTTTCAGGGCTACAGAAAATCCTAACTTCCCACCTCTCCCCCTCCTCTACCTTGTAGTACAGAGCTCAGTGACAAGATTCTTGAAGGAGCTTTACATATGTCCCCTAAATTTGGGAGCATATGTGAAACAAGAAGCTGATATTCAATTCCTGTTGAAGTTTCCCCAAGACGGAAAGGGAGGCTGGCTGGACCCAACCACACAACAGGGAGAGGAGAGAGCAGCAGTGTGAACAGCCTGCTCTCTCAGCATGGTGAGATTTCCATGCACCAGGTAACTTATTCATCTGACTCAAACGATCCTGACGGTGCCATGCCCAAGATTTCTCCATGAAAGGAGCAGCGAACCCAATAGAAACAGGTCGTGTGTGGGCCACAGAAGACAGAAGCTCGTCAGTGTCACCAAATCTTCAACCAATGGGAAGCGAGCATTTTGAATAACTGGTCCCAATATCCCTGTCTTAGACCAAGTTTCCTAGAAGCAGATATTGAGACAAAGATTCAGACATAGGGATGGAGAGGTCTCAAGAGAAATCTATAAAGGAGGAAATAGAAGAGAATCGGGATGGGGAAAGAGTCAATCTAGTCAAGACAGGTAGGTCTAATCATGGTGTAAGCCATGGGTGGAGGAGGACTCTGTAGCATAAACTACACAGCTGAATTGTTCTCTCATGAGGCAGAGGGCTGGTCTTCTCTATCCCTACATCAGTTAGTCAATGGCTGTTGGCACCTGGAATGAGAAGGTGGGCTTAACCAAGGACCGTTCCGAGGAGAAGCAGCAACAGGGTGGGGAGGCAGCTCTGAGCCATCCAATGCTCAGCTTAACTAGGGAACGTTTGCACTGGACCAGTAAAGGGATCCAGGTATGGAGGCAGCAGCATCTGCTACGCTCCCCTTCCTCTAAAGAGAATGTTCTCAATATGTTCCAGGAGGCATCTCAGAGACTTTGAGCCCCAGTTACTCATTGTAGCCACCTGCTCATAACAAAGCTTTTTGCGGGGGTGGAGGGTGTCTTTCTTTTCTTCCTCTTTCCCCATCTCTTCACTTGTACCACCTGGAACCACCTCCCAGACAAACTCATTGCACCCAAATTCTTGTGTCAAGGTCATTTTGTGAGGGAAACCCAAATGCAGACAATTACCAAAATGAAATTATTCTTATATCACTGAGTGTTACCTAAGACATGAGCTCCAACTCATTAGCCTTAAGTAGCGAGGAATTGAGAAATGTGGTTGCGGGGGGAGGGGGGGGGGATAAAGCTCTTTCCTGCTTGTGCCTCCATGGAATTTAAGTTGGTTGATAAATCAACACCCATTAATTATCTCATGTAATCCTCACAGTGACTTTCTGAGGTGGGTGTAATTACCTCCGCTTTACAGATAGGAAAACAGAGGTTCACAGAAGGTAAGTATGTGGCCCAAAGTCTCTCAGCTGAGATTCAAATTCAAGTAATCTGATTCTAAAGCCAACGTTCTTGTCTGCCACACCACATCACCTTTCTTGAGGTTTTAGAAACATGACACTGATGTTCATTTGCTCATTTCTAAAATTATATTGGGGCCCCTGGGTGGCGCAGTCGGTTAAGCGTCCGACTTCAGCCAGGTCACGATCTCGTGGTTCGTGAGTTCGAGCCCCGCGTCGGGCTCTGGGCTGATGGCTCGGAGCCTGGAGCCTGCTTCCGATTCTGTGTCTCCCTCTCTCTCTGCCCCTCCCCCGTTCATGCTCTGTCTCTCTCTGTCCCAAAAATAAATAAACGTTGAAAAAAAAAATTAAAATTATATATAGTGCAAAAATAAGTAAATAAAATTGAATACAGTGCTCCTGAAACAACTCTTAAGACAAGAGTGGTGAGAAGTTCACTTTTTTGTCCGATGAAGGGGCACATTTTTTTTCCTTTTCTAATGTAGCCAAGAAGATGAAAAGGCCAGATAGCATGTTCTGTTTTTAAACTGACAACATTATTGATATTTTTCAAATTATTACAAGAAAGACCCAGAATTCACATGTTTTATTTAAGGCACTCCCTGCATTGTTTGGACATGACATTATTTACGCCAAAAATGGTATATTGGATGAACATTTATTCACCCAATAACATTTATTAGTTACAACCAAGCAGTTTTAAGACCAGAATAAACACTGGGAAAAAACAGGGAAGTAAAACAGTGTCTTATTTCCCTGGCATTCTCTCCGACATGCAGAGATTTTGTTCAAGTTATAAACTACGTTCTTGACATTTTCTCTATAGGGTCAACAAAACTCCCTAGGTGGCTGGCTACTAGGAGTGACTATTAAATCAGCCAGGTATCAAGCACAGTTTCCATATAGGAGATCATGCTGTATGGTAACTAGGGTCCATTTGTTGGTATCAGACCGTCTTTTATTAAATGAGGACTTGACTTTTATTAGCTTTGCAATCATAAACTATTTATGTTCCTTATGACTCAGTTTCCCCTAAATGAAAACTGGAAACAATAACAGCTGCTCCATGATAGGGTTTGGGAAGCATTACGTCTGTCATGAAGACAAAGGCGTTACATGTATCTGACCACAAAGCAAGTACTCACTAAATGTTTTTTATAAGCAGAATAGAGTAGAAGGGGGTACTTAGATGAAAACAAATAAGCGTTCATTTTGCAAAGTTTTGGCCTATCCAGTTCCGGTCTTAGGCATGCCATACTTTCCTGGAGGCCAACAGCTAAATGGTATGCACAAATTCACTGTGCAAAGCACATTGGGACGACTGCATTACTGACAATGTTTATCTGGAATGATGTCACTTACAACATTCCCCTCTATGGTGCCTTTTGGGGATTAACCCTCTCCCCTGGGAAAGCAGCAGAGGTAGAAAAGGATTATAAACAGTAGAGAGAATATATGTCGATGTGGAGCTCTGTAAACTTCCATTACTGTGGTTCTGGGATGACAACATAAGTCACAGGAAAGGAAGCTTCAAATGAATTACACAGGCCTTCCCCAAGAAGTGGTAATAAAACCGTGGAGTACCATTTGCCATCCCATATTTCATGTGTGCCCGATAAATTCAACTCAAGAATTTTATCTTCATTTTTTCCCCATTTCAAGTCTCTTTCTTATTGCCCCTGCCATGTGACTCTGGGATTTATTTTTTTCATTTAACATATAATTATCGAGTGCCTTTGCTGTTCTGTAGAAAGGCATCGTCGAGCTGTAAGTGCAAACTATGGTGATTATTTCCACGGATACCTCGCAAAACATTGTTTTCCTGTTATAAAGGATGGATAACAGAAAAACAGGAAAAAAATAATGTTTATTAAGCACCATAGGCCATCTCTCTCTAGCTGACACCATTATTTGATGTAAATTAAGAGTAAATGTTAACTGATTTCATGGTTGCTTTTGTGAAATGTTAATACTATAACAAGGAAGGACAAGCAGAAGCTCAATAAAGGAGAGCATAATAATAATAATAATAATGTTATTATTACTATGGTTATTATTTCTGTGTACCTTAAGCCATTCTACCTCTACTACCCATTCCCCAACTCTTCTCCTGTCCCCCACGGGGGTCTCCTGTCCCCCCCCCCCATGAGGCACTATGGGTGGAAAGGTCATTAAGAATAGATGAAAATGGCAACTGAGGGTCCCTTAGAGCAATGGCAACATGGAAATTAATATCTCTTGGATCAATTTCCCGAAGTACTCTAACAAATGTATGTGATTAATTCCTGATGACCCAAGATCTCTCATTTTCAAATTAGAAATGAATTAGCTCCTTTGCAGGCTTATTTTGAACATTGCATATAATGTATGTAATTTATCTCGCATAACTCCTGGCACACAGTAGACACCCAAAAATAGTGGCTGTAACTATAAGTATTATAATTAATAATGTGTGTTCACTGTTCTTAGGATGAAAACAATGATTAAAATCTATTTTTAATCCCCTAATTCCAGCTGATGGGATGTGATGGAGGTGTGATAGTTTCTTTCCCAACATCCTCACTTCCATTTGCACACTAGATGTTCTAGGACATCAAGGTCGGTCTGGGAAAGCTAACAACCTCAAGGAGAGCTTCCAGCAACTTTAAGTGGAGTATGCTATAAACTGTTGTAATACACAAGAATCCAGGCATAAAGTGGGCTGTTCAACTCACAGTCAATTAGAACTCTGATTCTTTATATTTCCCCCTTAATCCCCATGGCTTTAGTTTTAAGCAGAGCTGGGTCATGTGGAATATTAACAAAGGCTTCTCTGAAAATCCAAAAGAGCTATTCTCTCTGTGTTATTATGAAGCCTCTTTTATGACCTTATTATATAAGGGGTTTAGTTAAACAGGATTTTTTTTCTCCAAATTAGCACAGAACATACTTTACTTTTTTTATGTCTCAGCAAGGTTTCTAAAATCCTTCCCACATTGTGGTTCATTTAGCCCAATTAGAATTCCATGAACAAAAGATAAACTACAATTTAAAAGAGAGAGAGAGAGAGAGAGAGAGAGAGAGAGAGAGAGAGAAATACTAGGAATGTAAAACAGTGCAGCCACTCTGGAAAACAGCTCGGCAGTTTCTTTAAAAAACTCTACATGCATCTACCATGGACCCAGCAGTTGTACTCCTGTAGAAGTTTCCTAGGGAAATCAAAATTCATATTTACCCAAAAAGCCCTGTACATGAATATTGACAGCAGTTTTCTTTGTAATAGCTAAGAACTGGAATCAGCCCCCATACCCCTCAGCAGGGGGATGGTTCACCAAAATGGGGCACATCCGGGCCGTGGAATATGACCCAGCAATAAAAGAGCCAAACTACTGATCCAAACAACAATCTAAATGATTCTCAGGAAATTAAATTGAGTAAAAGAAGCTAATCTCAAAAGGGTATATACTGGTGACTCCATTTTTATAACATTCTTGAAATGACAGAATTTTTAAGTGGAGGAGAGATTCATGGTGTCCAGGGTCAGGAGCAGCAAGATAGCAAGAGTGAGCAGAGCAGGCGTGGTTAGAAAAGAGCAAAATAAGAGATCCTCGTGGTGTTGGAACCTTCAGGATGGTGACTGTGAGAGTGGACACAAGAACCTAAACCCATGACAAAACTGCATAGAACACACAAATGAGCACAAATCAAACGGGGGAAATCCGAATAATGTTGTTCAATTGTATCAGTGCCAATATCCTAGTTATTATTATCATACTATAATTTTGTAAAATGTTAACCATTGGTGATAATGTGCATGTAATCTTTCTCTACTACTTCTTAGTCTGAAATATCACAAAATTTTTTCAGTTAGAAAATAAACTAAACGAAAAAAAGAAAATAAATTAAATGAAGCCACGAAGAAAAAGAAAAAGAAAATATTTTTTCTCATATATCATGCTCCTGTGGTCCTTCCCATTCTAAACAGGTTTTCTCTAAGCACATTCCTGTATCACCGGGGTTTCCTTACAGTGATCGTAGTATTCTAAGTGTGATATCAACAGCACAGTAGAGAGGCTATGACTGCTAAGGTTGAGAACAGGGAGAAGGGGAACAGAAGTTGGTGTAGTTGTAAAAGGGCACCAAAACTAGGGATTGTCGTGGTGCTAGAACTGGCTTGTAGCTTGACTGCATCCAGGTTAATATCTTAGTGGCGATTCTGTATAGTTTTGCAAGACTTTATTTACTCGGAAAAACTGAGTAAGAAGTATAAAGGATCTCTCTGTATTGTTTCTTAAAACCATATGTAAATCTAAAGTTATCTAAAACCAAAAACTTTAGGGGCACCTGAGTGGCTCAGTCAGTCGGGTGTCTGACTTCGCCTCAGGTCACGATCTCACTGTTTGTGGGTTTGAGCCCCGCGTTGGGCTCTGTGCTGACAGCTCAGAGACTGGAGCCCTCTTTGGATTCTGTGTCTCCCTCTTTCTCTGCCCATTCCCCACTCATGCTCTGTGTCTCTCTGTCTCTCAACGATGAATAAATGTTTAAAAAAAGGTTTTAATTAAAAATTTTAACTAAAACAAGATGCTGGGTGGGGAAGACCTGCCTCAACTTCTAAGCTGTTATAAAATGCTGAGTGCTTGGGGCGCCTGGGTGGCGCAGTCGGTTAAGCGTCCGACTTCAGCCAGGTCACGATCTCGCGGTCCGTGAGTTTGAGCCCCGCGTCAGGCTCTGGGCTGATGGCTCAGAGCCTGGAGCCTGTTTCGATTCTGTGTCTCCCTCTCTCTCTGCCCCTCCCCGTTCATGCTCTGTCTCTCTCTGTCCCAAAAATAAATAAACGTTGATAAAATGCTGAGTGCTCATAAAAATGAAATTTAGCAAACCAAAAATACCCAGATTCCAACCAATTCTGTGCGGGTCACAACAAGATGTTAATATCTGTGAGTAAATACGCTTGAAGTGGTTTATGTTTGGCTCCGAGATGTGCATCAGCAAACAATTAGTATATGACCTCTGGCATCTGAATATTTGGAAAAGTACACATATTTATAGTATGCATTTAGATAAGTATTGCATAGTCTTCATACTTTGGCTTTTTAAAATTTATCCATACGTGACAACAATCCTTGATTGTTCTCCTTGATTGTTCTCTTTCTCTCCCATCACATGCCCAATCTGTCAGTAAGTTCTCTTGTCTTTGCCTTCAAAAATATATCCACAACATGACCATTTTGTTCATCAATTCTACTGCTACTCCCATCTCTCACCTGGAATATATTAACAGCCTCATAAATGGCTTCTACAATCTCCCTGTTACTTTACAGTCTATTTTCTTTTCATTTTTTTTATTTGAGAGAGAGAGACAGAGTGGGGGAGAGGTGAAAAGGGAGAGAAAGAGAGAGGATATTAAGCAGGCTCTACACTCAGCATGAAGCCTGATGCTGGGCTTGATCCTATAACCCTGGGATCACGACCTGAGCCGAAATCAAGACTCAGATGCTCAACCAACTGAGCTACCCAAGAGCCCATACAGTCTATTTCCAACACAGTAGCTAGAGTGGTTCTTTAAGACATAAGTCAGATAATGATATCCCTCTCTTCAAAACCTCTCGACAGCTTCTAAACACAAAGAAACAATCACGGAAGATGTCAAAATTCTTGCCAGTGCTTTGATGTCCGGCATGGTCTGACTCCCAGTGTCCTTGTCCTCTCTAACCTTGTGTCTTCTACTCCCCCCTCCCCCCATCCATCAGCTCCAGTCTTACAGGTCTCTTTGCTGATGATCGCAAATATGGCAGACAAACCCATATCTCAGGGCTTCTGCACTGGCTACGCACCCTGTCATGGATGCTCTTCTCTAAAATATCCACATGGCTAACTCTCCCCCACCATGTAGAGGTTTGCTTAAATGTCATCTTACCACAAATTCCTTGTTCCTTTCTCTGCTTGTTTTTACCAGAACTTAAAGCTATCTGCAAATTATTTTATTTATCAGTCTCCTCCATTAAGTGTGCATTTTTTGCTCACAGCACGACAGGAGTGTTGCCTATGATATCGAAGGCAGTTTATTGAATAAACTCACTAAATAACTGAAATGAATGAATGTAGCATTTCCATAACAGAAAAAAATGGTTAAAATTTTGAGAAAATTCTCTTCCTTCAGGCCTAAACCACAGCCCCCTCCATACTGCCTATTCCTTTCCACGCAGTACAACTCCTTCACCAAATTCATAAACTCCTTCACAACACCCACTGCTTCGTTTTTGTTCTAATTGTTCCATATATGGTTTGTGTTCTCAAGTAAATTCAAGCTCAAGAGTAAGAGCTATGTTCTCATTTTTCCATCCTCCCCCATTACTGGCAGAGAACAAGGCACACTGCAGGTATTCTAGACATAAATACTTCTCCACTTGTTTCCATCCCTGGATTTCATGATCCCTCCTGTACTGTTCTCACTTTGATGTCTATTTTATAATGTATTTTAATCATAGGATGATTATGTCTTTCTTTTTTTTTTTTTTTCCCAAATGTAACTGAGGCCCAATAGCCCTCTGGCTACTCAAGGTTTTCCACTGATGTGATTGACCATATAAACTCGTAAACCCACCCCACACACATTCCCCAACAGCAATCTCTGTCACCTCATTCTTGCCATTAGTTGACTTGGAAAGTAAAGGCTGTCGCCAAGAATATTTAAGTCACAGATGAAAGATATTTCATGGGAAGTTCATCATCAGAGAAGGGGAAAACATTTTGTAGCTCACAAAAACAAGGAAAGGATTCTATGAAATCCTTCTGGCTGTGGGGATTTACCTCACCATGCATAATGACTGAAGCAACCATTTCCACTAGACTTTAGAAATGCAGATTCAGAGACTTCATTTTAGAGCATATCAGAAACTTAGCTTTTCATCTGACTGTTTCTATCCTTAAATGTCACTCCGAGTTTAAAGCTCTTGAATATTGTTTTATGTAGAGTCCTCAGAGATAACTCTGTATATTGCAGATTGGGTTTGTATAGCATTGGGTTTGAAGAAAAAGATGAGGGCAGTAAGAAACACTATAGGGAATGATAATTCTTTGAGGAGACTGTGCTGATGGAAAAAGGGACCGGGAAAGGCAACACAAACCACCTTTTTGTAAAAGATAATAAAATGCAATGAATTTCAGGGGTGAGGGAGCCCTAACAATCATTTATTTCACCCTCTTTAAGTAATGCAGGCAAGTAGGTTGGCCTAAAATGGTGAAATACATTGCCCACGGTTGCACAGTGGTTCAAGACAGAAATGCGATTAGAGCAGATTTCTCAAGCTTAGCACTACTAATATTGGGACCAGATTATTCTTTGTCATATGCGGCTGCCATGTATATTGCAGGATATGTAGTAGCATCTGCTCGGTCTCATTCCATTCATGTTTTCCTCCCCAGATGTAACAACCAAGAATGCCCTCGGACTTGCCAGTGTTACATGTAGGCAACCCCCCCCCCCTTTAATGAACAGTGGTGTCAAACCACTACTGGACATGATCAGTGAGAACCACTGAGAGGTTTCCACTTCCAGTGCAACGATCTAAGATTCTACGACCAGTAAGTACTCATGCTGGTCAGAATTCTGGCTGAAGTGACGGAACTCCAAGTGAAACTAATTTAAACAATGCGGTCACGCGTGAGCAAAGCACAAAAGGCAGGTATCGAGCCGGCTGGCATTGGACGGCAGCTAGGATCTCCCCACTACTCCTTTTCTTCTTTCTCTCTTGCCGGCCTTATATTCTCAAGCCATTCGTCTGGGAGTGAACACAACCCTACAGATCTGGAGACACTTCCTTATAATTCAATCAATACCCAGGGGAAATAAAGAGTAATCCTGCTATCTCCAGTCAAGAAAGTCCTAGAAGGACCACGATTGGTCCAGAGTGAGCCATGTATTCAACCCTATGGTTAGGGTATCGGCAGCCCTGTTTTCACCAGAATGGGAGGTGTGGGGAGAGAGGTGAAGGATACTGATCAGCAGCGTAAGAGCAGCAATGATAATAAAATGCACTCTCCAGTGCCGTGAAAATCACTAGAAATAATTATCCTAAGTTACGTTACCATTTCCTTTAAATCCGCTATACATTACTAGTTAGGTTGGAGGTTTGTTCAAACCAGATGGAAAGTTCATGCCTCGAGAGCCCAATTTTTTTAATTTTTTAAACTTTATTTATTTATCTGGAGAGAAATTGAGAAAGCGAGTGGGGGAAAGGCAGAGAGAAAGAGAAAGAGAGAGGGAGAGAGAGAATCCCAAGTAGGGTCCGCACTGTCAGCACAGTGCACTGTGGGGCTCGAACTCACGAAGAGAAAGAGAGAGGGAGAGACAGAATCCCAAGCAGGGTCCACACTGTCAGCACAGTGCACTGTGGGGCTCGAACTCACGAACCCTGAGAACATGACCTGAGCCAAAACCAAGATGCTTAACCGACTGATCCATCCAGGCATTGGGTGCCCAATTTCTTAGCATGGGTATTTTTGCTGTTGACAAGGCCCACCTCTGCACCGGGTCCAGAGTAAGATTACAACTGGAGGCCCACAGATCGTATAGCTAAATATTTGTATCTCACTAAATGTTAAAGAAATATATTCTTTCTTCCTACCTTGACAGATATATCCTCATAAAGATCTAGAAGGTCAGGCTTGAGCTTAGAATTCTCAAAGTCCTTGGTGTTCTGCAGCAGAAAGTGGTAGCATGGGGAGGGCCATCTTCCAGCCCCCAAGCACTCGTCTCCTCACTCTTCTCTCACCGTGAGGGCCTGTGCATGCACGCCTCATCTGCGTTCTCTGCAAATAATTGCCCTCAAATACCCTGCATGCGTAGGGTTCCCATACTGGCCGCATGGTCTATCCCAGATAAGATAGCTTCAGTTAAGAGGTCATGCAGGCTCTGTAAAGAGAATCTGGACCATCTGGGCAGGGAATTCTAGATCTAGGTGCCAACAGCTTGTGCCAGATGAAGGTGCATGAGCTCCCTGGAGACACATCCCCCTAGCCACAGGAACTCTCATCCTGTGGAGAGCCAGTGGTGGGCCTCTAAAGCCTGGGGCCCAGGGTTACCTCTTGCTACAACCTAAGGGTGCTACTAGGTGGAGCATGATATATATATTCTGAACAAAACTTATGTGGTCTATGAAATAGAAATTAAAAATAATCCACCCGGGGGGGGGGGGGTGGGAATACAGTCAAGGGTGCTCCAAACCTCTCCAGCTTCATAACCGAGTCAATAACAAAACAACAATTGGTACCTTGGAAGATGCTTCGAACAACTGAAGAAGGCAGCTCAGTGAGACTGCCATCAAGGCATTACTAATGAGCAAGAAACGACACGATACCAGTGCTGGCTTGTGGGCAGAGTCCGTGCACGCTGAAAGGAAGTTCTGAGCCAGCAGGGCTGTTGTTAAGGTGGGCCTAGAAGGAAGTGCACCTGTTACAAGACAGGAGCTCGGCAAGGTTGATGGGGCGGGAGTTGGATGCAGACATTTATTTTTAATTTTCTTTAAAATGGAAATGACAGAAAAAAGAAAATAAATAATAAAATTAAATTAAAAAAAATAAAATAAAATAAAATAAAATAAAATAAAATAAAATAAAATAAAATAAAATAAAATAAAATAAAATGGAATTGAAAAGTCTCCTGCATGCAGAGCGGAGAACCAAAGGCCTTTCCTTTTCCCACTGAAGGCTCTAGCTCTTCCCATTGTTGTAGCCCTCCTTGCCTACGAAAAAGCACATATGACTCCAACATCACTTTCGTGTTTCAACTGACCTCATTCCCTATTTACAATTGCATGTGAACTAATTAACGTTGTGAGAACACATGTAGTAGCAGGACAAACTCCACAGCTCATTTATCTTTATTATTAAAATAATGATTTCTTGGCTAATTATTGAAAGAATGAAACACAGGCTGTCACCCAATTGAAATCACAATTTCATGCCACACTAATTCTATTCCTTGTTCAAGGCCCCATTCGAATGCCACCTATTCAGCATGTTTTTTACCTTTGTAACTTTTTTACATTCTCTCGCTACACGTCCTTTAAGCAGTTTATTACAGTTGTGTTATCTCATTAACTGCAAAATTTATGTTGTATTCATCTTCCCATAGGTCACTGCACCTCATCCAGAGCTTGGCCATGGGATGTGTTTAGTAAATGCTAAAGCAAATAAGTAAAATCTAAGATCTAGAAGCCACAATTGTCCGCTCAAACTCAGTTTTGAATGATGAAAATTAGATGGTGATCCTGTCTTTTATTTTTCTTTTTTGAGAGGTAGAGTAGGGGCAGAGGGAGAGGGAGAGAGAGAATCTTAGGCAGACTACATGCCCAGTGCAGAAGGCGATACAGGACTTGATCTCACGGCAGTGAGATCAGGACATGAGTGGAACTCAAGAGTCAAGAGTCGGACACTTAACCCACTGAGCCACCCAGGTGCTCCAGTGGTCCTATCTTTATTACCCAGCCCCTCTTGCCTGCCTTTGAGAGCCTGAATGTGGTTGTAGAAAACAGAAAACAAAAATTGAACAGAATAATTATATATATATATAACTATAAATATAATTATTTCACTATATATAATATATAATTATAATATAAATGTAATAACATAACAAATATTATAATACAATAAATATCATTACTATATCATATAATATTTATATAATATTATTGTTATATTGTATGTGTTTTATAATAATATGTAACTATTATATATTTATAATAATATAATTGTAGTATATAATTATTATATTATTATATACAATACATGTTATTACATATAATAGTTTTGTTATTATGGTTATAGCAATTTGAGAAAATAAGGCATGAAGCTAAGTACATAATGTGCATTATCTCACTCAAAAACCATCCCGAAGGTAAATGGCAATACTCTTATTTCATAACAGAAGAAGCTGATGCTCAGAGAGGTTAAGGAATTGTCCAACATATCAGAGTCTAGGTGATGGAACTTACTGGCAAATTATGTGAATGTCAATGTCTCATCTATAAAATCAAGACAAACGTTTCCTCTGCAGACCTTACAGAACCATTGTGAATTGATGTGAGCTGCAACAAGCCTAAGAAAACATTAATTTCTTACATTTGCAAAGGCCATTAAAGGTTTTTAAAGCGTTTTCTCATGCATCAAGCACTTAAAAAGCCCAAGGGGTCTCTGCAAATGTAAATTATTATAAATCTCCTATGCTGTTTTAATCCCTTACATGTTTTAGATAATAATAGTATCAACAGCTTGTATCAAAAACTGCTAAGCTCAGTGCTAAGAGCTTTACACTGATTGTCTTAATTTATACAGAAAAGAAAGAAGAGGTTAGTTTTCTTAAGAACCCGCTTTATAGGTAAGAAAATATATGGAAATTAAGCAATTTGTATAATTCATTTTTAGTACATTAGCATGTCAGGATTTAAACTTATAACACTACTTAAAAATTACTTATTTTATAAGAGAATTCATCCAAGATGTCTTGATTATAACAATGTAGAATTCAATGTACGTGTACTCATCACTGATTATGATAACCTATAAATACAGAATTTGGGGAGGAGATGCTTAAATTTTGAATAAATTGTGCCCTCTAAAGCATCATACCCAAAAATACTTAGCTGGATTCTCTTGAAAAATTCTGTGTACGTCAATCATTTCCATTCAGGAATAACTCAATTTGCCCAACAGCTATAATAGTGTAGAATTATATATTTGCAAGTAAAATATTTGTAAATAAAATCACATTGTGAATGTACTCGGTAAAGCAGTTCATCTTTAAAGCAGAGTAAATTAAGAATTTTATATGGGGTGCCTTAGTGTCTCAGTTGATCGAGTTCTGACTCTTGATTTCGTCTCAGGTCGTGATCTCATAGTTTGTGAGTTTGGATCATGAGCTCAAGCCCCCCTTGCTTGGGGTTCTCTCTCTCTTCCTCTTTCTCTGTCCCTACCCCACTCATGCATGTGCATGCCCATGTGCTTCTCCCTCTCTCAAAATAAATAAAACTTTAAAAAAATTTTTATAAAATAACAACCAAAATGGAAATTACTTTTCTAAGCTATACCATAAGTTAATATTATCTTGTATCAAATTTTCTCAGTGATAATAAATGCTTTTTTACTAATCAATTTTTAACCACCTTTATATCTACACAAACACTGAGCAAATTGTGCATGAAATTCCCACATACTCTCCCTACCCAGCCTGGAACACGGTTACCCTTACTACTTATATCTTACATTAGTATGGTATATTTGTCATAATTAATAAACTAGTATTGATGTGTTATTATTAACTAAATACCATGCTTCATTCAGATTTCCTTACTTTTACCTAATGTCCTTTTCTGTTTGAGTAGCCCATCCAGGATACCACATTACGTTTAGTTGTCTGATCTTCTTGGGCCCCTCTTGGCTGGGACAGCCTCTCAGAGTTCTTTGTTTTGATGACCTTGATAGTTTTGAGGAGTATTCATGAGGTATTTTTCAGAATGTTCCTCTGTTGGGCTTTGTCGGATAGTTTTCTCACAGTTATACCGAGGTTACGAGTTTGGGGGAGGAAGCCAATAGAGATGTAGTGCTGCTTCCATTACGTTATATTAAATGTACATATTTACAAATGTACAAAATGATTTGTGGCTGTTGATATTGACCTTGATAACCTGGCTGAAGGACTGTTTGTTGGGTTTCTACACGGTAAGTTGACTCCTTTCCCCCCACCTTTCCATACGGTATTTTTTGGAAGGAAATCACTATGCACAGTTCACACTTCAGGAATAGGGAGTTTTGGTCCCCTTTCTTTAAGGTGTAATACCTACAGAGTTTCTATGAAATCCTTCTGCATAGGAGATTTACCTACTCTCTCTCCACCTATTAATTTATCTAGCCATTAATTACATTATGTATATTCTCACGGATATTTATTTTATACTTTGAGTTGAAGTCCAGGGCTATCTTATTTATTTTCTTGCTCCAATTTTTCCAGCATTGGTCATTGAGAGCTCTTGCAGTAAGCTCCTGTGTTCCCTTGACATACCGCCATCAATGTCGTATATATTTTTCTGAGCACTTGCTTACTTTCTGGGGTACAAGATGCTTCAGCCTCATCTTGTGTATTTTCCCCTTCTGGCTAATAATCAGCCATATCACCAAGGAACTCTTGCTACTTTTATTATAAAACGACATTAGAAGCCAAGATCTGCCTCCTAAGGGTGCTCATCACTACTGAGATGTCATTTCTTTTAGGCACTCTCAGCTTATAGAGCAAAGAAATGTATGTATGTACACCAACCCACTTATATACAGATACCTACAAAGATTTCCAGATGTAACAATTTGTACCGACATTAAGTTAAACATAGTTTCCCTTTGATGTCTCCGACTTTAATCCATTATCACACTGATCATGCTAGCCTCCTCCCCTAGTTTATCTGTGAATCCCCACTCCAACTGTGAGAAATTCAGCTCCCATTATTTGCCATCTCGGACGTAATTGTTCAATTCCAGTAGACTTGTATAGCAGTATCAGAATTATTAAACAGATAAATAACTGTATCAACTGGAGTACAGTGCTTTTGTGCACTTCCCTTTGCATGATTCCTTTTGCCTTTAATCATCCAGACTCTATTCATCTCCAAAGTTACTTTTACATTCTGCACCTCAGTAAGTTTACTTCACGCTTTGTAATACATTTAGATTTTCTTGTCAAGTCTGCATTATTCCTGGAATCCCCTGACCTCCTAAATTATTTTTAAAATTTTTATATATTGCCACTCCCTATGTCGTAAAGTTCCATGGCTTTTGACGGATACATGATGCAATGTACATAATGCAAACTACAGTATCTTACATTATAATCTCATAGGCCCCCAAATCTCTCATTCTTGACCTCTTCTTCCCTTTCCCCCAAACCCTGCCAAACATTGATCTTTTTATCGTCTCTATAGTTTAACTGTATCTCCAAGTATCATAATTGGAATCATACAGAATATAGCCTTTTCAGAAGCTTTTTTCATGTATCGAAAATGCATTTAAGTTTTCTCCATATCTTTACATGACTCATTTCCTTTTTTGTTGCCAAATAATATTCCATTGTATGAATGTACATTTTTATGCTTTATTCATGCATCTATTGAAGCACATTTGGTGGCTTTCAGTTTTTGTTACTATGAATAAACCTGCTATAAAAACTCATATGCAGGTTTCGTGTCTACATGTATTTTCAACTTAACCTGGTTTCAATTCATTAGGAGCAAAATTGCAGATTATTTAGTAAGACTATTTTTAGCTTTGTAAGAAACTGATAAACTATCCCACGAAGTTGCCATACCATTTTACCTTCTTACCAGTAACGAGAGTTCCTATTAGTCTGAATTCTCAATGGCATTGGGTACTGTCGGTCTTTGGGAATTTAGCCATTATAATTGGTATATAGGAGGGTTATCTCATCACTCTTTTAGTTGACTGTTCCCTGATGACATATGATGTTGAGCATTTTTTCATATGCTTCTTTGCCATTTGTGTATCTTATTTGGTGAGTTGCCTGTTCAGATCTTTAGCCTATTATACACAGTTCTTTCTACATATTGGATCCATGTTTTAACAAGTCTATGTTTTGAAAATATTTTATCCCAATGTGGCTTGTCTTTCCATTAATTTAAAAAAAGCCTTTTATAAACTATTTTTTTACATTTAATAAAATTCAAGTTCACAATGTTTTCTTTCATAGGTCATGATTGTGCTATTACATCTAAGAGCTCATCACCAAAACCATGATCAACTAGATTTTCGTTTATCATCTTATAAATATTTTAGAGTTTTTGTTTTACATTTAGATTTATGATCCATTTTGAGTTAATTTTTGTGAAAAGTATAAGGTCTGTATCTAAATTCATTTTTTGCTGGGATGAGCACTGGGAGTTAATGTACACCGTATATTAACTAACTTTAATTTTTTAAAAATAATAAATAATATAAATAAATACATAAATAATAAATTCTTTTTTTTACATATACTTATCCAATTTTTAATGAACATTTATTAAAAAGACTATCTCTTCTCTCTTGAATCTTGATATTGTACAGAATCAGCTAGCTATATTTGTTTGGGTCTGTCTGGGCTCTTCTGTTCCACTGACTTGTCTATTCTTTTGCCAATATGACTACACCTTTATAGTATTACTTGAAGTCAGATAGTGTCAGTTGCCCAACTATGCTCATTCTTGTTTCAGTATTGTGTTGGCTACCCTAGGTCTTGTACATTTCCATATAAACTACAGAATCAGTTTGCCAACATCCACAAAATGGCTTGCTGGGAAATGAATGGGATTACCTTGAATCCATAAAGGACTTTGGAATAATTGATTTCTCAACAATATTGAGTCTTCCTATCCAGGAACATAAACTATCTCTCCATTTATTTAGATATTTTTTGATTTCTTGTATCAGAGTTTTATAGTTTTCCATATATAGCATAGAACTCATACATATTTCATTAGGTCTCTATCCAGTATTTTTTTTCTTTTGATACAAATATAAATTATATAACAACAACTTTTCGGTTTTGATAATTTTTAATTTAATGATATTTTCAATTTCAATGTTCAGTATGTTATGTATTCTGTATATACAACAGTAACTGACTTCTGTATATTAACCTTGTATCCTACACCATTCCTATAATCACTTAATTAGTTCCAGGCGGGTTTTGTTGTTGTTGTTCATTCTTGGGTATTTTCTAAATAGACATATTCACATGTTATCTGCAAACAAAGACAAACTTATTTTTTCTTCCCAATCTTTATACCTTTTATTTCCTTTTCTTGTATTATTGTGCCAGCTAGGACTTCCAGTAGACTGTTGAATAAGAGTGGTAGGAGAGAAGATTTTTGTCTTGCTCCTGCTCATAGAAGAAAAGCATCCAGTTTCTCACAATTATGTGATGATAGTTATATTTGTTTTATATGTTCTACATCAAGCGAAGGATGTTTCTCTCTATTCCTAGTTTTCTAAGAGTTTTTATCATAAACGGATGTTGAATTTTGTCAAATGCTTTTTCTGCGTTAATGGATATAATCATGAATTTTCATTAGCTGGTCAATGTGATAAATCACATTGAATGATTCTAAATTTTGAATGGTGAACCAGTCTGGCATACCTGAAATAAATGCCACTTATCGTGATGTATAATTATTTTTATACATTGTTGGATTTAACTTGCTAACATGTTGTTGAGAATTTTTGCATCTATATTCATAATATATAATAGGCTATAGTTTTCATTCCTTGTAACATCTTTCTCTGGTCTTGGTATTAGGATGCTAAGGCTATGCTTGCCTCGAGATGCCTGGATGGCTCAGTCAGTTAAGTGTCCAACTTCGGCTCAGGTTATGATCTCACGGCTCCTGAGTTTGAGCCTTGCATCAGGCTCTGTGCTGACTGCTCAGAGCCTGGAGCCTGCTTCAGATTCTGTGTCCCTCTCTCACTCTGCCCCTCCCCTGCTCATCCTCTGTCTGTCTGTCTCTCTCTCTCTCAAGAATAAATAAACACTAAAAAAATTTTTTTTAAGAATACGTTTGCCTCATCAAAGGAGTTAGAAAGGGTGCTCTATGCTTCAGTTTTCTGGAAGAGATTATTGGGCATTGGTATCATTTCTTAACTGTTTGGCAGAATTCACCAGGAAGCCATTTGAGCCTGGTGCTTTCTTTTTTGAAAGGTTACTAATTATTTATAAATGTCTTTAATAAATACAGATTTAGTTAGATAATTTATTATCCTTTCCAGGAGTTTTGATGGCTTGTATCTTCCAAGGAATTAGTTTCTTTTGTCTAAATTGTCAAATTTTGCCACCAGAGATTTTTTTGCAATACTCCTTTAATACCCTTTTACTGCCCATGGTCTCATTAGTGATGACCCATATTTCCTTTCTGATAATAATTTGTGTCTTCCTTTTTTTTCTTGGTTAGCTTGGCTTTGGGTTTATCAATTTTGTTGATCTTTTCAAAGACTAGCTTTTTGTTTCATTTATTTTCTCCTCTTATTTCCTGTTTTTAACTTTATTGACTTCTTATGTTTTTTTTTAATTTTTTTTAACTTTTATTTATTTTTGAGACAGAGAGAGACAGAGCATGAACGGGGGAGGGGCAGAGAGAGAGGGAGACACAGAATGGGAAGCAGGCTCCAGGCTCTGGGCCATCAGCCCGGAGCCCGACACGGGGCTCGAACTCACGGACCGTGAGATCGTGACCTGAGCTGAAGTTGGACGCTTAACCGACTGAGCCACCCAGGCACCCCTTCTTATGGTTTTTTATCTGCTTATTTTAAGCTTAATTGCACTTCTTACTCTACCTTCCTAAGGTATAAGTTTAGATGATTGATTTCTTCCTTTTTAATATATGCATTCAATGCTGTAAGTTTTGCTCAAAGCACTGCTTTCACACTATCCCACAAATTGGGTGAGTGGTATATTCCATTTGATTTAGTTCAAAATATCTATAAATTTTTCTTGAAACTTCTCTGACCTATTTGTTATACAAAAGTACGTGGTTTAGTTCTAAATATTTTGGGATTTTCCTGCATTCTTTTACTGATTTCCAGTTTATATCTTTGTGGTCCAATCCCACTTCCTCCAGGTCAAATAAGGCTCTTATAAAGCTGTTTCTCTTGAAAATTAAACCTTTGTTATGAAGAATGCCCTAGGAGTATTTCAAAAGAGTTATTTTCCCCTTCCACCTGAGCAAAACATGAGGGCTTTTTCCTAGGATCCCACTATGAAAATCTGGTGAGCTTCCTCAAGGTAAAATCCACCTTGAGGAAGCGGGAGGGAATGTGAGCATTCCCTTAAAATTGGGCCCCCAGAAGTTTCAATTTAGTCCACACTCAGAAATTCATTCCTACCACTTTATGGCTCCAATGTCTTCTTTATCTTCCCTGTATCCTTTGCCTGTCCAGCCATTGAGACAATGATTTGCCTTCAACTCAATTCTCTGATGGGTCAAAGAAAAGTTATTGAGGGGTGTCTGGGAGGCTCAGTCGGGTAAGCATCCAACGTTGGCTCATGTCATGATCTCACATTTTGTGAGTTCGAGCCCCACATTGGGCACTGTGCTGACATTGCAGAGCCTGCTTAGGATTCCTGCTTAGGATTCCTGCTTAGGAATCCTGCTTAGGATTCTCTTCTCTGTTCCTCCCCCTCTTGTGCATTTGCTGGTTCTCTCTCTCTCTCTCTCTCTCTCTCTCTCTCTCTCAAAATAAACAAATACTTTTTAAAAAGCTACTGATTTTCAGTTTGTTCATCTTTTTGTTGTAAGTGTGGGATTAGTTGACAAGTGACTGTCAAACATTTGGTATATCAGAGCTGAAACTAGAACTTCATACATTACCTTCTTAAATCACCCATTTTTTAAATTCTTTTTGGAATCTTTTTTGTATATTTCTGATCTCAAGTCACAAAGCTCTTGACATTCAGTAAGGCTTAGTGAGAATGCCCGGGAATTATGCTCAGGTTTCTTTCAACTCCATTATTCTAAAATTCAATCATTCACAAGTCTAAGAAAAGCTTGTTACAAATGCGAATGCTGAAGTGGAGAAAGCTGAGTAACTTACCTTCAGTCACACAGCTAGTTAACCCCAGAGAAAAAGCTAGTATCTCTAGGGTCTTCTTCACCCACCGTTTCTGCATATTTCCAATGTGTAATTTCATTCTATAATATCCTTCCAAAATAATATAAGACGGTGAGGCTGTAAACATAGTGTAGTTTCTGTTAATACTTTATCTGGTTGCAAAAAAAAATTGTTATAAATCTACATGATTCAATATTAGATACATTTATTTGGTTCCCTTCCTTGTAGATGTTATTGACATAATTAATGGGAAAATCATTTCAAGGTATTAAAAAGTAAAACTTTGTTACAGTAAAAATGAATATGATTAATGACATAAAGTCCCATTTTTCCATTAAATAATTTTCTCTTTAAATACTGAGGGATTCTGACTGTACTTCACTGGTTTTTAAAAAATAGGTACTTCCTAAAATGCAACTGACTGTTTAGTCTGTCGCTAAAGAAAAGAGTTAAATGATACAAGTTCATGACATAAGTGTCCATGTTGAATATGTGTGTAGTGTTTAGACAAAACAAAACACAAACAAACAAACAAAAATTGTTATGGAAAAGAATGTGAATTTAGCTAGCAGCGTGTCTTTGAAAAAGAACATGTTAACTTGTAGCCTCTCATCTGCGTACTACCCCATTTTCTAGCTACCGAAAAGATGTTCATTTTAAGGCACCTACAAGTCTGAACTGTTAAGAAGCTGTACTCCAGAATCAATGTGGGTTTTGTCTCCCACCCCTTCATAGACAGCCCTTCTTTGAAATCAATTTCTCTTTGGGGCTAATTGTTTAAAAGCCATGACTTCATTTCCAGGTTAAATACATGTCTGTACCTCTCTGAGAACTAAAAGAAAAATACTAAACAGAAAGAAAAGAAAATCAGTATTTGAGTACTATTGTCAATTTATTGAAAAATGTCTAGAATACTAAGGTATTTCCAAAGGCAAATCTTTGGTGTGACAGATGCATAACAACATCCACAGCTGAAGGGTCTTTCTTAGAAAAGCATCCTGTAGCTACTTTAACAAGAGTACTGGGTATCATCTATAATTCATGCAAGTATATTGAAGCTTTCTGCTGCCATCCAAGAAAGATGGTTTTCAAAGCTACAGAGTGCAATAATCCAATATTCCTTGTAGAGACTTCCATACATCTCATACAGATTTTACACTAGAGATCATTTCCATGCTGAAGTCCTCAAGAACACAATGTGATATTTTCACAAAACACAGATTTATGCTACATGGGTTTTTTGCAGGCTTGGGGAACAGCCATTAGATCATCAAGTGGAGGATGTATTTCTAGCTTTCCTTCATCAACATTACAGGGGTCACTACAAAATGAGTAGGTGTCTAAATGCTTTAAGAACTTCATTTTTCTGTTCAATATATTTTTCAGTGGCAAAATGAGTTTGATGATCAGAGTATACGCTTGGCGGAAAGCAAAGTGACCGTAAGTATAATTCGATTGTTTCTTTTAAAGTATGGAACTTAGGAAACAAGATCAACTTCCGCTGAATTATTTTGCAAGCCAAAAGAGGTGAGCTTCCTAGAGTGGTTTAATTATTTGCCATTACCAGAAAGTGATAATGCCATAGGCTACCATTAACATGTCGTCATTGTAAACTCTGAGAAATACTACAGTGCATTGGAAGAATATGTAGTCAAAAAATAATAGTCATAATTAAAGCCATTTTTCAATGGATCAGTCTATGCAATATCATATTTAATCAGAATTTAATTATAGGAAATTTTCGAAGCCCAGTAATCTTCAAGTAGCCATTTATCTCCAATACTTCTCTCCTTTCTTTATGAATTCTACCAAATGGCATCAGTCTTGCACAGTTACTACTAAACATGGTATAAAATCTCTTGTCAGACTTGTGCCAGTAACTGGAGAGAGAAGTTACCCATGGTAGAACTGAGGAGTCTTTACAACCTAGGGCTATACTGCCACAAAGTATGTATGAAAGAATATTTGTTGAAAGATATCAATAAATGAACAAACCAATCGACACACTAATTAACTTAATGAATAACTGAATTTTGCTCTGACTGGTTTGCTTTTCATTTTTTTTAATTCCAAGGCTACAGGCTTTTGAAGTAAATTTTTATTATTACAGAATAGGTTTAGATATAAAGAAAAGTTACAAAGATAGTACCGCCATTCCCATATATTTCATATCCTTCCCCTACTGTTAATATCTTACAAAAGTATGGTATGTTCATCACAATTACTGAACCAATACTTATGTGTTATTATTAACTAAATCCCCTACTTCGTTCAGATTTCCTAAGTTTTTACCTAGCATCCTTTTTCTGTTCTAGGATTTCATCTCAGATGTCACATTATATGAAATCGTCATGGCTCTTTGGTTTGGGACAATTTCTTAGCCAAATGTGTAATGACCTTGAGTATTTCAAGGAACACTGGTCAGGTGTTTTGTAGATTGTCCATTGGGTTTTGTCTGATGTTCTTCTGGTAATTAGACTGGGGCTATGAATTTTTGGAAGACAGACCACAGGTAAAAAATCATTCTCATCACATTAAATCAAGGGTATGTGCCAGCAAATATGACTTATTACTGATGATATCAAGTTTGATTACTTGGCTGAGGTAGTGCTTGTCAGACTTCACTGTGGAGTTATTTTCCCTCTTCCCACACTTTCTTCCTTGGAAGAAAGTCATTGTGCACAGCCCACACTTAAGGAATGAGGGAATTATGATCTACCTCCCTGAGAGCGAACTGTGTAAATAAAATATTTGGAATCTTATGCACAGGAGATTTGTCTATTCTCTTCAATTTATTACTTTTTTTATTTTTCTAATGTTTATTTTCGAGACAGGCAGAGTGTGAGTTGGTGGGGGGGGGGGCAGAGAGAGACACACACAGAATCCAAAGGAGACTATCTGCACAGAGGACAACGCAGGGCTCGAACCCACGAACCGTGAGATCGTGACGTGAGCTGAAGTCAGACGCTCAACCGAATGAACCACGCAGGCGCCCCTATTCTCTCCAATTTATTTATTCTGTCATTAACTTATATCAGTGTAGACTCATGGACATTTATTTTATACTTTAGGTTATAATCTGATATTACTTTATTTTGTTACTCAACTTGTTCAGTGTTGGCCATTGAAAGCTCTTTTTTTTTTTTTAATTTTTTTTCACATTTATTTATTTTTGAGAGAAGAGAGAGAGAGAGAGACAGAGCATGAGTCGGGGAGGCACAGAGAGAAAGGGAGACACAGAATCTGAAGCAGGCTCCAGGCTCTGAGCTGTCAGCACAGAGCCCGATGGGAGGCTCAAACCCATGAGCCGTGTGATCATGACCTGAGTGGAAGTCTGGCTCTTAACCGACTGAGCCACCCGGACACCCCGAGAGCTCTTTTAATTGATTTCTGTTGCCCTTTTACATACCTCTATCATTGTGGATTTTTTTTTCCTTTCTCAGAACAATTTTTTTACTACCTGAATGTAAAAATACTCTGGTTTTCTTGTTTATTTCCTACCTTAGTCCTAGAATCAGCCATTTTCCAAAAACTGCTTGTCCTTTTTTTGGGAGAATGGTATTAGAAACCAAGATCTTAGGTAGCAGTAGATTCTACAGGAGTTGTTGTGGTGGTGGTGGTGGGGGGGGGGGGTGGTCGTTGTTATTTTATGTATTTATTCATAGGATATTGATAATCCTTCCTCTGGTGGTCACCATACGTAACTTTTGCTAAATTATCTGGAAAGTGGGAATAATTCCTCCTTCATAGTCATTAGCATAGGACATAGTATAAAAACAAAACAAACTGTAGCTGTAAATGATACTACTACCGACGACTAGAAATGAAGCAAATAATAATAATTTTGTTTCTCAAAGTTTATTTTAATTTTCTAGAGGTTTTGTTTTTGTTTTGATGTCCTTTCCTTGCCTTTTCAAATAGACAAAGAAGTTAGAGACTACAATTCTAGGCCGAGTTCTGTTATTAAAAATAATTTAGTCCAATCACCTATTGTCCCTTTTTCTCTAATGGGTACAACGCTGTTTGCTCAGTCTAATACCACAGGATTAGTCTGTAGATAAAAGTGAGATTAACCAAAGTTTATACAAATGTATGGATGGCAGTATTACTATCCTTTTGGTCAGTATTAGTAAGTATTATTAACCTCTGACTCTTTTGTTGCTCTTCTGTCACTTCACTTTTTTCCCATTTCTCCAAAAAGCACTCATGATGGATGCCATCTTGAATCTTTCCCTTAACACGAAAGTGAATGATACCAGGTTTTTAAAATCTAGTATCTAAATTTATTATTTTTTTTAATTTTTTTAACGTTTATTTATTTTTGAGACAGAGAGAGACAGAGCATGAACGGGGGAGGGGCAGAGAGAGAGACAGAAAGAATCGGAAGCAGGCTCCAGGCTCTGAGCCATCAGCACAGAGCCCGACGCGGGGCTCGAACTCACGGACCGCGAGATCGTGACCCGGGCTGAAGTCAGACGCTTAACTGACTGAGCCACCCAGGCGCCCCTCTAGTATCTAAATTTAGATGTCACTATTGCTTTCAAATTTTATTACAGGGGATCCAAATTCAGCAACTATTTTAGATGCTTAAAATTCAGTTCACATTTTTCTAATTTATCCACAGATAGTATTTTAAGCTGCTTAGCCTTCTTAGTTCCTTCTTGAGAAACTTCAATTAAACCAAGTATCACTAAGCCCACTGAGTTACCAGGTCATAATGAATACGGGAAGATAGATGTTTGACACAGCAAGAGATGACAGGAAAGTGTAGCGTCTCAAAAATGCCCACTTATCAAATTATTGATGCGAAGCCATTGACTATGATCCTAAGAGGCAAGGCCATCAACTGTCTAGACATGATCAGAGAGCAAAGTTGACGGGTTTTGCAATCTGATCATCTTGTTTTCCTTTACCAAGGTAAAGGAAAGGAGCTTCACCATGCCTCATAGACTACAAGCAATATCAGTATAACTACATGAGTGAAGTGCATCTCCTTAGAGTGCATCAACCCTAGGAGATTAATGTAATTTTTTACTGGTCTATCTGCCGAGGAGTATGGGTAAGGGAGAGTAAATATTTATCTCTAAATCCTTTGTACCTCACTTCCTTTAAGATACCAGTCATATCCCATGGAAAAACCCACTCTAATTTATCTTAAGACTTAAGGGCCACATGTTGAGAAGTAAATTGAACTAGGTTCCCATGCTTAATGTGTTAAAAGTCATTGCTATCTCATGATTTACACTTACAAATAGCAAATTCAAGTTTAACTACTTGTAGGCACTATTTCCTGTGTGTCATCTAATCTCTTAGACCTTCAGTATATCTGAATTTTAAAAAACCAAATATATTAATAATCCTGTGATGGATATGGTATTATTTATTGATGAATGCTTTATTTTAGATTTGCCACTTTAACTGATTTGTCAATTTCTATTTTTTCACAGTCTCCTAGGTACCCTTTTTTTTTTTTTTTGATAATGGACTCCTCTACCAGCATGAACTTCATAGCAAATTCATAACAAGGCTATGCAGAGAGAGAAAGCTTCAAAAATCCACATATACGTGTATTACCTGGAGATTTTAGAAGAGAGTGGAAAAGACATTCTTACCCACTGAGTATAGATGTTGTGCTTGATTTACATCTTACTGTAACAGATAAAAGAAAGGAAGAATTTGAGAGTTTCTGACAACATTGGGCACCTCTGAAGAATCTTATATCCTAGAAGTTCCATTGCCTGCTCAGTCAGAAATACATTGGTTTTTTCACGTGGGCTTCCGAAGGACCATTAAGAACCAACCTGAGGGGCATCAGAGATTCTGGTGGACATGGGAGCAAGGAGTGACAGCGCAGTGCATTCTAGTGCAAACTATTTTAAAAGACAAATAGAGAAGACAGAAAATGAAGGAAATACATCCACCCAGGGCCTGTTAAATATCCCTTCCTCTCTAACTCTCCCATTTTAGCACAAAAGGGGACATGGGCTGCCACTCTCTGCTCATGCCTCATGAAGTTGTAGTTAATAACAAAAATCTATTCGGGGAAGTCAGAAGAATTCTTAGCTATCATTCAATTAAGCCATCATGTCTGATTTTTTCCCTTCATGGAACAGCAAAGGGACTATTGCTCTGGTGTCCAGTGTTTCAGCCAAGCCACATACTATAATAAGCCAGTTTTAAGTGATGAAGTCCCAATTCAAACACACATTTAAAAATGTATTAGCATATCTATATTTCCTCAAAAAGAACACATATTTGGAATAAATAAAGAGCTCTCATAAATCAATAAGAAAAGGAGAGATAACGCAAAAGAAAAATGGGTAAAAGACTTGAATCCTTCATCAGAGAAGGTATCAAAATGGTCAATAAACATAAATTAAAGGTGCCCAACCTCATGAAGCATCTGGGAAATGTAAGTAAAAACCACAATACAAATTCATCACCCAAACAGAATAATAAAATAAGTGAGATGGAAAATGCTCAGTGCTGACAAGAAAGTGGAGTAATCTGAACTCTCATACATTCCTGGAAGAATATCCACTTAGGACAACTATTTGGTGGTTTCTAATAAAGCCTAACATATGCATTCCCTGTAAGCCCGTAGTTTCATCACAAGGTACATTCCTGGTGAAATTGTGTGCAAATGTTCACTGAAGGTCATGTTCAAGGATATTCACGGCATCACTATTCTTGATAAACAAAAAACTGGAAACGTCCACCAACCACAGACTGGATAAACTGTGTTAATATTCACACAACTGAAAATTATACAGAAATGCGAATGAAAAATCCAAATCTAATCTTGTCCACACACATGGACAAGTCTCATGAGCAGACTGTTGGATGAAAGAAGTCAGATGAAGAGGACTATATATTATCTGATTACATTTGTACAGAGCTCTTAGAAAAAAAAAAGCACTAATATATGCTGTCAAATTCAAGACAGTAATTTCCTCTGGGAACTAGTTGAAAGTAGACAAGAGTCAGGGTGTTGGGAAAGCTATAAACTTTGGTGTCCTGATCTTGCTCCTGGTTACATGGTCGTGTCCAGTTTTTTAAAATTCATCAATCTCTACACATAAGATTTATGAATATATGTAATACAACAACTGTCTCTTTTTTATTGAGGTGTAATTGACATGTACCATTATATTATTTTCAGGAATACAACATAATGATTTGAGATGTTTATATATTGTGAAATAATCACCCCATCTGTTACTCTATAGACTTACAAAACTTTTTCTTGTGATGCGAGCTTCTTCTTCTTCTTTTTTTTTTTTTAGAGAAAGTATATGTGCAAGTGGGGGAGGGGCAGAAGGAGAGGGAGAGAGAGAATCTTAAGCAGATTCCAAGCCCAGTGTGGAGCCTGATGCGGGCCTTCATCTCATGACTGTGAGATCATGACCAAAATCAAGAGTCAGATGCTTAACTTACTGAGCCATCCAGCCACCCCAATATGAGAGTTTTGAAGATCTACTCTTATAGCAACTTCTAAATATGCGATATATTGTTAACTCTAGTTGCCATACTGTATATTACATTCCCACAAATTATTTATTTTATAACTGGATGCTTGTACTTTTTGACCCGCTTCACCCATTTCACCCATCTCCCACCACCTGGTCTCTGGCAACCACCCCCTGAAATTGGCTCTTGTAACTGAAATACCCAGCGTTAACCCTCAGGAAGAGTTCTGTACAGGTACCCGAATCATGCCATTAGTGATCTCTCTTTCTCTCTCTCTCTCTCTCTCCTTATCTTCCCTGCTGTCTTCTTCATTGGCTATTGTTTTTGTTTTTAATTTTTTTAATGTTTATTTATTTTAGAGACAGACAGACAGAGCCCAAGTTGGGGGGGGGGGGGGCAGCAGAGAACAAGAGGGAGACACAGAATCTGAAACAGGCTCCAGGCTCTGAGCTGTCAGCACAGAGCCCTATGAGGGGCTCAAACTCACGGAACATGAGATCATGACCTAGCCGAAGTCAAACGCTCAACCCACTGAGCCAGCCAGGCACCCCCCTTCATTGGCTATTGTATTCGACAGGCTCTTCCTGTATGGCATGATGATGCACACTAGGAGCCCCAGGCTTACATGCTATTCAGTTAGAAACAAAGCAAAAAGAGAGATCTTCTACTCTTTCTCACGGTGAAGTTCAAGACATTGAGTCCGAATGGATCAAACTGAGATATACATCCAACCCTGTATAAAATGATATGAGCAGGGTGTTGAACTATAGTGAAAGAAAGAACTAGGTCATATGTCCATCTCATCAGCTCTCAATACTCGCGGTTGACTGCACTCCCCTATGTAGTTCTCATAGGAGGGTCTTACAATATGGTTGCAGTAAGATAGATTTTTGGCTCGGCTGGACTCATCTTGAAGACTTCCTTCTCATACATCTGTCCGAAAAGGCTTAAACAACTAGGGCTCCTTAGCATCTCCTTCTATCTCTATATCATCTTTCTTCAGAACGTTTCCTGAATGGTGGCTTCAGGACGGCTAAAAATGGTGGCTTGAAGAGTGAGATGCCAAAAAAAGATATACAGGTCACAAATAAGTATATGAAATGTATATGTGTTGCTCTGCGTCATATGCTTTCAGGGAAATGCAAATTCAAACAACAATGAGATGTACTACTGATGTATTAGAATGGCCCAAATCCAGAAAACTGACACCACCACATTCTGGCAATGATGTGAAGCAACAGGAACTCTCATTTACTGCTGCTGGGAATGAGAAATGGCACAGCCGCTTTGAAACACTGTTTAGTAGTTTTATCTCAAAACTAAACATACGTGTATCTTATGATCCACCCATCACGCTCCTTGGTATTTACCCAAATGAAAGCTTTGTCTACATAGATACCTGCACATAAATGTTTATAGCAGCTTTGTTCATAATTGCCAAAACTTATCTTTCAGGAGGTGAATCGGTAAGTAAACTTTGGTACATCTATACAATGGAATGTATACAGTACTAAAACGAAATGAGCTGTCAAGCTCCTGAAGGAAGCTCGTGAAGTGAGCTATCAAGCTAAATGAAAGAAGCCAATATGAAAAGGCTACATACTGTATAATTCTAACTATATGATATTCTGGGAGAAAAATACAAACAGACGAACTGTGGAAATGGTAAAAAGATCAATGGTTGCCAGAGCTGGGGAGGAGGGAGGGAGACAAAGGTAAAGCACAGAGAAACTATTTTGTATGATATACGGTGGCAGATACATGTCATTATATTTCTAAAGCCAAAGAATGTACAACACCAAAAGTGAACTCCAAAATAAACTAAGGACTTCGAGCAATAATGACATGTCAACAGAGGTTCATCGATTATAATAAATGTCCCACTCTGGTGGGGGATATTGACAATGTGGGAGGCTATGGTTCTGTGGGGGGAACCATAAATACACGGGAAACCTCTGTACCTTCTGTTCAATTTTGCTGTGAACCTAAAAATTCTTTTTTTAAGTTTATTTATTTTAAGAGAGAGAGAAAGAGAGCACAAGCTACGGAGGGGCAGAAAGGGAGAGAGAGAGAATCCCAAGGAGGCTCCACACTGTCTGCACAAAGCCTGACGCAGGGCTCAGAAACAGGAATCACGAGATCATGACCTGAGCTGAAACTGAGTCTGACACTTAACCAAGTGAGCCACGCAGGTGCCCCTAAAACTTCTTTAAAAGAAAAAAAAGTCTACTTGAAGAGAGAGAGCTAAGCAGAAGCCACATCATCTTTTACAGCCTAACCCATGGATTGGCCAACTATAGCTTGTGGCTCAAATCTGACCATACACCTAATTTTATACAGTTTCATCAGAACACAGCCGACTTCGCTTGCGCTCCATGCTACAGTGGGTGAGCTGTGTAGTTATGACAGAGACAATATGGGTATGGCCTGAAAAGCCAAAAATATTTATTCTCTGGCCCTTCACAGAAAAAGTTTGCTGACCTCCGACTTGGACTCAAATGTCACACAGTGTCATTTCTGCTGCCTTCTATGCACTAGAAGTCAGCCTCTAAGGCCTGCCCATGCTCAGAGGAGATGACTTTATGGGTATCTCACCCCAGTGTGGAGCCACCTAATACACATGCATTGAGAAGACGATGAGGGTGTTGTTGCCTACAGAAGGCATGGGGGTGCTAAGCTGACCCAAGCAGAGAACCCATTCTAGGTGAGATAGTGTGTTTCTTAATTTTTTTTAATGCTTATTTATTTTTGACAGAGAGAGAAAGAGACAGAGCATGAATGGGGGAGGGGGAGAGAGAGAGAGGGAGACACAGAATCGGAAGCAGGCTCCAAGCTCCGAGCTGTCAGCACAGAGCCCGACGGGGGGCTCGAACTCACAGACCGCAAGATCATGACCTGAGCCGAAGTCAGACGCTCAGCCAACTGAGCCACACAGGCACCCCGTGATGGTGTGTTTCTAAGTCTCTGGGCAGGTTAACTAAGTTGAGAAGCTACCAATGGTGCATTCTTTTTCCAACTTGATTAACGCTAGTGCCCACACCAGGGTGGTAAGAGAAGAACTTATTCCTCTCCACAATTATACCTATTGCTCAGGGGCACTTATGCTCAAGTCATTATGACAGCTTTTTACAATGCTCTAATTGAACTGCCTGGACACAGAAGAATTGCTTCGTGCTACAGGAAAATAGTGGGGAGAATTACAAAAACGGCATATCAGAAAAAATGCAACATATTCTCAGGCTTTTGAAATGTCAGACTTCTGGGCACCAATTTATCTGACTTACATTACAGGGCTACAAATAGTTGGCAACTCTTATTTGGCCATTTTTCATAATGAAAATACATTTCTAAGTGCTATTTTAGCTCAATAATGATTGCACAGATCTATTTATTTTGCGTTTGTGTGTGTACATGTTGGGGGGAGGGAGTGGTTCTCTAAGTAATACCTCGCCTTTGGCAATGGTGGGCAACAGAGGAGAATGTATTATACTAATCAGATCGGATCACTTGCTTAGTGAGGAGAATTTAATCTGAATTTTAACAAAATACAAAGCATTCAACATTCACATGTAAAATTAAGCAGTCACTGAATTCCTTCTACAGAAATATGACACTATCATCTCTTCAGCTCTAGGGTAATGGAGAAGCCTGAGGGCCATTATCATAATCTTGAAGAGATTTCTTTTGATTGTATTATGCCCAAAGAGGCAGCTTACAAGGTGGGTTGGAAATGGAGAAGAGTCTTCCACTGCAGGAAGATAGCAGACTTCTTTTGACTGACCACACTTCTCATAACAATAGGTGTGTATTTATTTATTTATTTATTTTTAATTTATTTTTTAACGTTTATTTATTTTTGAGACAGAGAGAGAGACAGAGCATGAACAAGGGAGGGGCAGAGAGAGAGGGAGACACAGAATCTGAAACAGGCTCCAGGCTCTGAGCTGTCAGCACAGAGCCCAACACGGGGCTCGAACCCATGGACCGTGAGATCATGACCTGAGCCGAAGTCAGACGCTTAACCGACCAAGCCACCCAGGCGCCCCTAATAGGTGCGTATTTAGTATCTCATGAGAGAAATAGTGGCCAGCAGAACTTTATGAAACATGGGCAGAAATTGACAGACAGCGGTATTTTTACCACCTGTGTTTCAAGCGTTGGTGTGAATGGGGAGATATTTTTAATTACCTTTTTAAGCAAGCTCTTTAATGAAACATTTGGGCACATGCATCACTCTTTAGAAGGCGGGCACAGTGTGCAGAGGACCTGCCACAGAGTAGATGCTTAAGAAATACAAGCTGGATGAAAGCTAACACTCATGTAGGGCTTATACATAGCAAGTAACATGGTAAACGTTGTACACACGTTCCATCTTCGCAATGATTTTATCAATTACAATGCGACTATATTTTAGAGGCAAGGAAATCAAGCCTTCATAAAGCCAAGTAAATTGTTCAAGGTTACACGAATTTGATTTTTGAACTAAGGAAACCTGATTCCAGAGTTTGTAATCTTAATTACTAGGTGTTACAACCACCTAATGGATGGATGAATGGGTGGAAGGATAGAATGATAGAGAAGTGGTTGGGTGGAAGGACAGATGGGTGGATGGATGGGTGGATGGATGGACAGACTGATAAATGGAATAACCAAAATACTGTGATAAGGTAGAGGAAGGAGTAAGATCATCTAACTAGCTATTGAAGAAGGATAGAGTCCTGAAGAAGACAGATGTTTCCAGGTGGAGGAGATAGTAATGGACTTCCCCAGGCAGGCAGGGGAGCATGAGCAAAGGCAGACCTCCAAATCCCCATGAATCTAGAGGATGACAGCTAGATCTGCCTGAGTAGGGCATAGATCCTAGAAGATCCAGGGTAGCAGCCCAGAAAACAGGCTGCTGAGTGGGAGTACATGGAGAGGGGTCTGAAATGTCTTGTTGAGAAGTTTGGGCTTTTTTCTGCAGGCAGGAAAAAAAAAACCTTCAAAGGTTTCTTTCTTAATGATGAATAAAATTTACTGAGGACTTACCTTGTCCTCAGCCATCCAGGAAGTGCTAATATACTCACAAGAACCCTATCAAAGTTAGGAATAGCTATTATCCCTTTATTTTATAGGTAATGGAGTTGAGATTCAGAGAGGTTCAATCTCGCTGAAGTCAGACAAGCTAAAACTGCTTGAATCTACATTTGGACATGGGCAGTTCTCCAGAGTTCCAGAGCTAAACAGAGCAAGAGCATGGCATGATTACATCTGTGTTTAAAGAGATAACCATGGAAGCAGTGTGGATGAGACTGAAACATAAGAAAGAGAAACTAATTAGGAGGCTGTTTATGTTTAGACAAGAAAGGCTGTGGAAATGAACCAAGGCAGAGCTTCTCAACCTTGGTACTATTAACATTTGGGGCTGAATAATTCTTTGTTTTGGGAGCCTGGGTATTGTAGGATATTTAGCGAAATCCCTGGCCTCTACTTAATAGATGCCAGTAGTATCCCCTTCAAGCAACCACCACCACCACAACAACAATAAAGTCCCCACACGTTGCCAGATGTCTCCCTGGAGGGCAAACTGTCCCTGGTTGAGAACTATTGAGCTAAGGGATTGATGAGAAAATGGAAAATAGGATATTTCACAAATATGATCAACAAGACCGAGTGATCAAAAGGTAGAGGGTCTCAAAGATATGTCCATATATGTGTGTAACACAGTCATGGTAATAGCCAAGTCAGTACTAACTTCAAAGCTCAGCATCTAGATTTCACAGTCTTGGGTTTGAAACCCAGCTGTGCCACCTACTAGTGGGAAAACTTGGGCAAATTACTTATACTCTGTAGGTTTTAAAAAGAACATCCTTAGAAGAGGGGCACCTGGGTGGCTCAATTGGTTGAGCGCCCGACTTCAGCTCAAGTCATGATCTCATGGTTTGTGGGTTCAAGCCCCACATGGGGCTCTGTGCTGACAGCTCAGAGCCTGGAACCTGCTTCAGATTCTGTGTCTTACCCTCGGTCTGTCCCTCCCCCGCTCATTCACTGTCTCTGTCTGTCCCTCAAAAATAAATAAACATTTTTTAAAATTTTTAAAAAAGAAGCTCCAAAGAAAATATTCGCAAATTACATAACCAACAAGGGGTTAATACTCAAAATATACAAAGAACTCATATAACTTAACAACAACAACGAAACAACCCAACAACCCAATTAAACAATGGGCAGAGGATCTGAATAAACATGTTTCCAAAGCAGACACATACTGATGGCCAACAAGCACATCAAAAGATGTTCAACATCACGAATTATTAGGAAAATGCAAATCAAAACCACAGTGAGATATCAATCACCTCACACTAACTAGATCAGTTATCGTTAAAATGACCAGAAATAACAAGTTTTGGTAAGAACATGAGGAAAGAGAACCCCGATATGTTGTTGGTAAGAATGTAAACTGGTGCAAGGGCACAGGGGTGGCTCAGTGTCCAACTCTTGGTTTTGGCTTAGGTCATGATCTCATGGTTTGATGAGTTCAAACCCTGCATTGGGCTCTGCACTGGCAGCATGGAACCTGCTTAGGACTCTCTCTCCCTCTATCTCTGCCCTTCCCCATTCACGCTGTTTTGGTCTCTCTCAAATGAATAAATAAAAAAAAAACTTAAAAAAAGAATGTAAATTGGTGCAGACAGAATGGAAAACAATATGGAGAGTCATCAAAAAGTTAAGAATAGAACTAACATATGATCCAGCCATTCTATATCTGGGTATTTATCAGAAGAACATGAAAACACTAATTTGAAAAGATACCTGTACTCCTACGTTCATAGCAGTATTATTTACCTTAACCAAGATGTGGAAAGAACCTAAATGCCCATCTATGGATGAATGGATAAAGAAGAAATGGTACAGGAATACAATGAAATACTCCTCAGCCATCAAAAGAATGCAATCTTGTCATCTGTGACAACACGGATGGACCCTGAGGCTATTATGTTAAGTGAAATAAATTAGAGGATGAAAAACACAAACAGTCTTATTTCACTCATGTATAGAATCTACACAAAACAAGTGAACGAGCGAAACAGCAAAAGCAAATTTATAGACATAAAGAACAGGTTGGTGGATACCAGAAGGGAAGGGGTTTGGGAATGGTGAAATGGGTGAAAGATGGTAACTAGACTTTTGAGATGATCACTTTGTGATGAATAAAGATGTTGAATTATCATGGTATACCCCTGAAACTAATATAATGTGATCTACCAATTTTATAAATATACGAATATAAATACAAATAAATATATAAATATATAATTTATATAAACACAACATAAATTTATATTTATATTTTAAAATAATGTAAATATATGTATATACATATATATATATATATACACACACATCATATATATATGATGATAGAGATGATAGAACATCCTAATAGCATTTATTTCAAAAAGTTGTTGTAAGGATCAAAACAGGATACTATGAATCAAGGGCTTAGCAGAGTTTATGCTTTCAGTAAATGCTCAATAAATGTTATTACTAGCCAGTAAGAGAAACACAGGGAAGCTTCTTGAGCCCCAGTTTGTAAAGTTCATGGTTTGAGAGTTTAGTGAGTGGTCCCTGAGAACTCTATACATAATTTTACATCAGATTAAATATTCTCCAACTCATGAAAATTAAATTTAAAAAGAATATGTAAGTGAATACTTATTTTGATACCAATTTGGGTGCCTGGTATATGTATGTATATATGTGTGTGACTCTGTGTTTCTAGGTATATTTATGAGTGTACGTGTATATATACACTAATCAGGTATTTGGAATCACACGAAAATATTAATACCAATTCATCCAAATTAGATAGTAAGGTTATGGGTGAATTTAATTTTTTTTGTTTTTCTATTTTCCTTTAATTTGTTCTATAGTGAAATAGTATAACTTTTGTAAATAGGAAACAAAAGTAAATGGTCTAAAATGTCTTCCCTTAAGATATATTAAGAGGCTACTATGTACCAGACGCTGGGCTAGAAACTGAGGATATAAGAATAAAAACTACCCTCCCCTCCCCCCAACACCCACAGACATACGCATATATACACACAGGAACAACAAAAACCTCAAGAAATCAAATGTGTATACCAGAGAGCTGGAACTTGAAAAACCAAGTTCAAATATAACAATGATACTCCAAAAGCAATGAAAATGGTGGGTTTTAGCAACATCATCCTGATCATGTTCTTAAGTCTGATAGAAGATCCAAAAGAATTTTCTAATTTTCCTATTTTGCAAGTGGTTCAGCACAAAACACCATCATCCTCTTGTTTTTAAGATTTTGCTTCCCCTATTTAGTAATTCCTATCCTCAAGAAATATAATGCAATTTTGCAATGTCCAAACCAGCCTTGAGTCTGATGAGTAGGGAAGCTCCCCTGAAAATTATAATTTTCCACAGAGAGACTTATTTCAGTAACAAAGGATTTCTTCAGACAGTGTATAAGGGGGTTTGTATTTAAAAATAAAAATCCTCGCCTCCCTGAACATTTAGGGAAATTTAAAACACTATGCGTTTTCTCAGCTCCCACAGGCTTCTGAAAACAACAATTTGGGCCTCAGGAAAACTCTTCAACATTCTGACTGCTTAAGATGGAAGTGCCTGCATTTGACTGACTGTAACAAGGTTCTGGCTCAAAGTTGTCACTCTCAGTTTCAACTGGTATTTGTGTGGACAGTAATGGAAATGATCAATTAAAGATGCTCACCCTACCCTGTGCATCCCTTTTAATTACGTACATAGTCAAAGGATGGGCTTTTTAGAGATGACAGTATAGCCACTCTGCGTCTGCCCCTTGTCATTCTTTCCCACTGCTGTGTTTCTGGAATTAGGCTTCGTGTTCTGCCATCTCAAATATTTTAATACTTTACCGATCTTGAACGTGTTTAGCCATAGGAGGACAGCCGTAAAATAAAATTTTATAGCCAACAAAGTCCTTTATAACTAAAGTTTATTGCACATTTTATATTTTGTTTAACAACACATGGCTCCTTGAGACTCTGAAATAAACATAACTTCCTCCAGTTGCAGTTTGTGTGTGTTTTTTTCTTCCTGGAGAACTGATTCTGTTAGTGGGATAAAAAGAATTTCTGATAATTGGCCAGAATGGCTGAAAAGTTAAGGGGTAAGTGCTTCTTTCTCCAAAAGTATTGAGACAAACTTAATGCTGAGAAAAATGGCCCAATTTCATATCTGCTCCAAAAATATATGCATTTTCCACGCAGAGTGACCATGGACTTGCAGTTTTTATCACTATGGTGAGGATTTCAATCCATTTCAACCAACAAGTCAAGAAACAGACAACTGATCAAATTAAAGGACCCCATTTACTCATCGAGTCATTGATACGTATTTCCAGCAACAACTTTTCTTGTCTAGCTACCATCTGTGGAAATGTTACTTTATAAAAGTGACAAAATTATTTCCTGTAGTGAAAAAAAAAATTTTTATGTTTATTTATTTTGAGAGAAAGCGCAAGAGACCGCGTGCAAGCCGAGGAGGGGCAGAGAGAGAGAGAGCGAGAGAGAATTCCAAGCAAGCTCCGCATTGTTAGCACAGAGCCCTATCCCCTGTCCGGGGCTCAAAATCACAAACTGTGAGATCATGATCTGAGCTGAAATCAAGAATCAGATGCTCAAGGGACTGAGCCACCCAGGCATCCCTGTAGTGAAAATATTTTTTTTTAATTTTTTTTTCAACGTTTATTTATTTTTGGGACAGAGAGAGACAGAGCATGAACGGGGGAGGGACAGAGAGAGAGGGAGACACAGAATCGGAAGCAGGCTCCAAGCTCTGAGCCATCAGCCCAGAGCCTGACGCGGGGCTCGAACTCACGGACCGCGAGATCGTGACCTGGCTGAAGTCGGACGCTTAACTGACTGCGCCACCCAGGCGCCCCTGTAGTGAAAATATTTTTAAGTAATTTATAATCTTAATTACTTCATTGCCAAGTTGGCATGGGTGGCCCCAGAATTAATGGAAGAATTTTAATATAATGTCAGACATTCAAGTAGTTTCTATTTTTCCCAGATTGAGCTAAATAACTGGCTTAAGGTTTTGGCTGTTTTTGTTGAGAGTGTATAGGAATCAAAAACAAACAAAAAAAACCTCTAGATTTTTCCATAAGACAAGCTGCAGAGAGAACTAGCATCCCCAAAGAGTATAATGTATGGAAACACATTCATACTGGCTTTATTGCCCAGTTCTGATACTATTATTCAGATGACCAAAAAAGCATGTTATTCAGTTGCCCTGTTACTTTTTAAAAAATGGATTAAATTTCATTTCTGAGGTCCTTCTTTACTCCGATTTTCTATAGTTCTCAATAAAATTACATTAACCTGATTTGATCCCAACTACACTATTATCACAATTTCATATTTCATTCCCTCATCCATATCTCCCCCCAAGATTTATTAAACAACCAACACTCATTTAGACCTCAATATCCTGACTTTCTTGTCACCACTAATATTTCCTCACAGGATATATTTCAGGATATTCTTGGGAGAAAGGGTTAAGGAGAATGCTAACTGCCATACAAAAATAAACCACTGATCTCCTTGGTCTTACTGAGCTCTTGACCTATTTTTTTGCCTGAATAGGGAGGAAAGCGATTCAAAAGGCTTTAACCCTCATACTCAGAAACAGAATCTAAAAATATACACATCTGATAGAAGTTCCTCACCACCTCTTCTTATCTCCAAGGATGAGCTCACTGAGTCTTAGAACAGGAGCAGTGTTAGAGGGGTCACCATTTCTAGATGCTGACTTCGGATTTGCAAGACTCGGGCCATTGCGGTGAGATGCTGTATCTTCTATAAGGCCATCTTAAGAACTCAAATATATCACAAAGAGTAGAGTTTAGTCCTTGGATTTTTTAATGACTTGTTTCCCCAGATATCCTTATGGTTAGGAAGTTCATTCCATTGTCTACCTTTCCCGGCTTCAATTTAAATGTATTTTTTTTCCAGTCTGTCTTCTACTGAGATGGAAATCTCATATACCCCTCAGAACAGCCTTTTTTACCCTTGAATATAGTTGCTAAGGTGCCCTTCAACCATCATTATTGTAAGCCATGTATCCTCTGTGATAAACATAATTAAAAAACTGCTCCAGGGCCTTCTTAAAGTAATGTGATATTTTTACATTTTTATGCCTGGTGTGGGTGATGTTAAAGCAAGTACCACTGGGATGGAAAGGTAGGAGGGATGTCAAAAGATACCCTCTATCCTTAGCACTCCCTTGATGGAAATGACAGCCTTATTTGTTTTGTTAACCAGTGTATAATTAAAAGTCAATATTCAAGATCATAATAAAAATCTGTATAACTACTCATGTTATGAGACTGAGGCTTGGAAGGAAAATCCATTAAAACACAGCCATGTGTAATTTACAAGAAATCAGTAATAAAATGTTTGCTCTCGACATTATCTGCAAAATGGTCTGTATATTACCAGAATAAATCCATATTACTTGGAGGCTGTAGATAAACATCCATAGGCAAAGTTCACATTGAGGTTATCTGCCTCATGCTCTGAAATGGGGAGTGCTATTTAGAGGAGATAAATTGTGGTTTACTTCTCCAAGTCTCAAGTACCTCGTGCAGAAATGAGTTTAGTTCCTGAGAGGGTATCTGTCATATCCAAACAGGAGGGAATACCATTACAGGGTTGTGCCCACTGCCGAAAAGGATACAGCTTTTGTCCTTAGTGGAAAACAAAAGGAAGATTGTTAGCAGTTAAAAGCCTTGAAAAACACTGATGCATTCAGCAGTAGAGTGATATCTTATTTAAAGTCGCTAGTGAATTCACTGCTCATGCATGTGAAACTGTTCGCGAGGCTGTACCTTGGAATTCTGAAGTTAGAATCTTTTTACACATAGAAAAAAAATTAATAGCAACAGGATGGAACCCCGAAACATCCTAGCAGAGTTTTTATGAGAGGTCTGACACCTCTCAAGGCAAGAAAATGGACAACATCTTTAGATAATAGTCAATTTCCTCACATTAACTAATGACTGTTATTTTATGCTATTTAAATTAAACTCTAAGTGCTGGGGAAAGGGGGTGAAAACATTCTGTCTCTTTATTGTCATTTTGTCTTCTTTCCCCTCCCTTGGTCACTTTTCTCCATCAGCAGAGGGGACTTCTCATCCCATCTGGTAATGACTACTAACATCGATCTGTGATAAAAAAAAAACACACAAAAACAAAACTCCAGGTTTAGAACTCTATGCTTTGCTTTTGATATGGAAATGAAAGCTCTGAAATTCACAAATCCCACATCTTTCTCAGTACATTTGACTTTCAAGAACTACTGTGATTCTCAAAGTGTGGTCTGAAAATCAGCAGCGACAATATCTCCTGGGAACTGATTAGAAATGTAAATTCTGGGAGCCTGCCCAACATCTAGTAAAGCAGAAACTTTGAACGGGTTTCAGTAATAGGGCCCAGTAATTCGTCTCGTAGTGAACCCTACAACTGCTTCTGATGCTTACTAAAGCTGGATAACCACTGCTCTCTGGACTCCAGAATATTCTTTCTGAGGTTCAGAGCCCAGCCATGATGTCTTTGTTCTGGATGGTACCTGTCTTCCCCTCAGCCATGGACCTCATGGGTGGGGAAACATAAGGCAAGATTTACTTAAGTGAGAAAAAGAACTACATTATATTTCAGAAACATTAATCCCTTGATATGCATCCCATTCATAAAAAAAATTTTTAGCAAATCTATTGGGTCCTTATTTTCATGAGCATTTCTTATTCCCACAAACCTATGTCTCATTCTCTTTCACTGCTGCCAGAAAATATAGTTAGTCCAAAGTTGTCTATAGCTCTAGACCCATTTGACACTACTGGTGTTAGAGAAATAATATATTGCATAGTACAGCTAGTATAAAACTGGCATTCTGATAACATAAATCTATAAGCTGGGCACCACTGAACTCACTAGAACCATGTTCATGAATAATCACGGTGAGGACCTCAAGACTTGGAAGTTCTTCTGAGTCATGAAAAATACAAATACATCAAGCTACACTGACTCTAAATTTAAGTAATAAGTGTATTCTGTTATCCTCTCCAGATTTGATAGTTCATCTCCATGGTTTTAGCTCAATTCAACATGGCTGATGTTGATCCAGTTTACTGGCAACTCTGTGAGCCTATATTTTTGACTAAGCAGAATGCTCCTTGTCCTAACACGAACACAGGATTTGGGGATTAATGCATGGATATCACCACGATAAACAGAGAAAAAATAGCTAAGGTTTGAGTTCCCGGACTGTGCACAGAGCACTTAAGCAAACACAACAGCACAACAGGGTGTTTCAAATGTGTAAAAGAAACAGAGATACTCAAGATCTGTAGACACTGCATGAATTAGTTCACAACTTTGACATTAGCTCCACTCCGTCTGAGAGTGCCCTACCTTTGTAAAGATGAGTTTTCAGCACGTACTCTGATAAAAAGCCAAGGCCACGTAAAAATCACGATGGAATGCAAATAAAGGATGGTGGGTGTTCTCTCTGGCACCAAGATTTGAAAAGCGGTGTAGTACCTGACAGGCACACCCATCTGTCAGTCAATAATTATGGTTGTTTAAAATTGAAGTAAACAGGGGCGCCTGGGTGGCGCAGTCGGTTAAGCGTCCGACTTCAGCCAGGTCATGATCTCGCGGTCCGTGAGTTCGAGCCCCGCGTCAGGCTCTGGGCTGATGGCTCAGAGCCTGGAGCCTGTTTCCGATTCTGTGTCTCCCTCTCTCTCTGCCCCTCCCCCGTTCATGCTCTGTCTCTCTCTGTCCCCCCCCCAAAAAAAAAAAAACAAAACAAAAAAAATTGAAGTAAACATTTTTTGTTGTCCAGTGCACGTGTGTTTTTTTCTAACAGCTACTAAATTGTTAGGACATAAATATGTTATACATTTTAAATTGTTTAGATCTGGGGCACGTGGTTGGCTCAGGTGGCTAAACGGCTGACTTCAGCTGAGGTCATGATCTCATGGTTCGTGAGTTCAAGCCCTGCATCGGGCTCTGTGCTGAGAACAAGGAGCTTGCTTGGGATTCTCTCTCTCCCTCTTTTTTTGCCCCTCCCCCACTTGCTCTCTTTCTCTCTCTCAGAATAAATAAACATAAACTTAAAAAAATAACATAAATAAATTATTTGGACCTAACTACTTAATAAAACTCTTGGCGATATACATATAGATAGATATGGATATATATAGATATACATAGTTGTTGTTTGTTTGTTTGTTTTTTGTCCTAAAGTTACCATTAACCATTAACCAGTTTGTGGGTCTCAGGGCTAAGGGAATTCCCCTCGTTTGGAATCACACAGAATAAGATATTCACCACAGAGGTGGTAGGAACCAAAGTCTGTCAAGGTTACAGTCGAGGTCAAGAATTCAGGTCATTGCCGTCATGAATCCTTCATTAGCCCAAAGCCTTTACTTCCAGCATAGCAACTGTTTCTCTCTGCCTGATATTATAATGAATCTTTACACATCAATCTCCCCCATCAAACTATATATTCCTAAGACTTGTCCTTGTTTCCATACTCTCCCATCAAACCATCTATGCCACGTTCTGAGATCCTCCCTTGGAATCAAGCAACTTTTAGATTCAGATTGAGGCTACTCTCTCAATTTCCTATTTAACCATTCTGGGATCCCTCAGATTTCATTTGGGGTCAATCTTTGTGATGAGGCCTCATGCTATTCCCATGAACTTGTTTAGCTGATCAGATGTCAAAAGTCAAGTTTCCTTTAAACCTGAGGTTTGGGGCCCAATGGCCTGGCTGGCCCCCTCTTTCAGAATCTTATACCTGTATTATACTTAGTGAAGGAATCAATAGATGGATGCATGGATGGATGGATGGATGGATTCTCTCCAAAACATTGAACTGCAGTTTAACATTACTGCCATCGGTCTTCTATGTTAGCAAACCAAAGGTAGCACACAAGAGTGGCGAACACAAACACTGCTCTTCTTAACACCTGGGAAGACCTCTTCTGAGAAAGCCATTCTTTAAAGGGCTACACCAAAACCATCAGCTTAAAGATTGTGCCTATCTTAAGAGTCATGAAAATCTTTTCATCTGTTTGGAAACAAGGTTTTCTGATCAATTCACTGTACATGAGAATACCTTCCTAACCTCCCGCATACTCACCAGGAAGGGAACTGAGCTCTGTTTAAGGCATAGTTATATCTAGGTCATCTATCCAAATAAACACGATTGTCCCAACTTGTACATCTGATCATATCTGCGAAAACTTTGCTCAGGAAGACACCTGGTTATTGGAGTAGAGGAGGAAGACTAAGTTAATCAAATGATTCCATGTAATTAAAGTTCATTGATGCATCCCCTAGATTTCTTAGCAGTGTGTGCTTGCAAATGAATTGTATTCCACTGGTTCATTTGTTAATTAGTTGTGTGGAACATGAAATTCATTTTTCCATTAAAAAAATACTTATAAAAAGTAGTTACATTTCCAGTCTAGCCTCCCAAACTTACCTACGCAGTAACTTTGCTAGAATAAAGTAAGTATATTCACAATGGGTTCATATTGCCTTGATGTACATGGTTAAACAAAGTAGAAAAGATAAAATTGAATAATAATTTCGTTTTTAAAAAATGTAACTTGAAGACTCATGCTTTGAAAAAAGATAGTTTTAATAACAAAAGTGATGTATGTGCTCGTTCAGCAGCACATATACTAAAATTGGAACGATACAGAGAAGGTTAGCATGGGCCCTGCACGAGGATGACACACAAATTCTTAACAGAAAAGGCATGTGATAGGAGAAAATTTTCAGGAAAATTCTGAAACAGATTTTGGGAGAAATCTGAACCTTTAGGATCCTATCTCCAATTCAGAAGAGATAGTTAAATCAGAGATAGCAAAGAAAGTCTTGGTGTTTATGGGATTAATTTTCCCCTGACCTCATTCTCTACTCAGATTATAACTTCTTCTGTGGACAATAGATACATGTTGATCTATCTTCCCAGCATTCCTTCCTTCTTTCGCTGATAGCGTCTCAATATTCCTCTATGGGAAATATTCCTACCCTTCCCTCAACTTACGTAGTTCTATAGAACTGACTCCATCTCTGGGGTTAAGAAATGTATTAGGAATTTAGGCTAATCTGAGCATTCCAGTCTTCAGCAGATTGGTCCAGAGATGAGCATGTGACCTTAGTAGTTCCAGTCAGAAAATGTGCATCACTCTTACTATTGTGAAAAAAGACCTTCATTCCCCTAGACTGTCTAAGATTTTAAGATACAAACCTGATGCTGCTTATATAAATAAATAAATAAGATTTTAAAAGTCAATCCTATTTGGAAATTAAGCCAACACAGGAAGGCAGAGCCAAGAATTGTACAAAGATAAATTTCTGACCACAACTTTTAAACCCTTATGCCTCAAACCTATTTATTAAATATACAAGCCGTTGATTTTCCCTTTGTTTCAGGCATTTTTTCGGTTGGCTTTCTCTTACTTTCAAGCAAAAAACTTTATTTATTTCACAAGAAATGTCAACTACTAGTATATATTTTAGACTACTTCTATAACAGTAGAAGGAAGCCCCATCCAACCTCTCTCCAGATTCTGACACCAGGTGAATTGACTTCTAGATAATGTGAAGGGAATTTGAATTACAGGATACAATAGTTATTTTGTAATTTTTTATTCATCTATGTATGGCTTTCCTTTTCTCGATTTGGGTCAATTCTTATCATTAATCACCCAGTGCTAGTGATATTTTATTCCCCTCTACCTTGCCCCCAAGGTGATTATAGAAATATAACAAAAAGAGAAAGAGGGAACTACAAAAATGCAACAAAGAGAGAAATATTTTGTGTTAGAGAACTGGAATTCTGATCTTCTGTTTCACTATGAATATGCCTGTCCTAACAAAACCACTTTAATCTCTCCAGGTCTTTGTTCCCACATTTGTGTAGAAGCAATGGTGATTCTGTGACTTCTGAAGTAATTGGAGCTGGAAGGGGTAAGGTTGGTGGACCGGGGCTAAAGAAAGATATAGGAACAGGTAAGAAAGGGATTTCCTGAGGTGTGATGGACTGAGGTGAGATCAGAGGAAGACAAGAAATCTAGGCATGCCTTGGACACAGTCCCAGTCAAAGGAAAGACAGTGGTTGAGAAAAGACAGAGCCAAACACTTCCCTGGGGGCGGCCTCTGGCAATGGCCCCAGACAGGGGCTCATAGAGTAAGCATTGCAGACCCATAAGCGGTTGTCTACTGACTGAAGACTGTAAACTTTCCCGAATGCTCTCAAGAAGTCTATGTTTAATAAATCTGGTCATTTATGCGACTCCTATAGTAAAACCCAGATGAGGAAACACTTAACTTTTTATAACAAGGAGGTGAGAGAGAAAGAGAGAGATTTTATGACACGGAATTTTTTTCTCTGAAAATGAACATAACTCTGGCTAATATAAGCAAGAATTTTCAACTTATTGGAGTAATTAGTTGACATTTAGTTATAAAATAAACCAATTTTAAAGTGCTGATTTCTGCTTTTTCTGTAGCTACTTAAGGTCCACAGAAAGGTTTTAATTCCAAATAAAATGGACTGCTGGTAGTAGGCTAACAAGCTATTTAAGATATAAAAACTACACAATATGTACAGATTTAAATGCAACAGCATAAGGCCAGCCTTGAATTGTATATATTATATATGCGTCCACATATTTCTTTTTGGAGACTGTGATGCTAACTTTATTGCCACAGGTTACTTGATACGTATTCTATGGTGCTTTCCTAACTAGGTGATGAACACACAAAAAGAAAATTTGTGTTTGTCTTATGTCTACTCTAAAAAAACTAAAATGCACATTACAGTAAATTAAAAATCATTAGCCATTAAAATGACAGGGTTCAAGTTACTTCCATGACAGGAAAGATGGAGTAGTCATACTTTTTCTTATTCCTTTTACTAAGTACAACTAAAAACCTGTGCATTACATATGGAAGAAACATAAAGAAATTCTTAACGATAGAGAGAAGACAGATGAGCTGTGGATCTTGGGACCTGAAAAACAACACAATGATCAGGTTCCCAGGTTTGTTTAATTTGTGTTTTTTTCTAGTTTGATTTTGGGGGGGAGGTGGGCAGGAGCTGTTTTGCTTCATGCATTCTAGACAGAAGAAACCAGCAATCCAGAAATTCTAACAGGAACATACAAAAGAAATTCCAGCTAAATCCTGCTTTCTCCCAGGCACCTGGGTGGCTCAGTTGGTTAAGTGTCTGACTTCAGCTCAGGTCATGATCTCACAGCTCACGGGTTGGAGCCCGGCGTCGGGCTCTGTGCTGACAGCTTGGAGCCTGGAGCCTGCTTTGGATCCTGTGTCTCCCTCTGTCTCTACTCCTCCCCCACTCATGCCCTGTCTCTCTCTCTCTCTCTCTCTCTCTCTCTCTCTCTCTCTCTCTCTCTCAAAAATAAATCAACATTAAACAAACAAACAAATGAACTCCTGTTTCTCCAACCAAAAACCAGCAAAAGGACAGCCTAGCAAGAAAGAAAACTGTCAGAAAATAACTACTCCAGTCACACACCACAAAAACCCACCATGGCTACTTCCCAGCCTGCAACAGCAAAGGCTGATGGGGGAACCTAGAAGTCACCTCTGCCAGGCTGAACAAAGCACTCCAAATGCTGCTAAAGCAGTAACAAAAGGCAGGGCAGGTAGCCGAGATTTCATCCCCACAAGGGCAGTAATGTCTCCCCGTCCCACCCTCAAAGAAGAGTGGGGAGCTGGAACTCCCACCTTGTCTGGTAGTATCAGGGAAAGCCAGCTAAAACAGAAGGCTTAAATAAGATTCAGAAATACCCAAATATTTATAAAACCCCAAATTTCCAGGTTTTAACAACAACAAAAAAAAGTCACACATCATATAAGAACTAAGAATATCCTGAATTTAGGGGCACCTGGGTGGCTCAATCAGTTGAGCATCTGACTCTTGATTTTGGTTCAGGTCCTGATCTTAGGTCTTAGGATCAAGCCCCATGTCAGGCTCTGTGTTGAGTGTAGAGCCTGCTTATGGTTCTCTCTCTCTCCCTCTGCCCCTCTTCCTCCACTCTCTCTAAAATATTAAATAATTAATTTTAAAAGGAATATCTTGAATTTAATAAAGAACATCAATAAATGCCAACACCATGCTGACATAGATGTCAGAATCACAAGACAAAATGTTTAAAGCAGCCACCATAAAAATGGTTTGATGAACAAGTAAGAATACATTTGAAACAAATGGGGAAAAAAATTAAGTCTCAGCAAAGGAATAGAAAGTTTTTCTGGAGAAATAGAAGATATAAGGAAAACAAAATGGAAATTTTAAACCTGAAAAATACAATAACCAAAATTTAAAACCTCAGTGGATGGGCTGAAAATCAGAATGGAGAGGATAAACAAAAGAATACTGACCTTGAAAATAAAGCAATATAAATTACCCAACCTTAGCAGGAAGAAAACAGATTTAAAAATAAATAAACAGAGGGGCGCCTGGGTGGCTCGGTCGGTTAAGCGTCCGACTTCAGCTCAGGTCATGATCTCACGGTCCGTGAGTTCAAGCCCCGTGTCGGGCTCTGTGCTGACAGCTCAGAGCCTGGAGCCTGTTTCCGATTCTGTGTCTCCCTCTCTCTCTGCCCCTCCCCTGTTCATGCTCTGTCTCTCTCTGTCTCAAAAATAAATAAACGTTAAAAAAAATTTTTTTTAATAAATAAATAAATAAATAAACAGAGCCTCAGGAATCCATGGGACCACACAGCAAAAGATCTAGCCACTGGATCATGTCATTGGAGTCCCAAAAGGATAGGAGAAAGATGCAGTACTAAAAAAATATTTGAGAAAATAATGGCTGAAATCTTCCTGATTTTGAAAAAAACATAAACCTACATTCAAGAACCTAAGTGAATCCCAAACAGGATAAACTAAAAAAAATCCACACTAAGTGTATTAGTCTACTGAGACTGCCATAACAGAAGAGAATGTAGCACACTGGGTGGCTTAAATGACAGAAATTAATTTTCTCACAGTTCTGGAAGCTGGAAGTCTAAGATCAAAATACCAGCCAAGTGAGTTTCTGGTGAGGACTTTCTTCTCAACTTATAGATGACTGTCTTCTCGCCCTGACCTCACATGGCCTTTCCTCTGTGCATCTGGGCATGCATGGAGAGAAAGAGAGAGAGAGATTAATCTGATATCTCTTTCCCTTCTTATAAGAACACCAGTCCCGTCCAATTAGGAATTCGCCATTATGACCTCATTTAACCTTACTTACCTCCCTAAAGGAATTCTCCAAATGCCATCATACTGAGCGTTAGGGAGAGCTTCAACATATGAATTTGGGGGAGGCACAATTCATCCATCACACCAGGACACATCATGGTCAAACTTCTTAAAAGTAAAGGCAAAGAAAATATCTTGAATGCAGTGAGGGAAGTGACGTCTAAGTTGAAAAAAATTTGGATGATAATGAATTTCTCATCAACAACAATCGAGACCAGAATGAATTCTCACCTTTTCAAGTGAGAAAGAAGGAAGAAAGAGAAAGGAAGAAAGAAAGAAAGAAAGAAAGAAAGAAAGAAAGAAAGAAAGAAAGAAAGAAAGAAAGAAAAGAGAGAGAGAGAGAGAGAGAGAGAGAGAAGCCCAGCCAGAGCCTTCTATCCAGAGAAATCATCCCTCATAAATTAAGGAGAAAGTAAGACATTCTCTGATAAAATAAAATTAAGCACATTTGTCTCCAGCAGTCCTACCCTAAAATAATGACTAAAGGAAACTTTCTAAGCATAAAGGAAATAATAAAAGAATGAAGTTTGAAATATCAGGAAGGAAGATAGAACATCGTAAGCAAAAATATGGGTAAATACAATAGACTTTTCTTTTCCTCCTCAGTTCTCTAATTTACATTTGGTCATTGAAGCCAAAATTTTAACGCCATTGGATGTGGTATGAACAAGAAATATTTAAGACAATTATGTTACACATGAGGGAAAGTAAAGGAACATAAAGGAAGGCAAATTTTCTATACTTCACTGAACCAGAAAAATGACACCTTCAATAGACTGTGACAAGTCATGTATATGTAATGTACTACTTAGAGTAACTGCTTAAAAAGCTATACAGAGAGATACACTCAAAAGCACTATAGATAAAAGAAAATAGAATTCTAGAATATGTGAAAATAGAAAAGCAGAAAAAAGAAAAAACAAAAACAGAGAACAAACATAAAACATAAACAAAATTACAGGTTTAAGTACTAACATATTAATAATTTCATTAAATGTAAACAGTCTAAATACACCAACTAAAGGATAGAAATTATGCCATATACAAGAAACTCTAAATGTAACACTACAGACTGATGGAAATGAAAAGTATGGAAAAATACATTTTCTGGAAACGTTAATCAAAATAATGGGATTCACACATAAAAAATGAAATTGAACATTCTAACTCACACCACACACACACACAAAACTATTCAAATGGATCAAGATATAAATGTAAGAGCTAAAACTATAAGTCTTAGGAAAAAAGTAAGTGTAAATCTTCATGGCTTTAGAGTAAGCAGTGGTTTCTTGGTACAACACTTAAAGACAAGCAATCAAAGAAAAAAAATAGGTAAGTTGCAATTCATCAAAATTGAAAACTTTTGAGCTTCAAAGGACACGATCAAGAAAGTGAAAAGACAACCCACAGAATGGAAAAAAATATCTGAAAATCACCCATCTGATAAGACTAACAAAGAATAAGAGAGGAGGCTGGGGCGCCTTGGTGGCTCAGTCGGTTGAACGCCCTACCCGACTTCAGGTCAGGTCAGGATCTCATGGCTCATGAGTTTGAGCCCCGCATTGGGCTCTGTGCCGACAGCTCAGAGCCTGGAGCCTGTTTGGATTCTGTGTCTCCCCTCTCTCTCTCTGCCCCTCCCCTGCTCACGCTCTGTCTCTCTCTCTCTCAAAAATGAATAAACCTTAAAAAAAATCTTTTTTAAGAAGAAGAGAGGAAGCAAAATTTCCAGTAGCAGGAACAAAATAGCATTACAGACCCTACAGACAACAAAATCAGGGGATGCTGTGAACAACTCTGCACACATAAATTTGACAATTCATATGAAATGGACTAATTCCTGAAAAAAAGCATGAACCACACCTCACCCCATATGAAGTAGATCATTTGAATAGCCATATAGCCATTGAAGAAATTGAATTTGTAATTTTATTTTTTTTTATTTTTTTTTTTTTCTGAAATTTATTGACAAATTGGTTTCCATACAACACCCAGTGCTCATCCCAAAAGGTGCCCTCCTCAATACCCATCACCCACCCTCTCCTCCCTCCCACCCCCCATCAACCCTCAGTTTGTTCTCAGTTTTTAACAGTCTCTTATGCTTTGGCTCTCTCCCATTCTAACCTCTTTTTTTTTTTTTCCTTCCCCTCCCCCATGGGTTCCTGTTAAGTTTCTCAGGATCCACATAAGAGTGAGACCATATGGTATCTGTCTTTCTCTGTATGGCTTATTTCACTTAGCATCACACTCTCCAGTTCCATCCACGTTGCTACAAAAGGCCATATTTCATTTTTTCTCATTGCCATGTAATATTCCATTGTGTATATAAACCACAATTTCTTTATCCATTCATCAGTTGATGGACATTTAGGCTCTTTCCATAATTTGGCTATTGTTGAGAGTGCTGCTATGAACATTGGGGTACAAGTGGCCCTATGCATCAGTGCTCCTGTATCCCTTGGATAAATTCCTAGCAGTGCTATTGCTGGGTCATAGGGTAGGTCTATTTTTAATTTTCTGAGGAACCTCCACACTGCTTTCCAGAGCGGCTGCACCAATTTGCATTCCCACCAACAGTGCAAGAGGGTTCCCGTTTCTCCACATCCTCTCCAGCATCTATAGTCTCCTGATTTGTTCATTTTGGCCACTCTGACTGGCGTGAGGTGATACCTGAGTGTGGTTTTGATTTGTATTTCCCTGATAAGGAGCGACGCTGAACATCTTTTCATGTGCCTGTTGGCCATCCGGATGTCTTCTTTAGAGAAGTGTCTATTCATGTTTTCTGCCCATTTCTTCACTGGGTTATTTGTTTTTCGGGTGTGGAGTTTGGTGAGCTCTTTATAGATTTTGGATACTAGCCCTTTGTCCGATATGTCATTTGCAAATATCTTTTCCCATTCCGTTGGTTGCCTTTTAGTTTTGTTGGTTGTTTCCTTTGCTGTGCAGAAGCTTTTTATCTTCATAAGGTCCCAGTAATTCACTTTTGCTTTTAATTCCCTTGCCTTTGGGGATGTGTCGAGTAAGAGATTGCTACGGCTGAGGTCAGAGAGGTCTTTTCCTGCTTTCTCCTCTAAGGTTTTGATGGTTTCCTGTCTCACATTTAGGTCCTTTATCCATTTTGAGTTTATTTTTGTGAATGGTGTGAGAAAGTGGTCTAGTTTCAACCTTCTGCATGTTGCTGTCCAGTTCTCCCAGCACCATTTGTTAAAGAGGCTGTCTTTTTTCCATTGGATGTTCTTTCCTGCTTTGTCAAAGATGAGTTGGCCATACGTTTGTGGGTCTAGTTCTGGGGTTTCTATTCTATTCCATTGGTCTATGTGTCTGTTTTGGTGCCAATACCATGCTGTCTTGATGATGACAGCTTTGTAGTAGAGGCTAAAGTCTGGGATTGTGATGCCTCCTGCTTTGGTCTTCTTCTTCAAAATTCCTTTGGCTATTCGGGGCCTTTTGTGGTTCCATATGAATTTTAGGATTGCTTGTTCTAGTTTCGAGAAGAATGCTGGTGCAATTTTGATTGGGATTGCATTGAATGTGTAGATAGCTTTGGGTAGTATTGACATTTTGACAATATTTATTTTTCCAATCCATGAGCAGGGAATGTCTTTCCATTTCTTTAAATCTTCTTCAATTTCCTTCAGAAGCTTTCTATAGTTTTCAGCATACAGATCCTTTACATCTTTGGTTAGATTTATTCCTAGGTATTTTATGCTTCTTGGTGCAATTGTGAATGGGATCAGTTTCTTTATTTGTCTTTCTGTTGCTTCATTGTTAGTGTATAAGAATGCAACTGATTTCTGTACATTGATTTTGTATCCTGCAACTTTGCTGAATTCCTGTATCAGTTCTAGCAGACTTTTGGTGGAGTCTATCGGATTTTCCATGTATAATATCATGTCATCTGCAAAAAGCGAAAGCTTGACTTCATCTTTGCCAATTTTGATGCCTTTGATTTCCTTTTGTTGTCTGATTGCTGATGCTAGAACTTCCAGCACTATGTTAAACAGCAGCGGTGAGAGTGGGCATCCTTGTCGTGTTCCTGATCTCAGGGAAAAAGCTTTCAGTTTTTCCCCGTTGAGGATGATGTTAGCTGTGGGCTTTTCATAAATGGCTTTTATGATCTTTAAGTATGTTCCTTCTATCCCGACTTTCTCAAGGGTTTTTATTAAGAAAGGGTGCTGGATTTTGTCGAAGGCCTTTTCTGCATCGATTGACAGGATCATATGGTTCTTCTCTCTTTTTTTGTTAATGTGATGTATCACGTTGATTGATTTGCGAATGTTGAACCAGCCCTGCATCCCAGGAATGAATCCCACTTGATCATGGTGAATAATTCTTTTTATATGCCGTTGAATTCGATTTGCTAGTATCTTATTGAGAATTTTTGCATCCATATTCATCAGGGATATTGGCCTGTAGTTCTCTTTTTTTACTGGGTCTCTGTCTGGTTTAGGAATCAAAGTAATACTGGCTTCATAGAATGAGTCTGGAAGTTTTCCTTCCCTTTCTATTTCTTGGAATAGCTTGAGAAGGATAGGTATTATCTCTGCTTTAAACGTCTGGTAGAACTCCCCTGGGAAGCCATCTGGTCCTGGACTCTTATTTGTTGGGAGATTTTTGATAACCGATTCAATTTCTTCGCTGGTTATGGGTCTGTTCAAGCTTTCTATTTCCTCCTGATTGAGTTTTGGAAGCGTGTGGGTGTTCAGGAATTCGTCCATTTCTTCCAGGTTGTCCAATTTGTTGGCATATAAGTTTTCATAGTATTCCCTGATAATTGTTTGTATCTCTGAGGGATTGGTTGTAATAATTCCATTTTCATTCATGATTTTATCTATTTGGGTCATCTCCCTTTTCTTTTTGAGAAGCCTGGCTAGAGGTTTGTCAATTTTGTTTATTTTTTCAAAAAACCAACTCTTGGTTTCGTTGATCTGCTCTACAGTTTTTTTAGATTCTATATTGTTTATTTCTGCTCTGATCTTTATTATTTCTCTTCTTCTGCTGGGCTTAGGCTGCCTTTGCTGTTCTGCTTCTAGTTCCTTTAGGTGTGCTGTTAGATTTTGTATTTGGGATTTTTCTTGTTTCTTGAGATAGGCCTGGATTGCAATGTATTTTCCTCTCAGGACTGCCTTTGCTGCGTCCCAAAGCGTTTGGATTGTTGTATTTTCATTTTCGTTTGTTTCCATATATTTTTTAATTTCTTCTCTAATTGCCTGGTTGACCCACTCATTCGTTAGTAGGGTGTTCTTTAACCTCCATGCTTTTGGAGGTTTTCCAGACTTTTTCCTGTGGTTGATTTCAAGCTTCATGGCATTGTGGTCTGAAAGTAAGCATGGTATAATTTCAATTCTTGTAAACTTATGAAGGGCTGTTTTGTGACCCAGTATATGATCTATCTTGGAGAATGTTCCATGTGCACTCGAGAAGAAAGTATATTCTGTTGCTTTGGGATGCAGAGTTCTAAATATATCTGTCAAGTCCATCTCATCCAATGTCTCATTCAGGGCCCTTGTTTCTTTATTGACCGTGTGTCTAGATGATCTATCCATTTCTGTAAGTGGTGTATTAAAGTCCCCTGCAATTACCACATTCTTATCAATAAGGTTGCTTATGTTTATGAGTAATTGTTTTATATATTTGGGGGCTCCGGTATTCGGTGCATAGACATTGATAATTGTTAGCTCTTCCTGATGGATAGACCCTGTAACTATTATATAATGTCCTTCTTCATCTCTTGTTACAGCCTTTAATTTAAAGTCTAGTTTGTCTGATATAAGTATGGCTACTCCAGCTTTCTTTTGGCTTCCAGTCGCATGATAAATAGTTCTCCATCCCCTCACTCTCAATCTAAAGGTGTCCTCAGGTCTAAAATGAGTCTCTTGTAGACAGCAAATAGATGGGTCTTGTTTTTTTATCCATTCTGATACCCTATGTCTTTTGGTTGGCGCATTTAATCCATTTACATTCAGTGTTATTATAGAAAGATACGGGTTTAGAGTCATTGTGATGTCTGTATGTTTTATGCTTATAGTGATGTCTCTGGGACTTTGTCTCACAGGGTCCCCCTTAGGATCTCTTGTAGGGCTGGTTTAGTGGTGACAAATTCCTTCAGTTTTTGTTTGTTTGGGAAGACCTTTATCTCTCCTTCTATTCTAAATGACAGACTTGCTGGATAAAGGATTCTTGGCTGCATATTTTTTCTGTCTAGCACCCTGAAAATCTCTTGCCAATTCTTTCTGGCCTGCCAAGTTTCAAAAGAGAGATCAGTCACGAGTCTTATAGGTCTCCCTTTATATGTGAGGGCACGTTTACCCCTTGCTGCTTTCAGAATTTTCTCTTTATCCTTGTATTTTGCCAGTTTCACTATGATATGTCGTGCAGAAGATCGATTCAAGTTACGTCTGAAGGGAGTTCTCTGTGCCTCTTGGATTTCAATGCCTTTTTCCTTCCCCAGTTCAGGGAAGTTCTCAGCTATGATTTCTTCAAGTACCCCTTCAGCACCTTTCCCTCTCTCTTCCTCCTCTGGGATACCAATTATGCGTATATTATTTCTTTTTAGTGTATCACTTAATTCTCTAATTTTCCCCTCATACTCCTGGATTTTTTTATCTCTCTTTTTCTCAGCTTCCTCTTTTTCCATAACTTTATCTTCTAGTTCACCTATTCTCTCCTCTGCCTCTTCAAGCCGAGCTGTGGTGGTTTCCATTTTGTTATGCATTTCGTTTAAAGCGTTTTTCAGCTCCTCGTGACTGTTCCTTAGTCCCTTGATCTCTGTAGCAAGAGATTCTCTGCTGTCCTGTATACTGTTTTCAAGCCCAGCGATTAATTTTATGACTATTATTCTAAATTCACTTTCTGTTATATTATTTAAATCCTTTTTGATCAGCTCATTAGCTGTTGTTATTTCCTGGAGATTCTTCTGAGGGGAGTTCTTCCGCTTGGTCATTTTGGATAGTCCCTGGCGTGGTGAGGACCTGCAGGGCACTTCCCCTGTGCTGTGGTGTATACCTGGAGTTGGTGGGCGGGGCCGCAGTCAGACCTGATGTCTGCCCCCAGCCCACCGCTGGGGCCACAGTCAGACTGGTGTGTGCCTTCTCTTCCCCTCTCCTAGGGGCGGGATTCACTGTGGGGTGGTGTGGCTCGTCTGGGCTACTTGCACCCTGCCAGGCTTGTGATGCTGGGGATCTGGCGTATTAGCTGGGGTGGGTAGGCAAGGTGCTCGGGGGCAGGAGGGGCAGGCTTAGATCGCTTCTCCTTAGGTGATCCACTTCAGGAGGGGCCCTGTGGCAGCGGGAGGGAGTCAGATCCGCTGCCGGAGGTTTGGCTCCGCAGAAGCGCAGAGTTGGGTGTTTGCGCGGAGCGAGCAAGTTCCCTGGCAGGAACCGGTTCCCTTTGGGATTTCGGCTGGGGGATGGGCGGGGGAGATGGCGCTGGCGAGCGCCTTTGTTCCCCACCAAACTGAGCTCTGTTGTCAGGGGGCTCAGCAGCTCTCCCTCCCTTTGTCCTCCAGCCTTCCCGCTTTCCGAGCAGAGCTGTTAATTTCTGACCTCCCAGACGCTAAGTCGCGCTTGCTGTCGGAACACAGTCCGCCCGGCCCCTCCGCTTTTGCAAGCCAGACTCGGGGGCTCTGCTTGGCCGGCGAGCCGCCCCTCCGCCCCGGCTCCCTCCCGCCAGTCCGTGGATCGCGCACCGCCTCGCCGCCCTTCCTACCCTCTTCCGTGGGCCTCTAGTCTGCGTTTGGCTCCGGCGACTCTGTTCTGCTAATCCTCTGGCGGTTTTCTGGGTTATTTAGGCAGGTGTAGATGGAATCTAAGTGATCAGCAGGACGTGCGGTGAGCCCAGCGTCCTCCTAAGCCGCCATCTTGCCGCAACTCCCGAATTTGTAATTTTAAAACTCCCCAGAATTACATCTCCAGGCCCAGATTGTGTCGCTGGAGAATTCTATCAAATGTTAAAAGAAGAATTAATACTGACTCCATATAGTGTCTTCCAGAAAATAGAAGGAAAGGGAACATTTCCAACACATTTTATGAAACTAGTATTACCAGGATACCCAGCTGTGCTGGGTGAAAAAGTCAATTCCAAAAGTTTACATGCTATGTAATACCATTTGTATAACATCCTGGAAATGACAAAATTATAGAAGTGGAGAGCAGGTAGTGCTTGCCAGGCATGAGGCAGGAAGTAGGGGCAGGAGGGAGGTCGGTATGTCTACAAAAGGGCAACATGAAGAAACTCGTGGTCTTGGAAATGTTTTGGTTTTGATTATATCAACATCAATATCCTGGCTGTGATATTGTACTATACGTCTGCAATATTTGCCATTGGGAAAAAGTGGGTAAAAGGTTGATATGTCTTACAATTGCCTGTGAATCTACAGTTTGAGATAATCACAATTCTCTCAAAATAAAATGCTTAATTTTAAAAAGGAACTTCATTGGTGTGAATGCAGCCAACGGTTAACAATGATAAGGGTGTGTATAAAATGCTTAGCGCCAGGTAAAAATGAAATAAAGAACAATGCAAATCTAATGTATATATACATATATATACATATACCTGAAATTTAAAGCCTGATGGTTCTGGGTGTATTTGCAGCTATTTGAAGTATCTGGAACCATAAGTTTCTGGTCGAACATGCGCTCAAAATCATTTAATTACGACTTAGACCACCCCTCTTTTCCTTTTTTAAATTATTAGAAACTAAGCCTGTTTTCTAAATGACCTGCCACAAAAATGTACGCATAATATGTATTACCCGACTTTCATATAATTAGAACAACCATAACAAACCTGTTCCCTTGACACAACCTCAAAATCGCACATACTTACAATAAGTCAAATGGGTTCATTGTTGAGTTCCTGCAAGTCAGAATTGCTGGAGAATAAGAGACAGCAGCTCTCTCAAATATTCCCACTGCCTGATTCTTGGAAGTAGGGATAGGGAGAAGCCAGGTTAGCAGGGAAGCCCCATTTCCCTACACCCCCTGCTATCTTGGTTCTTAAATACACCTCCCCTCTGACCACCATCAAGCCTCCTTCTGAAACTGAAATTCTGGCAGTGGGAATACAAGCTAATATCTTCTGAGTATTTATTATGTGCTGGTCACTATGCTAAGCATATATTTAATGTTAATAATGGCATATGGTCCAGGTGTTATTTTTATCTCCACTTTACAAAAGAAAAAGGAAGAAAGGAAAAAAGAAAACCAAAGTTAAAAGAGGTCAAATAACTTTCCCAAAGTCACAGAGTCTGGTAACAAAATGGAAATTTGAACTAAGATTTGTCTGAATTCAAAGCTTAAGCCTAGCTAACGCCGTTACTCTGGGGGTTCTCAAATTTTTCTATACATTAGAATTGATAGTGCGGGTACCTGGGTGGCTCAGTCAGTTCAGCATCCAACTCTTGACTTCGACTCAGGTCATGATTTCACGCTTTGTGACTTCGAGTTCTGTGTCAGACTCTGTGCTGAGAGCACTGAGCCTGCTTGGGATTCTGTCTCTCCCTCTCTCTCTCTGCCCCTCTCCTGCTGGTGCCCTCAACCCCGCTCCCTCTCTAAAAACAAATAAAAATAAACTTTTAAAAAAATGGATTTTTTTTTAAATCCTGATGCCAGGTTACACTCCACACAACAAAGTCAGAGTGAAGTAGAAGCCAGCCTCAGCCTTTTTAATTTTTTTGTTCTTTTTTTTTAAAGTTTATTTATTTATTTTAAGAGAATGTAAGTGGGGGAGGGGCAGAGAGAAAGAGAATCCTAAGCAGGCTCTGCACGGTCAGTGCACAGAGCTGACACGGGGCTCGAATTCACGAAACTGTGAGATCAGGACCTGAGCCAAAATCAAGAGTCAGACGCTTGACCGACTGAGCCACTCAGGCACCCCAGCTTCCTTCTTTTTAAAAAGACCTTCAGGTGATTCCAACGTGCAACTGATTTGGGAACCCCGGCACTATGATCTCGCCTTTTCATTGAAACTCTAGGTGCCCAGACGTCTAGCATTACCAACCTTCATCCACAAAGCTCTGCCTATTTCATATCCAAGTCTCTAAATGCACTCTGTCCCAGAGAATACCTTCATCCTGAATCTGGCCCCTGAAAACCTGGTTAGAATTTCTGGATTACTCAGGACACTGTTCCACACTAGAGTTTAAGTTCATGAAGGCTGAACACCTTTCCCCTCTGATGTAACGATTCACACTGAGGCTTGGATGCCTCAGCCCCGGAGCAGTATGGGAATACAGATATTTGGGACCCTAAAGATTCTCTGAAGCCAGTTTTATTGCAGACTTAGCAACAGCACACGTGAGTATTTGTGAGGCCCATTCCTGAAAAAAAGAATGTAATGAATTAGAAATCACGAACAGGGTCCCTACGATATGAACCAATGGCTTTCATAAATAAAGACTTTAGCAATGATTTGCAAAGGCTCTCAGTGCCAATTGTATACAAGTTGAACTCCCCATGTTGGCAGAAGACATTGAAGATAAGGAAAACAAGGCCCAGAAAGTAGAAAAAGCAAGACGACCCAGCTAGTAAGGAATGACAGTGAGATTATAATGTCCGGTGGCTCTTATGTGGATGAATGTATTCATGCATGGCCAAGTTATTTGCATGGTACCTGTTCCATACCTCCTTACCCATGGACAGACACCCACTGTCTCTTAGGTTGTTACTTCCTCTGTCCTTGTTCACCGTGTTCACAGACATTGCCAAATCAGGGGAACAGAAGGGTAACTGATAGGAACAAATGTCGGTAGACAGAATAAAGAAAAATAAAGATGGAAAGAGCTTATAAAGTCCACAAACCCGAAAGCGAACACTCAAAGTCAGTGTGTATGGTTCAAAATAAGTTGAATGTTTGGAAGAATTGGAATTAAGCTATGCTCTATTTAAATCCAAATTTAAGACCAAAGTCAACTGAGAAATATGCAGAACCCAAATGCATTCTGACCCCTCTTGTTTGCCTGTCACCCCTACCAAGAACAGTTGAAATCACTAGCTAGTTAAGAGCAGTTAGGAGAAACCTGGTATCTCGAAATTTTTCAGGGACAATATTGGCAACCGTCTCTTCACAAATTACCCTAGAAGCCATATCTTGTCTGGGACTGTACTTCAGTTTTCCTTGTCCCAGGTAGTGATCATATGCCCCTTTGTAAATTCCTCAGAATAACACTGTTGACACGTTTTTCCTTTAAATTTAAAAAGTGATGAAGTTCTGAAAAGATATCTGCCTACCAAGGCCTGGACTTCCCTGGGCAGAGAAGAAAACTGTTTGCTGCAAGCAGCTAGTATATGAATGGTATTCAGGCATTCACAGACAGTGGGAGGGGTCAGACCTCACTGCAATGCTGCATTGAGGCCAAGGCTGACAAAGTCCACATCTGAAGCAGGTCCCGGGCACACACCTGCTTTTTCAAATACCCTTGAGGTCTACCATGTGCCAGAGACAAAGCTGAAGGAGAAACTCTTTTCAGGGCGTTAACCCAGTGTGCTCATCAAGGAAGCATTAATCCCCTCAGCTGACCCTCCATAGGGTAGTTCCTGTACTCCAAATATGGCCAATTTCTATAGAACAGAATGAAGAAAAGCTTGTGATGAACATAATATATGATGCATCTCTCTCAAATCTCAAAATAGCTTCAGAATATAATGAGTAAATGTAACTGACTCATTTGAGCTAGTAAAGCTGCTTATTTATTTCACTTATTTCAAAGTGGAAATTTCAGGCAAAAGTATACTCCTTCATCCTGAAAAGTGAAACCAACATGTATTAGTTATGTACTGCTGCATAACAAATTTCCCCCGAACACAGTAAACTAGAATAGCAAATATTCATTATCTCGTGGCTTCTGAAGGTCAGGAATCTGGGCAAAGGGCAGATAGACACCTTTGTCTGAGAGTGTCACAAGCTTCAGTCAGGTTACCCCTCAACTGTGGAAGGAAACTATGGTAAAGCTCATGCACATCTGATGGCAGAACTCCTGTCCTTTATGTCTGTTGGCTGGAGTCATCACTTCCTGGCCATAAGGACCTCTCCTTGGGGTTACTCACAACAGATCAGTTTGTTTCCCCCAGAGCAAGGGCCGCAAAAGGGAATAACAGAGTGAGGAGCAATATAGAAGTCACAGGGTTTTGTAACCTAATCTCAGAGGTGACAACCCATCATTTTTCTTCTATTCTCTTCTTTGGATGCTATGAAGTCCAGTCCACAGACAAAGGGAGAGAATTTACACATGGGCATGAACGGTATCGAGGTTGCCTATCACACCACATATTCCTTGTCCCCAGGTTATACAATACTGACACTATATTCTTTCCTGACCCCAAGTTAAATAATTCTGGGATGGGCAGAATTTCCCCACGTTAAAAAATGCCAACAACAAATATTACTTAGAGGCTGGCTCCAGAAAACACCTACTCCTGGAAGATGAGGTGTAAAAACTAAGACATTTTACTTAGCAAAACTAATCTCTTGCCCACTACGTCCGCTTCAAGCCCCTCACCTCACTGTGCCCGTGAATCCAAAGCTATGATGTCATAGATTCTGCCCCATCACAATGAAGATTCACCTTAAAGTTCTCTGGCCCACCAGCTAGAACTCTCTATGTGTCCTACTGCCACTTCACATTTTCAGACAGTACAAAGCCTTTGCAAAGGTGCTATTCTTCCTTACTGCAATAGTTTTAATAATAGCTTTGCAGGACCAACAGATTTTTCTGTGGGTTTTTATCAGAGGTCAAGAGCTGATGATCTCAAGTATGAGAATAATTATTTCCATTTTCCATTACCAATGAAATCTTGACCCTTTGTCACTATAGAATGACAAATTATTTCAGTCAAACGCCCCCTGAAATATAAAGGAAATAAAATTATAATGAACCTCAAGAAAAGGTAATGTGCATGGTTACACATTCAACAACATGTCTACACTATAAAGTTATATTATATTATATTATATTATATTATATTATATGTTACATTATCTTATACTAAATAATCTTAAAAGTATCCACTGAATTCGATTTATAGCAAAAGATCCAAATTAATGTCCACATTCTCTTTACATCATGCTGCTATTTCTTAATTCTTTATTGGTAGGTGGAGGCTTTTGATGCCTTTCCCTACTATCCTATGAACAGAAGCTGGAGAATTGCTAAAGTCTCTCTTTTCTACACAGGCAAAAATTTCACCAGATGCATTACTCACAAGATAAAATTCTCTCCCATCTGAAAATGCTAACTTGGCATTTCAATGTTTTTAAGCTATTCTTTAATATATTTTGAAATTTCTGGGAAATTTTTTTTAGGAAAATTAAAGAATCAACCTCTTTTCTGTTGTCCATCGTCGAAAGCAAACACCACTGTGATTCACAGCACTCGTCGCTACTGTGCTTAATTAAAATGCAAGTGTTTGGGGGGAGGATGTTTTGTTAGCTCGTGAAAATTAATGACACTACTTTTGTAAAAAAATATAGTTAATGGGGCGCCTGGGTGGCATAGTCGGTTAAGCGTCCGTCTTCAGCCAGGTCACGATCTCGCGGTCCGGGAGTTCGAGCCCCACGTCAGGCTCTGGCCTGATGGCTCAGAGCCTGGAGCCTGTTTCGGTTTCTGTGTCTCCCTCTCTCTCTGCCCCTCGCCCGTTCATGCTCTGTCTCTCTCTGTCCCAAAAATAAATAAACGTTGAAAAAAAATTTAAAAAAAATATATATATATAGTTAATACTTAGAATGTTAACATGACTGTCGTATCCCAAACAAAATAAGCTGGCTTCCTTTGGATTGCATCTTATTTTTTAAATGTGTTTCAGAACATTTACCTTTATTTAGAAGTTTTCCTCTACCTAATATCTACCCTTTCAGTCTGAGCTGCCGTGTTCAATTGTAATGACGGAGACAATATTTTTAATGTGAAAGGAAGTCATTCCTACATGCGCTGTTTGTCTGCTAATGATGATTAATGCTGTTCATTTGATGCCCAATTGAATTTATGAATTTTCGAGTATGGTTTTTGTTTGAATAGCCAGATAGGCCATCACTGTACAATAGCACCCATTCAATGAAGGTGAATGGGGAATGAAGGAACATTTATCTGTAGATGATCAAGCATTCAATAGGTTAAAAAATATATACATTCCCAAGTTTTAACTTTTAAAATACATGTAAGCAAATGGGAACTTGTTATTTATCTCAAATACTATGGAGACACACATCTCAAGTAAACATACACAAAAGAAGGATTTCATTATGTTAGTGTCAATTTAGACCTTCCTAAGATAATTTTTCTTTCATTTTAGATCAAAACCATGTCCTTATAGCTCAGAATAGGAGCCCATTGAGACTTTGAGATGTAGCCAACACTTTTAATGAAAATCACTATATTTTTTCAAGTCCTAGGATATTTGAGTCCTAGCATTCTAATGAGTAATTAGTACCACTACCAACCCATTAATCACACATATGGCTGCTTTAATAAGTAATTTTTCTGTGAATATGGCCTAAAGATTATGATGGAAATGAAAATGCCCCAGCTCTATCAGCTTATTGATATTCTTGATGAATTGACTCAAGCCCCATGTTTTCATGTATTTGGAATTGGTTTCACAAAATAAATTATGTCATTTTTCAGAAATGTTCATACTCTTGCTAATGTTCAATATTCAATCTGATCAAGCATTACAATGTGAAATATTAAGATCCAGTGAAAAGTCTGGATGTCAACATGTAACAAGATAAATCATTTTAAAAGAATTCATCTTTACATTCACGGGAATCATTTGTTTCTTTACAAACGTGCCTCTAGACAGAGTGTTATATAGATATTAAATGTCTGTATGTGTGTAATTCCCTCAACTACAGAAATTCTGGCCCACCAGCCTTCACTCACCCTGGCTTCCAGCTGAGAAATCTGACAGTCAAAAGAACAGAGTTAAGGGGCGCCTGGGCAGCTCAGTCAGTTCAGTGTCCGACTTCAGCGCAGGTCTTGATCTCATGGTCCATGAGTTCAAGCCCTGTGTGGGGTTCTGTGCTGCCAGCTCAGAGCCTGGATCCTGCTTCAGATTCTGTGTCTCCCTCTCTCTCTCTCTGACCCTCCCCTGCTCATGCTCTGTCTCTGTCTCTCTCTCTCTCAAAAATAAATATTTAAAAACATTTTTAAAAATGGAGTTAAGTTTTAAGCCTTATTTCTTTCCAAAACTGAGGATCTCAAGGACAAAAACTCCTTTTTTTATCCATGTGCTAATATGTACCTGCCTAACCACCACCCCCAGGAGGAGGAACTTGTTTGGAAATACGCGATTTCCCATTACAGCTTCTTTCCAGGGCCAGCTTCCCAAAGGATGTGTCTGTCCAAGTCATGATGCTGAGTCTAAATCACCATTTTTAATCTGATGAGGCTTAAATTCAACTTAAAATTCAAAGTAGTAAAACAGAAAAAGAATGAGGCAATCAGAAAAGGGCCTGAAATGATCAGGAAAGCCTTCCCTGGCACACCCCTTGGTACCCCCTCTCCATGGCAGTGGCCCTTGTTTGTGTTCAAGGTTCCAGACGTTCTTAAAACCTTTTTGAAATTTTAGAAATACATAAATATATAAAAATATGTGAGGGGCGCCTGGGTGGCGCAGTCGGTTAAGCGTCCGACTTCAGCCAGGTCACGATCTCGCGGTCCGTGAGTTCGAGCCCCGCGTCAGGCTCTGGGCTGATGGCTCGGAGCCTGGAGCCTGTTTCAGATTCTGTGTCTCCCTCTCTCTCTGCCCCTCCCCCGTTCATGCTCTGTCTCTCTCTGTCCCAAAAATAAATAAACGTTGAAAAAAAAATTAAAAAAAAAATATGTGATACTATACAGTATTTCATTATTATGTATAATTTTATATATTACATGTAATATACAAACATACATACACACACATAAGATATATATATATATATATATATATATATATAGCATTTTTAGTGCTAGCAAAAAACTAGGAAAAAACTTAGTATCTATTATTAGGAGACTAGTAAATTATCCATCCATACAATAGAAATCTCTGAGGCCAAGACAGGGACTCTTTACATCTAAATATCACAAGGTCTCTGGGCCACTGGGTGGCTTGGTGAGTTAAGCATCCAACTCTTGATTTGGGCTCAGGTCAAGATCTCACAGTTTGTGGGTTCAAGCCCCACATAGGCCTCTACACGGACAGCACAGAGCCTGCTTGTGGATTCTCTCTCTGCCCCTCCTCCATCCCAAAATAAATAAAGTTTTAAATAAATAGATGGATAGTGAAAAGTCTCAAATACACCATCACAGGTAGAAAGCAAGGTACAGGACATTGTGTATTGTGTGTATTTATTTTTATTTTTTTAATGCAGGAAAATATATCTAAAAGGATTATAAAGGAAAACAAACTTGACAAGCAAGGTACAGGACATTGTGTATTGTGTGTATTTATTTTTATTTTTTTAATGCAGGAAAATATATCTAAAAGGATTATAAAGGAAAACAAACTTGACAACCTCCAGGGAAGGGAATCAAGGAGCTCAGACAGAGGGAGAAGAGAGTCTCAACACCGATCATCTTTCGCACATTTTTAATTTAAATAAGTAAATATAATGTATAATAAAATTAATTTTTAATCATTAAATAAACAAATTTTAGTTATTAGGAAACCTAAATTCTGCCTTATGACTTCTTTACATTAATGGAATTTTATTATGTGGATTATTCTGCAACATGATTTTTATCACTTAACAATGTCTCTTATAAATTTTTTTCTGTTCAGTACATAGGAGACAACTGAATTCTTTTCAAAGTTGCACATTATTCCAACAAAGAGAACCTAAAGTTTATTTTAAAATTCCTCGATTAACATACTAAAGGTTGGGGGCCAGTCAGTAAGTGCTTCATGTCCTAAGTTAATTAAACTCTCTACTCTTAGAAACAGGAACCCTCTTGCACTGTTGGTGGGAATGCAAATTGGTGCAACCGCTCTGGAAAGCAGTGTGGAGGTTCCTCAGAAAATTAAAAATAGACCTACCCTATGACCCAGCAATAGCACTGCTAGGAATTTACCCAAGGGATACAGGAGTACTGATGCATAGGGGCACCTGTACCCCAATGTTTATAGCAGCACTCTCAACAATAGCCAAATTATGGAAAGAGCCTAAATGTCCATCAACTGATGAATGGATAAAGAAATTGTGGTTTATATACACAATGGAGAGTACTACATGGCAATGAGAAAGAATGAAATATGACCCTTTGTAGCAACGTGGATGGAACTGGAGAGTGTGATGCTAAGTGAAATAAGCCATACAGAGAAAGACAGATACCATATGGTTTCACTCTTAGGTGGATCCTGAGAAACTTAACAGAAACCCATGGGGGAGGGGAAGGAAAAAAAAAAAAAAAGAGGTTAGAGTGGGAGAGAGCCAAAGCAGAAGAGACTGTTAAAAACTGAGAACAGGGGCGCCTGGGTGGCGCAGTCGGTTAAGCGTCCGACTTCAGCCAGGTCACGATCTCGCGGTCCGGGAGTTCAAGCCCCGCATCAGGCTCTGGGCTGATGGCTCAGAGCCTGGAGCCTGTTTCTGATTCTGTGTCTCCCTGTCTCTCTGCCCCTCCCCCGTTCATGCTCTGTCTTTCTCTGTCCCAAAAATAAATAATAAACATTGAAAAAAATATAAATAAATAAATAAATAAATAAATAATAAATAAATAAATAACACCATTAAAGGATACAAACTTTCAGAAATAAGACAAATAAGTTCTGGGCATCTAATGTGTAGCACATCTATTGTAGTTAATAACTCTGTATCATATACTTGGAAGTTGCTGAGAGAGTAGCTCTTAACATGTTCACACCACAAAAAGGAAATGGTAATTATGTGGCATGTGGTGTTAGCTAACGCTACGTTGGTCACTATTTCACAACATATAAATCTATATATCGTACACATTGTTCGCATTAAGCATATACATTAAACATGTTATATGTCAATTATATCTCAATTAAGCTAGATGAAATAAAGTGAAAGCCACAGTTGGGGAGATGATAATGAATCTAATTCTATGGATTAGACTCAATAATTAGTCATTGCTATCCATCTTGATGTAGATAAATGACATCGCCTATTCTCCTGAACGATTTGTAACTGATCTTTAAAAAGCAAAAAGCAACTCTTAGAACTTCAGAATATCAGATTTGCACAGCAAGTGCCATTCAAGCCACACTCATCAACAAAGCTCGACAAGCCAAATAATGTTTGAATGAGTAAACTAAACCTAACAAGAACATGGGCGATATTGAATGGCAATCCGATGTATGAAGGTTACCCCTAAGTAGGTGATATGACATAAAAAAAAAAAAATCTGTGCTGCTCTGTGAAGTCTTCATAGGAACTCCCTGAACCCAGACTTTACCCTGACAGTGCTCAGAACAGAATATTTATGACACCATGGTTTTTACTGACGTACACACTTTCCCTCCACAGCTTGCATGTGAAGTTTGTTAAAGACACAATGTGACATGGTTTTGTGGTAAATATTTTCTGAGGGCTTTGGTTTTGCTGCCTAAATGCTCTGTTTTTATGTGGGAACTTGGAATGACAAATTATGCTCCCAACTAGAATCTTCCTTTCCAATATATTCTTTAATGAACAAAGTAACTAACAAGCAATACAGACCATGGGATCAGTGGGGTACCAATTTCTTTGAAGAGCATAGATTTCGGTTATTAGTAGTAGTATGCCTACTATCCAAATCTGTTTCCAGTTAGTGGGAGTTTACACAGCAAAGTCAAATAACAAGGGATTCTGCATTATCCAAATCTATTTGGTGGCAACAGGTTGGACAGTGAAGGAATTGTCAGAATATGTATCCAAAACTACATCTTTCTGGAGTCCAAAAAAGGAAAGTTCAAAATTGAATTAAATATTGGATATTATCTCTTAAACAGTCAAGATGAGATTTCAGGAGATCAGGTGACTTTTTACTTTCTTCTCTATTTCCTTTTGTATTATAGAAATTTTCCTAAATCAAGCTTGAATGTTTTGTTTTGTTTTGTTTTGTTTTAAGAAAAGAACCTGAGCAGTGACTCACATTTCAACAGCTCTTTCAGAAAAGAAAGATCAAAGTCAGTGTTGAGAGGTGAATTATGTGGCCACTGGACTGTTTGCTCAGTCAATATAAAAATCACCACATAACGCAACACACTTTCTTGATCAAAATAAGCTTTGCAATCATCTGAAGAAAGAAATATTCTCAGAAATGTGTTTTTTTAACTGCCACCAAGCCATTCTGCACAATGCTAAATAAAATTCACCATCTTCGTTACTTACTATATTAAGCCAATAAATTTTTGAAGGAAAAAACAATCTGTAGTGAAATAGGAAGCAAAATTATTTCCCTTATAACAACTGTCTTTTAATCAGGTCACTATGAATTCAATAAAACTAATCTACTTTTGCTCTATCTGCATTGTTGAGATCAATTCCTCAATTGCAAAAGCAATTAAAAAATATTTAATGTCCGAATTAAAATCAATATAATTTATTCCAGAATCCACTCTCATTTACTTGAATTGATGTACCTAAGGCCTGGAGAATCCCTGTACGTCCACTAACGTGAACGTAAAAAGTGAAGCTTCCCCTACATATGGCAATGGCAGTGGCAGTAAAAACAGGGAGGCATTTATTGAGCGTCTGTGGTTTGTGGGGTATCCCAAGAGGTTGTCAAAATGCCAAAGTCTGAGATAGGAATGCATAAGACATGGGACCCCTGGGTGGCTTAGTTGATCAAGCTTCCAACTCTTGATTTTGGCTCAGGTCATGATCTCACTGTTCATGGGATCAAGCCCCCCATCGGGCTCTACTCAGACAGTACAGAATCTGCTTGGGATTCTCTCTCTCCCTCTCTCTCTGCCCTCCCCCACTCATGCTCACACGCTGTCTCCCTCTCAAAATAAACAAATGAACATTTAAAAAAATGTTCCAAAAATTGATGCCCATATGTAGGTCAGATGGAGCACTTGCACAAAAATATGTGCTTTGTCACTTAATTTAACTTACTTTAATTTGCAATGATTGTCATAATGATCCCACAATGAATGATGTTCCCTGTGCACATGCTCCATTGTCGCTTCTCCTCTCAAGAGGCCAAGTCTATTTCTCCACTCACTTGAATATTGGCTAGCCTTGTGACTTTCTTTAACCAACAGAATCTGGCAAATTGTGTGTGTTCTACAGCCTAGGCCTTAAGAGGTTTTGAAGCTCCTGCTCTCATCCTTTTAAACCTTGCCACCGCTGTGCCTGAAGAAATGAAAGAACCTGAGATAAAAGAATCCATAGAGAGAAGCCCATCTCAGAGGAGCCCAACAAACCCACCCAAACCAGAAAGCAGAGTGCCTGACCTCCCAGGGGATCTGGACAAAGAATACACAGGTTTTGGTTTCAGCTACTTAGTTTGGGGTGGTTTGTTACACAGCAACAAATAAAATATGGCTTCAGCTCTTTACTCTTCGAGAACTATTTACTGAGTGCAAACTGTGTGCCAGTCACTGGCACCGGAGAAGCAGGGATGAACACCAAATGGTCCCCTCTTCCACGGTGCTTACATTCTAGTGTTTGAAGGCAGAGAAGGGAAAGTCCGATGATTACAAAACAGTGAAATAAATAATAATTTCACATACAAGGAGGTGAGTGCTATGATTAAAACAAAGCAAGATAAAGGGATGAAGCGGGGCAGAGGTGGGAGAAGATGGTCAGAGAAGGCTTCTCTGATTGGTGACATTTAATCAGAAACCTGAATGTTAAGAAAAAAGGAACCAGGCCAAAAAAAAAAAAAATGTAAGGGAATGACATCCTGTCAATAAATTTAAAGGCTCTGTTGAGGGATCAGGCTGCCTGGGTCGCAGACAGCAAGTTCAGGGGCAGGAAGGCAATGAACTAGGGGTGGGTGTCCCAAGTGGTGGCCCAGGAGGCAGGTGCGGGAAAGAGCTTGTAGGACCTCGGACACCACAGTAAGAAGGCCGGTTTTATTTTCAATTAGTGAGGATTTACTTCACTTTTAACTCTTGCTATCCAGAAACAGAAAAACACATTACTGTGAATAATTCAAACGGTGTGGCAATAAAGTCTTCCCTCTCCCCACCCTGTAAAAGCCAGGCTGCTGTCACCGCCATTTTGCCCCTTGCTTTAAAATTAGCGTCTGCCTCATTATGAGCTTAGAAAGCTGCCTGTTGCATGGATCCACATTAGATGAGCAAAAAGTCTCTGCTGGGAGTAGTATCTTCAAAGTAGCTTGTTCTTACCCCAGGAATCCCTGACACGGGAGGAAAAGATAATTCAAATGTGTGTCCAGTGATTAGGAACTTAGAAAGCAGGTATTAACAGGACAACTCTGCGACTGAAGATGCCGTTATGGTCAGAAACTCAGGAGGAGACTTAGCCGGGCAACAGAGGCCTTTCCACTACTCCTTATACCGTGCAGTTGAAACAGTGGTTGATTTTACAGCTAATAAGGCATTAAACTGAATCTCTTAAGCTTTTCATATTGAAAGTAATTGCAAATTGAATTTGCTAAAACAATAACTTAAAGAGGCAAGACTTGAATGTTGTCGGAGCAAATCAAATGATGATGCGGAATTTAAAGGGCCGCTGAAACAAGTGTCTTCAAGTACTTTATCGATCTGCCAGAAGCAGCTACTGAAGCCAGAGCTCTGCTCGGCAAGTGGAATTATTGCACATTGATTATTCATCATGGAGTGAGGCTGTAAGGCTCCGGCTGGGGGCGGGGGGGCGGCGGTCATTTACATTTCAACACTTTGATTCTTAATAAAGATAACCTACCGCAGAAAGAGAAGAGCCAACACAAGAATCCCACCTGCGTGCAGAGGCAGGCGCTGGCCCATTTTCAGGAGGGAAGGGGAAGGAAAGGCGGAAAATTTTTAACCCTGAAAAAACACTGCAGCTATCAAGACCATGATTGTGGTTGTTTGTGAGGGCTGCCTTAACAATGTACCCCAGACTGGGGGGCTTAAACAATACAAATGTATTATCTCACAGTTCTGGAGGCCAGAAGTTCAAGTCAGCCTGTCAGGGCTGGTTCCCTCCAAGGCTGGGAGGGAGAATCTGTTCTGTTCCTCTCTCCTGGCTTCTGGTGGGGTTCTGGCCTTCCTTAGCATTCTCTGACTTACAAAAGCCTCACCCCCATCGCTGCCTTCCCCTTCACTTGGTGCCCCTCTATGTGGCTATCTGTCTCTAAATATCTCCTTTTAATAAGGACACTGGCCCTGGTGAATTAGAGCCCAACCAAATGACCTCATTTTAAATTGATTACATCATCGAAGACCTTCTCTCCAAGTAGGATCACATTCTGAGGTACTAGGGGTTAGGACTCAAAACACATGAATTTGGGGAGAGAAGGGACACAATCTTACCCATAACAGTGATGGCCCAGGAGAGTAGGGAATCACTTAAGTATTCTCAATTTTGGCTCTGTGAAAGATCTCCTGGGAAGCTTTGAAGAGGAGCTATGCCTGGCTCTCACCCTCACTAATTTTGATTTAATTGGTCTGGGTTAGGGCCCAGGCATGAGTATTTTAAAGGAGTATCTCAGGTGGTTCTAAAGTGCAGCAAGGATTGAAGGCTACTCATGAAATGCCTCCTTCGCTAGCATGTTTAAGAACAGGGTCAACTATCATTCAGAGGGGAACCTATAAAATAGGTCAATTATTTTAAGCACCGTGAGGGCAATGACTGTCTGCATTGATCACCAATACATCCCTAGGACTGCACAGTGTCTGGCCTGAGGTGACTATCCCATAAATATTAATGCGAGAATGAATACATGAATAAATTCAGTTTAAGTCATATTCACCAAACATGTACTGTACCTTAAGCATTACAGTAAGCATTGAACAAACATAAATATTTGTTGAATAAATGAATGAGTGAATGAAGAAATGAGCTCATATCCAACATGTCCAACATTCCCTTCCGGTCTACTTATAATATGTAATGTGTATTACAATATAGGGTTAGCATTTTCAGTGTACTGAAACCAATTGACTCTAACTAAAATACTTATTTTAAGTCAACTAAACAGCCTGCATTTTGCCTAGGAATTCTGTTTTTGTTTGTTTGTTTGTTTGTTTGTTTGTTTTTGAGTGGGGGGGGATTGGCTCTTATATAACTAGACCTCAGGGCCATTCTCTTTCACTAAGAGTATAGATGCTTATACAAGAGCCAATGGACTCCTTGTTGACATGTTTTAACATCCCCGCAGAATGTCCAAGAGTTGCTGCCAATGTGTAGGAGAGAAAGAGAAGTACACACAAATCATCATAAAAAATACTTGTGTTCACAATAATACCATTCAGTTGCCATTGCCAGTGGAGTAATACAACCTAAGATGCAGACATCAGGACTCATCCTTCACGGAAGTAGTCAAAGATTGACTAGAATAAAGAGATAAGCGATCAGAGATTGACTAGAATAAAGACATAAGCGATCGCCCATTAAATCTGATCAGTTTTCATAAGCTGAATAGTTTTAGCCCAGTGAAAAAGCTTATTTGGCTTCTCCTCCTCCCTCTCCTTCTTCTTCCGTAGCTCTAGAGGATTATGGGAAATTTCATTCACTTGTTTCTTTATCCATCCATCCAACCAGGTCTGCCATTAACATGTACTATGCCACTATGGATGTTGCAAAACTGGGACCTCTTCAGTAAATAAATCCCAAAATATCTTATTTTTCCTTCCCTTCCCCTATGTTCATCTGTTTTGTTTCTTAAATTCCACACATGAGTGAAATCATATGATATTTGTCTTTCTCGGACTGACTTATTTCACTTAGCATAATACACTCTAGTTTTAGCCATGGTGTAGCAAATGGCAAGATTTCATTCTTTTTCAATGTCAAGTGGTAGTCCATTGTATATATACACCACAACTTCTTTATCCATTTATTCAGCAGTCGATGGACACTTGGGCTCTTTCCACACTTTGGCTATTGTTGATAGTGCTGCTATAAAGATTGGGGTGCCTGTGCCCCTTCAAAACAGCACTCAAGTATCCTTTGGATAAATACCTATTAGTGCAATTGCTGAGTTGTAAGAATAGTTCTATTTTTAATTTTTTGAGGAAGCTCCATACTGTTTTCCAGAGTGGCTGCACCAGTTTGCATTCCCACCAGAAGTGTAAAAGTGTTCCCTTTCTCTGCATTCTCTCCAACATCTGTGGTTGCTTCAGTTGTTAACGTTAGCCATTCTGACAGGTGTGAGGGGGTATCTCATTGTGGTTTTGATTTGTATTTCCCTGATGATGAGTGATGTCGAGCATCTTTTCATGTGTCTGTTTGCCAACTGGATGTCTTCTTTGGAAAAGTGTCTATTCTTGTCTTCTGCCCATTTCTTCACTGGATTATTTGTTTTTTGGGTGTTGAGTTTGACAAGTTCTTTATAGATGTTGGATACCAACCCTTTATCTGATACGACATTTGCAAATATATTCTCCCATTCCATCAGTTGCCTTTTAGTTTTGTTGTTTCCTTCATTGTGCAGAAGCTTTTAATCTTGATGTGAAAAATAGAGAGGGAGGCAAACCCTAAGAGACTTAAATACAGGGGACAAACTGAAGGTTGCTGGAGGGGAGGTGAGTGGAGGATGGGCTAAATGGGTGATGGACATTAAGGAGGGTACTTGTTGGGATGAGCACTGGGTGTGGTATGCACATGATGAATCACTGAGTTCTACTCCAGAAACCAATGCTACTCTGTGGGTTAACTAACTTGAATTTAAATAAATAAATTATATACTCTTTAAAAAATAAATAAATTACAACCAAAATAGACGTCCCTCCTTGGGGCCGTGACAGCTTATGCCATTTCAAGCTGGATTTTAGTGCACTTCTTCTTAGCGTTACATCTTTCTGCAGGGTGCTAATCACCATATAAAGAAGCCTGTCATCCAACAAACATCTATGAGGTATCTACTATGTGTCAAGACTGTGCTGGTCTCTGGAGATACAAAAATGAATGAGATATGAACCCGACCCTCCCAGAGTCCACAGTCCTCCTGGGCAGACCCAAACCAAATGAACAACTATAGGATGATATAAATAGGAAAGGTAATTGTGAAAATACAGCCAAGGGCTCAGAGAGGACAGAATATTAGAAATGGGTCTTCGAGGATGAGTAGGACTTTAATCACATAGCAAAAACAAACAAACAACGAACAAAAAGAGAGAGTGAACAGAGAATGCCAAAGGGTGATGACAGCAACCCTATGCTTGGGGGGAAAACACACAGTTCTAGAGAGCCAGAAAGAAAAACTGAGTAAATGGAAATAGTTGCAAAATTAGTCTGGAAATGTATGCTGGCACTAAACTACTTATATCAATCAGCTAGATAATAGATAAAGATGGGTCAATTTATTGAAGCTAAGGGGAAAGATTTGAGTAACCCAGATAAGGTTGGGAAGGAAGAAGGCTTAAGCAAACCAGCACTCAGGAAAGATGTACTTACTTTCTGTCCCTGAAAACAGGAAATTTCCAGCATCATACAGTTTCTGTTTTTTTAAGCCACATCTTCATGGGTCAGTTCTATGAATTACTTGGGTTATCACACGAATGGATTCCCAAATGTCTCATGTAGTATTTCATTTAAATTTATGCGTTCACTAAAAATGAAACTGAGGCATCAACCCAGGTTGCTCAAGCCATTTTGATTTGATGTTTAAATACAAGGTATAAGATAATTTTCCAATATTCTCTCATGTGCAAATAAAGAAACTAAAGCCATGTGGCTTTTTCTAACAGCATTGCTGATGAGGTAAAGATGCTGTTAATCCTGGGGTATGTGCTGCTTTGCCCTGAAGCCAGCAAATATTTTTTAGTAAAGTTGGCATACACCCCTCCGAGTCTTTGGTTTATGACCATCTTCTTTTTCTTCCCCGTTTGATCTCTGCACAGCAGTGAGAGATTGTAGTAATTAACAAACCCAGTTTATGGTCAGTATCGATTTGAAATTATGTGGTATCATAACACTTTGTGACTGCCCAGTTTCCGTGAAATTTCAAATTAGATCACTTTTTGGTAAGGCTGTCAGTCTACGTTCTTTTTCTTTTTTCAGTTGCTTACATTTTCCTAGCGCCTTGGGGCTCTGTAAGTTCCTACTCAGCTAAAATAACATGGAATCTAATTTGAAAAATCCAGTGGAGTTTAACCATAAATTATTCTGTGTTATATTCAAAGGCTAGAGGTTTTGAAATTGATCACATCAGCAACGATTGGCTCTAATTGCATTAGGTTATTTGATAATGCTTTAACATACAATTTGCACAGAGCGTTGCTTGAAAGATAATCCTTCAGGATGAATAGAAGCATCAGATGTTGAATATAAAAGGAAACTGTCAGATTTGAAACCAGTTACGGTCCCACAGAAGACCAAATTAAATGCCTTGTCAAACCATACAATTGACATGTATCACTGTGACTGCGTGGATGGGGAGATTTTGAGCCATAATCATTTTTTACCGTAATTCTGCCTTGCTATCTAAAAATATTTTTATAATCTTTTGTGAACTCCTTGAGGGTAAATTAAACAGAACTTGCCTTTGCATCTCCACCGGGACTCTGTCCAGTACATGCTAGGTATTCAAAACACATTTACCAAATAAAGGAATACTAATAACTTTTCCGATATACCAAACTCTCTGCAAAATATTTTATGGGAATTTTCTCATTAGTTCTTCACAGTCACCCCCATGAAGTCATTACCATTGTTAATTTTACAGATGAGAAACACAGGCTTCGAAAGGTCACACAGCTAGTAAAAGATAAAGAATGGGTCTTGGTAGCTCTAAGCTCCCCATTCTTAACTGCTGTGTTATATTAGATGAATGCATAAAATGTTTAAGCAAATAGTGACTCGTGTGCTTGAATCTTTATTTGTGCAGTGACCACAGCGTGCATGTGGCCATGGGAGCCTGTGCATGAAAAACAGTCTAGGAGCCTCTCTTCTACTCACACTCACTACCCTTCTGACAGCAGAGGTGTGGAGATTTTCCTCACAGCAAGCAATTCTTTGCGACACCAGCTGGTTGTGTCCTACAGTTCAATTTGATTCACCTGGAACACTAACCAGAGTGCAGACCCCACAGGGTAAGGGCTCAGTTCGGCAAGACCGCCCTTGCCCCCCACCTCAGATGCCAGTCATAAATCCCACGTTGTCACCTGTATTTCTGACCAGCCAGCTATAAATCAGAGGCTCCCATGACCCCCTTCTTCGGTTTGATTATTTGCTAGAACAGCTCATAGATTTCAAGGAAATATTTACTTTTACCAGTACATTACGTAATAAAAGATGTGATAAAGGATACAGATGGAAAGATACATAAGGTACGGCCTAGAAGGGTCCCGAGCACAGGAGCTTCTGTCCCCATGGAGTTGGAGTGTATCCCCCTCCTGGCACATGGTGATGTTCACCAACCCGAACACTGTCCAAACCCAGTACTATTGGGACCTTTATGGAGGATTTATCATGTTGACCTGATCAATTGTTAACTCAATCTCCAGCCACTTTTCCTCTTCCTGAAAGATGGGAGGTGGGTTAAAAGTTCCAAGTTTCCAATCATGGCCTAGTCTCTCTGGTGACCTGCCCCCATCCTGAAGCTATCCAGGAACCTGCCAAAAGCTGCCTCATTACAATGAAAGATGCTCCTATAACCCACGGAATTCCAAAGTTTTTAAGAGCTCTATGCCAGGAACTGAGGCAGAGACTAATATTTTCTTCTATTGTGTCACAGACCCATATACCATATACCCCCACAATCCATAAATTATGACGAGATGCTGCAGGTGGAAATACCTGTTATTAAGCAAAAAGAGATTTGGGCCAGAATCATGCTAAATAGTTGCCATTATTCATGAAATCATCAGGACATTCTGCAATTCTTAATTGTCTCATTCACTATTCCTGTCAAAGGCATGAAGAATTCATCTATCCACTCAGGCAAGTAGAAATCATGTGAAGTTATGGATTTTTTCCACCATATCTTTGTATTAAATAATCAAGGTCTTGGAGAAATATTATTTTGAGTCAGACTTTCCAAAAGAGGGGCATGGAGCTAAGAGAACTATTAAATTATATTCAATTACCAAAGCATAACTGACAGGAATCAGACTTCTGAACATGACCTATGTTGTAAATTAGGGAATTTATTTTTAGCTAGACACATATAGATATGACAATACACAATTACCCAGAATTCTGAGACTATGTTCCAAAGAAACCCTGATTGATAGTTTGGTCTAACGCATTAAACAAAGTAATGAAGAAGGCTCTTACCCTGTGATCAAGTTAATTTGTATATGGGAACCTACAAAAGAGAGGCCTCCCCAGTGGCCCAGCCCACATCACAAATCTAAACCGAGGTCAGCCTGCTTTGCGGAGAACTATTTCCCTGTCAGGGAAACCGAACACAAACCAGTCACAACCCTCCAACTCAGCTTTAGCTAGCTTACCTTACCCAAGAAAACAGGACCTGCTAGGCTTATAAGGAGATGCCAACCTCTGAGCCAACCATACCCTATTTCCACGTTGCCTCGGCTAATGCTCTGTAACACTCACTTTTGTCCTAAACCCCTCCAGAAAAGTGTGCCACTGTTTGTGAGGCACTGTGTTCTCCCACTCCATGGATTGTTTCCCCTTGAATAAAGGACATCAAACTCATTACTAAATTTAGTTTTGTCATATGACACTTAAAAATGATGAGGTCTAAATTTAAACCCTGGCTTTGCCATTTACTAGCTGCATGTTTCAGCTTTCTCAATAGCTCCATTATGAACACCATGGATGTGGCAATCGCATTGGTCATAGTCGCTGCTGAATTTCAAGAGAGTAATAAGTAACCGTGATAACAATAATAGAAAAACAGTTTCAACTACTTTCCATCTGCCAGAGACTTATCTCATTGCTAAAGTGCACTGTAACTTACCTGGGGTCACACAGGACGTGATTGAACTGGGATTTGGACTCAAGCCATCAAATTTGTAAGAACCTACAAAAAAAAAAAATGTTACAATTAGGAAAGGTAGGAAGAGGGGGGAAATGTGAAGGGAAGAGGGAAAGAAGATCAATAAAGGTAAACCTCACTGAAATAAAGTTGGAAAGCTGGCAGGGGGTGTCCTCAGGCCCTACCACTCCGTGTCAATCCCAAATCAAACAGGAAGAGATGAACCTTGCTCAGGATACTACTTTAGGTACTACTTAACTACCCCAGCAGGAGAAAGAAAGGATTTCCTCCTTCCCTGGCAACAGCCCAGCCAATAAAAGGCAGTCACAGCTCAGCCAATAAGAAGCCACTATACTTCGAACTCACAGCTGACTACAGTGAACTTCTTGTTTATAACAGCCTCCCAGAACCCTAGCCTTTCCTCCATACAACAGTGTTCCTCTCCTTTGTGGGGTGGACTTGCTTATGGTTTTTGCTGTAGCTCCCTTGTCCTGGATTGCAACTCTCTGCTCTTCCTGAGTAAACCCATTTTTGCTGCTAAAATAACTGGCAGTTTTATTTTTAAAGTTAACAGGATAAAAGCAAAGAAAGGAGAGGGGAGAAAAGGCAGTCAGGAGGAAGGATGGGAGGGACGGAAGAAAGAGGGGAAAAAAATGAAAGGGGAAAGGAAAAGAAACATCACAGGGTTGTGGTGAGGTCTAATTGAGATACATAAAGCAAGTGTCATGTGCAAGGTGCCATGACGTCATAGTATTGGTACATATCAGCACTCTTTGGGAATTAAATGTCAGTATCAATGGAGGAAACTATCGTAAATAGAGCAAAGCAAATTACAAAGTATGATTTGGCTCGTTATTTACTGAAATTATAGGCAAAGTGCAGTCTCCTTACTCAGTGAAACACACAGCACTGAAATCGTCCTTTGTCTGTTGAGCAGAGAGGATGGATGGGCTCTAACGGGGGAAATGTTTCTCCCCACACCTTCATTCACAGCACAAAATGACAGCACAGGGGACCTGGCTTGATGCATGGACATCAAATAGATCTAAGCATTTCAATGACAAAAATAGCCAAGGAAGGCAGTTTTTCAGCCAAGTTTACCAGGCACTTCATTCAACATTGGACCACCCTAAAATAGCCCTCCTATTTCCTCTCTACCATTCACAACAAAGAAAAGACACAACCGTGCCTCAGAGTCACTTACAGATGCCGTAGGGGGCCACAGGTGAGTGAATATATTTCACACAAAGTGATTTACCACCTACAGCAGAGATTCAACACAGGGGAAATGGGCCATTTGGAAGCACTAAGTGCTAAAGAGGAAGGCAGCCCTAAAAGGACATGGGTGGCAGGCTTTGTATCGAACGTGCTAAGCAAGATGTCCTAAGTGACTCTGGACCTGTGGGAAGATACACCCATGTACCTTAAGTGCCTTGAGAGAAAGGGTCTGAAAAATCCGTTTTGTCCTTTAAGCCACAGCTGAAATCCACTTCATCAGAAAAGTCTTTTCTGATCCTTCGCCTAGGCCAAGTTCTCTGCTTACACTGTCAGAATGCTCCCATCCCCTGCCTCACGGCCCTGGCCAATATTTTAACTTTTGTAACTTTTTGTTCTAACAAATTTTTTTTTTCAACGTTTATTTATTTTTGGGACAGAGAGAGACAGAGCATGAACGGGGGAGGGGCAGAGAGAGAGGGAGACACAGAATCGGAAACAGGCTCCAGGCTCTGAGCCATCAGCCCAGAGCCCGACGCGGGGCTCGAACTCCCGGACCGTGAGATCGTGACCTGGCTGAAGTCGGACGCTTAACTGACTGCGCCACCCAGGCGCCCCTCTAACAAATTTTAAAATACACAAGAATATTCTCCTATAGACCTGACGCTCACCCTCAACAATCTAATAATCACAGCACATTTGCTTCACCTATCCCTTTTCCTGCTCTTTCTGCTTTTAGGTTTGTCGAAATAAAACCTGGGCGTAATGACATTTCATGTCTAAATACTTCAGTATGCATGTCTTTTAAAATAACCAATTTCTGTTACAACCACAGTCCCGGCCTAGGTTTCCCCCAGAGGAGACCTGAAACAAGAGCTTGCATGCCAGCTGGTATTTGGGGAAGTGATCCCAAGGAAGGATGTAGAGCTGAGAAGGGTGGAACTGACAGAAGGGAGAGCCAATCCAAGGATGCACCTGTGGGCACCTGGGTTTGATGTTGTTGAGACGACTCTGAGGAGCCGTAGAACGTCACGCAAACTGTGTATTAAGTGACTGAAACAGGGAGTGTATACTCACTGGCTCCCAAGGCTCCCATGCCCTAGTCAGGGATGCCCCACGGAGTGGGTGTTAACACTCCCAAATTTGCAATGGAATGCTTCAGAACAAAACAGAATAGATGGAAAGGTTCCCACAGGTGCCCTACAGGAGGCAGGAGAACAGCTCAGAGCAGAAAGCGAGCGATCGGTGGTGCAGTTTAGGGGCGGTGCCGTCAGATTTCATCTGCACAGCTCTACCTACAACAGCTAACGTGAACACGGAGCTGGGGAGGCCAGTTCCAGGACCGAAGACATACATGACACAACTCTAATGCCATTGCCACAGCTAATCAAATTCATTCTAATGCTCTAAGATCATCTAATACTCAGCCCAAAACGAAATGCTCGCGATTGACCCAAAGATGGCTTTTTAAAAATTTTTTCAATGTTTCATTCGTCTTTTTGAGAGAGAAAGAGGGACAGAGCAGAGGGAGACACAGAACTCAAAGCAGGCTCCAGGCTCTGAGCTGTCAGCCCAGAGTCTGGCGTGGGGCTCTAACTCACGAACAGTGAGATCATGCCTGAGCCGAAGTTGGAGGCTAACCCACTGAGCCACCCAGGCTCGGTGAGAAACCACTGTACTTCCAACCCCCAGCTGGGTACCGTGGACTTCTTGTTTATAACAGCCTCCTAGCCCCCTTTCCTCTATACAAGAGTGTGCCTCCCTTTTGCGGGGTGGACTGGCTTACGGCTCTCGCTATAGTTCCCTTGTCCTGGCTTGCAACCCTCTGCTATTCCTGAGTAAACCCATGCTATTCCTGATTCCCCAGAGATGGCTTTTTAGAGTTGCCTTGGTCTAATTAGGACCCAAGCAAGGATCACACATTATGGCCTTAATTAGTTAAGGTTATGCCCTTAAATCTCTTTTACTCTTCACCTTTTCAAATGCCATTGATTTACAGACACACACAAAAATGTGTCTCTTGTCCTAAGACTGTTCCACATTTTGGTTCGGCCTCGTTAGACACTCATTTCACGTATTTCTCTATCCCCAGCCTTCCTGCAAGTGATCACACACTCTTCCGTCCTTATTAAACTCAAACAGCTTTTACGGCAAAAAAACACCGTAAGTGATGTGAGTGCACCCCACCTGAGGACACATGTAATGGAACGAATGGTGGCCCCCCCGCCAAAAGTTATGTCCACGTCCAAATCCCAGAACCTGTGAATATTGCTTTCTATGGCAAAAGATGTAATTAATGTAAGGGTCTGAAGAAGAGCTTACCCTACATTACCTGGGTGGACTCTAAATGCGGGCATAAGTATACTTCGGCAGAGAAAGTTTGGGGACAGCCCCACAAAACCTAGTGAAGACAGAGCAGAGATTGGAGCAATGTGGTCCCTAGCCCAGGAACCCCAGGGCAGCGCCCAGAAGCTGGAAGAGGCATGAAATGGATTCTGCCCTAGAGTCCCTGGAAGGAGCACAATAATGCTGGATGTCTGATTTCTGAACTCCAGAATTCTGGGATAGTACATTTTAGGGGTGGAGGGACATAAAAGCCTGATCCCCTCTTTGCCAAGTTCCCCACAAACTTTCCTTTAAATGGTTCCACTCACTGATGCATGTGTCCGTCATTTGTTATTCTTCAAGGGTAATAGAATGACTTCTGGATTCTATCATTCCTTCCCACATTATTAAGAGTTGCTTAGGGGCGCCTGCGTGGCTCAGTCGGTTGAGCGGCCGACTTCGGCTCAGGTCATGATCTCGCGGTTTGTGAGTTTGAGCCCCGCATCGGGCTCTGTGCTGACAGCTCAGAGCCTGGAGCCTGTTTTGGATTCTGTGTGTCCTTCTCTCTGACCCTCCCCCATTCATGCTCTGTCTCTCTCTGTCTCAAAAATAAATAAACCTTAAAAAAAAAAAGAGTTCCTTATAAAGATGGATTTTTCATTATCACCTTGGGCTCTTTGCTTATTCTAAAATGCAGCTCGTGCAGGAAACACTAGGATAAATATTTCATCCCTCCCTTTTAATTGCTATACTCCCAAGTAAGGAATTGGCCATGATAGTATTTTTTTTTTATTTTTAAGACATTTTTTAAAGAACAGATTTAGGTTCACAGCAGACTTGAGAAAGTACACAAATTTTCCTTATTACCCCCTGCCAAAGGCCTAGCCTCCCTACCTATCAATCTCCTCCATTATAATGGTATATTTGTTACAATCAACGCATTTGGATGTTGTATATTGTATTTGTACGTTGACACATCATGATCATTGAAAGTCCATAGTTTATATTAAGGTGCATTTTGGGTGTTATATATTCTACAGGTTTGGGCAAAGGTATAGTAACATGTATTCACCATTATAGTATCATAAAAATTCTAAAACCTGTCCTAAAAGTCCTCCGTGTTCTGCCTATTCATGATAGTAACTTATTTTTGTTTAATGTTTTTATTTATTTTTGAGAGAAAGAGAGCTCACGGGGGAGCAGCAGAGAGAAAGGGGGGGACAGAGGATCCAAAGCAGACTCTGTGCTGACAGCAGAGAGCCCTATAAGGGGCTCGAACTAGGAACCGTGAAATCATGACCTGAGCCGAAGTCCAAGGATGTTTAACTGACTGAGCAACACAGGCACACCCATGATAGTAATTTAAATCCTTCTTTGCATCGTTGTTTAATATCTATCTCCCTCACTAGATTCTAAGCTCTGTAAGAGCAGAAAACCTGTCAACCTTCTTCACTGCCTAATCTGTAGTGCCTGCCACAGGGAAGGCGCACACCTAAGGTGTTTTAATAAATTCTTCCTATCCCTAAGAAATCCCAGAGCCCCAAGAGGAATGTAGAGCCACCCCACCCCCTTCCACCTGCTTTTCTCTTTGATCACAAAGCAGTAAAATAACCTAGGATTTTTTTTTCCCCAGCTCTAAAGCAATGAAACAAAATCCCTTCAGACAGTATCAGCAACTTCTTGGGAAAAGAAACAGACTTTCATGGGAAGGATCTCAGATGGGATCTTGGCATTATTTTTCTCACTAGAACCATCTTCTAGGATGTAGGGGTGGGGGGATGCATGGAGGGAGGGTACTTGAGCAATCACCTAGTCAGGTGCTTGTAAACAATGCAATTCAAGGGCACCTGGGTGGCTCCTTTGGTTAAGGGGTTAGGCAGCTGACTCTTTTTTTTTTTTTAACGTTTATTTATTTTTGAGACAGAGAGAGACAAAGCATGAATGGGTGAGGGTCACAGAGAGGGGGAGACACAGAATCTGAAACAGGCTCCAGGCTCCGAGCCGTCAGCACAGAGCCCGACGCGGGGCTTGAACCCACGGACTGTGAGATCATGACCTGAGCCGAGGTCGGACGCTTAACCGACCAAGCCACCCAGGCGCCCCTAGGCAGCTGACTCTTGATTTCAGCTCAGGTCATGATGTCATGGTTCATGAATTCCAGCCCCACGTAGGACTCTATGCTGACAGCACAAAGCCTGCTTGGGATTCTGTCTCCCTCTTTCTCTGCCCCTCACCCTTTTGCTCCCTCTCTCTCTCTCAAAATAAATAAAAATTAAAAAAATAAAATAAACAATGCAATTCAAAACAGCCACCACTATAATAATAACAATAACAAGAATAATGGTAATACAACTAAATACATCATATAAATGCCTCAGGTAACTAAATCAACATCTTCAGGATCAAGCTTTGGAAGGCGTAGAGGTTCAGGGGCAAGGACCTCTCTGGAGCACGATTTAGTCCGTTGTTTGCAAACTGAATCTATTACCTCAAGAGCCTTTTCAGTTACCAAATCCTAGAATTTTTTCCTGCATATTCTCATTCTCATGAACGTGAAGCCTGGGAATAAATATTTTCAATGAATCTCTTCTGGTGCAAGAAACAAAAACGAAGTCTAGCTTTTGGCTTATTGAATTGAAGGAAAGGCAGAACATACAGGCCCTGATCAGGACTGGGACAGCTCCAAGGGCCTGGATAGCAACAACTCAAGCGTGATTTCTCCACAGGTTATAGTGAGAAAGAACTGGGCCATGCATAGGTCACTCTAATCTAGATGAAATTCCAGTGGGAAAGAGTACGTCTAACCTAACCTCGGTCACATTCATACTTCTTGAGAGGACAGACCATTCAATTGTCAATACCATCAAAACTGCACAATAGTAGAGAGATAATTTATCAGAGACAAAAACCAAGGTACTATTAGCAGAGAAGAGGGCAAGGATGCAGCCAGGGAATGGATATCCACTTCTACTTCCCCAAGGTCCGACAGCCAGGTTCAAAAACCAATGGCTTGGTTCAATCCCCAGTCAGGTATTTGAACCCTCCCGGCATCAGACGTATCAACACACTTGAACATAACCTTGCCAAGTTGACTTTGTTCCTGGAGTATACATATCCATAGCTTTTCCAAAGGACTGTGGCCTCCCTCATGGTCCTATTGCACAAACAGGGTATCTCACCTCACCCAACAGAATCAGCTCTTTTTTCCCCCCAGCTCAGTCTCCAAGGTTACCCTGGCATCTTGTTATTCCCTAAGCTTTCCAAACACACGCTTCCCTAAGTTCTTCTGTACCTGCTGATCCCCTGAGTGGAGCACGGTTCCCTTGGGAACCACATGCTTTGCTCTCCCTCTCCCTTCATTTAGCAGTTGCCTTTAATGTCACCTATTCAAAAACCAGCTTCATCTCCCTCCCTGGCACTCCCTTCCTGCTTTTTATTTTCTCTGTTTCACTACCTGATATACTACAAGTTTTCCTAATGTACTTATTCATAGTCTATCTTTCCTCTCTAGAATATAAGCCCCTTGCGGACAGGGAGCTGGTATGTTTTATTCACTGTTGTAACCCCATACTTATTATTGTGCCTGGTGTATTGTGGATGTTCAATGGCTACTGATGATAGCTCAACCCTCAAGACCCTCTAGAAATTATTCTCTGACCATTCCTACTTCTTTCACTACCCAACAGGTATTAATCCCGAGAGCAGCACCCAAGAAACTTCCTGCACGCTGATCTCTGTCGCAGAGTCTGCTCACCCAGGAAACCAACCAGCAATGATGTCAATCATAACAACAAAGTCGAAGTAATAGAGTCTTTCAGAGCCACAAGGGGTCCCAAGCAGGATTTTCTGTTTTGCGATAATCTTTGCAGAAACTGGCACAACCACAGGTCAAGCTTTGGAGCCGAGCTTCTCACCCATTAGACACGACTGGCAGTGACTGACAGCCACCTGTGTTTTTGCTGGACCATACAATGTGTTTCCAGAACACTGAAGGGGCGTGAGTGGTAGAAGGGCTAAGACTGCTGTGTGAACAGTAGTGAGTGCACACGCCAGGCACAGGCAGGCTCCGAGGTGGGATGATGCACAGGGGGTGGTGGATTCTGGGGTGCACCAGGCGACTTTCTCAGCAATGGCAGGCTGCAAACAGATGCAAATGGCCAGCTAGATCTATGATTATGAAGTCGAGAGTGCCGTTTCTTCACACTCACTCTGACGCAAAGCTGTTTGCCGTATCGGATTACTTAGACCAGTACTGAGATAATGATCTGAGTTCAACTCGAAAGTGGCTATGTAATGTGATGTTTATCGCAGCACTAAAAAACCAGATGCCAGTGTCTTAAGCAGGCCCCAGGAGAATAAAATGGGTTCCCAGTTAGGTTTTGCCTTCCTACCTTTTGTTCCTACACTACAGACCTTTTCTCTACCCCAATCTCCCTTCTATGTTTTTTTTATATCTGACTCAGGGGCTGATAAAGTACAGCCACCAGGGCCACATCCAGCTAGCTGCCCATCTGTCAATGGTCCTCAAACTAGGGAGAGTTTTAAAAGATTGCACTTGAAATGGTTATATAAGTATCTTTGTAATGGTCTCAATTTTGCTTCTTTGCCTGCAAATCCTGAAATACTTACGATCTGGTCCTTCAAGAAAAAGTTTGTTGAGCTCTGGTCTAGCTCACAAAGCAGCATTTGTGGAGAGGGAAATGACAAGCCAATGCCCGTTTTTTTATGACCAGTAGATTTTGTCGTATAACTGTCAGGGACTTGGGGACGCACACCAGGTGAGCTTCCAGACGTCGTCCAGGTGGAATCTTGTCTTGTGATGCTGCCTCAACAAGGCTCTCTCTGAGCAGGTTCGTGCTGGACGTCTTTTCTCAGGATTCGTCAGTCATTAAAGGTTCTAGAGCAGGTAGTAGCTTTTTTATCCCCCCATTTGTCAAAATATGCGCGCTGAGTAAAGAGGGGCCAGGCCCTGTGACAGAGGATGGATATATTTCCATGAATAAAATCCGTACATCCAGGGCCTCGCAGAAATTGCAATCCAAACACTCTGTGCACGATCCACATGTTATATTGTCCTCAGATGGTGGTTTGCAAACCAGCAGCATTGGCATCACCTAGAGGCTTGGTGGAAATGCAGATTCTCAGGCCCCTCAACCAGATCTACTGAATCAGAAGTCTGGGGCTGGTGGGGCCCAGCCATCCCAAGTTTGAGAACTACTGAACTATGCCAGTAAAATTTGTGCTGGGATAGAGGTTTCACAAATCAAGTTTTAAGAATGTAATTAGTTTTGGGGCGCCCGGGTGGTTCAGTCGCTTGAACGATCGACTACAGCTTGGGTCATGCTCTCATGGCTCGTGGGTTCGAGCCCTGCTTCGGGCTCTAGGCTGACAGCTCAGCGCCTGGAGCCTGCTTCAAGCTCTGTGTCTCCATCTCTCTCTGCGCACCACCCCCACCCTGCTCCCCGTTCACACTCTGTCTTTCTCAAAAATAAATAAAAATAAAATTTTTTTTAATTTTTTATTTATTTTTGACAGAGAGAGAGACAGAGCATGAGCAAGGGAGGGGCAGAGAGAGAGGGAGACACAGAATCCGAAGCAGGCTCCAGGCGCTGAGCTGTCAGCACAGGGCCCGACACGTGGCTCGAACTCACAGACTGTGAGATCATGACCTGGGCCGCCCAGGCGCCCCTAAAAAAAATTTTTTTTTAAAGAATGTAATTAGCTCTTGACAAAACCCATGTTACAGGGTGCTTGGGCACCTCACTCTTCTCTGTGTTTATTTTTACGGAAGTTAAAAGAAATTGATAGTAAAAGCACACTACAGAATCTATAGGTTGCTTCATATGTGCGGGACATCGAGCTGGGCGCTTCAGCGAATGCTAAGGGAATAAAAGCTGCTTATCACCCTGCTTCTTTCCCGGTGAAAAAGAAGGTGAACCTGCAGCAGCAGCATCATTATATACTCAGGGACCAGCAACCAGTTTCTGTAAATGCCCAGTTAGTAACCGTTTTAGGTTTTGTGGGCCAATGGTCTCTGTCATGACCATTCAACTCTGTGTTTACAGCACAAAAGCAGCATAACTATAAATTATACGTACATAAATGGGCTTGGCTATGTTCCAATAAAACTTTATTTACAAAAACAGGCAGCAGATATTGCATATGATGCCTTAATCCATCCTGTATGTTTCCACTGTATACTTTATCCTGTTCTCACTTTTTACACAATTCTCCCCGATCACCTAATTTTGACCGTATAAAGTTCTGTTGGTATCTTGTTTGTGCAAAAATTGGTCACAGCAGTAGCCTTCTAGATATAACTTATTCCAATGAGTGTTCACATTCTACTTGTGTATTATGACAGTATTAACTGTGGTGACAAAAATCCTTGAAGTTAATATTATTATTTTAGAGATGAGAAACTAAGGCTTAAAGACATAAAACAAATTGTTGAAATTCATGCAAATGACACATTTTGGAGCCAAGGCTCAGACCCTGTTTTTTCTGGCACCAAAGTTCAGACCTATAGCCATTACCGGATGCTTCCTCCACTATGCACGGAATAGCCAATACATGTTCAATGTTGAACCAGAAACTGGACTCAGGGTACAAATGCAACATTTATGTTTGATTGGCTATTTCTCTTCTTGACTGTGTTCTATGACTGTGGTCCCAGTCTCATGTCATTCAATACCCTTAAGTCCCAGTACAATCAGACTCATATTGTAGATGGACCATAACCCAAAACCATAAGTGCAATACTACTTAGATCATTCTAGAATAATAATCTTCTTTTTTTTTTTTAATTTTTTTTTCAACATTTATTTATTTTTGGGACAGAGAGAGACAGAGCATGAACGGGGGAGGGGCAGAGAGAGAGGGAGACACAGAATCGGAAACAGGCTCCAGGCTCTGAGCCATCAGCCCAGAGCCCGACGCGGGGCTCGAACTCCCGGACCGCGAGATCGTGACCTGGCTGCAGTCGGACGCTTAACCGACTGCGCCACCCAGGCGCCCCTAGAATAATAATATTCTTTAATGGCTCAGTCATGAACATAATATCTTTTGCAACATGGTTTTGAGTCATTTTTCCAAGGTCTAACTCTCTATGTGACCAGTGGCAGATCTTTCCCCTCTTTGGATGTTAATTTTCGTGATACAAAGGGTCTTCATCTATATATTAGCAAGGCGTCTATCTCTTTTAGTACAAAAGTCTAATTCTATGACAATGTGGCATTCTTCCTCCAACTATGCCACTATTAAGGAGACAACCCATGTGTTTTTCCATGGTTACAGAATGCACACTTCTTCTGTTGATACATATGTTAAACTAATTGTGCAACTTTGTAGCATTTACAACCTAAAAAATTAAGGAAAAAATCATTGCAAAGCATGGAGGAGAAATTAATACCTGTGGCCACCATCATTTCTAAAGAAATAATAAACAAAGCCAAAGATGATAACACTTCCAGGGAGTTCACGTGCAGTATTCTGAAAATTGGAAGAGAAAATAAAGGTTGATAAAATAAAGCGTGTTAAATCTGAGAATATGCGCAGATCTGTACAGATGGGAACATCAGTGAACAAGCAACCATATGCGTGTTTTCAGGTCAGATGCAAAGCCACACGAAAATCGATCAGAAAGCACCAAAGCCTGACAGGCATGCATTTGAAAGAGGGGAATTTAAACTCAACCTCTGTAGAGGAAGAAAAAGCCTCACCGTCATTATATTCCCCTAATAAGATTGACATGTTGATCATTCAGAAAAGAATAGGAGCCAGATACAGGAGAGAAATGGCTTACAACCATCAACACAGAAAGGAGGTCCAGACTTTCCTGAAGATTCATCAGTTTATTCAGTGCCTGCTTCATATGAATTTTTTACCCTTCAAAGTGAGATGAAAAAAATGAGGACTTTTTCATGAAGCTGAATTCATCCAATTGAAAGGATAGTGTTGTTTCTTAGGTTACATCCTTCCATGTTTATTGTTGTTGCAAAACTTATTTACTCTAAATAAAATGACGAGAGTGATAGTTGGCTTGGTGTTCTTCCTCATTGTCTTTACTTAACAAGACAAAAGTTTGTGCCCTTTCTATCAGCTCCATCAAAACAAAAATGGAAATTTTTTTAGTTCATGAAAGCCAAACAACCACAAAACCTGACTGGTCTGAGGCTTGGATGCTGTGATTTTGCAGATGCTCACAATAGCTTCATTGTTGAGGGCCTGTTTGATTCAAATGCTTTACATGTGTTATATATGGTTGCCCCCCAAATCCGTCAAGACATGTATTGTCATTTGTAATTCACAAACAAGGACGCTGAAGTTCATGAAAGCACAAGGTCAAATGACGGTTGAAATGGCTGTCTCACTTCCTACGTCATCAGGGAAATGCAAATTAAAACGACAATGAGATACTACTACACATCTATTAGAATGGCCAAAATCCAGAACACTGGAAACACCAAATGCTGAGGGGGATGTGGATCCACAAGAACTCTTTTTTTTTTTCTAACGTTTGTTTACTTTTGAGAGAGACAGAGATAGAGTGCGAGCTAGGGAAGGGCAGAGAGAGAGAGGAGACCCAGAATCTGAAGTAGGCTCCAGGCTCCAAGCTGTCAGCACAGGGCCCAACATGGGACTCAAACCCCCAAACTGCGAGATCATGACCTGAGCTCAAGATGGCCGTTTAACCAACTGAGCCACCCAGACACACATAAACTGTTAATATTTTTATTTTTTTTTAATTTTTTTTTCAACGTTTATCTATTTTGGGGACAGAGAGAGACAGAGCATGAACGGGGGAGGGGCAGAGAGAGGGGGAGACACAGAATCGGAAACAGGCTCCAGGCTCTGAGCCATCAGCCCAGAATCTGACCCGGGGCTGGAACTCACGGACCGCGAGATCGTGACCTGGCTGAAATCGGACGCTTAACCGACTGCACCACCCAGGCGCCCCAAACTGTTAATATTTTTAAATGGTCATGCACAACACCTCTATCCTCTCTCATAGGCAATGCAGCCTCTCACTGGTGTACTATTGAAAATTGGCAAAACTCATACTTACCTGTAAAGAAACACAAACAGCAATCAGCAGAAAGACACCCATCGTCACCCACAACCTCCATGACTCAATGTTAAAGTTTCCCCCAAGTACCAAAGAAGATGTAAGTGATGTTACGTGTTTATGTATCTTAATGTGGTGGAATCTATCAGAAAGCTCCATAGCATTTTGGACATACTCCATTTTGGAAGAGTTGGAAAAACAGTTGGCAGCATTATATGCATTTCATTTTAATTTAGAGGAGGGACATTTGAGATCTGCAATCAAGAAAAGGTTTGGCTGTGATGAACTGATGTAATTCACAATTTAAACTCATTTGAGGAAAATAACAGCAGTCACATTTGCCAGGGGGACAAATGGAATATACAGCAATGCGGCAGGGGTGTGGGGGGAGAGTGGACCCAGCTTGTTGGTAGTACTGTGCATTAGGAATTAAAAGGGCAGGAATAGCATCCATGGACAATCACTTGACATTTTATGAAACACAATAGAGACTTTTCTTTTCAAAAGGATTCATTCAAGAAGCTGTAATAATGAGTGCCTGTGTGCAGCTACAACCTTATGATGAGTGGAGTATTGAAAAAAGGAGATATTTCATATCGAATCGTGTTTACTTGTTTTTCTTTTTTAAAACATTTTAAGATATATTTGTACCCTCTTTATGCATTTCTCCCCCTATCCACACCCTGCCTCTGGCAACTACCAATCTGTTCTCAGCTATCTACGAGCTTGGTTTCTGTTTCTGTTTTGTTTTGTTTGTTTTCAGATTCCACATATAAGAGAGATGATATATTTCTGTCTGGCTTATTTTATTCAGTAAAATGTCTTCGGGTTCCATTCATGTTGTTGCAAATGGTCTGATTTCATTCATTTTTACGGCTGAACGATATACCATTGTTTATATATACAACATTGTCTTTATCCATTCAACCATTGAGGGATACTTCGCTTTTTCCATATCTTGGCTATTGTAAATAATGCTGCAATAAACACAGAGATGCATACATCTTTTTGAGTTATGTTTTCATTTTCTTCAGATAAATACCCAGAAGCTGGAAGAGCTGGATCACATGGTAGTTCTATTTTTAACTTCTTGAGGCAACTCCATGCTGTTTTCCATCCTGACTGCACCAATTTACATTCCCACTAATAGCCCACAGGGGTTCCCTTTTCTCCACATCCTTGCCAACACTTGTTATTATCTTTTTGATACTAGCCATTCTGAGTAGTGTGAGGTGATTTCTCATCATGGTTGTGATTTGCATTTCTCTGATGAATGATGATGTTGAGATCTTTTCGTGTAGCTGTTGGCCATCTGAACGTCTTCTTTGGGCAAATATCTGTTCAGATCTTCTGTCCATTTTTTTTTTAACATTTATTTATTTTTGACACAGAGAGAGACACAGCATGAACGGGGGAGGGGCAGAGAGAGAGGGAGACACAGAATCGGAAGCAGGCTCCAGGCTCTGAGCCATCAGCCCAGAGCCCGACGCGGGGCTCGAACCCGCAGACCGCGAGATCGTGACCTAAGCTGAAGTCGGACGCTTAACCAACTGAGCCACCCAGGCGCCCCCCTTCTGTCCATTTTTTAGTCAGATTGGTTTTTGCTATTGTGTTGTATAAGTTCTTTATACTTTTTGGATATTAGTCCCTTACAGTATATATGATTTGCAAATATTATCTTCCATTCAGTAGGTTGCCTTTTCATTTTGTTGACGGTTTCCTTCCCTGTGCAGAAGCTTTTTAGTATGATGGGGTCTAACTTATTTTTACCTCGTTGCTTTTCTCTTTGGTGTCAGATTCAAAAAAATTGCCAAGACCTAAGTCAAAGAGATTACCACCTATGTTTTCTTCTGGGAGTTTTATAATTTCAGGTCTTACACTTAAATTCTTAATGTATTTTGCTGTTATTTGTGTGTAATGTGAGGTAGCTGTCTAGATTCTTTCTTTTGCATGTGGCTGTGTAGTTTTCCCATCAACATTCATTGAACAGACTGTCCTTTTGCCATTGTATATTTTTAATTGAAATATATGCATGGGTTTTGGGGGGCTCTCTTATTCTGCTCCCCTTGTCTATTTACCTGTTTTTATCCCAATAACAATAATGTTTTAGTTAATATTGTTTTGTATATTTGAAGTCAGAGAGCCTGATGCCTCCATTTTTGTCTTTATTTCTCAAGATTACTTTGGCTATTTGGGATGTGTGTGTGTGTGTGTGTGTGTGTGTGTAGTTCCACACAAATTTTAAGATTATTTGTTCTATTTCTTTGGAAAATGCCATTGGAATTTTGATAGGGATTTCACTGAATCTGTAGATTGTATTGGGTAGCATGGACATTTTAACATTATTGGTTCTTCCAATCCATGAACATAAAATATCTATTTATTTGTGCCTTGAATTCTTTCATTAATGTCATGTTGTTTTCAATATACAGGTCTTTTCTTTCCTTGGCTAAATTTATTCCTTGGTATCTTACTCTTTCAAATGCAGTTGTAAGTGGGACTTTCTTTATGTTTTTTTTCTGATAGTTCACTATTAGTGCATGAAAACACAACAGATTTTTGTGTACTGATTTTGTATCCTGAAAATTTGCTGAGTTCATTTATTTCTCTTAATAGTTTTTTCATGGAGTCTTTAGGGTTTTCTACATATAATGTGTCATCTGCAAATAAGTACAGTTTTACTTCTTCTTTTCAATATAGAAGCCTTTTATTTCTTTTGTTTGCCAAATTGTGCTGGCTAGGACTTCTGATACTATGTTGAATAGAAGCGGCAAGAGTGGGCATCCTTGTTTGATTCCTGATCTTAGGGAAAAGGCTTTCAGTTTTTCACCATCAACTATGATGTTACCTTGTTATACATGGCCTTTATTATTCTGAGATATGTTCCCTCTATACCCACTTTGTTGAAAGTGTTTACCATAAATTGATATTAGGTTTTGTCAAACGTTTTTTCTGCTTCTGTTGAGATGATCATGGTTCCTATCCTTTATTTTGTTAATGTGGAGGATCACATTGACTGATTTGCAGGTGTTGAACCACACTTTCATCTCTAGAATAAAGCTCACTTCATCATAGGGTATGATCTTTTCATTGTATTGTTGAATTTTGTTTACTAATATTTTATTGGAGAGTTTTGCATCTGTGTTCATCAGAAATACTGGCCTATAACTTTCTTTTCTTTTTTCATCTTTGTCTGATTTTATTAGCAGGGTAATGCTGGCCTCAGAAAATAACTTCAGAGAGTCCCCTCCTCTTTCATTTTTTGGAAGAGTTTGAGAAAGACTGGTATTAATTCTTCTTTGAATGTTTGGTATAATTCACCAATGAAGCTGTTTGGTCCTGAACTTTTGTTTGTTGGTAGATTTTTAAATACTGATTCAGTCTCCTTAGTACTAACCTTTTCTATTTCATAATGATTCAATCTTGGTAGATTGTATGTTTCTAGGAAATTATCTGATTTTTCTCAGTTGTCCAATTTGTTGGTGTATAATTGTTCATTGTAGTTTCTTATGATCCTTTGTATTCTTTGGTATTGTAACATCTCCTCTATTGTTTCTGAATTTGTTTAGTGAATCCTCTTTCTTTCCTTTCAATTTCGTTCATCTTTTCTAAGAATCAGTTTTTAGTTTTGTTGATCTTCTATTGTTTTTTTAGTCTCTGTTTCATTTGTTTGGGCCCTAATCTTTATTATTTCTTTCCTTCTACTAATTTTGGGCTTTGTTCCTCTTTTTCTAGTTCCGTGAGGCACAGAGTTAGATTGTTTATTTGAAAATTTTCTGGTTTTTTGATGTAGGCCTGTATTGCTATGAACTTCCCTCCTAGAACTGTTTTTGCTGTATCCTATAAATTTTAGTAAGTTGTGTTTCCATTTTTGTTTGTCTTGAGGTATTCTTTTATTTCTCCTATGATTTTTTTCATTGACCCTTTGGTCATTCAATAGTATGTTGCTTAATATCCATGGATTTGTGATTTTTTTCAGTTTTTTTTCTTATAACTGACTTACTATTTCATACCATTGTGGTCAGAAAAGATGCTTGATGTGACTGAAATCTTCCTAAGTTTATTAAGACTTGTTGTGTGGCCTAACATTTGATCTATCCTGAAAAATGTTCCATGTGCCCTTGAGAAGAATGCATATTTCTGTTACTGTGAGATAGAACATTCTATATACATCTGTTAATTCCTTCTGATCAAATGTGTTGTTTAAGGCTGATGTTTCCTTATTGATTTCCTATCTGAATGATGTAAGTTGGGTATTAAAATATCCTGTAAATATTCTATTGCTGTCTATTTTTTCCTTTAAGTCTGCTAGTATTTGCTTTATGTACTTTGGTGCTCCTATTTGGGTGCATCATTATTTACAAATGTTACCCCTCTTGGATTGATCTCTTTATTGTTATGTAATGCCCATCTTTTTTTCTTTTTACAGTATTTTTTTTTAATTTTATTTTGCCTGATGTAAGTATAGCTACTCCAGCTTTCTTTTGGTTTCCATTTGCATAGACTATCTTTTTCCATCCCTTCCTTCAATTTCAGTCTGTATCCTTACTTCTGAGGTGAGTCTCTTATGGTTGACATATAGATGGGTCTTTAAAATAACAACAACAGGGGCGCCTGGGTGGTGCAGTCGGTTAAGCGTCAGACTTCAGCCAGGTCACGATCTCGCGGTCAGTGAGTTCGAGCCCCGCGTCGGGCTCTGGGCTGATGGCTCGGAGCCTGGAGCCTGTTTCCCATTCTGTGTCTCCCTCTCTCTCTGCCCCTCCCCCGTTCATGCTCTGTCTCTCTCTGTCCCAAAAATAAATAAACATTGAAAAAAAAATAAAAAAATAAAATAAAATAACAACAACAACAACAAACCTATTCAGGTACTCTACGCCTTTTGACTTGAGAATTTAGAAAATTTACATTTAATGTAATTATTGGTAGTTATGTACTTATTGCCATTTTTTAATTGTTTACTGTCTGTTTTTGTACTTCTATGCTCTTTTCTTCTCTTGATCTCTTACTTTGTGGTTTGATGACTTTCTTTAGTAGTATAATGATATTCCTTTTTCTTTACCATTTTTGTATTTACTGTAGGTTTTTGTTTTGTGGTTACCATGAAGCATACCTATAACAATTATATCTATAACAGTTTATTTTAAGTTGGTAATTTACATTTGACCCTACTGTACAGCTCAACACTTTTAGTCTCTGTCCCATGCTTTGTATTTTTTTTTTAAGTTTATTTATTTTTGAGTCAGAGAGACAGAGCATGAACAGGGGAGGGGCAGAGAGAGAGGGAGACACAGAATCGGAAGCGGGCTCCAGACTCCGAGCAATCAGCCCAGAGCCCAACGCGGGGCTAGAACTCACGGACTGCAAGATCGTGACCTGAGCTGAAGTCGGACGCTTAACCGACTGAGCCACCCAGGCGCCCCCCATGCTTTGTATTTTTTATGTCACATTTTACTTGTGGATCCAGTAGCTAATTATTGTAATCATAAGTATTTTTACTACTTTTGTTTTTTAACCTTCATTCTAGCTTTATAAGTAATACCTACTACCTTTTTACTATATATTTATCTTTCCAGTAAAATTTGTTGTTTCATATGTTTTCTTGTTACCAATTACTTCTCTTTCTCTTCAGCTTAAGGATATCCCTTTAACATTACTTAGAGACTGATTTAGTGGTGATGAACTCCGTTAGCTTCTTTCTGCTTGTCTGGAAAGCTATTTATCTCTCCTTCAATTCTGAATGATAACTTTGCTAGGTTTTCTTGGTTGGGAGTTTTTGTTTAAGCACTTTGAATGTATCGTGTCTTTGCCTTCTGGCTTGTAAAGTTTCTGCTGGAAAATCTGCTTATAATCTATTGGGGGTTCCCGTGAACATAGCAAGTTGTTTTCTCTAGTTGCTCTTAGTTTTCTCTCCTTGCCTTTAACTTTTGACATTTTAATTATGTGACATATATATGTGTGGGGTGGAGGGAATAGGTTCTTCTTACATAAAGGGGTTAGGGAAAAGCTTACGGCAGAAAGCCGCCACCACAGGGTGAAAGCGCCCAAGGTTAGTTAGTGAGATACTGTAATGGGATCATGAGTAACTTGTTATATCACCTGCAGAAAATTACCATCCGACGCCAATATACTATCGTACTTTGATCACAAACTCCACTTGCCCCCCCGGCCCGTTGCTTCTTACACACACAAGTTAATGATTACTACCTGATTGTTTTCTCCATGTTCACATGTGTAAGATCTTGTTTTATTCATGCTCACCACATGGGTAATATCTTGTGAGCTCAATAAATACAGAGAGGAAACCCCTGTTCGGGGCTCTTGTCTCCTCCAGAACTTTAGACTCTCTTGTATTCAATTCTGTGTCTGCTCTCTTGTTGGACAAGTGAGAACTCCAGACTTGTAGGATGTATGTATATACTTGTATGTATATACATACATATATATATATTTTTACATATATTTTATATATATTATATATATATGTATATGTATATATACACACATATGTATGTATATATATAGAGAGAGAGAGAGAGAGGAGAGAGTGTGAAATGATCACAAGTTACATAGTTATAAGTTTTTTCTTTTTTCTTGTGACAAGAATTTTTAACATCTACTCTTAGCAATTTTCAAATATACAATACAGTATTGTTAATTATAGACACTGTGTTCTGAATTACATCCCCAGGACTTATTTATTTTATAAACCAAAGTTTGCACCTTTTGACCACCCATTTCACTAATAGAATAAAGCAGGAAGTCTATTCTTTTTGTTTATTTTGTTGTAATTTGTAATGTAATGTGGTATATATATGTATGTATGTATCTTCATTTTTTATTCTCCAACTCTTTATCATGCTCTAAAATTTAGAGTCAACATTAATAAAAATTTGGCAGTTACCTTCTCCAGAAAACTCCCTTGTGTCTTGGTACAGATATCTTTAGTTTCATCTTATTTGGAACTCTCTGGGATTCCTGGAGCTGGAGGTCTGTTTCCCTCTCCAGATCAGAGAAGTTTTCATCCATTATTTCTTCAAACAAGATTTCTTCCCCTTTCCCCTTCTCCGTCTGGGATCCCTATAATGTGACCAAATTTATTTTTTCTTTTTGATACTCTGATTTGCTATTCTGAGTCCCACTCCCTTGTCTTCAAGACAGCGGATTCCTTCTTCTGCTGATGTTGAACCTTTCTAGTGTATTTTTAAAGTGAGTCATTGAATTTGTTAGTTCTGTGACTTCTACTTGGTACTTTCTTATATTTTCCATCTCTTTGTTGAAGTTCTTACCGTGTTCACCTATTCCCCCCACTTCAGGGAGAGCATCTTTATGGCTATTATTTTGAACTCTTTATCCAGTAAATTACTTATTTCCATTTCACTGAGGTTTTCCACGAATTTTGTCTTGTTCTTTCATTTGGAACATAATTCTCCATTTCTTCATTTTGCTTGGCTCTCTATTGGTCTCTATACAGTTGATGAAACAACCATCTCTCCCAGTCATGAAGGAGTAGCCTCGCATAGGAGGCGACCGTTGTCATTTAACCCCGCCCCAATTTGCTGTCATCTCTCAAATCTTTGTGTTTGTCTAAGTGGCCTAATATATAGCTTCCCATAGTTGAGGATATGCCAAGATCTGTTAGTGTCCCTCAGGAAAGGCTCTCAGACCCTGGATTCAGACTGTTTGGAAGCCAGACCCTCTAGCAGCAACTTTTTTTTTCCAGCAACTTTTAAAAGTATACAAATATTTACATTCCTGTGGGACCACAAGCATAAGTACCATTGGCCAGGTGATCTGGGAGTGTCCCTTAGGCAGTAGTTCAAAAACTGGGACTCCAGACAAGTGTATACTTTCCTTTTCGGGAGATACTAGAGAGTTGGAGCAAAGCAGAAAGAGAGTGCCAAGACGACCAACGCCAGTCTCCTTCCCTGGAGAGTGTCACATCAGACTCTTAGATGTGCATGTTAAATTAGATCCCTGCCCTTCCTGCTGGCACTTTAATATAAGCAAGTGAGCTTCCTTTAAGTCTGGGTGCAATTTCCTACCTCTGAGCTGGGTCCTTGAGAGGGTAAACCCAAGAGCACAGACCCCTTGGGAGCTCTCTCCAAGATCACTACAGTCCTCTAGGTCTCAGGACACAAAGTCCATTCATTTTCAAAGTTAGATGTTTTACGGATGCCTGGGTGGCTCAGTTGGGCTCAGGTCATGATCTCATGGTTTGTGAGTTCAAGCCCCACGTTATGTTCTGTGCTGACAGCTCAGAGCCTGGGGCGTGCTTCAGATTCAGTGTCTCCCTCTCTGTCTGCCCCTACCCCACTCACACTCTGTCTCTCTGTGTTTCAAAAATAAATAAAACATTAAAAAAAACACAAAGTTAGATGTTTTAGGGGTCATCTCTCAGAAGCAGGCCCTAAAAGCTAAGGTTCCCCCCATGTGGAGTTCACACCCTTTGCTCTTTGGGGAAGAGCTCCAGGTTTTGACTTTTCTCCTTGTACTGGATTGCTGTACCCAGAAAATTCATAATAGTGAAATTGTGTCCTAGTCTCTCCTCCCCACTTCAATGTGTTTTTCTTCTCATTGGCCCAATATATAGTCATCACTCAGACAGGTTTCAGTTTTTGTAAGAGGAAATTGTTCCATATGTACGTGTAGACTCAGTGTATTTGTGGGAAGAGGTAAGTTCAGGATCTTCCTTTGTCTTGAGCTGGAACCTCCACATTGAATTATTAAGTTAAGAATGTGAGCTGGAGCCCTGAGTGACAGGAAATATGTGCAACCAGGAATCGTACAGGAAATTCCCTCATTCTGTCCTCTCATAGGAGAAAAGTCAAAATTCTAATGACTTGAGATTTTAAATCCTGGGGAAATTATGAACTTGAGCATACCGGGTCAGTGACTCTCTGTCCACAAAACTAATATTTATCCATTTAGTGGTTTTCAAGGAAACCTGTGTCTTTGTGAGGTTTACTGCAACATTCCATCTCTGAAAAATCCTCCAGCATTGCAAATGAAAGAGACAGTGACAAAACACGGTTTCCTTCCATGTTTTTTGGCCCGTGAGAAGAAGAAGAAAGTCAAGTTTCATTTCCCACTATGTGAACTCTACTAAGGCTCAGTGTTCTCACTGTTTCATTTAATCAATTAAATATGCAGGAAATGATTGTTTCAAATATCAAACTGTATTTTGCTTCTTGGGACGAAGCTGGTTTCCCCCAGCGGCCGGCCTTCGGCCATTAAGGTTAGGCAAAGAAGCTGAAGCAGACGACCCCAGGGCAAGAGACAGATACCATGTAAGACCAGATATTTGCAAGAGCAAAACTGGGAAGCCCTTGCAGAGCTGACAGGAAGTGTCTTGGGGAAAACAAGAAAACAGAGGCAAGGATCCAGCCCCTTGCGTTTTCCCAGACGTGCCCAGTAGATACCACCTTAGGACACCAAGGTACCAAGCAAAACAAGCTGGATACCAAAAAAAAAAAAAAAAAAAAAAAAAAAAAAAAAAAAATCCAGCATTAAAGACGTTCCCCCCAAATACCAGAATCATATGGGAGCTCCCCAAAAGGAATTTCTCTGGGAAGAAAGTCCAGAAAACTGGGAGGGCGAGAGCTTAGAACACTATGTCTGGTAGAAACATATAGCTGTAGAAGTATATTGCAAGCCCCACCTGCAATCAACAATTTTCTAATAACCACATTTTAAGAAGTAAAAAAAAAAAAGGTAAAATGAGTTTTCATCATATAGTTTATTTAATCCAATACGATTAAAATATTATCTCTTTGGTCTGTAATAAATACAAAAGTCTTTCATTGACAGCACATCTCCACTCAGACTAGCATTCTTCAGGTATTCAACAACTATATGTATTTGATAGCACAGATCCAGCATAAAATACGTTTACATCCTGGGGTGGTTAAAGTCAGAAGAAACCAAGTGATCCTGTAGGGACAATTCTGCTTCCTTATTTTTCTAGCACAAATCTGAAACAATGATCAGAGAGAAGGGAGAGGTTGGTTTTAGGAAATTGTTTAAAGCCATAGGATTCTTTTAGCTGTTCACTGGGTTTTTCTGAGGTGTCCTGTAGAAACTCTGACTCTACCACACGCAAGTTGATTGCGTGTCTCATGCGTGAGAGGTACTGGTTGTGACCGTGGAAATGAAAGGAGGAATAAGATGTTGAATTGCCCATAATGCTCAGGCGCGTGTCCATAATAAAAAATAAAGGCATAATAGAATACACATAGAGACAAAAAAGCAACAGTGTGGGACTCCGAGGAAGGCAGTAATTAATTTTTTCTGGATTCACCGGTAAGCTCTATGAGGGCTCGAACCATCTCCGGGCTATTTGCCACTTTCTCCATGGTACTGACATAGGGCTCAGTAGAACTTTGTTGAATGAATGAGTGGATGGATGAATGAATGAATGAATGACGACTGGTCAGAGAAAATCAGGTGAGGAGAAGCCTCACATGTGACATGACATCTGAGTTCAGTTTTGAAGAACTAACTGGTCTTCCCTTAGGAGAGTAGATACTGAAGACTAACAAATCTGAACTACCTACAAGGTAACTAGTTAGGGCACATTCAGTCAATGATATTTGAGGTAGGCCTGTAGGTGGGGACAAAAGATAAGATGGGAAAGGTAGATGGGGGCCAGATGGTGGAAAATGGGGAAGGGTTTTTATGAATTATTTGCAGGATTAGTCTATTCTAGCCACCTGCTGATAGCACTAGAGGGTGATAAAAGTTCCTGCAATGCAAAAACAGACTTTTGCAGCATATTGATCTCCTGTTCTTAGAGCTTTCAGAAAGCAATCAACCATCAGACAGCCAAATGGTGGTAAGCGACAATATACATTCTTTAGAGCCTCCTGTACATTGCTATTGAATTTTCCCCATCTCGGTTGACTTTTTTTTCCCTCCTGAAAAAAAAAAAAGTTACCAAGAGAACAATATAAGCAGGGAATGAAATGAAAATGTGCTGGTTTACATTTCACCCCCAAATGATAGAATGGATTTTTTTTTTAATGGTGAGAGGAGTGGCAATCTTTGCTCACTGTTATCATCAAGCCTCCCTTTAAGGATTTCTTATATCGTGAAATAATATGAAACACACCATCCAACTGGTGATATTAATGCATAAATCCCAGAAATGCATCTGGAAATGTTTGTGCTATAAAATATAGAATGTTCCTGACTAATGCGGTAGTTTATAAATTCAATGTGCATACAGCAATAGCAAGTTTAGAGAGAGGCAATAAACAAAACAAAACAAAAAAGTGGGGGAGGGTAGTTTATGAAGCTTATAAAGGCATTTATTCCAGCATTTGGATAATTGGAAATTTGATGATGGTCTACACGATTTGCGCCCATGTTGAAAGAGATATGGTACCATGTGGATGGTTAATAAAACAAAAATTAGAGTCAAATATGCAAGGGTACCAATCCTGGCTCCTTTTCTTGCTAGAAAGTGACTTTCCTCTCTGATCTTCATATTTTCATCTGTAAAATGAAGTGATAAAAATACTGTTGAGGGGCACCTGGGTGGCTGAATAGGTTGAGCTTCTGACTCTTGATTTTGGTTCAGGTCGTGATCCCAGGGATTGAGCCCCACGTTGGGAACTGCACTGAGCAGGGAGACTGCTTGGGATTATCTGTCTCCCTCTGCCCCTCTGTCTTGTTCATGCTGTCTCTCTCTATATAATAAGAAAATTACTACTTAACTGTGAGGGTTGTTATGAGGTCAAATATTAAAGAAGTGTCTGATACATGGTAAGAGCTCAGTAAATGCTACCTATAGTTTTATTTTTGTTCATTGAGTAATTGTTGAGCATGTATGATGTGCTGAGTTCTAGAAATTCAGAGATAGAAAACAGTTGACTTGAAAAAGTTCTCCGTCGAATCTAACAAATATTTTGTAGAAAAGTAGGCATTGTTACACAGACTCAGGCTATATGTTCTATACAGTAAGGGGAATGGTTTTCTCACACTGTTACCCAAAGCCCAGAGTTTCTCAACTTCAGCACAGCTAACACAGGCTGGATAATTTTTTTTTTTTTTTTTTTTTTTTGTGGTGGAAGGCTATCTGAGCATGTAGAACGTGTAGCCACATCTTTGGCCTCTTCGCACAAGATGCCACTAATATCCCCTAGCTGTGACTACCAAACATTGCCAAACGTCCCTTGGGAGACAAAATAACCCCTGGTTGAAACCACTGGCATAGCCCGATGGCAACTGTTCCCAAGTCTTCCTAAATTGGTAGGTGGAAACAGACAGTACTCAAAATAAATTATTTTATCATCTAAGTTAAGGTTTTAAATTCTCATTTGATAAGGCACCATCGCCCAAATCAGCCAGCACGGTTAAGATTACATTTAGTCCACAAAACCTAACTCTGTATCTATGTCCCAGTTTGGTGGTGTGGCCAAAGTGTCATCTAAATCGTGCCCCTCCTCTGTATTTCAAAGGCTTCTTTCCAACTCAAGCTCACTGCATCTCGCCCTCATCAGAGCCACTGAACCACTGAAGCGGTCTCAGAGCCTCTTTTCTCTTCCCATCCATCCTCACATGGTCAGTAGACTCATATCCCCAAAACACAGCACTGATTGTATACTCTCCTCTTCAAAAACCTGTGGTGGTTCTGGGCAGTAATTTGTAACTACTTCATTGGCAATGCTAGAGTGGTCATTTCATCCTGTTTTGCTCAGAACTTCCCCAGTTTTATTATTTTAGCACTGAAAAACTAGAGGGACACCTGGATGGCTCAGTCGGCTAAGCGTCTGACTTCAGCTCAGGTCATGATCTCACAGTTCTTATGAGTTCGAGCCCCGCATCGGGCTCTGTGCTGACAGCTCAGAGCCTGGAACCTGCTTCAGATTCTGTGTCTCCCTCTCTCTCTGCCCCTCCGCTGCTCGTCTTCTCTCTCTCTCTCTCTCTTTCAAAAATAAATAAACATTTTTAAAAACTGAAATGAGGGGCGCCTGGGTGGCGCAGTCGGTTGAGCGTCCGACTTCAGCCAGGTCACGATCTCGCGGTCCGGGAGTTCGAGCCCCGCGTCGGGCTCTGGGCTGGTGGCTCAGAGCCTGGAGCCTGTTTCCGATTCTGTGTCTCCCTCTCTCTCTGCCCCTCCTCCGTTCATGCTCTGTCTCTCTCTGTCCCAAAAATAAATAAATGTTGAAAAAAAATTAAAAAAAAAAAAAAAACTGAAATGAAAGAAAGAAAGAAAGAAAGAAAGGGAGAAAGGAAGGAAGGAAGAAAGACTGGAAAACTTTCTGCCCTGGACAGACTAGGTTAGCAGGAGCAATGAGCCCAGTTTATTGCTAGGCAATTCTTCTGTGAAACTCCAGGATGCACCAGGCAGATATGAATCTTGGGCTCTGACTCAGGTGGGTGAAATTTGTCATCACTATTCTTATTATTTTAAAAATAATCTAGCTTCATTTCTGACTGTTCCTCATTTTTCTAGGAGCAAAAAAATCTACTTCAGCCTAAACTGTGACCTCCCTCATACTTCCAAGGTTGAGCCGCAGTGCTGGGATCCTAGGCAGAGCCAACAGGTTGCGGATAGAGGGGGTTCCCTGGTCTGCAGTCACGTGTGGGTCCCAGGGAGTTGCTGCTGAGCGCCCTACGGTCCCTGTCCACCTGGCCTCTTCCAGTCCAAAGCCTCACTCTGCTGTATCCACGTCATGTCTGCCAACATATAGCCGTTGCTATGAGGTCTCATAACCTCCTTAGCAGCCCAAATAGGAGGAATTCAGGAACATTCCTCCCCACCGAGGAACCCCCATCTTAGGGGGTGGGAAGTGGCAACAGCAATACATTCTTTGCTTCTCCTACCTATAAATTTGGTGCCTTTTAATTTGTTGCCACCTTCTTCACCCATTTCTTCCAAAGTTTAGTCCAGAGGTCATAAGCAGGTAGTACTTGGGCTGACTACAGCCCCAGATAAGCTTTGTGTGGCTTGCACAGTATTTCTGTTTGTTTGTTAAAGCTTAAATCTGAGTCCCTTAAAGGAGAAAAGTCCTCTCTGGTTTACTGCAGACCTTGTCGTTTCTCCCCGCCCCCCCCCGTCCCCCCCCCCACACCAAATCCCCTTCGCCTGTTTACATCACCTGCCTCATGCTTCTTGGCAAGTGAAGTTTCCAACCTCTGGCCCCCACTAATGGAAAACACAAAACAGACAATGAGCACAGAGCAATTCTCTGTTTGAATGGAGTGAAATACAGAGAGGGAAAATAACACAGGTTCATATCTGAAAATACTGTCTTAGCCACATATGAGGAATTAAAAAAAAAAAAAAAGCCAAGACACTACAGTTGAGGTGTAGACAGGTTGTCCAGAGCCCTGGCACTCAGCCTTCCAAGTTTAAAACCACATGCCTGCTGAATGAGTACAAACCTTAACAGTGACATTTGAGACTGTTCATCGTATGACAACCATCTCCTTTGTCATCCTATCTCCCTCTGAGGCTCAACAATCACACTGCGTAACTTACTCTTACATATATCTGCCCTGCTCACATTGTCCTGAGTGATTCAGCTCATTATGTCCCCTCCATCCCTGAATCTTCATCCTACTATTTCAAGTCAGAAGCTTAATTAGCCTTCGAGTAGGAGCTTGAACTTGATGGTCCTATGCTTTCACAAAAGGTTCTTGTCGCCTTTACAGGTTTATTCATTTCCACCAGCCCATTAGCTCTGGGAATTGTCAGGAATCTTAGGGCTTCTTTTTAAATCTCCTCCCTGGACAATCTCCTCCAGGGTCACAGCTCCAGGGATGACTTTTAGGAAGGTGGCCCACCTATATATATTTCTAGCCCAGTAGTGAACACACATCTAATTGCCCTCTTGACATCCTCTTTTTGGATATCTCAAAGACATTTGAAAATCAGTATGATTTAACCAATGATCTTTCTCTCCTAAACCTTTGTCCCTTTTTCAGTGATGCCCGCCACCAACTCGCCATCCGGTTTGCAATCAGAAACCTGGGAATCATCTGGGATATGCCCTTCTGTATTACATTTCACCTGTAAACCATCACAAATGTAATTTTTTACAAGAGGGGGATGTCCTGATCAAAACGGTTTGACTCTGATGCTTCTCGTTGCACGTTATTGACATTTTTATTTTCCTCCACTGTTTTTGCAATGTATCCCTCATCAACTCTGGGGAATTGATGGTTTAATTTCAGAATTGGTCAGGCTAAGAAGGGGAGTGACTCAAAGTGAAATGATTTCCCAGGATAAGCGTCACCATACGAAGGACTGCCCGAGTAGCCCACTCATTATTCTAGGTCCTCACCACTCTGTCACTATGAACCCAGCCACATCAGTCTAGATTCTCCTGAGAAACAGTTATATACATAGCTATATAACTATAACTATAACTATAACTATGTGTGTGTGTGTGTGTGTATTATGAAGAATTGGTTTAAATGATTATGGAGGCTGAGAAGTCCAAGATCGGCAGTCATCCAGTTGGACACCCAGGAGAACTGATGGGATAATTCCAGTCCAAGTAAAGCCAAGGACCTGAGACCAAGGAAAGCCAATAGTACAAGTTCTAGTGTGAGTTCAAGTCCAAAGGCAGGAGAAGACCGATGCCCCAGCTTGAAGACAGCCGAGCAGAGACAGACAATTCTTTCTTACTCAGCCTTTTGTTCTATTCAGCTCTTTAGTGGATTGAAGGAGGCCCACCCATGCTGGGAAGGACAATCTGCTCTACTCAGTCCATGGATTCAAATGTTAAGCTCACAGAGAAAGAACCCTGTAGATACACTAAGAAATGTTTAACTAAATTCCAATCCCAGGGGCTCAGTCAAGTTGACACATAAAATTAACCATCACAGAAGTTAAACTTTGCTATTTGCCTTTGTATCTGGTTTGGCCTTATTATTTCATTAGCTCTCAACACTCAGCTTGCACAGAGGCTGGTCCACTAAAGGCGGACCCAGGCCTTCTCATAATGGGAACAAAGTCTGCCTGTTCCTGGAAGCAAATGTTGTATTCTGACCAATACTCTTTCTCCAAGGGAGAGACAAATGTCATTTAAAATGCAGCATTTCCAGGCACCTGGGTGACTCGGTCAGTTAAGTGTCTGACTTCTGCTGGAGTCGTGATCTGGCAATTCTTGGGTCCAAGCCCTTACACTGGGCTCTGTACTGACAGCGCTGGGCCTGCTTCAGATCCTCTATCTACCTCTCTCTCCCTCTGAGCATGTGCATGCTCTCTCTCTCAAAAATAGATTGTTAAAAAATTAAGAAAAATTCAAAAATGCATTTCTACAAAAGTAATTTCACAAAATACCATTCTTGTGAGATACGTGGGAAAAAAAAGAAAGAAAAAATTTCTTGACAATTAAGTGCTGCATGCCTGCATTAGTTTTCTATGCTACATAATACATTACCACAAACTTAGTAGCATAAAACAACATCCATAGTTTCTGTGGATCAGAAATCCAAGCTTGGCTTAGCTGGGCTCTTTGCTCAGATTCCCACAGGAGTTAAATCACAGCCTTGGTTGAGCTGTGTTCTTTTCTGGAACTCAGGTCCTCTTCCAAGCTCATGTGATAATTGTCAAAATTCAGTTCCTTGTGGAGTTTGGAATTGAGGCCCTCAGCAACTAGAGACAGCTCCCTCTATAGGGAATCACATGTGGCTGCTTGTTTTTCAGTCAGCAGGATGACCCTTGTCTCTCTTTTAAGGGTTTTCACCTGATTAAGTCTAGCCCACCCAGGAACATCTCCTTTTGATTAACTCTGAGTCAACTGATTTGGGACCTTTCATATTTGCCATATAACATAACCTAATTACAGGAGTAATGGCCCATCAATTTCACAAATCCCATCCACATTTAGGGAGAAGAGATTATATAGGACCAAGGGGTTGTAATCTTGGAGGCTATCTTAGAATTTTACCTGCCACAATCTGAGTTTGTGAATGAGCGTGTTACAGGCTCTGAAAAATCCTGGAGCTAAGAACTCTGGTTGACTTTATTGCCCTTATTGTTCTCCAAATTAATTTGGCCTTATTTTCACATGACACCTCTCATCATTCTGGAAATTCGTATTCTTTACCATCCATGTTGTGGGATACACTGGAATGGAAAAACCCTGGGCCATGAAGTTAATTCAGGATTCCAATACCTAACCCGCCTCTTCCGTATGGCTTCAGCTTGGCCTATTTCCCTGACTTTGCAGAGTCTTGGTAAAATGGGTGTGGAATATTAGGACTGTTTCTCATGGTTGTTACAACAGTACATTGAGGGGCGCCTGGGTGGCGCAGTCGGTTAAGTGTCCGACTTCAGCCAGGTCACGATCTCGCGGTCCGTGAGTTCGAGCCCCGCGTCGGGCTCTGGGCTGATGGCTCAGAGCCTGGAGCCTGTTTCTGATTCTGTGTCTCCCTCTCTCTCTGCCCCTCCCCCGTTCATGCTCTGTCTCTCTCTGTCCCAAAAATAAATAAACGTTGAAAAAAAAATAAAAAAAAAAAAAAAAAAAAAAACAACAGTACATTGAAAGTTAGTAATACCTTGGAAATGGCTGGCACAGGTTAGAGATCCGGCAAGATAATAAAGCATGTTGGCTTCCTCCCTCTCCTTTTTCATGTGAAATTTTAGAAATAATTACAAAAAGGGTGAATATGCTATTGATGTTAGAGTCATATGAAGGTTTTGGATATCAGACATGAAGTTTCTTTCATAACATCCTTAGGCTAAAAAAAATCTAAAATTAAAATTTAAGAGGAAAAATAGTTCTTTATTCTGTCTGCGATAATTAATTTATGTTCTAAACAGGCTTTCATCAACACCATCAGACCACAGTAAAGACAGAAGTGAATCATTAGCATATGTAGGAGATTCTGTGCTCATCTGAACCACCCAAACAGCAAAAACATGGAAAAATTGACGTAAGCACTTGTTTAATAGGTTAAAATTGATTGAGATGTCTCAAAAATGTTAATTACCACTCCCTTTATCCAGCAAAGTAATGTGATAAGACTTCAGCCACATAATGTAAAGAATAAACTACTTAATGCCTTTAGAACAAGGGACAAGTTTTATTTTATTTTATTTTTTTTTAATTTTTTTTTCAACGTTTTTATTTATTTTTGGGACAGAGAGAGACAGAGCATGAACGGGGGAGGGGTAGAGAGAGAGGGAGACACAGAATCGGAAACAGGATCCAGGCTCTGAGCCATCAGCCCAGAGCCCGACGCGGGGCTCGAACCCACGGACCGCGAGATCGTGACCTGGCTGGAGTTGGACGCTTAACCGACTGCGCCACCCAGGCGCCCCAAGGGACAAGTTTTAGAGACAAAATATTTGTTTAGACTAACCTGCAGGGCAGTGTCTATTATAAAGGTACAGAATGACAAAATTTGTGGGTAACGCTGAAACATGGTGATAATTGTGTGATCTTCAATAAAGTATTTACCCTTTCTAAACCTCACTTCTACCCTAAGAAATGGGTATAAAAATTGTACTTGTACCATAGGCATATAGTAAAGGTACAACAGGTAGAAACTAAATGTGATGGTGTTACTTAAATATAAAGTTAATTATTGTACAAGTTTAAGCTCTCACTTGATCTCAATTGCTGTCGCACTGTGCTTTTTAAATTCTTGAATGAAAAATACGTGCTGAATTCTGAAAAATTCAAAAACTTTAGAGTGAAGTTCATGCGGGACGTCTCATTAAAAGGAAAAGAAAAACAGCGCGCTTGTATTATTCAATGTCGTTAGCCGTTAACAGAGGCGAGACAAGTGCAGAGAATATATTACTCATAAAATTCTTCCTAAATGAAATCCTTTGCAATATATCCCATGAGGCATCTGTAGGTCTTTAGGGACACAGAACAATTTATTGAAACTTCTGTGCAAATTGAAACTCCTATTTGGAGCAATGCATTAAGAATCTATAGATCATTTATTCCTGCTCTTGCTGAAGGAATTGCAGAGATCACTTTTATTATACAAATGCTCCTTCAGTGATTAAAATTCCTTCTCTCTGGCATATACATGAGAAATAAGAATAAGAATGAATAAGAAATGTAACCTACTCTGATAGATAAATTGCATATATTCAAGAACAAGGAAAATAGTGTGTGTGTGTTATCGTATTAAAAAAAATAAAACATATTGGGAACTCCTTGAGTTTCTTTCCTCAATAATGAGAAGCGCAGAATGAGAATGTTCACTTATAGTAATTTCATCAGTGCACCAGTGAGGCCAGAATGAATGGTAGACAGCAATGTGAAAAGGGTATCATTTTTGATATTACTTCTGCAAACACAGCTAGGCGAGCTAATGCTCATTTTAAGCTGCATGTCAAGGCTTCAAAAGAGTCACAACCAGTAAAGAAAAAACCTCTTTTTCTGTTTCACTACCTTTTGCTGGGAGGTATAACATACCCAGTCCTTTCCTGGGTAGGATCAACCATATAAGGAAAAGGTGTTAACATTTCCTAGGGCCACAAGGTAAGCTTGTATTCACTATGTACTCCATGATTCCAAAGAGACTGGCCTTAGAGTTTTGATAGTACTTAGAACAGAGTTGGGAACCCTCTTGCACTGTTGGTGAGAATGCAAACTGGTGCAGCCACTCTGGAAAACAGTGTGGACATTCCTCAAAAAATTAAAAATAGATCTACCCTATGATCCAGCAATATCCCAAGGGATACGGGAGTGCTGATGCACAGGGGCTCTTGCACCCCAATGTTTATAGCAGCACTTTCAACAAGAGCCAAATGATGGAAAGAGCCTAAATGTCCATCAACTGACAAATGCACAAAGAAGATGTGGTTTATATATACAAAGGAATACTACTTGGCAATGAGAAAGAATGAAATATGGCCTTATGTAGCAACGTGGATGGAACTGGAGGGTTATTATGCTAAATGAAATAAGTCATACAGAGAAAGACAGATACCATATATTTTCACTCATATGTGGATCCTGAGAAACTTACCAGAAGACCATGGGGGAAGAGGAGGGGGAAAAAAGTTACAGACAGAGAGGGAGGGTGGCAAACCATAAGAGACTCTTAAATACAGAGAACAAACTGAGGGTTGATGGGTGGTGGGGGAGAGGGGAAAGTGGGTGATGGGTATTGAGGAGGACACTTGCTGTGATGAGCACTGGGTGTTGTGTGGAAACCAATTTGACAATAAATTATATTAAAAAAAAAATAAAACAGAGTTGGGAGTCACTCAGACCCAGGGAACCTGATTCCGCTACTTAATGCATGAACTTGAGTTTCTTAACTTTTCAAAGGCTTGATTTCCTCATTAGTCAAATGGGAATAAAAATGCCTACCCTTATATGTTCTCTACGGGTACTGAGTGGATTAATGTATATGAAGTACTGAATCCAATATGCTATTAACATGTTATGGTGGTTGCTGTTACTGCTCTAGTCAATGTCTGCCTTTGTTTGGCTTTCCTTAATAGCAGCCTCTTAGACAAGGATTTTGGTACAAGAAGTTTATTTGGGAAGTGACTGCAGGAAGCACAGATAGAGGTATAGGGAAGTGAGACAGAGAAGGGAAGAAAGACAATGATGGGTGATTTCTCAAGCAGGTGACTGTTGCAGGTAACTTGGCTCAATCCCACTGAGAAACTCTAAGAGACAAAGTAGAATAGTTTCAGAATTATCCCACCCAAGAGGCAAGGGAGCTGAGGTATTTATCCACCAAAATTTGTTATCGGTTGAAGATTGCTTCCAGGGGAATTAACCTTTCTGCACTTTTGGCTTATCCTGCATGCTGGCCAAGCTTGTTCCCAAAGGTAGACAAAGGACCTCAGCCAGAGAGAACTGAAGGGATTTCAGTAAGTGGCCTTTTGAGTATACAGGTGAGGACACAGGGGATATGGACAGAACTCCCAACAAAATGTGCTGCATTCTTAATCACCCAGACTTTTCTTTTTTTGTTTGTTTGTTTGTTTTTTTAATTTTTTTAAGATTTAAAAAATTGTTTTAATATGAAATTTATTGTCAAATTGGTTTCCATACAACACCCAGGGCTCATCCCAACAGGTGCCTTCCTCAATGTCCATCACCCACTTTCCCCTCCCTCTCACGCCCCATCAACCCTCAATTTATTCTCAATTTTTAAGACTCTCTTATGGTTTGCCTCCCTCCCTCTCTAACTTTTTTTTCCCCTTTTCCTCCCCCATGGTCTTCTGTTAAGTTTCTCAGGATCCACATATGAGTGAAAATATATGGCATCTGTCTTTCTCTGCATGACTTATTTCACTTAGCATAACACTCTACAGTTCCATCCACGTTGCTACAAAAGGCCATATTTCATTCTTTCTCATTGCCAAGTAGTATTCCATTGTGTATATAAACCACATCTTCTTTGTGCATTTGTCAGTTGATGGACCTTTAGGCTCTTTGCCTAATTTGGCTATTGTTGAAAGTGCTACTACAAACTTTGGGGTACAAGTGTCCCTATGCATCAGCAGTCCTGTAGCCCTTGTAACCCAGAATTTTCTCATCTTCCTTCTGGTTCTGCGGCTGCCAAGCTCTTCAGCTCCCACTACTTTACGAGCTTCTTATAACATAGGTAAAATCTCTCAAACTGTATTCTTAGGTATCTCCTCATCTAAAGACTTTAGTCACGTAAGGTAGAGTGTGTACCTTCTTGGTTGAGTGAATTTAAAACTTTGGGCTCGGACATCCAGACCTTATACAGGGCTGGTTTGGTAGATGCTCGCAAAGAGTTTACAACTGAATTGGGAAGACTGGACATGCACAAGTCCAAAGTTTAAATTTATAAATTTAAGGTGCCAATTTAGGTGCAGTGGTGTTTTCTAAGAAGGGAGATGTGAGGTTTTGCCATTGAGGAATCCGCTGAAATTCCCACTGCTTTTATTTCCATTTACTCTGAAACCTCAAGGCATCTGCATAGGACACACACTCAGTGCTGACTTCTCAAACCATCAGCCATTTAGCTCAATAGTGAAATGACCAAATGACTTGCTAGAGTAGAGTCAAAATGACCAATCATTGGGCAATTGCTAGAAACATCCTGCTGAATTACTTTGTTTTACTAATTTTAAGAGAAAAGAGAGAAGAGAAATAGTTATGCTGTTTGTGGCATAAAGAAAGCATCAAAGCTAAAGGTAAGGCTTCTAAGTAAGAGTATAAAATTGGAAAACGTCTGAATATATAGATTTTTGCCAATTAAAGTGGATAACAAGCAGTCGGGGTCTATTTATGTTCTTAGAAGGGTAGGGAGAGTAGAAAAAAACATAGGCTTTGCTGAGTGAAAAGAAAACAAAACCCTGAGCTCTAAGCTCCACTATTTATGAGCTGAGTTATCAGGGAACTTAGTTCATCTCTCTGAGCATAGATGCCTCTTTTGTAAAATGTGCATTAAACCTACTTTACAGCATTGTTGAATGAATATGACATACAAATGTGATATATGTAACATACTAGATTTTATCAATAGGTGAGCAGATTAACAAATTGTATCTTTACAATGGAATGGCACTTGGCAATAGAAAGAATGAACTACTCATGCACAAAACAACATGACTGATCTGATAATAATTATGCTGGACCAAGAACAAAGAGTAAATACTGTAGGGTTCCATTTATGTAAAATTCTAGAAAATTCAAAATAATCTGTAGTGACACAAGGCACATGTGTGATTGGCTAAGGATGGAGGAGTCGGGAGGGTGGCATTGATGGACAAGAAAGGGAAACTTCTGGGGGATGGAGACAGTCATTATTTGTTGGCTGTGATGGTTTCATGGGCGTATGCACAAGTCAAATTTTATCAAATTTACACTTGAAATATGTGCCGTTTATTGTATCCTAATTACACCTCAATAAAGCTGTTGACAAAAATAGTGTTGGTGATGAAGTAGATTCTCAGTAAATGTAATAATTCCTTCTCCAAAAGTGTGTTTATATGACCTTGCCTCAACTTGCTTGGGGTTAAATTTGGTGAGCCCAAATCTGATGAGGCTATACAGAATTGACATTCATTACTCTGTCTGCCTATCACTTCCTCGTGTCACAGGATCTTCCCTCTTTCAGTAAGCTGTTTTTCCCATGGCTCAAAAACATGGTTCTCGTTGGGGTTACCGATCACAAAGAACCAACACTTTGGCCACTCAGGGATGGGCATATACAGCAGATACCAAGTGCAACGTGCCCAGTCCCCAACTTCCCTGGGTTATGATGCCAATAGCTGGTCCTTGTAACCTTCTTCAGAGGTTTACCCTCGGCCAAGAGAGCTACTTCACCTTTAGAGAGCCAGAGCTAAAAATAGCCAGGAGGTTGTATTCCCTCAGGGCTACCTGTGCTCAGTGACTAGTGCACCCTTGCAAAAATCCAGCTTCCTTCCTCTGAGATGGGAACAATTCTGATATGCAAATGTGCTCCAGAGCTCCCCGTGGGATCAGGCAGAGGCCAGCACTTTATCTGGAATGGCAGTCTTCATTGGCTGTTTTCCTCTTCTTCTTTCCCCCATTCCCTTAACATCTCCCACTGAGAGAACTTCCTTAATAAAACCATTTATACTTGAACGCAACCTAAAACAGCATGGCAAATCTCTTTGGCCCCAGAGATCCATCCAGAAATGGAACTGGGACTCCAATGGCCTGGCTCATCAGAACCTTAGATATTTTTAGAACCTGAGCTAGAGATGAGGGCTCTCATTTATCTAATCAAGTTAAGGGTGTGACACTAGAGCTCCGAGTCCCCAAGTTCCTCATCTTGTGAAAGAAAAAGTATTTTGAAAGAAGCCAAGCTGAGACAAAGTCAGACTCCTCTAGAGGTTTGGAACCATGATGCCAGTTACCTTTAAGAATGGCCCCTCTTTCAGGGTGCCTGGGTGGCTCAGCTGGTTAAGCATCTGACAACTTGATTTTGGCTCAGGTCATGCATGACCTCACGATTCTTGAGTTCAAGCCCCAAGTCAGGCTCTGCACTGACAGCACGGAGCCTGCTTGGGATTCTGTCTCTCCCCCTTTCTCTCTGCCCCCCCCCCCCCAGTTTGCTGTCTCAAAAATAAATAAACTTTAAGAAAAAAAGAATGGGCATTCTTTTTTTCTGGAGTGTTTTATGTCAGCCAGTGAAAAACCTGGGTTTGGTTTCAGTTTCTGTCTCTTACAACAAAAGGAGTCCTGATGGAAACCCCCGTAAATAGCCGAATTAGGCCTCTCTGCCCTTGCCATGTGAAATTGGCCAGATGGACAAGTTAGAACAAATTAGATCACACAAGTGAATTACTTTCATCCAATTAAGCCACAGAAATACCCCATGTTGAACTTTCAAAGTTTTACCTTTCAGAATTGGAGCTCAAAGAGATTTCACTTTTTCTTTCCTAGCTTAGAATTACAACTGATGGGGCACCCAGGTGGCTCAGTTGGTTGAGTGTGAGACTTTTGATTTCAGCTTAGGTCATGATCCCAGGGCCGTGGGATTGAGCCCTGCATAGGACTTCACGCTGAGCATGAAGCCTGCTTCAGATTCTCCCTCTCCCTCTGCCCCTTCCCTGCTCACGCATGTATGTGCACTTGGCTCTCTCTGTGTATAATAAAAGAAAAGAAATATAACTTGTAATTTGAGTTATAATCAAATTCTTGAATAGTATTTTCCATATTTCCGTGTCAGTTGTTTTTAATCATTTGAACTGATTTTCTTTAGAAGACCAAACTCTCCCTTTGCACAAACTGACGATATGAACAGGGACATAGGAAGATTTTGGAGGCTAATCTTAAGTTCCTTCCATTAAAAATTACACTTTTCCCTAAGACACAGAACAATAACATAGAGCATCATTTTATCAAGAAAAAATGATCTTAATGGCACAGACTAACGCTAATAGTGTAAAGATGATTCCCTGAGAGACTTTAGCTCACAAATGCTCTGAACCCTTACTAAATCAGATGGATAGCAGGACCATTAACTGGTTGGAGAATTTTCAAATTGAAATTTCCTATTTTGCACAGACTATTAGAACAGCACTTCCTCAGCTTGGCTAAAATCAGACTAATGACATGAGAATTACTATTTTAATTCCTTTAATGATTCCATGATGACTTACAACTTTTTACTTCCTTCTTGTCACAGTTTTTTTAAGAGTTTAACCTACTAAAGGGTGAGATATATAAAATGTACATTTTATGCAATAACCCCTGTTGTAATCAGTTAGAATTGGGGCGAGGGAGGGGACATAGCTGCAATTTTGAAAGTCTACAAACAGGGAAATGACAATATTAAGTGTAAGATTTCTGCTCTAAGGACAAATATTTACACCTGTGGTGTAAATATTTATGACAGAGGATTTTGCTCCTTCCCCCTGCCCTCCAGTCTCAGGGACATTTGGTAACATATGCAAACATTTTGATCTGCACAACTGAGTGGAAGGGAACATTTGCTCCTGGCGCCTAGTGAGAAGAGGCCAGGCCTGCTGATAAACATCCTACAATGCACAGGACAGTCCCTACAACAAAGAATTATCCAGCCCAAAATGTCAGTAGTATGGAGGCTGAGAAGGCCTAGTTTATACCTTTGTTACCAAGTGCTCCCCACCCCTTCTGACTTGTACATTGCTGCGGTCAAGCAGTTAACGTTTGCAGAAGACCTGTCCTCCTTGTACAACCTCTGGATTGGACTCCAGATTCAGAAACCAGTTCTGCCACCTCCTAGCCATGTGACCAAGCTTCCAAGCCTCTTTCTTTTGATCTACAATGCAACAATCACACTTGCCACCTAGGGCTATTTTGACAATTGATTCAGATGGACACTCTTAGAAATTGTGTTTAACACAGTGCCTGCACGTAGTATAGACCCAGATCAACTTAGCTGTTCCTGTTTTTACCATGAGAACTTTGGTGCAGGTGCGTGGAAGGTCGTTTATTTGGTCTGTTTTGATGAAATACACACACTAGGAATATTTTGATGCAGCCTAAGAAAACAAAACGTTAGAATTTTATTTTAAAAATTACTGCGTAACTTCTGCAAACATTCTTTTTTTTTTAAGATTATTTATTTATTTTGAGCAAGGGAAGGGAGGGGCAGAGAGAGAAGGAGAAGGAGAATCCCAAGCAGGCTCTGAGCTGTCAGCACAGAGCCCGACGTGGGACTCGAACTCACGAAATGTGAGATCATGACCTGAGTGGAAACCAAGAGTTGGACACTTAACCAACTGAGCCACCCAGGTGCCTTTTGTTTAATGCTTTTTATTTTTATTTTTGAGAGAGAGAGAGTGCTCGCACAAGCAAGTGGGGAAGGGGCAGAGAGAGAGGGAGATAGGATCCCAGGCTCTGCACTGACAGCAGCAAGCCAGATTAGGTGCTTGAATTCAGGAACCATGAGATCATGACCTGAAGTCAGAGGCTCAACCCACAGAGCCACCCAGGTGCCCCCATGTTCTCATTCCCTTCTTAAATCCTACCTTCTTTCTTCTCTTTAACCCCAAATCTCTTGTCCATTTCTAATTCCAGCCTACCCCTATACTATTCTTGAACCTCAGTTAACTGTCACCTTTCTCCCAGCTTTCTGTGTCCATGAACCCAAAGGCTTTAAGGAAAAGTTCCAAGCAATTTATATGACCAGACAGTATAAACTATAGGACAAATTTTGTCAGCCGTCTTGCCTTTGTTTGCTTTGCCTTTAAATACAAATTTATTATGTTTTTTTTTTCCATTTGACTGCCTTTAGATGCAACATGTACTTGTTGCCATGGTCCCCACAACTCCTCATTCTCTTGTATAGCAGCTTACTTCACACAGGCTTTCTTGCTTTGTCTTCTAAAGGCAACCGGGTCAGCTGCAGGAGGGTGTGGCTGTGGAAGAGATTTTGGAAGGCTACTAGGAAGAACCTCAGTGGTGGGCTCAGGAAGGGGGTGAAAACGACAGCATTCCTGACAGGACAGATGTTATGACTGAGTGTGCCAAGGTGGAATTTCTAAGGACTTTTTTGAGGACAAAGAGTAATATCCCAGTCTAGCTGAGCAAACCTTCCACCCAGGACAGCCATTGAGGAGACAGTTAGAAACATGTATTTAAACCAGTGGCTCAATAGCCTTAAGTGCCAGGTGAAAGAATTTTGATTTGACATATAGTGATGTAAAGCATTAAATGTTTTTAAATTAGACATAAGTGACAAGATGAAAAGGATCTTATGGTTTATTTCAAAAATAAATTTTATGTTTAGCTTACTCTCAATGTGTGTTAATTTTAAAAACTTTAGAAACAATAAAGAAAATTAAAATTTACCCCAATTCCACTCTGAGCCTGCAAATTATTTATAGTCACACACACACACACACACACACACACACACACGCACACTTTTAAAAACAAAATGCAAAATGTAGGGGCACCTGGGTGGCTCAGTTAGCTGGGCATCTGACTTCAGCTCAGGTCATGATCTCGCAGTCTGTGAGTTTGAGCCCTGAGTCAGGCTCTGTGCTGACAGCTGGGAGCCTGGAGCCTGCTTTGGACTCTGTGTCTCTCTCTCTCTACCCCTCCCCCACTCATGCCCTGTCTCTCTCTGCCTCTGAAAAATGAATAAACCTTAAAACATAAAAAAAACCCACCCCAAAATGTAGAGTAACAAAATGTTAACCTATTTTTAAAAATGTTTATATGTCAATAGTTTGTCATTAAATACTTCTCAAAATGTTATTTCTGATACATTTGCAGAAGTGAGCCAAGATCTATGCTCTTTGCAGCATTATTTGTAATACTAAAAATCTCACCAAATGTGGAAATCACATTAGTGTACATTAACAGAAGCAACTAATCCCACTCATTCACCCCACAAATATTGACTGAGCACCTACCATGTTCTAGGCACTGTTGTAGGCATTGGGAAGGCAATAGCAAACAAACCAGAGAAAAATATTTGCACTCACTTAGCTTATGTTCTAATGAGTTTGTATTCTGGTGGAGAGGTCGATGAACTTTTATTCAAAGGGCCAGATATTATACATTTTTACTGGTATGGTCTTTGTCACAACTATTCAACTCTGCCATTGTAACTGGAAAGCTGAAGTAGACAATACACACACATATGGGTGTGAGTGATTTCCAACAAAACTGTTTACAAAGACAAGCTGTGGGCCAGATAAATAGATACATAGATATAGATATATAGACATTGATGTAGATAGATACAGAAATAGACACAAATACATATAAATAGAAAATGCATAGATAGAACATTTCTTGAAGAAATAAAAGAAAGTATTAAGCGGCTATTATCTTCAGAGAGTTTAAAAATCTTACAGTGTGCGTACATGGCTTCTTTAAGTAAATTTAAATTTTATAAAATTTGTTGGGGTTGCTCAGTATTGTAGTAGACTTTTTATCAACTATTTGCCACTTACGTGGTTTCCAAATTTTCATCATTAAATATATCGGCGCAGTTAACAAATTTGAACAGAAATCTTTGATTGCAAACGTAAGTATTTGTTTAAGATAATCCCTAGAAATAAAATTTAGACTAGAGGATTTAAACTTGTTTAGGCTCTGTATATATTTGCTAACCTGTCCCTTAGAAGAATATAACAATTTACACTTCCACCAACAGGTTAGAAGAGTACTCATTTTCCCCACACAGTTGTAGCCACATTGGGCACTTGTATTTATTTTAAATATGTATAAATTTAACAGGTAATATTATCTTTGTTTTATTTTGCAGTTCTTTAATACAATTAATGAAGCCAACCCTTTCTTTTTCTTATTTATTGCTCCTATCTACCTCTTTTTTCCTGAAGTTTATATTCATGTCATTTGTTCATCATGGTGCTTTTTATTTTCATAGGAGCTTCTAGTTACTTGAAATATTTCCGTGTAAAAATTTTTAATCTAATCTCCCTCTATTGTTTCCCTGTGGCATTATGGGTTTCACTCTTGTAGGAACTCTTGCCCTAACTTTGATCTAAGACTTTCTTCCTTCATTCCTTTCTTTCTTCCTTTCTTTCTTTCTTTCTTTCTTTCTTTCCTTCTTTCTTTCTAAACTGACATAACTTGGAAATATCAAAGATTCAGTTCCAGTTCCAAACCACTGCAATGAAGGGAATATCGCAATATGAATCTAATGAAATTTTTTGTTCCAGTGCACATAAAAGTTATGTTTATACTATACTGTAGTCTATTGCTTCTCAACCTTTTGGCTAAGATCAAGTGTACTATACTGAAGTCTATTAAATGCACAGTGGCATTCTATCAAAAAAACAGCACACACCCCTTCATTAAAAAATACATGATTGCTAAAAAAATGCTAACCACCTTTTGATCTTTCAGTGAGTCAGAATCATTTTGCTGCTGGAGGGTCTTGTCTCAGTGTTCAACGCTGATGCCTGCTGACTGATCAAGGTGGTGTTTGCTGAATGTTGGGGTGGCTATGACAATTACTTAAAATAACACTACGATGAAGTCTCCCACCTTGATTGACTTCCTTTCACAAATGATTTCTTGGTAGCATAAGATGCTGTTTGATAGCATTTTTCCCACTGTAGAACTTCCTTCAGAATTGGAGTGAATTCCACCACTTTTTTATCACCTAAGTTGGTGTAATATTCTAAATCATTTGTGTGATGTCAACAATCTTCATAGCATTTCACCAAGAGTAGATTGCATCTCAAGAAACCACTTTGCTCATCCATAAGAAGCAACTTCTCATCCATTCAAGTTTATCATGAGATTCCAGCAATTCAGCCCCATCTTCAGGCTCCACTTCTAATTCTAGTTCTCTTGTGAGGTCCCAGGCAAGGCAGAGAGATGGGATTGGCCTACTGATGGGACCAGTCAGAGAACACGAAACATTAAGTCTGCAATCTTACGTGGGCGTGGTGTGTGGCACCCCAAAGCAATTACAAGCATAACATCCAAGCTCACTGATCGAGGTCACCATAACAACATAACAATCATGAAAAAGTTTGAAATCTTGCAGGAATTACCAAAATATAACACAGACACACAAACTGAGGGAATGTTCTTGGAAAAAAGTAGCGCCAATTTGTGGCTTGAAACAGGGTGGCCACAAAAGTTCAATGTGCAAAAAACAAACACACACACACACACACACACACACACAAATTTTTTAAAAACCCAAAACACACAGTATCTGGGAAGTGCAATAAAGTGGAATGCAATAAAGCCAAGTGCAATAAAATGAGGTATGCTTGTACAATTTTTAAAAGGAAATTTATAGAGATTTGTTATGTGAAGAAATCTCTCCAGGCAGGTTCTTCTTTGAGGTAGCTAAGCCCTCCTCAGCTTCCATGACAGGTCACTGACTCTGAAAGAAGTTTGATCACATTATTTTTGCCCACAATATCGAGTTCTCAACATTCTCTCCGCCCAGGGTGGTAGGGACGGACCAGCAGCCCCTCGGCTCTGGAAGCTAGGACTCTTACCCTGCTCTCTGTGCAGAAGCGAACACACCTCCTTTAGAGGCTGATCTGCCTTTTTGACTTGGCTTTTATTCAATTTACATCAACCATAATTACATGTTGGTTCTTCTGGGAGCTAAACAAAGCTTGATATCAGAAGAGGAGAAACCATTATTTACACCACTTCTATCTACTTCTGCCGTAAACTCTATTTTTTATTCTTATTTTTAAAACCATGTGTATGTTCTCCCTCATTCTCTTCTCTTGCTGCCTCTAATCTTTTTATATATTATCAAATAAAAAGCAAACAAACACTTTCTGGAATGCTTGAGTCTCTTCACGTCTGCACTGAGAAAGTCCAGGGTCAGCTGCTTTACAGCTACATTGTGATGGCCCAGACTGCGGGGGTGTTTAGAGCATCCACGCTGAGCTAGAAATGATACAGAATAGGATAAAATTCAGTAATTGAGGTGGTCAGGAAGCCGGGCAAGAGCACAGCTTAGAACTGTCGTTGGAAAACTTTTTTCATTCTTGTTGGAAAAAGAATTGTGTTTCTTATGAACACAGTCTCAAGTGCCCTTCCTCCTACCTCAGATAAAATAGTAATATGAGCTAATCTCATCATTTTCAAGGGAGAGGTAATGTAGTCTTACCTGACCCCACATCCCCTTGATCTCCCTGGAACTTGCCTGCAGCTTTGCGGGACAGCCCCTGCTGCAGACACCTGGGTCCCTCTGCCCTAAGGATTTATCTAGCCAGCCACAGGGACATGACCGTCCCACGGGTGAGGCAGGCTGGAAGTATGGGTGTGCAGGGTGGCGGGTGGATGCCCCCAGAAGCAGCCCTCAATAATGAGGCACGGGAATTGGTGGACAAACATAACCATTTCCTTGCCCCGTTGCCGGGACGATTATGGGATGTGTTCTGTAACAGTCTATCAGTGTTCCCTGAAAACATTAGCCCCGAAGGTCTACAGCCAATTAACACAGCCTTTATTAGTTTCCCACTTGCCTGGTCTCACTTCCCCATTCCCTCACCTGCTACCTAGGATTGTCCCTGAAATAAGCTATTTGTACCCAAATCCTTGTCTTAGGAACTACCATGGGAGGAAACCCAGTTAAGGAAATAGTGTAGGAGCTCCTGGGTGGCTCCGTTGGTTAAGCGTCTGACTCTTGATTTCAGCTCAGGTCATGATCTCAACGGTCGCGAGATTGAACCCCGCATAGGGCTCTGCATCTCTCTTCTTCTCATTCCTCCCTTGCTCTCTCGAAAGAAAGAAAGAAAGAAAGAAAGAAAGAAAGAAAGAAAGAAAGAAATGAAAGAAAAAGAAAAAGAAAAAGAAAAAGAAGAAGAAAAAGAAAAAAATAGTGCAATGGTGCAAAGTTTGTACATCAGTTAGATGCGTGCTGGGCGATATGGTAGCCACTAGCTATGTGGGGTTATTCAAAATTAAATATAGATTAATATTAAATACAATTTTAAAAATTATTTTCTCAGTTCCACTAAGCCACACTTCCAGTGCTCAACAGCCATATGGCTAATGATTATGGTGCTTAACAGCATACGTACAGAAACTTTCCATCACTGCAAGAAGTTCTGTGAGGTAACGCGGCCTAGAATCAATCCTAGATTGATTGAGATTGGGCTCCTCTTGCTTTATTACCTCAGGCAACTTACTCTCTGCTATAAGTGCCCGCCTGTACATCTGTGAAAGATGGCTGTGCTGAAAATCAAGTAAGAGGATTTCTGTAAGGCTTTGAGAAAGCACATAATAAGTGTTCAGTAAATGTAGGGGAGAGAGAAAGAGCAATAATAAGAACAAGAGTGATAGCGGTAAAGAGGGAGGGATGGTGAGGGAGGGGGGAGAGAAAGAAAGGAGACGTGGAGCCCAAAGGCATCTGAGAACCTTGAGGAACAGTGTGTAGAAACCACTAGTGTAATGTGTGATGACAGGCAGGTTATTTCTCATCATGGGCCTCAACTTCCTTTCCTGTTGAGAGGTACTGACATATCTCTAGACACCACTAAATCTGTGATTTTTCTTAGGGTGACTTTTGCCCTGGCTTCTCTTATATACCCATTCAGCTCCAGGCACAGTGCTGTGATCAGGATAAGACCTTTCAAGAAGACGGTACCTGTCATGCAGATTTTAGAATCTTGCAGGAAGAAGCCGATAAGGAGCCAGTGCAGTGATCGCCCTTTGGGAACCACTGAGGTGACCCCCAGCCATGCCTTCAGGGAGGCTTCCTGAAGGAGTGACAGAAACTCAAGGGATGAGAGGACCTGAGCCAGGTGAGCAACGAGGAAGGGTGTTTCAGGCAGAGGGAACAGTGTGTAGTCTTTTGGAGGCTCATTCCATACCCCTTCTCTCATGTACCAAATCAGATTTCGGAAGGAAGGATTAAGGAGGATAGTGGAAGTGGAGTAAGAAACGGAAAGAAAGGGGGGGGGCGGGAATTGAATGATTGTTATCCTTCCCCTTTAGGCTTCTCAAAATCCACCTTCTGGGTCAGTGCTTCTTCAACCAGGGACCAGGGACCACCTACAATAAAGGAGGTGGGGAGGGGTGCCTGGGTGGCTCATTGAGTTGAGCATCTGACTTCAGCTCAGGTCAGGACCTCATGGTTTGTGGGCTTGAGCTCCACGCTGGGGGATCTGCGCTGACAGTGTGGAACCTTGCTGGGAATCTCACTCTCTCCCTCTGCCCATATCCCTCGCTTGCGCTCTCTCTCTCTCTGTCTCTAAATAAATAAACACTAAAGAAATTAAAAAAAAAAAGACAGTGGGGTGGGAGAATTACTTACAAAAATGCAGATCCCTGGGCTCTAAGACACCCCTACTACATTAGAAACTGTGGAGAATATGACCCCAAAGACATTAAAAAGAAAGAACTCTTCAAAGGCTTCTATTAAGAATCACTGTTGTGATTCCTTAGTTCCTAATAAAGCAGGGCATTTGAACTAGATGTTCCTTTAATTTTTATTTTAGTATTTAAAAGAAGGATATCTTAGTCATATTGGAAGGGCTAAATTCCATGGCTTCCCATTGTGAGGGGAATTCTTTTCTACAAGCTGGTGCCACTTTTCTTTTTCAGTCCATGCCCTTCCATGGTCTCTTCTGTCAATGTACTCTACTCCAGTTTCTATCATCCTCCATTCATCGCCAGACTCCCTGCCAATACAACGTCATCACCCCTGTTCCCGCCATTACTTCCTGTTCTCCATTTGTAGTTTTTGTTTAGCTGACTTTTTCTCTACCTGCTCCTTCTCTGGGTTTATGATGTCCCTTACTCTTCCTTCTTTTTCATCTTGACATTGACCTGGTGCCACCACTCTAAGCTGGTCCCCCCCTTCATTCTCCTGAGGTTACGGTAAGAATTCCTCTAGAGTTCACTGCAGTTCTGTTAGACACTTTTAGTTTTAGATCCCTTTTCTCCTGGGCACCTTGTAATTTAAATAAGCTTCTGAGAAATGCCATCAGAATTAATCATTTTAATGTATTATTGAAGAGAGGAAAATAACTTTAGCACAATGGAAGTTCTCTCTGTGTCATTGGCAAATAACACAATTGAACCATTGGTTCAAATGGCTGTCACAAACAGCAAGAGAGATATTACCTATGTACATAATGAAAGGCCAAAGTTTCTTTGCCTATAAATTCAAGAAATCTGCTATCCATCAAAAAAATAATAACCAAACACAATCCACAAATACCCTTTATCTCATCATCATAATAGTGATTTTCATTTCTGGCATGCAGCAGCATGAAGTCAAATATGTTATTCGTGAAAATTAAGGTTGTTTCTTTAAAAATTCTATTCAGTTCTGCTGGTTATAATGAGTTTGTCTTTGTCAAATGGTTTTTATGTTTAAATGAAAAGGTAGTGGTAAACTACCAATGGAACTGCTAGATGTACTACCCCTGTGCTAAGTTTCATGACATCCCTCCTTGGCAAATCAGCATCCCTTGAGTAATCCCCGTGGCTATGAAAATGAGCATATTATTTCACTGTTAACATGCACTGCTAAGAAGAAAGAGAAGGTGTGTGGGCTTATTGATGTTTTTATTTTCCTTCCTGGATGGATTCGCTGAGTAAGAAGCAGTGTAGGCAGGGTGTTCTAAATTCAAAGTTTGATCATGGAGTTTTAGAACTTAATGCTTCCAACGTATGCAAAGTTTATGAGAAGTAACACGTTGTGAACTCTCAGTTCAAATAAGACGCTGTCACACCTGGCCTTCATTTTACTAATAGGCAAACAGGCTCACAGACATGAAGAGTAAAAAAGCAAACATGAAAAAGGATTTCTGAGTCAAGTAAAGAAGGCAAGGTGAGTAACAGCCCCTGGATCTCAAGCACTTGTCAACACATCTCTGGCAAAATAGGCGCTATTATAATCCCCTTTACACAGATCAAATAACTGAGGCTGTGATATAACTTGCTCAAGATCATGGAGTTTTAAACCACAGAATTAGTACTTGAACTCGGTTCATCTCCTGTCTGCCTCTGTGCTTCAATCTGATACCAGACAGCACAGAAAGCTTTCGATCATGCTATTGCCTGTGGCCATATAGGATATTCAAGCAGTCCACGTGGGCAATTTTGATAAAGAAAAAGCATAGAATAGCTATTCATTCTTCTTTAACCAATGCTTCCATATGTTGAAGCTGACCTAGACCCCTGGGAGAAGGCAGATTTTGTGTGCATGTGTCAGGCGAAGGTCTGTGGACGCAGTATTTAGTCAATATGCACATTTACGATTTATCACTCTACATTTAGGAACCCCATGGAGGGAAGCAGAATAACTTATTGATTTACCAGAAAATTTCAAGAGAGTTTGGCATACGGTTTGGTTTGTTTGCTTTCCTCCTTTTCAGAGTTAAGAACCCCTGGAGAAGATTATTTAAAATGCAGATCCCAGACTCATCCTAAGTGATTCTGATTCACTAGATCTAAAGTGGTGTCTAAGCATTGGTATTTTGGAAGCTCTAAAAATGTAATGGTTCCCTGACCACTACCCACAACCCTCTTCCTGGAAGCAACCACTTTAGGACATTTTAACACTTTTGACTGGCATTTATGCATCTCCATAGTTCTCCACTGCTATCAAGTTAAGTTCCAAAGCATCTGGGCCTTCTAATCCATGTGTCAGATTGGCTTTAGTGTTTCACATTAGCTATCAAACAAACATTTATTAATAACATTCTAGAGGAAGAAAAATAACACTTATGAAGCCCCTACCATATAAAAGGTCTTTATACACAACATCTTGTTGAATACCTACTACAACTCTAGGAAGTAGGTACATACTTCAGGTCACAGGTTTGCAAGGGGTAGAGGGGGCTTTTGAATCCAGTTTGGCTAAAATATCAGTGCTTGTCCCCGTGAAGCACAGTACAGAACCCTGTGGTGGAATCCCTGACCTCAAAGAGCTTTCTATTTGGGATATAAGAGTAGAAAATAAAGAGAAGTCTTAGGAGGAACTCAGTAAGTTTGATTCATGATGTGTTTGTTTATTGTGCCCTTCTTCTAGTCCTGGTCCAGTGCTAAGCACGGGAGATAACCATATAGATGCCCGTCGTTCTGTTGCATCTTCCCAATGCCTTGGTCACAGAGAAGGTAGAATGACAGAAAGCAGGTAAAGACATTGAGAAATTGCTGACACAAGACTTGGGCCCCCCTTGAGAACCTGGCAGTTTTCCAAATGAGACAGGAAAAACTTAGATGACACTGGATGAACTGGAAAGTCCCCAGTTATATACTAGTGAGGGTGAACCAAAGACTGCCAAATGTACTTGAACGGCCATCAGAAAGCCCCTCCCACTCCACTTCCCCAAATCCTGCCCTAATAGAAAAACCTCATCCTGACAGAACACTCATCAATCAAAGAGCATCTTAAGAGTTTCTCCTTTCTCTATAAAATGCACTCTCCCTTCAAACACCTTCTAGCCTCTGCTGGAAGGAAAGTGATGGTAGCAGACGCCTTTACCATAGTAATGTGTGAATAAAAAGCCTTTGATTAATTCTACAGGTAGTCTATTTCCTTCTGACAACCAAGTTTAAAGGTATGACCAAGTTTAAACACTGTCGACTGTTTGTAGTGTTTGTACTCCAACCCGGCTGGCTAAATGGCAGACCCAGTAGGAGTAATGATGGATGAGATGGGAAATCAGATCCACTCACTCAAGGGGAGGGTGTGGGGTAGAATGATTAGATTCCAGCTTTAGGGTCTGATCCCAAGCTGTGTCACCCTGGGCAAGTTACATAGTGTTTCTGGGGACCTGTTCTCTTTTTGGCAAATGGGAGTAACAGCAGAACCTCCTCGGAAGGTTCATGTGAAGATTAAATGACCCATATCCAGAGGCAGCAGAGTAAGTGTAATAGGAAAGAGCATAGATTTGGCACCAAAAAAGGAATCCACAAGTCCATACTGATACAAGTAAATACAAGAGTTAATAAAGAAATGTGGGCAAAAGTAAAGCTCACTTCAGAGTAGAATGTAAACAAAAATGTAGAAAAGAATGGAATTACATAATAACTATTTTGCAATCGTAGTCATAACTGATGCAAGCAATAATCATCAATAGATGCTAAATCTAGCAGGCAAACTTGTGACAAGTAATGGTCTACAAATCCATTTATATATACTACCTATCAAGAATGTGAAATAGGGCAAAATATAGGTGGGGAATCTGGGTTAAGGATACCTGGGCATTTGGGGGTAATATTCTTGTAACTTGTCTGTGTATTTGATTTGTCAAAATATATGTTAAGAAAAAATAAACGGAGGGAGGGAAGGAAGGAAACTAGCAGCAGTAGTTGCCTAGTTCTGTTACACTGCAAGTTTTCTCACGATCATAGGCTCAAGAGTAAGTAAGGTTAAAAAAGAATCTGTAACAGCTCTTAATGGGGCACGGAGAGAAAGCATGGGTTTGAACATCATTTCCATTCCTATCAGAGCGGTGACCTCTCTGTGCCTCGTTTTCCTCTTCTGCAAAATGGGGATTTTAGTCTGGTACCTACTGGAAAGGTTGCTATGGAGACTAAGAGTTCCTATTTGTAAAGTGCTTGTCACACATCAAGCATATTTGCTACAGCATTTTTATTACCTGCACAGTGCTTAGTGTCAGGAGACTCCAAATAAATGTCTGCTCTTATTATGCTGATTACCGGGCTCAAAACCCTTCAATGGTTTTGCATTGATCTTCCGTTAAGGACAAAAACGTCTTAACTGAGTTCTAGAAGGCTTCCACCGCCTTCGCCAGAACCCTTGCCTCCCCTTTATTCCTTCAAGTCCCAGCTCAGACACCGCGTGCCCAGGCTCCTCTGCGACCCCGAGACGAGATCTGAGCTCCGAAGGCCCCCGGTTCCAGTTCCACCGCTCGCGGCAGTGACTACTGTTCGCTTGCCCTTTGGTCCTCGGTAGAGTTTAAACCCCACGACCGCAGGGCTGGGGATCTGCTGATGCCCACAGTGGGTGGCGCGGTGACAAGGCCACAAGACCCCCGCAGGCTAAAGGCGAAGACGGGGCGGGGTCGGGGACCGGGGGCGGTGCTGGCCCCGCCGGGCGTGGGGCGTGGGGCGCCGGGGCGGGGCCGCGCGCAGAGGGGCCGCGCGCCGGGGCGCGGGGGCGGCCGGGGGGCCGGCCGGGCCCGCCCCTCTCCTCCTCCTCCCTCCTCCTCCTCCTCCTCCGACCTCGGCCGCCCGCGCGCAGTCGGCTCCCCCGCGCCGAGTTTCCTGTTTAAGATGGCGTCCCCCGTGGCAGCGCAGGCCCGGAAACTTCTGCGAGACCTGGCGCTCCGGCCCCCGCTGCTGGCGGCCAGGTCCCAGGTGAGCGCGCCCGGTGGCTGGAGCCGCGCGGAGGGCGCTGGCGGGGCGGCCGCCTGCCCGGGTCCTCCCGGCCCTCCTCGTCCTCGCCGCCGCCTGTTTCCTCCCGGCAGCGGGTGCCCGGCGGTGCGGGCGCTGCACCCCCGGAGGCGACGCGCGGAGCTGCTCCCGTGCACGTGGGAGACCCCCCTCCGCCCCCAGCCCCCTCTCGGGTGTGGACCCGGGGCCGAGGAGGGCGACACCCAGCACTCAGCAGTCGCTGGCGTCGGTTCCCTGGGCCCACGCGGAGGGCGCCGGCACCGCACCTGGCTCCGCCTGGCAAGTCGAGAAGTTCTCGGGCCGGGTTTAGGAGACCTGAGGTTTTACCATCCACGTTGCCAGCTCTCCTTTAGAAACGTCTCGACCTCTGAGCGCGTGTGTTAGGCCACGTGAAGAACATGCCCAGAAACTCATCCCAGCCTGGCTGGTATTAATGATTCACCTCCCTGAGGAACTTTCTCCGGGGGGACAGTTTTTGCAGATTTCAGGGGCGCCTGAGTTGGCAAAATGCGGGGGTCGAGGAGGAAAGTGGGAAACGCTCTCCCTTCCCTGCAACGAGGAATCAGCCTCGTCACAAACACACGTCAGAGCATTCCCCCTGTCCACTTTCTCCTCGTTTATAGAGAATAGAAAGCTCAGGGGCCGCGGGTGGATGCCGAGTAGCTGTTCAAACTTGGCCTCCTGCAGAATGGCACGAGCCGAAGTATTCAGGAGCCTTTTGGGGGGTTAAAAGTTGGTGATGACTCTTGGAGAAATCACTCAACTGCTCAACCTCTGATTGTCCACAGATAAGTTCTTCCCCCCCTTTAAAGAAAGGGCAGCGTGGGGCTCAGCCCCAGCTGAGCAACGTCCTTGTTCATTTTCCTCATTTTTAATTTATGAGAGTCAAATTATCACATGCAATTTTAACCAGGATATGCATAACATAGTTTTTAGGAAAATTATAAGATAGCTACCAATGATTCTTTGAGTTACTCTAAGCGTTGGCTAATTATATGCAAGGTTTTGTTTTTTTTCTTTTTTCCCCTCTCATTTCCTGACTTCTCATTTCTCTGTTTTTGTTAACGTAAATTTAAAAGGTGCTAATACTTATTACTGTAATATCCTTAATAGGCACTTGACAGTATGGTGGGATAGTGGAAAGGAATGGCAGTTTTGTCTAATTAAAATCACTAATAACTATTGTAATGCAGTGAGGAGAATACCTCCAGGTGATCAAGTCCTATTCATTATTTAAGTGTTACAAAAAACAACTGTAGTGCTAACTATGAGTGCAGACTTGAATTGATGAGACACATAGGGCCCTGGGCAGTGAAAACTCAAGCAAAGCTTTAATTGTACAAGGAACCCAAGTGTTTAGCCGAGGTGTGATAGGGCTTCCTGCCTAACCAAGAAGTGAGATCTGAACGCAACACTCCAGAGAATCTGTCTGGGGACAGATAGCCTTGGTTTGGCAAGACTGGGCAAAAGGTTCTGTTACCTCGCTCCATCCAGCAGCTTTGATTTACATCACTCTTGGATGATGTGTTACCCTGTAAGCACAAGGTTTCAAAGATGAGAATTTTTTAGAAGTTCGGGTTAGTGCTTAGTGCCCAAGAACCAGAAATGGACATTAGCCAGTATCTAGTGCAACCAGCTTATTTCACAGGTGGAAAATTGAGGCCTAAAGAAATTCAATGACTTGTTCAAAGTTATAAAGAGAGTTTGTGACAGAGCCCCATTCCAGAATAGTTTTAAGTTTCTGTTACACCGGGCTGTTGCTTGGTGAGTGTAGACTTCATGAAAATGCGTCATGTCAGCATTGAGGTTAGTCTGCTTATCAGGTAGCCACTATATAACATTCAAGTCCTAGAACTACTGACATTTAAATTAAAAAAAAATTTTTTTTTTAACTTTATTCATTTTTGAGAGACAGAGGCAGAGCGTGAGCGGGGAAGGGGCAGAGAGAGAGGGAGACACAGAATCTGAGGCAGGCTCCAGGCTCTGAGCTGTCCACACAGAGCCTGATGTGGGGCTCGAACTCACGAACTGCGAGATCACGATCTGAGCCAAAGCCGGATGCTCAAGCGACTGAGTCACCCAGGCGCCCCTAAATTTTTTTTTTTTTATAAATCTCTTAGAATTGACAGTATTAGGAGAGTATTGCTCATGACTTTTAAGGTACTTTTCAAATTCTTGGGTACTTCTTAGTATCTCTTCCAACTGAGTCTCCTTTGGTGTTGTGCGTACCTACTCCCTTGGCCACGGCAAACATTACAGTTGAACATGACCCCCTTTTCCCACGAACCTTAAAAATCCTAAGTATTTTCAGAAATTTGTTGCCACTCTTGCCTCACACCTAGTTTTTACTAGGGCCTCGTGCAGAGCTGTTGGGTATGCAGAGATAAAAGGCCCAGTTTCTGCTTTGAGAAATAACTGTAACCACTCAAAAAGATGTCCCTAGAATGACACTTTAGCTCCCTCCCCTCTCCCACCCTGTAGTTAAATTTAACATTTGACACATATTCCCGAGGTTTAATGTCATTGAAATTTCTTATTTCCTCTGCTCTTGGCTTCAGTTATTTGACTTATGATTGATGTTATAGTCTTAGAAAGCCTGCTTTAGCCATTTCTTATTTTACATACATTTTTTATTCAGTCTATACCTAGGACAGGACTGTTCTAGGTGCTGATATTTGGGAGTAGAGAACAAAGCCGGCAGAGCACATGGCCACATCATACTTGATTTTAATGGGGGTGGGGAAGGGCTAGACTGTACATACATACATAAATAATGATGATGATTTCAGCCAGGGACAAATGCTACACAAAGGTAAAATAGAATCCTGGGATGGAGAATGAATAGCTTAGCCAAGAAGGTGTACGTAGATTAGGTGGTCAAGGTAAACCAATTTGATAAGGTGGGGTTTTTGTTTTGTTTTGTTTTGGCTTGATTTTTTTGTTGCAATGTAACACATGTACTGAAAATGTACATATTATAAATGAACAACTTGAAGGGTTCTCACAAACGGAACATGCCCAGGTCACCAGATTCAGATAAAAAAAACTAATCATTTAGTGGCAACCCCGAGGGTCCCCTGGTGTTTCTACCTGTTGCTGCCTCCACCCTGGAAAGGGTCACCAAGTCCCTACGCTTACACCACCAAACCATGGTCTTGTTCCTTTCTGTACTTATGTAAATGGAATTGTACAATATGTAGTCACACGTTCAATATTAGGTTTATGAGATCCTGGAGGTGACTTTTTGACATTTGAGCTGAGACCTGAGTAACCAAAAGTGGCCAGCCAGGTGAAACTTTGGGGAAGAGTGTATTAGGCATAGAAGACAGCAAGTGCAAAGGCCCTGAGGCGGGAGTGAGCTCAACATGTCCAAATAGTTAAAGAGGGGAAAGTGGTAGTACCAGTAGTAGCTTGAGGTAGGCAGGGGCCAGATCATGTGGGGATTTGCAGCATCTGATAAGGAGCTTTTAAGAGTCTAGAGTGGATAAGTGACTTGCTCAAAGTTATTTAGCTAGTAAAAAAATAGCTGGGTCTGAAACCCAGTCCTGGCTGCTAAAGATTAGGCATGTAATTACTGTACTGTGTAATTCCTACTGCAGACGTAGGCTGGCTTTGGAAACTTTTAGGGGGAATGTTCTGTGAACTCAGTACTCTAGTAAAGATCTCATCATTGTTAGGGGATTTCTCACATGTAAGGGCTGTGTTGCTGTGTCCAAATAGTCCTCCAGGAGAACAGGGTGCTGTACTACATGGCAATGTCATACAGCATGACACGGCTGCGGTGGGCACAGAGATGAGCCCACTCTGTAGGTCATGTCACATGGGAATTTTGGTTGAGGGCACAGAGTTTCAGTGGTTAATGATAATCCCAAACGTGGTATTGTTGCGCTTCTGCACACGTTCCCTCTCATAATGGCAGGGTGGGGTTCGCGGAGCTGCTGTGTGGTGAAGGGTAGACCTTGTGGGAAACACACCCTGTCAGCTGTGGAGTTGTTGTGTGGTTCTCTGCAAAGCCCGGAGCTTCTGTCCAGGAACTCCTAGAGGAACACATGGTTTTGAAGGAAACTGTTTAAACCCATGCCCCTGCTGTTGTATTCTTCTAAGTGGGTGGCTCCAGCTTAATTTTCTGCTCCTTCAGGATGGAGGAGGAGAAAGAGGGATGCGTGGCTTTTAGAAGTGAAGGACTAAAGGTCCCGTGTAAGTCCTTATCAGCTAAATGAGCCTATGGAGGCTGGGCCAGAAGTTGTGACTCACATATTTGTGCCTTTTGCCTAAAAGAATAAATATCTGACTCTTTTTTTTTTTTTTTTTTTTTTTTTACAGCTGCAATTTCTTCTGTTAGAGGAAGAAATCTATCTCAGATAATTTAGAAGCTAAACTGTTGACCTTCTGTGTGGGGAAGACCTTTAAGTGTCCCAAGTTGGTTTTGTTTACTGTAAATGAAACTGATCTTTTATGGGCCAGGGATGGAGTGCGCAGACCCATGGTTGTGAGAACGTTGCTGCCTGTGTATCGCAGCCCTGTTCCCCAGGCACAATGCCCAGAAAGTCGCTGAAATAATACCTCATATTTTGGGAAGGAAGAGAAATTATCTGCCTAACCTCAGATCATTTGTCCTTCAGTTCTCTTTACTACTCAGTGTGGGATTGTCACTTGATTTATCACTTTCTGTTACTCGATGGAAATGTTTTGCCTCAAGAACTTGAGAGATTTGCCCACGTTTGAGCAAATTGTAAAATCAATATCCTAATGAAACTTTGGGAGATAATACTCGAGTTAGTCTGGTGAAGAGGGAAGTGGGGAGGGCTCTGCAGGTGGGGTGGGCAGTGTGCAAAAAGGCAGAGGGGAGAGAGAACGTGGGGGAGAGTGCAGGAGTCAGTTCTTGCCATCCCTTTTGTATGGAGAAGGGAGAGGCAGGTATGTAACTGAAGGTGATCTTCTAGACAAATGGGGAAGGGGGACGGGCTGCAGAAAGCCTAGAACTCAGCATGCATAGAATTCCATCCTAACTAAAAACCAAGCAAATATTGTTCATTTTTTAAAAGAGTTTATTTATTGCGGTACCTGGGTGGCTCAGTCAGTTAAGCGTCCGACTTAGGCTCAGGTCATGATCTTGCAGTTCGTGGGTTCAAGCCCTGTGTCGGGTTCTGGGCTGATAGCTCAGAACCTGGAGCCTGTTTCAGATTCTGTGTCTCCCTCTCTGCCCCTCCCCAGCTTGGGCTCTGTCTCTCTTTCTCTTAAAAGTAAACATTAAACAAAAAAAAGTTTATTTAGTGAGTTTTTTTTTTTTAAGTTTATTTATTTGAGAGAGAGCGAGAGAGCACATGGGTTTCGGGGGGGGGGGGGGGTGGTGCGGGGAGTAGCAGAGAGAGAGAATCCCAGGCAGGCTCTGAACTGTTAGAGCAGAGCCCAACTCGGGGCATGAACTCACGAACCATGAGACCTGAGCCAAAGTCGGACACTTAACGGACCGAGTCACCCAGGCGCCCTGCAAGTATTGTTCGTGTAGTTAGTTTTCTGAACACTTGGTCTGTGCCTGGTGGTATTGGGTATAAGCTCCCTGAAGGCAACAACTATGTCAGTTTAGTTCTTCCCTGTAAACCCAATGTTGACGAGAATGCTGGGCATGTCGAGGTTGCTACATGACTGAGTGAATGCAGATGGGAGATACACGGCCCCTACCCTCAGGGGGCTCAGAGTTTGGTGGCAAAATTGGCGCGCAAACCAAGCATTGTACTAGAGCATGTGAATGCTGCATTTGGGCTGTGTTTTTGGTCCTCTCAGCGGCTGTGCTTGTTCCTGCACTGGGGGGCTTGCTGTGCTCTCCTTCTGAAACATTGTTTCCTCTGCTCCCAGACCTGTTCTCTTCCTTCATTAGCTCTCTGACTCCATGTTAAATCTTCAGACAGGGCTTTCCCTGAATATTTTATCTGATTCTGCCTCTCCCCAGAGATGTCTCTCTACCCCTTACTTGCTTTATTATGCTAACGTTTTTTTTTTTTTTGTTTTGTTTTTTTGTTTTTTATTTATTTTTGGGACAGAGAGAGACAGAGCATGAACGGGGGAGGGGCATCGAGAGAGAGGGAGACACAGAATCGGAAACAGGCTCCAGGCTCCGAGCCATCAGCCCAGAGCCCGACGCGGGGCTCGAACTCACGGACCGCGAGATCGTGACCTGGCTGAAGTCGGACGCTTAACCGACTGCGCCACCCAGGCGCCCCTATGCTAACGTTTTAAAGTGTGGTGATTTATTGTGTTTCTTCTTTGTATATTTATTTATTGTCTGTCTTCTTCCCTCTCTAACAAATAGAAGATTGTAAGCTCATTGAGGCCGAAGATTTTCTTATGCACTACCAGTTTCTCCAGCTCGCCTGACAAGGTATTCAGTAAGCTTTTGTGGTCTCAGTGACTGAGTGTGGTTCATAGAGAAGAGGGAAGGGCAGGTAAGTAACAGAAGTTGAGCAATGATGCAGACAATCGAGGCAAGCGAGGAAGGAAGGGGCTGTAGCAAGTCTAGTTGTGAAAGGACTTTCATAATAAGACTGTTCATTTCGCATGTGCGCAGAGACCCTATGCAGGTGATCTCTGCATACCATTTCTTTAGCCCTTGCAACATTACTGCTAAGGAGGTTGTATTGTCTTCATGACACATGTAAGGGAACAGTCACAGAGAGGTCAAGAGCAACTTGCTTAATTACAGTTAGAGTGCGAGCAAGTCACCTGCCTCATGCTGACAAGCCACTTAGGCTGTTAAAACATTAAACCATTGCTAAAGGATCCTATTTGGGCGGAAACATCCGGTTACACTGATTGCTTGCATTTCCCAGTCTCTCTGCCCCGAGTGGCTTGTGCTGACTCAGGTGTACTGATCTGTGTACCAGGTTGTCTTCTCCAGGCTCTTATCTGACTCCTTCCCTGGCTTCAGGCTCTGCGAAACAGGGTAACAGAGAAGAGGGTGTGAGTTCTGCATTCAAATCGAACAATATTCAAATTCTGGGTCTGCCAGGCTCTTGCTTTACAAACTGTTGAACTTGGTTGAACCTCGATTTATTGTTCTCTGAAAAGGGATAAATCTCATATGTGGTTACAGAGAGTACATTTGACATAATGATATGGTTGGCTCACAACGGTTATTTTTCTTACGGCGAATTTGAAGCTAACTTTACTTGCATTTTTTTATGCTTTACTAAGCCAGAAGCATTTTCCCTTCTCAGATCTGATACACATGTATTGTTTGCTGCCATCTCAGGGTTAGGCACTAGCTTGGTGTTTTCCATATGTTTTGTTCCCTTGAATCTTTGCACCAACCACGTGGGACTGAGATGATCATTTGCCATTTACATCTGGAGCCCTTGAGGCTCAGACAGTCCACGGCCTGCCTCCTGTACCCCAGTTCTACATTATTCTGCAGGGCGTGAGGAAGAGGGCGTGAAGTGAAGGTCTGTAGAAGCCCAAGGTAGCAGTGGGGAAGGTCACGTGGTGAGCTCCGTTGCACCATCCTGGATGTGGCTCATTCCAGAAATGTTTGCACATCTTCGTGTTTACTTAGTAGTAATGGCTTCTGGACCTCGTGTGCGTCAAAGGTCTGAGGTGGCGGGGACACCTAAAGAATAGACTGTAGTCACAGCCAGTCCCAGGTGCCTTTTGCTGTCTGCCCAAGTGTGGAGCACTGACTGTAGCGTTTCGGGGATTCTGAAGTTGTGAAATTGCATTGCTTTTGCAGGGTGGGCTCCGGGGGTGCTCCTGGAGGACAGAGCTTCCTGGCATTCTAACTGCAGACTTGGATCAGTGTGCAGGTGACACGGCTAGCTTTTGCCTCTTTCAAAAATGGTTCCAAAAGGATAGCACTTCAGCACCAGTCACGAAGGCATAGATTTCTTAGGCTTAACTCTGTAAAGTTTATTTTTGTTTTAAAATTGGAGGGATTTGGTATAATGTATAAATTGATGTTGGAGACATGGCCAAGCATTAGGGGTAGTTGTGTGCAAATTTGGGACCTGTGGGGGGGTGGTGGCATGTGGGTCTGGTGTCTCTTTTCCTACCACTTCCCGTTTCTCCATGTGCCTGGCCCGCTTCCATTTCTGGGCTGTCCGGGTACCAAGGTTGTGACTTGTGGGCACCGAGGAATTCAGGAGGGCTGCCTTGTGGAGTTTCGGGTGGCGGGGCAGTCAGAGATGAGGCCGGAGACCAAAGCAGGGGCACCATTCTGCTGATCCTGGCGTCTGGTATTGGAGTTAAGGTTTATTCTTGAGGGCAGTGGAGAATCATTGAAGAGTTTAGATAGTGAGGCAAAGGGGGAAGTTTGAAGCTTTAGAGGACCCTTTCTGCATATAGGATGGAGATGTGGGGGGGAGTGTTGCAAGCATGGGGCTCCCTTGGGGGACTGTGCACTGATTCAGTGCCCTTAGTAATTGTATCAGGAGAATGTGCATAAGGCAGGACTGGGGTCAGACTGTCTGGGTCTAAATCTTGCCTTAAACACTGATAATTCTTTTGATCTGTAAGAATTACGTATTTTATTACAAGACTAACTTTTTCACATTTCAGCATCTCTGAAAACTAAACTTTTTTTATTTGAGAAGGAGAGAGAGAGAGAGAGAGAGAGAGAGAATCCCAAGCAGGCTCCACGCTCAGCATGGACCTCGAGATGGGCCCTCATCTCATGACGCTGGGATCATGACCTGAGCCAAAATCAAGAGTCAGATGCTCAACTGGCTGAGCCACCCAGGAGCCCCTGAAAACTAAACTTGTTTGCATACTTGTGATTGATCTACAGGTTTCCTTTTTTCTTCTTCCTCCAGTTGTACATAACATGGGAGAAGATGGGGGCTTGCACCAAAATTAGGTTGGCTGCATAATTTGTTGCCAGGTTGGGATACTTTGAAAGTGACCGTGAGCACTGTGAATTGTTACCACACCAGGGCAGCAGGTGTAACAAACCAAGACTGTTTCTGGAAAACCCTAACTGAAGTGGATGAAATGTTGGTAATGGAGGTAGGAGAGAAAGATTGGCATTATTAAGGCAATATATTGGTCAGGAGCCATGATTTCTTCTGATCCACAAGGTGTTGCCCCCTCCTATCCTGTGCTGAAAGCAAAAAGGTGATAAAAGGCTCTGTACCATCCCTGAGCCGAGAGGGTGGGAGCAGCCACTCTGGTTATAAAATGTCCCTGCTTATCTTTACTCCTAGAACCAAGTACTTTGACCCTATGGCTGGGTGTTCTCTGGACACTTTGTTAGGGCCTCAGAAAAGGAATGTGCAAATAAAGGAAGAGAAATAGAAAGCCCCATACATCTGCCAGCCTTCCCAAGCACAGATGTCTAAACCTGAGCACAGTGACATGCTTTCCCAAGCCTGAAGCCTTTTCTGGTGTTAATGACATCCTGGGCCCTGTTGAAATGGTGCATTCTGGCTTTGTTATTTCCTTCTGTGCTCTCAGTCTTGTGTGGGTGGTGCTGATGCTTCTTAAATCTTCTTTGGTTGAAAGAGACCTGCTTGGACTTATTGCAAGAAGAATAAAAGGTTTATTGAAAGGGACATGTACTAGAACTCAACACTAATCTTCCTTGGTGTTGGCTCTTCTGTGCCCTTTCTGTACTGTAACCAGTCACTTACTCATGGTTACATCTCTTTGTAACTTCTGCCTGCACATGACTTTGACTGTCCAGTCCCATGCCCACTTTAGCCTCCCATCCCCAAAACATCCTCTAGCTTCCATCTCCCAGAATAGTATGCTTTTTAGGAGAAAACCTTGTTTGTCTAGCTCACCATTTTGTATTCACGTTTGGGTCACTGGCCAGCTGATAGATGGACTGTTTGGCATAAGGTATCTACCCCCACCCTGCAGCCCATGGCTAAGATGGGGGGCGGGTCTTAGGAGCAGCACCATGGTATTCCCAACGTAGCAGAGCTCTGCATGCAGTGTTGGGGGGGGGGGCGTGGCCTGGTCCATTAAGAACATCATTATATTTTCCATCCTTTGTGAACTTCTTGTCTCTAAGATCACATTTTCATGATTGATTTGTTTCCTTTTTCACATTTCCAACTTTCTGAAGATTTCCTTGGGGCGCCTGGGTGGCGCAGTCGGTTAAGCGTCCGACTTCAGCCAGGTCACGATCTCACGGTCCGTGGGTTTGAGCCCCACGTCGGGCTCTAGGCTGATGGCTCAGAGCCTGGAGCCTGTTTCCGATTCTGTGTCTCCCTCTCTCTCTGCCCCTCCCCCGTTCATGCTCTGTCTCGCTCTGTCCCAAAAATAAAAAAAAAAAAAAAAAAAAAAAGTTGAAAAAAAAGAAAAAAACAAAAAAGATTTCCTTATGATTCACCTTTTTTGTCTGTGTTGGACTCATTTACCAGAGTTGAAGATAATGGCAGTGGGCCTTGTTTTAGACTGTTTTCTTATGATTACAATGAAAAATATTTCTCAGGAAGGAATTATTAAGTGGGAAGATGGGTTGTCATGAGCAGTCAGCTCATTTGTCCAAATACCCAAATGAGTATTTTGAAGACACGTGTAGACAAGTGGGCTTCTATGAGCCCAGGGCACTTCCTCAGCTTTACTCGGAAGAGTGTTCTGCGTTGAAGTAACCTAGCTTCTCTTGTGGGTTGAAGTGGTTCACCTCCACTTTGCGCTTCCCAAAGAGGATGTGTTTGGGTCTTTTTGCCACCACTCAGTAATGAGCTGCTTTCTTGGGCACATCCTTCAAGCTACGTGCAGAGGCCGCTGGTTCCCACACCAGTCCCTGGTGCAGTCTGCTGGGACTGAGGGGGCAGGGTTCATTTCATTCAAACGCATGGTTTTGTGAAACTTACTTATGTATTTTATTTGTAAGACACACGCTTTCCCCCCACACTTCAATGTCTCTGAATTCCAGGTGTGTTTTACGCTTGTGCCATAGATTGATTGGGAGGTTTTTTCCCCAATGGTTACATAAAGATGGTACGAAAACGCTGTTGTTTGTTAGGTTTGATGAAATTACGCTGTGCCTGAGCTTTCTCAACTGCAAAATGGGGAGAGGTAGAGTAGTCACCCCCCAGAGTTGCACTGAGCATTAACTGAGCTCATGCACACCATCTTAGCACTGCGCCCTAAATGGTTAATAAATATTAGTCATTGGTTTTGGTATTTTTATCACTAACTATAATCTTAAAGGCTTTATTTTCATAAAAGACCCCCTTTGATCTTTCCCCCATCTTCCCTCTAAATCCGCTCAGTGCCTTGGCTTGTAAGAAAGGTGGGTAATGGAACCACAGGATAGAGACTCAGAAGAGTCAAGGTATGGAATGACATGAGGGGCGAGGACGAGGCTGCTTGTGGTCCCTTGTGTGTGCTCGGGTGTAGAGGAAGAAAATGAAAATCTCTTGGGAAAAGGACTTTCTTGCCTCAGCACTGATTGGGAGTGGAGACCAGATTTTTAGCCTTACCAGAAAATATTAGTTTTCCCCCGATCGATGGACCTGTCTTCACATTTTTATAAGGAAACTACGGTATCGTTTGCTTGATGTCCCCCCATTTTCTGATCCTGCTCTCCTAGTTGCTGTCAAGATGCTGTGGTTACAGTTGCCTGGACTTTGAAGGACTTATTTGGGTTAACTTACCTTTGAAAAGAAGGGGAGGAAAACCACATTTAATATGCACTCTTATTCCAGCCTTAGGGCTTACATAGGCCTTTAATAAGTAATATAAAGAATGCTGAAAGTTACTAATTATTTTTGATTAAGGGAATAAACTATTAATGGTGAGTGTTTCTTTGTTAAGACTCAGAACTCTTTTTTAAAGTGACATATCATTAAACTTGAAAACCAACAATATAGGGAAAAGAAGAATGAATTTTTCAGTTGATAGCTTTTTTATAATTGGCATGAAAAAATAAATGTGCTATTTGGCCAGTTAGAAAAACGAGATACATTTTGAGATAGTGGAGTTGTAAACTAATTTAAAACGATGAAGAAGGGTGAATGACCAAGTGTTGAGGAGGCTCCTTTGAAATGGAGGCAGAACTGTTGTGATTGGTCCTTGGGGAGACTGAGCCTGTGGTGTAGGTTCTGACATCGATTCAGATGTATGGGTTTTCCAACACCACCAGGCGATTCTCAGACACCAGTTGAGTGTCCTGTAATTCAACTCCGTTCTCACGCTGCTTGCTGGAGATAATGTCACATCCCACAGGTCAAGGGCTCAGTCCTAAAACTTCTGGCTACCCCCTCCCTCACACCAGTCTCAAGTCCACATTGTCACCCATGCTTCTGACTGACCATAGATTTGCTGTTTATGTGATCCCCCCCCCCCCCCCCCCGGTTCATTCAGTCTGCTAGAGCAGCTCCTGGGACTTAGAGAAACATTTTACTTACTAGATTACTACCGGTTTCTTACAATAAAGGCTGTAAGTCAAGCACACCCAGGGCAAGGTGTGCTATTAGAGTTGTACAGCTCCCATGCTCTCTGAGCACACGACTCTCCCCGGGTCTCGGTGGGTTCACCAGCTCCAGAGCTCCCAGAATCCTGTAGGTCAGGGATTTTTATGGAGGCCTCATCACCTAGGCATGGCTGATTGAATCTTTGGTCATCGGTGATTGAACTCAGTCTCTAGCCCCTCACTCATCCTTTAGGAGGGATACAACTGAAAACTCTGACCCTCTGATTACTAGCTTGGTTCCCCTGGCAACCAGCCCCCATCCTTAGGTGGGGTCCAGGTCACCTTGTGCACATAACAGACCTGTATCACTCTCATCACTTAGGAATTTCCAGGGGTTTTAGGAACTCCATACTAGGACCATGGATAAAGACCAAATACACATTTCTTATTAAAATCACAACATGGGGGCGCCTGCGTGGCTCAGTCAGTTGATCATCCGACTTCGGCTCAGGTCACTATCTCGCGGTCCGGGAGTTCGAGCCCCGTGTCGGGCTCTGGGCTGATGGTTCAGAGCCTGGAGCCTGCTTCCGATTCTGTGTCTCCCTCTCTCTCTGACCCTCCCCCGTTCATGCTCTGTCTCTCTCTGTCTCAAAAATAAATAAACATTAAAATTAAAAATAAATAAATAAAATCACAACATCCCAGGTGCTTTTAGGATTGGAGTACCAAATCTAAAACTCGTAGCAGGGCATATTGGGAGCGTAATGGATGCTTTCTTTTTTGTCTGATAAAGGTTTACGGTGAGGCTTTTATGAGTGGTATAAAATTGATTTTATAACTGTATTTTATATAAAGTATAATTTAACATGGGGAAACTTACAGAGTTAAACTTCAGATAGGGATGAGAGAAAATTATTAAGTTCCATTTCCATTAAAAGGCTGCAAGGGAGTATGACATTTCATTTATCTTAGTATTGGCAGTATATCAATAATGTTATGTCTACAGTAATCCATGAGTTACAGTATTCCTTTCTTGAAGATATTTTGTTCTGTGCTACAGGATGAGTCTATTTTGCCCCAGCATACTTCAAAGTATTTTTTTAATAGGCCAGAAAAGAATCCTTTTCTTGGACCTTTGAAGTTTTAAATAAACAATATTGTTGTAATTTAAGTAAAATTAATTATGAATGCAAAACAGTGTTTTTGTGATTGAATTTTGGGATGTTGAGGGAAGTAGCAAAGGGATTGCTTTTTTGATTCAGAATTTGAAGCTGAAAATGCCTTTTATGTCTCTGAAAACCTTGTTTTTCACTTCTCATGTTTCTCAAGGTACTAAAATATGTGTATCTATTTTTTATTTAAAAATTTTTTAAATGTTTTATATTTGAGAGAGAGAGAGAGAGACAGAGACAGAGTGTGAGTGGGGTAGGGCAGAGAGAGAGGGAGACACAGAATCTGAAGCAGGCTCCAGGCTCTGAGCTGTCAGCACAGAGCCTGACATGGGGCTCGAACTCATGAACCGCGAGATCGTGACCAGAGCTGAATTTGGATGCTTAGCTGACTGAGCCACCAGGCACCCCTGTATTTTTTTATTTAAAATTTTTTATTAATTTACTTTTTAATTTTTATTTTAATTTTGTAAAATATACGTAATGTAAAATTGTCATTTTAACATGTACATTTTTGTGGCAGTAAGTACATTCACACTGTTATGCAGCCATCACCACCAGCCACGTCCAGAACTTTTTCATCTTCCCTTACTGAACTTTGTACAAATTACATACTAGCTCCCCATTTTCCGTTCTGCCAGCCCCACAAGCTGCCATTCTACTTTCATTTTCTATGAATTTCACTCTGGGGACATCATGTAAGAGAAATCATACAATGTTTGTTGTTTGTGTCCTTTATTTCATTTAGCATAATGCCCTTAAACCTCACCCATACAAGTGCCAGAACTTACTTCCTTTTTAAGGCTGGATTATATTCAGTTGTGCGTGTATACATTGTATGTTTATACGTGTGCGTAACATTTTGTTGATCCATTCATTCATCAGTGGACACTTAGCTTGCTTTTGCCTTCTGTCTTGTGAATAATGCCTCTGTGAGCATGAGCGTACATGGATATATATTTTCTATTAACGTTATCCTGAGTAGAAATGTTGTCCGATGTATAGTTTGAACTATATTTCCCGTTTCCCATGTCGGGTTAGAATGTTTAAGAAACACCTTTGCTGTTAATATTTTCTTAAATATTCATATTTTATTCTTCCAGTGAGTATTTGTTAATGCATCACTTGTTAAATGCACTTACTAGGCTCAGAAGATGGTAGGTCGGTAGGACACTAGGGCACACGGGACAGATGCTGCCTTTAAGGAATGTACAGTCCGGTCAGGTGGAGACTACAGAGAAATGGTCAGTTACAGGGAGAGGCGTTTGGTGTTGTAGAGGGCTCCCCAGGGCTCTCTGGAATGCAGCAGCACCAGTACCGTTTCTCCGGGACTCGCCTAGACAGTGGCTGGTCATAGTGTCTGTTTAGAAACCTCAAATTGCGCTCATGCAGGAATGGACTCCTGACACTTCCCGCCCGCATTTCATGGGCCGAGCCTGGTGCTGTGCAGTGGAAGAGGACTGCCTCATGGCATCCTTACAGTGATCCTAGGAGGCAGGCATTCTTATTGCCATCACCAAGCCCATTTTTTAAAATATTTATTTACTTTGTAGAGAGAGATTGGGAGAGTGAGCCGGGGAGGGGCAGAGAGAGAAGGGGACCGAGGATCCAAAGCAGGCTCTGCCCATGCAGGGCTGGAACTCAGGAACTGTGCGATTGTGAGGTGACCGAAGTCGGATGCTCAACCAACTGAGCCACCCAGGCGCCCCCACCAGGCCCAGTTTTAAAAGGGGCAGACTGTGGTTCAGAGACTGCACAGAGCTGCTGTCACAGCTGTTGTCCCACACGGCTCCTTGCGTTGCCACTCACATCCGTCTGTTCGGTTGTGCCTGTCGTGAGTTGAGTGGTGTCTCCTCCCAAAACAAATTTATACTTCAAGGCTAACCACTAGTACCTCAGAATGTGATCTCATGTTGAGATAGCATCATACAGAGATTATCAAGTTAAAGGAGATTACTAAGGTGGGGCCTAATCCAGTGAGACTGGTGTCCTTATAAAAAGGCAAATTTAGACTCAGAAATGTTAGTAGGCAGAACACCCATCTGAACATGACGAAGGAGCACGGTGATGCTTCTCTCAGTGATGCTTCTCTCAGCCGTGGGACAACAAAAAAGGCCGGCAAGCCAGCAGAAGTGACGGGAGAGGCACCGCCTCAGAGGAACCAGCCTTGAGGACACCTTGTTTGCAGACCTGTGACCCAGTACGTTACCCCTAAGCCCCCGGGTCTGTGTTACTTTGTTCTGGCAGCCATAGGAAATGAACATGGTGCCTTTTGTGGTTGCGTCACTTGCACGTTTCTTGACTCATCTTGAGCTTTTCCATCCTGGCCCTTTTGGCCTCTCTGAGTTTATCCTAGAGATGTGTATCTTCCAGCTGCTTGGAAAGCCAGCTTACAGACCATGAATACAGGTTGTCTTGGTTTATGCTTCATATATTTGTTTTTGAACCAAACATTGTTTCCCACTATATTATTCACCAGTGTGGGTTTGGGAAGCTCTGACCATTTCTGAAAGTGAGGTCATTTTATTTTATTACATATTTTTACTTTTATTACATATTTTTACTTTATTTTGAGACAGGGAGTGTGAGTCGGGGAGGGGCAGAGAGAGAGGGGCAGAGGATCCCAAGCAGGCTCTGCGCTGACAGCAGAGAGCCCAATGCAGGGTTTGAACTCATGAACCGTGAGATTGTGTCCTGAGCCAAAGTCAGACCCTCAACTGACTGAGCCACCAGGCTCCCCAAAAGTGAGATCATTTTAAAGCAGGAAGAATGGCAATTAAGAAGAATATTCTAAAGAAATAGGGTGTGAGGTTTGATATCACTTCCTAAATAGGAATTGGGAAATGTGTTGACTGCAGCAAGAAATTGAAATAAATACAGAACCTTACTTATTCAGATGTGTCATTTCTGGTATTGTCCATTTGGCTTACGTAAAAAACAAAGTTCATAGTTTTTTGATCTCACCCAGTTCTTAACCATTCTCTGTATTCAGACAGCTCATCCAAAGTTAAACAGAGAACTACGTTTTAAAACTTATGTACAGGCCTTTTAAAAAAACAGTTACATAACTTATTCCAGCTGATTTTGTAATCAGAAGCTTAACACTAAGCACTGTTTTTCCTCAGTAGTATAAAGTTGAGATTTAAGAATAATCAGCATGCAATCAAAAGCTGATTATAAATGAACAATAATGAACATAAAAGTGAAATCAATTCTGAGGGTTATAATGAAAGAAAAAAGGAGTAATAGCAGTAGTTGAAAAAGGAGAGTAATAAAAAGAGGTTATGCTAATAGGCAAATAGTGGATGAAAATCAGCAGTGATGTTCTATGGAATTCTCAAAGAGTTTGGGGGAGAATGGGAGAAACAAAGATCGTGTAAGAGTGATCATAAGAGCCAAAATGTGTATAGTTGTATGGATTTACTGCCATAGATGCAGTCATCTAGGAAAAGTAGAGTTTTAGGAACGAATCACATCTGGTTCTGGATGCTGGCAGGTGGCATGGAGAGAAACGGTTCAATTGTATCTGACAATGTAAGACATTCAGCTTCTCTGAGCCTCAGTTTCCTTATTAAATGGTTTAATGCTTATTGTACATTGGTTATGCCCCAGGAATTGTGCCACGTGCAAGGGACAGGCACAGCTTGGCAGGATGGCTGCGAAAGTAACACGTCCCAGAGTGCAGGGCGCATATCATTGACACTACACAGAAGTGGGTGGTATCACATACCAGTGAGTCACACAGTGAGGAAGTTGCTCTCTTAAATATCTTTGATACCTTAAGATTTTGTCCAGGAGAATTTTAGGTTTTGTGCCAGAGTGCTTTTTAAGATCTTCAGCTCAGGACTTTTTATCTGAACTAGCCAGAGCAATCCCTTTTGTTTTTAGATTGTGTTGATAATTATCTTCTACTTAGGCAAACAGATGGGTCGTTGTTGAAAATAAAGTCATCTTATAAGTTAAAACCAGTCATGTAAAGAAATTGGTAACAGTATTAGTGTTCTGTGGATATAGCAAGCATTGTGTGTGACCAGTTGTCATTTGGAAAACTTTGAACCAGAGTAACCTTGGAATTGCTCTCAGTTTGCATTCCCTGGTAGCAGATAGGGAGAAAAGTATTCACCCAGAAGTAATTTTGGGGGTGGGAGGAGGTATTTCCAGGAAAATTTGGAATGGTATCAGGAAAGTTGAACCAGTAGGAAAAGGAGGATAAGGAGGGTGTGTTATTCAGCTGAGACTCAGGGAGGGTACCTTTGCTTTAATTCCACAGGGCAGCTTGGGAGACGGTGTATGTGCATTACACACTGCAGTTGTCCCCATTAGGGGCAGTGGGGGTTGGGTTACTTACACATCCTCATCCCTCCCGTGAGGATATGAATTCCCAAGCACTTCCGGTTGTTCATGCTCCAGGGCAAGTGAGCATCAGCACCCCATGACGAAGGGCCACAGGGGCTGGCTGCTGGGAGTGGGAGCACACAGGGACTGTGTAGAGGGATCCGAGGCCATGTGGGTGGAGCCCTGATAACAACTGCTACAAGTCTGTTCCATACTTAAGTGACACGTAAGCCGCTCAGCTCTGTGCATTGGACATTTAGTTTAGTCCTTCGTGTCTTGGTTTCCTCATCTAGGTTAGAATAATGCCAGTAGGAAAACTTTTAATTCTTCTGATGAAATTCTAGAATGTTAGAATGGTTAGACATCTTTGACATTTTCTCTTACACGATAAAGCAACTGAATTGCAGAGAAGTTAGATGTGGGAGACCATTTGTACTGCCTTGGTCATAGCAGGAACTTTGAACCCTTGTCTTTTGATTCCTGTTCTAGGGTGTTTACACTTTTTTACTGATTTACAGCTTCTGAATCAGGTGAGGAAAATGTATTTGGGCCTTGGGATATATTTTGTTTTTGATGTAAATTCTGTGGTTTATGTCTCTGCATGGCATTGCTTGGTTTTTAAGCTTTTCCGAATTAAGAACCATTTGAGTTTCTGCGAAGAGTTATTGGATATTTGGGTTAATATTCCCATGAACCTTTGCCCTAATAAATCCTAGCTTTTTAATATGAATTAAAAAGATATTTCTCTCAAAACTTGACATTTTGGTGAAATGAGTTTCTGTATTTGTTTTGAGGCTTTCTTCTTACACGTTTGAAGTGTAATGGACCACAGGAACCTGGAGAGTGTACCAATTTGTATTGGTCTCCTTTCTGTGGTTCTCTTAGGGAGAAAATAGATGCTCAAGTTTTCTTGGAGATTTTAAAGAATCCCACATATGGATTGTACTTCTACATTAACAGTGGTTAATAGAATTTGAAGACAATAAGGAACTTTGAAAAGGATTCAGTCCTAATGCAAACGGCAGGGCCATTTTATATGGGCAGTGAAAACTTGTTTATGGTCCCTGAGACAGAAATCTACCCCAGATTTTGGCTGTTACGTGACCTCAGATTGGTGCTTTAAAGACTTTGTTTGCATTCACCTTTAGTAACAAATACCGTTTGACTAAGGCTGTGAAGCAAGATATATAGTTTAGTGGGTTAAAAACATAGGTGAGGGATTATGGGATGGGAAATAGGGGTTGATAAAAGTTATCAAGGGGTTGATTAAAGTTTATACTTTAAGTTTTATTTATTTATTTTATTTTTTTATTTTTATTTAAAAAAAATTTTTTTTTTCAACGTTTATTTATTTTTGGGACAGAGAGAGACAGAGCATGAACGGGGGAGGGGCAGAGAGAGAGGGAGACACAGAATCGGAAACAGGCTCCAGGCTCCGAGCCATCAGCCCAGAGCCTGATGCGGGGCTCGAACTCCCGGACCACGAGATCGTGACCTGGCTGAAGTCGGACGCTTAACCGACTGCGCCACCCAGGCACCCCATATACTTTAAGTTTTAAACGTGAGTAATGTCTAAGGGTCTAATTATAACATGGTGACCATTGGTGACGATATATTGCATAATCAAAATTTGCTAAGAGCGTAGAATTTAAATATTATCACCAAAAAAAAAAAAAAGGTACGTAGGAGAGGAGATAGAGGTGGATGTGGTAATTTATTTGTTGGGGTGAATCCTTCCACATTGTATATAGATCCATCAAATCATTACATTGTGTACTCTAAATACCTTACAGTTTTGTCAGTTATATCTCAATAAAGCTAGGGAAAAATTAAAATTAAGCAGTATGAAGGCAAACAAAGACAGAATTAAAAATACAGGCTCAGGTGCCTGGGTTCTAATCCTGACCCTGACCTTACTAACTGCGTGTTCTCAGGTGGGGAACTTAAACTGTCAAAACTTTTCCACCTGTGTCAGTTGAGGAACTACAACAAAGGGGGTGAGGACTTGCAGAGGTAAAGACTGCTGGGCGTGTAGTAAGTGCTCAATAAGTGGTGGTGATGGTGATGTTATTAGGAGTACTAGTTGTTTTGTTAGGAAGGATAATAATTTTGTCTGGTTGTTTAATACATTGAACATTTTCTTAGTAGACCATTTTACATATGGGTATGCCGTGAAGTCAGATTGTGTGGTATGCTTTTTCAAATACCGAGCTAAATAATTTAAGATAAACACACAACCTACACGTTTGGAAAGGAAGAATCATTCTGATGGTATTCTCTCTGGATCATCAGAAGCGTGTCTTAGATAGTGAACTTGGTACCGTGTTGTCTATGGACACGCTTCCTGTTTGCTCTTCAGCCGACTCTGGGCCTCATTCTCTTTTCTCCTCCTGCATGTGGACTCAGCATGAAAACACACGCTGATGTTTGTACTGCCCTGAACTATGAGGTCCCCTCAAACACTGGACTTGGCTATCCATGTGCTTCTGTACATCATTTCCTCTGCTGGAAATGTCTTTTCTTGACATGTCTCTTTGTTGTCTTCAAGATTTAGCCCAAATGGTACTTCTTACAATGCCTTCTGTGTTTTCTGCTGGCATCCCTCCTCTACTCCCTCTTGTTTGCGAGTCGGAGCCCCACATCAGGCTCACTATTGTCAGCAGCACAGAGCCTGCTTCAGATCCTCTGCCTCCCCCCCACCCCCGCCCCTCCTCCACTTGCACGTTCTCTCTCAAAACTAAATAAGTCAGCGAAAAGAATGAGTATGTCCAGTTGCGGGCTCACAGAGGTTGGCAGTTAATCGAAGGCAAGGAGTTAGCTGCTTTTGATGGATGATTAGTAACTTTAAATTATCCAGGAGGAAGTACCTGGATGGCATCATTAGAACTTGAAAAGTTGAGAGAACAGTTCTCTTTCTCATTTAATAATAAAAAAAAAAGGCCCATGAATAACTGATCAAAATTTAATTGAGGACAGAAAATCAGATACTGCTTCCAGACATTTTCATCACCACCCCCCATGTGAAAAACCAATTACTTCATCCTTTTACCCGAGGAGCCCTTTAATGAGTGTGATTGGGAATAGATTGTAAGGGAAAAGTTAAGTGTTGATGGTTTAATATCTGTTCTTAGCTTTCAAAACAGGCTGGGGAACTTGGTGCTATCCCTCTAGTTGGCTCTTATTTTCTATATTATTTACAGCCGTTAGCCTGCTTTTCGGTAAGAATTTAGTATACCGCACGGCAACCTGACAGATAAACACGGGAGTAAGTTGGAAAAGCTTTTTGGTTCTAATGTGAAATCTGCTTCATAAAGAACAGAGTATTTGAATCCTTCATTGGTTAATGTTGTTATCCTAATCCTCACTTATATTTAGTTTTCAGAGTTTACTTGGTGGCTCCTGATGTTTCCATTTATTTCATGGTATGAAATGCAAGAACGAATGACTCAGTGAGATAAACTATTTGAGGGGGTGTCAGAGCCCAAATCTAGTCTTTTTAAAAATATTTCATTTGTTTGGGTGTGAAAACTATTTCAGGAAGAAACCCTTTTGATTAAAAAAAAAGGTTCTGTTTTGTCATTATCTGGATATTTTATGCCTCTTTCCCACCAACTCTGGCTTTTTCTGTTACTAATCTAAGTGTTATTAGCCATCTCAAAGTAGGATGTCTTCTAGCTTCACAGGTAGCCTTTGGCTTTGTACTGAAACTTTAGTTCTGATAGGAGTTTGATAAGATGTTTGAAACACTTTTTTTGACGATCAAAGTAATATTTTCAAGGTATGAAGTTGCTGATGTACAGTGACCGATATAAAAAGCAAAGTCTTGGATTAAAACCTACGCATGTTAAATATTTTAGATGTCTTGTCTAAACAGGTAATATTATGTCATTTCTAGTTTTATATATGAATAAGAAAATTTATCTTGCACGTACCATAAAAAACTGAGAAGCTACAGAATGTATTAAAAGGCCATAAAGATCTCCTGCAGTCACCTGTTCCCTAGATAACACACTGTCAAGAACAGTGTGGACGTTTTCATTATTTTGGACACATGTGCATTAGATACATATATGCGTTTTCTCTTAAAATTAGGATCACACTGATTAGATAATTTTGTTATTTCCCTCCCACCTGATGTCAAATCGAGAGTACTAACCTGTGCATTAACATTTTTTGCACATGCTATTTCTTATACCAAAAATTTGGAGGAAAGGAGGCTGCCCTCATGTAGATGTCCTAATTTATTTTGTCATTTGTTTATTAGCGGGCATTTGTGTTATTTCTGATGTTCCACTGTTTTAATGTTGTGGTGGATATTCTTGAATGTAAGTTTTTGTTTACTAATCAAATAAATTTTGAGGTGTTTTTTTCAGATTGCCCTCCAGAAAGGCTGTACAGATTTATACTCCCTGTGGTGATTAATAATAGCAATAATAGTGGCTCCTACTTATTGAAATTTATTACAAAGTATATGCCACATGCTATTCTAAGCCCTTTGTGTGGATTAAATGTTTTATTCCTCAAAAAACCTAGCCTCCTTTCAGAGATAAAGGAAGTCAGGATGTAGTATATGACAATGCATGTTGTGTAGTATCCTCACTTTCATCAAATAGGTTTTAAAAAAGTTTTCCTGCTTATTAGACGGGACATAACTTCTCACTGATTTCAGATTACATTGCTGTGATGCTGCAAAGATTGTACATTTTTTTTTTCATCTGTCATAAATAAAAAATTATTTCTCTCTTAGGAAGAAATTTGTTCCTGAAAATCTCCTAAGACAAATTCTAATTCTTATTAGCCAAATATATAGTTACTGATGGGGGAGGTGGGCAAGGGGATGGGTTTTTAAATAAGTGATGGATATTAAGGAGGTCACTTGTTGTGATGAGTGAGCCCTGAGTGTTGTTTGTAAGCGATGAATCACTAAATTCTTCATCTAAAAGTAATATTACACTGTATGTTAACTAAACATATTACACTGTATGTTAAATAAAAATTTGGAGAAAGATGAAAAAATACAGTTACTGTTAGTGCACAGCTGAACTCCAAAATTAACACCAGTTTATGTTAAACAACACTGTTGACTCCTGTTAAAGTGGACACAGTTTCTTCAAGAGTTAAAATCAGCAGTCATTATGTGAGATACGTAACAAAACAGTATCCTTTCATTATTTACTCTGTGACGTGTTTGTCACTCATGTTCCTTTAGCTTTGTTTTAGCTTTACATATAGCACACTTAATATTGGACTTCCCAGGCATTCATTGATATTCACTGTTTATGTAATGGGAACTTTAATGCAAGCCCTGGGCCCTGCTTAAGGAAACCATAAAGTATACAGAAAAAAAAAAAAATCAATGCAAACAGTATAGGAGACAATCACTATTAGGAACTGGTAGGTCATGAGCACACCTAATAGCAAATGTCCACATAGAAGGCTGCTTGCACGCTCACTCTTGTTTCTCAGTTTTCAGCTGCGCCGAAGTCGTGAGGTAGCCCAAATGAGCCTTGCATATACAAATGCAAATGTATGTCAAACTAGGTTTATTAAATGAAACTCCTCATTAAGTTGAATTCTTGTAACCTGGTGGATGTATCTCAGGGTCTTAGTGTATTATAAATAATTGGGTTAGGGGAGGTTGACTGAAGCTTATTTCATGCTGTGTTGCTCAGTTAAGCCTTGTTAAAATTTTTTTTTAACTTTTTAAAAATTTATTTTTGAGAGAGAGAGAGAGAGCAGGGGGAGGGGCAGAGAGGGAGGGAGACATAGAATCTGAAGCAGGCTCCAGGCTCTGAGCTGTTGGCACAGAGCCCATCTTGGGGCTTGAACCCATGAACCATGAGATCACAACCTGAGCCAAAGTTGGACCCTTAAGCAACTGAGCCACCCAGGTGCCCCTACTCACTTAAGCCTTTTAACTGTTCACCAGTGGAGGGTTTGGAGCAAGGAGGCTATGTGATTAAATTTTAGTTTTCAAAAGACCACTTTGGTTATTGGACAAAGTAGACCATAGGCACAAAAGTGAGGCAGGGAGGCCGGAGTTAGGAAGCTGTTTGGAGGGTCAAATGGAACGATCCAAGATGATTCTTAGGCTACCTCCATCAGGATCACCTGGGATATTTGTTAAATGCAGATTCATGGGTCCCCTTGGATATAACTTGGGTCTAAAACCCAGGAATCTGCATTTTAACAAAATTTCCCACATTAATGTTTGAGAGTCATACATGGACCTAGTGATCTTTAGGATCCATTTTAGCTCTAGCATAGGGGAAAGACACAGTTGGGTCTGTTTATGATTTTTGAAGAAAGGAAAAGAAATATTTTAGTGCCTTCTTATGAGAATTCATTTGAGAGTGTGTTTTAGAAAAATAGGGAACATTTATTGGGTACTTAATATGTACCAGGCATTGTACTAATAGCTTTCAATAATTTTTTTTTCTTAAACCTTCCACAACTGAGTAAGCTCAGCATTAATAACCTAATTTCTAGATGAGGCAACAGAAATCCTTAGAATCTTAAATTATTTTCAGTTAGGATGTGTTTGGCTATTAGTAAAAACTCTGTCTCAAACTGGCCTAAGTAATGAAGTCTTTATCATTGCATATGTCAGGACTCCAGCAGTATGGTGTGACCCAGGTTGGGTGATTCAGTGGCTCACATATATGATTGAGATTCCAGGATTTTTGCTTCTCTCTGCCATAAAGTGGTATTGATCTTGACCTCACTCTGGAAGCAAGATGCCTTGCATTTCTGGGAGAGAACTTTCAGAGGAAGAACAGAGATGATCTTTTTGTTATTCTCCTAGGGAGAAGAAGTTCTTCCCATAACCCTCCTATCAGGCTTCCTGTCATTTGGTGCCGGGGGAAGATTAGGTCTTTTGCTTGCTGCTGTAACAGCCCTTGTCAAAGGGTGGGATTCTCGTCTTTGGCTGAGACTGCTGCTGAATGCTTTAGAAAACGCGGAATCACTTAGTGTCGACTCCAGCCACGTTGCTGGTGAGTGGCAGACCTAAAATTGAACTCTCTCTCTTGTCAGACCCCAAAGTCTTCATGATTTCTCCCATGCCATACGCGTCCCTAAATATCTTTCTGTTTGCTATAAAGGCTTCCACTTGCACCTTTTCTTATTGGTTTCTTGATGGCCAATAATCCCAGATTATGTTTATGTGTCTCCTTGCTGGCTTTCTTTACAGACCAAGCCTGAGCTCCTAGCCACGGTTAAAGGACTACATTTGCATTCAGCAGTGTCCTGCCCCAGTGGCTACTGGGTCCGTTAGGAGGTGCAATGTCAAGTGTAACTACAACCTGGAAATGTGTTGGTGAGCGTCACCTTGTAAATGATGCAGGAGCCAGTTTCTGAGCCTTTGCAGGGACAGCACAGCCCAAAGGGGGCCCACTAAGTACACGTTTTCTCCTTGATACCTACAACAGTACTCTGAGGTCTGTACCAAATTATCATCATCTGCCATCATCCTCAGTTTACAAAAGAAGAAACTGAAGCTTAGAGAGGTTAAGTTGTTGGCCTAAATTCACCCTGTTTGTAAGTGAGAGTCTAGATTTGAATTTAGGACCATGAGACTTCGAAGCAAGCATTTTCATTTCAAGCTTCTTAAAATTATGAAATAGCATAAAGTACTGAGTAAAATCCCTACCACCTATGTGTAGTTTCATATGTAATCCTAAAGTGAACATTATTCCCCAGAACCCAGATAGAAAGTTGCCAGGACCCCAGAAAATCCCATCCTCACTTGCTCTACCGATCGGTTAATGTTTGTGGTACTTATTGAGTCATAAAACTTATACTCTTAATTACCCTGCTTGATTGATTGTCTTCCTTAGCAAATCATAATACGGTGTAGGGGAAAGCTGTATGAATCAGAAATCGGAGGCATAGATGCTCCCCATCTGTAATTGTATTTACCTTAGGCAAGTCCCATTTCTTTGAAAAAGACTGGCATAAGGCCAAATAACTTATAAAAACCTCAGTTGCATTATCCAGATAAGGAATTTGCTAACTGGAATGTGAAAATCAGGTTGGAGGCCAGGTTTGGCTTGCTTTTTTTTTTGTTGTTGTTGTTGTTAATTTGGTAGTGTGGATACTTTTAACAACCCAGTGACAGACTTCACTCTTTTTTAACAGCAAGTATTTTGTTCATTTATGTAAGTCAGTAAATTGCCCTTACACCTTATTGATTAAAATGTCCTAGCTCTTGAAGGACTCACAAGTATAATTTCTCTGAGACAGACTGTGCTTTCGTTTTTTAAAATCCACTGTTGAGGTCTGTGCATGATAAAGTGGAACCAAGTGGTTATTAATTTTTCATTGAAATCTTCTGAATAAGTGTTTTCTCTTGGTTGGTTTCAAAAGGAGTCATATTCCTGAATCTAATTAGAGGCAGTTTATGTACTGTGGGCTTATTAAGATTCAAGGCACTTTTTTATTTTAGTCTGTCTGATATCCCTTTTTAATTTCACTTAAATTTAAATTACTCTAAACATCATCTGGGCATACTGAAGATACTCAGTGTTATTAATAATGATGATGTTGACGAATCCGTCCTGTCTTACTCTTCTCAAATTCCATAACCTTATTCTGGTTCTGGCTTGGTTCTGGCTTGTGAGTGTGTGGGACTGTGCAGCCCCTCCCCTCTCTCTTCTTGTGGCAGACATCAATAATCAATCATGACCATTTTGGTGAGCCCAGACAAGGCCTCTGGGACTTTCTTCATGTAGCCGCCAAGGCGCCTTTCCCAGTTGGTCAGAGTTAGCAGGCTCTGTGCCACCTGTCATCCTGATGTGGGCTGTCCTAGGTCTAGACTTGCATATTTTTTCCTTTTGACCTCTCGAGTAAGTTACAATATCAGCTGATCGATTTTCTTCTAAATCTCTGCCATAGACTCCCGCTTTCCTACCGATTTGGATGACAGTCTTTCTCTTTATGGGGCCTCTCTCTAGCACCTCACTTCCCAAGGGATCTCAAATCTCTCAAGCTGCCTACAAAGTGTGTGTATCTCACAACAAGCTACTAGACTTAATCCTTGACCGGTCTTCGTTCATTCCTCTGGAATTTGTTCTTGGAAGTGACTTGTGTCTTAAGGTGAGAACTCTTCCTCTCATTTAACGATATGAATGCTCCCAGTATTGTGTCTGCCAATGAGTATTTCCTGGCTATTTGGAATAGAAAAGACATGTCTGCTTGAATCCCTCCTGAATTTGTATCAGGCTGCATTTTCGGTATGACCATGTAAGCTCTTAACAGATTTAACCTTCCATAGTTAGTGATCATATACTAGGGACAAAAATACAAAACCCAACTACTGGAAGACTTTGGAGAGTGAAGAAAAGCAGGGAGATCTTGGAATAAAGTCAGAATTGGAAGGGACATACTCACACATACTGAGTTTCCAGTTTCGGTTTTTCCTGTTTTGTTTGTGTTCTTTGTTTTTTGTGTTTTGTTTTTTTTGTTTGTTTTGTTTTGTTTGAGAGCAGACCATGATGGTGTGTAGAACTCCAACAGAAAACTGAGTCTTTCTGCTCTGAAGAACCAGAGGACAGAGTTCTGGGTAAGCATGGTAGCTGGAATATGAGGTGGGGGAGGGGGTACTCTGGAAAGGAGAGACAGAGAGGAGTGAGTCCTGGATTCGGTGTGTAAAGTCTACCCAAATCAGGAGATATCCTTGGAAGGGTATGTGTAAGAGGCGGACTACAGACGGCCCAGCCAAAGTAAAAAAGATTGGAACTAAGATTGGAGGTGCTGCCCATGAGACAGAGTTCGCAGTTTGAGTCTGAATATGTGTCACCCATGAATCACGCTTGACTGAGAGCTCAGCTATTTTCACTTATGTCTGATACATGCAATGTAAATACACACTTCCCCAGTGTTCAGTTGCCTGTCTGGATTTCATATGCTTTGTTCACAGTTGTTGCGTTTAGAAGGCAGGCAAGAGGTCTAAAATATTTAGAACTAACACAAAGCCTCTTCCAAGGCAAGAGTTTGACACGAGATTTTAAGGATGCTGGTTCTGCCACAGGTCCCACTTGTTCTGAGCAGTCACTGGCGTGCTGTGAAGATTGCCCTTATGCATTCTGATGTCATGCTTACCTCAGTGCTTTGTTTACTTTTCAGAATGGTGTTGGAAGCAGTGTTGAATGTTGTAATAATCACAGTTCTCGTAAATGATGATAGCTAATATTTTCTGAGCCTTCATTACACGACAGGCACCATTCTAAGCATTTTACATGCAGTAACTTACTTTATTCTCATGGTAACTCTTTGATTATTCCTGGTTTATGGTTGAGGAAATAAAGGCTCAAAGAGGTTGAATGCGTACCTATAAAGTGGTAAAGCCAGGAGCCAAGAGGAAGAGGAAGATAGGTTAATATGGTGTATACTCATGTGCACATTCTCAATAGCTGTTGTCTGTACTGAGTTCGAGTAGATTTCCTGAGCATGATAAATGTGAAAAATACCATTTTCTTGCTGCTGTGTCCTATCAAGTTTACTGGCATGAGCCTGGTAGGGAAAAGGTTAAGAAATAGTAGTGTAGGCTGAAAGATTGAATCCTAATTTAGTTAAAGGGGTAAAATATGAGTGAGCAGTTAGTTTATCTCAGATGAAGAAGATTCTGCCTAGGCAATTGTTTATTGACTCTTGTGGCTAAAATGCCACTGAAATTTTTATTCATGTTGAGGAGCAAGTTATTGAGTTTAGTCAATTAGAATGAAAGGCAAAAAATAAACTTCGCTGATAACTAATAGTTTACTTTGTTCGGACTGGAATTCTTACGTCTGCTCAGAGGCCTACAGGCTCTTGACCAGAACCTTGACGATGGTGGTGGTCCTGTCCTTCTCAAGAATGGGCAGAGGAAGGAAAAATCACTTCCTGTTGTTGCACCGAAGAACTTTTAATGATTTGCTGAGCACCGCAGTGTACTGGTTAGATGACATAGGATCTCTGTGTGTACAAAAGGAAGCTGTTACAGTATTAGGCTTAGGTAACATATATTGAGGCTGTCCAGGAAGGCGATGTGATCTTTCTGCTCTGTTCCCTTTTCTTCAGACCGCCTGTGGGTATTTGTCCTCTCCTGAACACCGTGTTATAGAATGGACACCTTATCCTATCAGTGGAGTAACTTAAATTGTATTAATACATAACACAGAGCACAATGATAACCTCTGGACAAAATGCACAAAATATGACAACATTTCGAAAATACTTGAAAGTGTTGGAGAGTAACCAGAACTAGGTAAAAACTGGAGAGGAGTCTGTCCTTAAAGGAAGGGAACTGCACTGAATGAGGCCCACGTTGCTGCAGCATTTCTTCTGTGAGCCCTTCCTGGTCTGCCCACGCAGTGCATTGAATAACTCTCCATTCAAATATTATTTTTCCTTATTTGCCTAATGAAGTTTAAGCCGTACTTTGCCCAGAACACTTATTGACACTGATAGGAGGTGCTGTTCTTTCATTGTTATTTACCAAAAGTAGCTATTTTCTTGGCGTTTTATTATGGGATATTTGTTTAATTTCACAAAGTCTTGGGGACTTAACATTACTTTATAGGATATAGGACATGAGAAAAGTAACAGAATGAAGGAATCAGGGCGTGTTAACCATTAGGGTTTTGACTTAGAACCTTTTTTTTTGAAAAGGTGCAAAACTCATTTGCTTTTTCTGTGTTTTAAAGGTTTGACCTCTGTGTAAATGACTTTACTACTGAAACTGATTGCATTGTATTATAATGTTTTTGAATATTGATATAATAAATATTTAATAGATACATTTTGCTCATAAGTACTTCATCTGGGATAGAATTAGAGAAGTTTTACTTGAGTCAGCTAACAACATTACCTGTGAAATAGAAAACATCATCATGTTCTTTTGAATAACCTTAAAAACATCTTACTCTTCATTATTAGTTTGTTCTTGCTTTTGGTTTCTGGCTTAAGCAACATTAATTAAAAAAGGCAGTCGCTGTACATCCATCCTTCTACACTTGTGGGTTCTAGTGAGGAGGGCAGTAGAAAGACAAAAATCATAAAGCACAGATTTGTATTTCAGTATGAAGGACCCTGAAACATTTTTGTACACATTTGTTAAATCTGAGAAAAACCAATTGGGTTCTTTGCTTGACCGTCTAGATGATTATGGTGATGTGATAGTTATTATGATGAAAGCATTTAGTGAGTATGTGTTTTGTGTTAGTTCCTGTGATACATGCTTCAGAGGGTGCATCTCACTGATGACATATGATAACCTGATCTTATCGTGATTAAGGAAGGCCACAAGGTCCACATGTCTGGTGTGAATCCTTGAGATCTCGGAAGAATGTCTTTGTCTCAAGGTTGCCGGGGAATCAAGAATAATCAGGGATAATTCTTTTCCTACCTTGCTGTTTCCAAGTGAATGCACTGGGATGGAGCTGCCTTCCCTGGTCACCTCTTATTAATGATCAAGGTCATTATCATAGTGGGGCCAGGGCTCAGAAGCAGGTCTCTGTCTCCACAGTCCATGAGTGTAACCACCTTACAGTATGCTGCCTGACATACAGTAAGTGCTTAGTATATATACTCTGAGGTACGTCTCTGTAGAGCTAGCTTGTTTTTAAACTTGTTTGGGCGTTTGTAGATAATATGTGGCAGAATGCAGAGAGAAGCTTCTTGGCTTTGGAGTCTTAGAAATAAATGATGGGCAGATGGGCTGATAGCTGTATAATTCTAGAAACATACCTACTGGACTATTAGCCTGGCGAAGTGCCTGGCCTTGTCTAATGTATTTTACTGTCATGAGGACCACTGTTATTTGTCTACCATGAAGGCAAGTCAAGGGCCTCAGTTTTAGATTGAGGGTCATTTTATCAGTGGTTCTTATATCTAATTAATTAACATTTAGCAAATACTTAGGAAGCACGTCTTACATGCCGGGATTGTACGGGCAAGGGGATGCATTTGTGAATGCATAGTCTCATGGGATGTGCTAGACATTGACACATTACATAATTGCACTTTGAGAGATGCTATGAGGGGATATGACGGACTAGAGTGAGAAAGCTTAGCTTGGGAAGGGAGTGCTAATATGGGTTTTGTGGGAGTCGGCAAACTTTCTGTTAAGTGCCATATAGTAAATATTTTAGATTTCCAGGCCTTACATTCTTTGTTGTAACCACTCCGTCCCTGCATTGTGAAAGCAGCCCCGGACAATACGTAAATGAATAGATGTTCCTGTGTTTCAGTAAAACCTTCCTTACAGAAACAGGCAGGTGGGCAGATAAGTCCCATTGATTAATTTGCTGACTCCTGATTTAGGGAATCAGGAAAGATTTTTCAGAGAAAACTGTTTATTTGAAAAGGTAATTTATGCCCTCGGTACAGAATTCTAAAAGGTACGTAGGGTATTATAATAAAAATGAAATCTCTCCCACCCTCATGCCCTTCCTCACAAGAAAACACTCTTGCCAGTTTTGGGTGGAGTGTTGTGTGTATATAGTGTATTTTATAAGTCACACCTATGACTGTTACTAGACTTTTTAAAGTCCTTAATCTGGGAAGCTGAGTTAGGCAAGTTTTATATTTCCATACAGACTGGTGCTGCTGCTCCTGGACCTGTTGCTGTTCCGTGATGGGATGGGGCTAGGGAAGTCCACTCGTACGTAGTCTTTTTTCTCCATCAGTAAATGGGACACAGCCTTTCAGTCCTTGAAATAGATGAGGATTTGTGAAAACTAGTGTCTACTCCTGAGACATTCTGATAATAAAAATGATATTACTGTGAGGAGAAGGAGCACTTCTGGAATTGCCACGGAATGGCAAGAAAAATGAAAGTAACAGTCTGGAGCTTCGTATGCTGCTTTCCCTTTTGTAACTTAGGGAACTCTTCTCAAGTGAGCCAAGTGTGTGTGGCAATCTGCCGAGCACGTGCTGAAGGCTTGGATTTGATAGTCCCTGGATGGAATTTCCCATCTTTATTTCGTGTCGTGGAATCACATTGTGATGTAATCCTCTGGCTGTTTTGCATACTCTCATTTGGGAAATAAAATAGCATGAGCAGAATCTCCCCCTCCCTTCCCTTTTGCCCTGTGCCTCTTGAGGTAGACCAAGGCTATCGTCTTCTCCCATGATCTGGATTGATGAGAAAGGACATTCGGGCTGGCAGGCTGTTTCTGATGACAGTCAGAGAAGCTCATCAAAATCCATAGGTGGTGGGGCACCTGGGTGGCTCAGTCAGTTAAGCGTCTGACTTCAGGTCATGATCTCACAGTTTGTGAGTTCAAGCCCCGCGTCGGGCCCTGTGCTGACAGCTCAGAGCCTGGAGCCTGCTTCAGATTCTATGTCTTCTCCTGTCTCTCTGCCCCTCCCATGCTTATGCTCTGCCTCTCTCTCTGTCTCTCAATAGCAAATAAACATTAAAAAAAAAAAAAAATCCATAGGTGGTTTTTACTTAAAGCAATGTCTTAATATATCTACGCTGGGAAGCCGCTTGGATGCGTTCACTTAGCTGCTGTGGTAGATATCTCTCCTGTGGGACTCTTGGTGCTGATGTAGGAAGGCAGAAGGATCCAGGTTCGTCCTCTGAACTCCAAGGAGTTTTTCCCCCATCTCTCAAATATAGGACAGGGGTCAGCAAGCTTTTTCTTAAGAGACCAGATAGTGTATATTTTAGGTTTTGCAGCCATATGGTCTCTGTTATGACTCCGCTGTAGTTGTAGTGCCAAAACAGCTACAGACAATGCACAAATGGGGAACCTTTGTATTGTATTTTCAGAACGGTTGATTAAGACTTAGTGTTCTAGGTGCTGTGGACTGAGTGTTTATGTTCCCCCCAGATTCTTACACTGAAGCCTCATCTGCAATGTGGTGGTCTTTGGAGGTGGGGCCTTTGGGAGGAAATTAAGTCATGAGGCTAAAGCCCTCATGAATGGGATTAGTGCCCTTATAAGAATCGAGATGATTCCTTTCTCAGCAGGATGGCTCTTATCTACAAGCTGGGAAGAGAGTTCTTGCCAGAAACCGGCCATGCTGGCAGCCTGATCTCAGACTTCCCAGCCTCCAGAACTGTGAGAAATAAATGTTTCTTGTCTAAGCTGTCCAATCTGTGGTGGTTTGTTAAAACCTCAGGAGTTGATAGAGACACCAGGCAAGTAGGTTTTACCTGGTATCTCAGTTCTTACTGATGGTATCCAGTGGAGCGCTGTGTGATGAGGATTTTGAGGCCAAGATCATTCTTTGGGGACGTTAAAGGTGGCCAGGTACATTTGCAGATCTAATGGGCTTCAGTAAAGGATTCATGAATTGGACAGCATCTCATCTAGCAAATAGAGGGGTGATCTGAAGAGACCTCCAAAGTGCAAGGTTTCTATGGGAGGGTGGGGCAAGAAAGATATAAGCAAAAGAAAAAAATCTTGTTTCAGGCAAGATCAGGACTTCCCTTAGTGGGGAAAGATAGGAGTTCTTTTTATGCAAAATACCTCCTCTTTGGAGGATGGACAAGATCCTTGTGGTAGATTACATAACTGGTAACTGATGGTTCTCAGAAAATGCCTCATTGACAGATTAAGACTTATTCTGGGGTGGGTTGAAACTGTAATTAGATTAGGTATTAAGCCCTGGTTTCGGGACTTGGCTTAGCCCAAGTAATGCCATTTGGGACCCGTGGTTTTGTTTTTGACAACATGCTTTTCTCTAGTTCTGTTTTTATTGCATTTGTAACTAAGGCTTTCATGTTTCTTACAAATGATACAAACAATACAGTGCAATTAGAATTTGTATGAATATTTCTTTTCAAATATGTAGAATGGGTAGTGATTTTTCATGTGTGCTTCATAAAATTGGTTTCACTTCTTTATAGTAAGTAGAGCTGGGTGCCTTATACACTTACAATACTCTGAATGCTTTTTTAACAAGCATAATACACATTTCATGGCTGTATCACACTTTTCTTTTGTGTCTTTAGAGTTGTAGGATGAGAAGGGAGCTGAGAGCAGGATAAGAGACTGCAATAATCCCCATCAAGTGGGCTTTTCTATCACGTGATACATGGCGTAATAGAAAAAAATGCATTTTTTGTCTTTGGCACCAAACTCCTAAAGCCTTTGGAATTTCCTGAGTGGTAGGAGTGTCTTTTGTTATCAGTAACAAGCCCCTTCAGGCAAACCTGAGTTTATGCTAATGAGGTGACTCCTGGTGGCCCTTAGCTTCTGGGGATTGGCTGGGGGATCTTCCTCTGTTGGAACTTTCAGTCCCCTCCCTCATCCTACCTATGAGTAGGGGAGGGGGCCTGGAGATGGTAGAGTTCAGTCCACAGTGGACATTTAGTCAGCCATTCCTGTGTAATGAAACCTTGAGGTAAACTCTGAAACAATAGCTTAGGGGAGCTTCCAGATTGTTCCACAAATCTAACTGCTGCCTGGGAGGGTGGTATATCCTGAGAAGGCAGAGGAGCTCTGTGCCACACCCTTGCATTTGTAGCTGGCTGGGCAGAACTGTGGGTCCCTGGGAACCCCATTTGCAGCTGGTGTCTGAACTGGGAGTCATCTTGTGGGGCTATAGCCTGTGGGGTCTGCGCTAACTCTGGGAGTTAGTGACAGGGTTGAATTGTGGGACATGTAGTTGGTGTTACGAGAATTGGAGATGGGAGAACCGCATGTATTTTGGTGCTAGGAAACGCCACGATAATGTCCTTTCTTGCCAACTCTTCATTCACCGTAGGGCTCAGTATCTCTTTACATTTGGCACAAAGAACGTTCTTACACCAAAGCATCGGTGAGCCAGATTTTGCTGAGGGGAAATGTTAAGGCTTGGCAAACCTTGGCAAATGACAGCCTACCTGAGACTTTTTTGTCAGGTGTGTCGCTTGTCCCTCCTTTTCTCTTTTTCTCTCAGCCTTCTGCCCTCACACCGAGAAGCTTCCCCTGTGTCAGTTAACGGTGTCCCCAGACTTGCATTTCCCCACTCAAAAAGCCCTGTAGTCAGCTATACCCCTTCTCTTAGATAGGAATTTAGTGACCCTCTCTAACTACTTAAATATGCCTTTCTGGGTGTCTCATCCACTCACTCCAAACAGCTTACCAAAATACTCCTTCCAAAGCTGGATTTGGCTTGACAGCCATAGACACGCTGAGAGGATTTGAGCGCAGGTCCACCTTCATCCGTCTTGTACGTTCATACATACATCCATTCAATAGAAAACTGAATTGAGTACCGACTGTATATCTTCCAGTGCTGTAGGTGCTGGGCGTTCATCCTGAACAAGACAAGAGTTTGCTCAGTGGAGGTGGTGTCTTAGCTGTGCAAGTATAGAATATTAGTTACAGGTAAGAAAGTGTGAAACAGGGAGAAGCACTGACTACATTGCTCTGTATTCAGACTTTCCTTTCGACTCCCACTTTTATAATTTGGGGTCCAGTCAGAAATGACCCTAGTTATTTTAACAGGGATCATTTAACCTCAAGAACTGATTAAGGAAGTATTGGAAGGGCGAAAAGAACTCGGACTCCAGCAGAGATTGTAACTGCAGGAAGCAGCTACCGTGCCTGGAATAAAAAGCGACTGGGGCTCTGGAAGAGCTTGGAGACATGGAGGGAGCCCTCCTGCAGAGCAGGGACCCAGAGCATTAAGGAAGAGGCACTGCCTGGCTGGTTCCCCTGGCTCTGAGGCTGGTGTGGGGTTGCTGGCGGAACCCATAAGCTGCACCTAACTGCTCTTGGAGGCAGTTGCTACAGCTAGGGTGAAGAGCTGGGGCTGGGGCTCTGATGGTAGGACATCAGGCACCCGAGAGGAGCAGATACATACTTTCTCTGTCCTTCAGCCTGTTAGTCTCCCAGCGGTGCTGCATTTTGGCGGGACGTAGTGGGAAGCCAGCTGGCAAAGGAGAAGGCCATTTGGAGAGTTTCAGCCCGCCAAGTGGTGAGCCGGCTAGAAGGGAGGTTTTGGAGCTGATAAAAAAATAGCTCAATAACTGGCACGTCACTAATATGGCCCAAGTGTGGGAAGACCATATAAAATATAGTTATTGATTTTTTTTTTAATGGTTGGACTTCTCAGAACCTTTAATAAGACGTGTATTGAGAATTTCTAAGTAAGGAAAGCAAAATGACATATTTCCCAAATATTTGACCATGAGCCTTCTTCAATTTCTAGCTCACTACCTTGTTTTCTGATTTTATCCCCTCTACTTTCAACCTTGCCCTCCCCCCCTCCCCCACTTTCTTTGAGTGATCAGTTTTAAATTTTCAAGATTCCTAGTTAATGTTTTGGTGGGTAAAATGTCCTCTCCCATCTCTCTGATTTCTGGTACGTCGTCAGGGGGTTTTGTGCTGTATGCTCCATGATCTTTTTTCCTCAGCTGTTTGTTCTTCTGTTTGTTTCTCTTTGCTGATGCTAGTGGGCCTCCATTGTTTAATTATTCTTGATAATGTGCTTACAGTATCCTGACATCAGTAACGGAGGGGGGGGAGGGGAAGGGGAGGTACAGAGGGTGTGGCCACGCCATAGGTGCCAGGAACTGGGCTTTTCTTCATGTGTCGGAGATGCCCCACCATTACTGATTTTGTCTGGGAGCATATCCTAGCACAGTGTCTTCCTAATGGTTGCCTTGGCACCTCCTCTGTTCCCTGTGTCCCTGAGAGCTTTCGACTTTAAAATATAACCAGAGCTATTCCCACTTTTGGTACAGTCTCGTCCTGCACTCTGTTAACTGTGGGATTTTACTTCAATATATTTCTTATTGACCTGCCATTCTTCAGGGATTCCTCTCAATTTCTTGTTTGCCAGGCGCCCACTGCCTTCTTTATTATTTTCCCCAGTGTTGCTATGAATATTTTGTTTAGGCATATTGTTCCAATCTCATATTCTTCCTTTCTGTATCTGTTCCTGCCTTTGCTTAGCGCAACATCTGGCCCTGTAGAGTAGAGGATTCTTTCTCTCCAGTGGATTGCTTTTGGGGTTTGGTCACAAGGTCTTAGGTTACTTTTCTAGCTATCAATGTGGCAGCACTTCCTTGGCGTGTTTCCTTTATCTTGGTAAGGTCTGGTGCCTCAAAGATAGCAGGATCTTGAGAGATCAATTTTTAGATGACCTTGCCCTCTCATACAAACAAGGAAGTCCTCAAGAGAAGAGATATTTAGGCTACTTATCCTTAAGTTGCCGTTTGGATGCTGGCTGGATCTGGCCAGAGGGAAAGTAATGGAACACTGTGTTTCCATTGTGGTAGAATTTCTTGGCTCTGAAGTTGCTTCTGGATCCCAGACCCCATTGAAAAAGGATTTCACAAAAATCTTTTAGTTTACGTTCCAACAACCTTTTAAGGTTGCTGTGGTTGATATTCTTACTTAGCCTAAGTAAACCGGTTAAAGTTACCTGCCCTAAGTGCCCGGGGAAAGGTGGCTTACTGAGTCTCCGTCTCACCCTGTTAGGCCCGTTTTTCACCATCAGCTCCTGAACCCGTCATCAGGACATTGCTGAGCAAATGTCATATTTTGCTCTTTTATGTCTCATTTTCTCTGTTAACTTCCAGTTTGGACCATTTGTTAAATTGTGGTAATATCGTACAGCATTTCACTGTATAAGATTTTAAAAGAAAAATCATGGGGATTAAACATACTTGAGATTTCTTTGATTTTATTGAATCTCCCAATTTTAAGAAGGTATGCTATGGTTAGAATATTATTTTCTTTGCTGCTTGGGTATTAAGTGTCAGATTAAATGTTTTGCCAGGGTCCTCTTTTCTGTGTGGGCTTTTTGGATTTTCCCATCATTATAGTAGACTTTTCAAATGAATGACTGTATTCTTTCAAAAGTTTTCTGAAGTAAAATGAATGTCTTGTATGCTACACTACTGTATAAATTCTCTTTTCGGGGATTATTTTGAAGTTTCATTTTTATGTTATCAAGTTTTCTCAAAGCTTGCCTTGAATTTAACTTCTGTGGTTTATTTGCACAGGTATAGGTAAGGTTTTGTGATTCTCCCCCTCCCCCCCAACTCTGGGTAAAGAAACTCAAATTATTGCCAGAGAAAAGATAACTAATGTGAACTGAAAGGTTTGGCATGTACTTTTTGTTCATAACTAGGACATGACATGTAGAGTATTGGGAAGGGCAGTGGATTTAATTTTTTCTGTAAATGAGGATTCTAACAATGCAAATGTGAAAAAAGGGATAATCCCTATCTTGTTGTCACCTCTCTTAATAGAAAATTCTAAGGTCTAGTTTTCCATAGTAGCAGTATTTTACTCATCAACAAGAATGAAATCAGTTAAAAAAAAAATTTTTTTAATGTTTATTTATTTTTGAGACAGAGACAGAGCATGAACGGGGGAGGGGCAGAGAGAGAGGGAGACACAGAATCTGGAGCAGGCTCCAGGCTTCGAGCTGTCAGCACAGAGCCCGACACGGGGCTCGAACTCACGGACCGTGAGATCATGACCTGAGCCGAAGTCGGATGCTCGACCAACTGAGCCACCCAGGCGCTCCAAGAATGAAATCAGTTTCTAAACACAAACAGTGGACTTAGAACCTTGCAGACACCAATTATCATTCTGTACAACAAACCTTCAAAATGTCAACGAGACAGTCTCAGGAATTTCTCCAGCAAAGGTCACTCATTTACTACTCTTGGTCATTTCTTCAGCATGCCAGGGTGACAGGCAAACCTGGGAGAGTGAGTTAGCTTGGTCGCTCAAAACTGGCGCTACAAAGAAGTGATGAGAAGTCTCTTTCTATCAGGTAAATCCCATCAAACTCAATGTATCCTGAACTATTAAACACTGTTAGATTGTTAGAAAGAACATGAGTGGGTTGATTAAAATGAAGTCTGCCCCTTGCATGCTTTCCTTGAATTTATTGGATAGGACTTTTGGGACTAGTTTAAGAAGGGCTAAAATTGGGAACGGAAGAGGGTGGAGGAAGGAAGGGGACGGGTTTATGACGGAGCTGTATCAGATGCACTGACTTTGACCACATTTGACCCATTGTCATGGCTCTGTTGAACGCACATATGACAAAGCCCCTTCACAAACCTTGCATGTATGTTTCCTCCCAGCACCCCTGGAGGGTGGGGTGTTGTGTCTTAATAATATCTCTTTACTTGCTCCGTATCACAAGCTCATTCTGGGTGGAGAACTTGAAAAACACCCCGTAGGGTCTTTTCGTCCTGATGATCTTTTTGTTTAATGTGGTTGAAAAAATATGTAGTGTTTTTCCCTTTTGACTCTCTTAACTCGTGAGAGTAATAGTTTGCTCTGATGGCATGTGTAAATGTGTAAAAAGGTTGGCTGGGGTTAGCTGAGCAATTAATGGCCTCAGATTGATCAAGGTTGAGCTCATGGCTATACCATTATTGTACTCTTTTGAATTTGATTTGAAGTTAGCACTTTACTTGAGACTATTCTTAGAATCTTTAAAACCCCTTTTTGCTGCCAGAGGTAGCAAGACTCACTTGAGTGAGTTAAAGAAATCACACACACATACACACCCATTTTTATGAGATGAAGCAGTGACCTAATGTTCGGTAAAGAACTTCCGAGTTATTCACTTAAGTCATAAGTGAGCAAAATCCTGATTTTTATGAACATAAAGCTGACATGAGACCAAGGCACTTGGCATAAACCTTTGAGAGTCCAGAGATGAAAACCGGTGTCTTGCCCTCCTTCCCTGAGCTTGCCTGTTCCTCAGAGGTGTAGTGTTAGTGTGCTGCGAGGGCAGTGCCAGGGCACGTGGCTGGACGCTTTGCACTGGCTTGTTGAGGCAGTGCCCGCTTGGGGGCAGGCGTCGTAAGGCCTCCAGGCCTCAGCCCCTCCTCTATAGCATGGGCCGTTGGCTCAGCATGATCTCAGGTTTCTTCCAGAACTTATTTTTTATTTTTTTCTGATTACAATTATGTTTTATAGCCTACTTTCTTTCATTTTATTGATTAATAACTTCATTGTCATGGAATTATGTGGTTATTAACTTTATTACACTAAGTATGTAATCATTTTTATTTAGAAAAAAAAATGCAGGATATTGAGATTTATGTCACAGTCATCTGTGTGTCCAGTATGAACAATTTTAAACATTGCTATTTTCTCACATTTTCTCAGATCATTTTTAAATAAAAGACATAAAGCATAACTGATAAACTTGAAGTCTCTTGGTGCCCCTTCCCCAAACCTGTGGCATTCTCTCCTTCTCTCTAACATAGTCACTATCCTAAACTTGACACCTTCCAGACTTTTTTTTAATTTATTTTTTATTTAAAAAATTTTTTTTAAATATATATATTTTTTAATGTTTTTTCACTTCTTGAGAGACAGAGACAGAATGTGAGCAGGGCAGGGGCAGAGAGAGAGGGAGACACAGAATCTGAAGGAGGCTCCAGGCTCTGAGCTGTCAGCACAGAGCCCAATGCGGGGCTTGAACTCACGAACCATGAGATCATGACCTGAGCCGAAGTCGGATGCTTAACCGACTGAGCTGCCCAGGTGCCCCAGACACCTTCTAGACTTTTGGTATGGCAATTTATGTATGGAGGTGAGGAGGACACTTTTTTCCTTTACCCTTGTTAAGTTCCTTGGCTGAGGTCCTGCAAGTTAGTCTGCCAAAGGACAGATTCACTAGAGAAAAATAAGTTTATCAACAGGTGCACACAGCCCTGAGAATACTCATATGTGACTCAAAGCGGTGGTCAGAACTTGGGCTTATGTTGCATCTTAACAAAAGAAGAGTAAATTTGCAGAGAAGTACCAAGACAAAGGAAAAGGACTTGGAGCTTCTAGGGGCAGCAAACTATGGGGAGGAAAGTCTCTGGGGACACCAGTAGAAGATAAGGATTACTGACGTTTGTTATGGTGACCCTCATGCTGCTGTCTCTGGACTAAGAGTGTAGATTTATGTCCCATGATTAAGATTCATCCTGTGCTCTTTGATGGAGGGAAAAGGGGAACAGAATTTTTCTTGTTATCTTCAGCTCAAAATAATGCTTATGGCATATTTTAGTGTGTCATACTCTGAACCCCTTCATTTGTCTCTATAAGATGGCTTAATTTTTTTCCTGTTTTAAATATGCATAGTCTTATGTGTCCCTCTTATCTGTCACTTGTTTTTTTCCGTGTTTTACTTTGGAAGTACATCTGCGCTGATACATTTCAAGAACTACCTTATTTATTTGAATTGTTTTATAGTGTTCATCGAATAGATCACAGCTTCCTCATTCTTAGGTTTTTCTTTGTTGGTTTTTTTTCTTTTCTTTTCTTTTTTTTTTTGTTATTCCTACGTGGTGTCTCTTTAATCAAGGGAGGCCTTGTTTTCTCCTTCGTAAGAAGTTGCAGATGGCCAGCATAGCAGAATGGGGCTGTAGCAGGGCGGTTTGTGTGTCACACACTGGGATTAATATTAAATAATGGAAGATGGTTATACGATCAAAGAACCAGAAGCTCTGATGTGGTGGAATGGTGGATGGGACTCTCAATAATTAAGTGTGATACGAAGAGCAGTTTGGGCAAAAAATCCAAAGTTAAGATTCTTTTATAGAAATGCTTCTAAAGAAATGCTTCTTTTATAGATAGCAGGTACATAAAATTCACTAGATTCACATGAACTAAATAAATATATCGTGTGTATGTGTGTGTGTGTGTGTGTGTGTGTGTGTGTGTGTCTAATACTAGATTCCCTTTCACCTTAAAGCCCACATCTAATTCATAGTAAGCTTTACTTCATCACCAGACTTATCTGGAATCCCTTCATTCCTCTCTGTTTCTACCTCCACTGCTCTTCTCTGTTATTTAGTTGAGGGTCTGCAAACTGCGGCCTCTCTGCTAAAACTGTTCTTGCAAATAAAGCTTTGCTGGAACATAGCCATGCCCATTCTTTTATATATATTATCTATGCCTGCTTTGACAAAAGTGGAGTTGCCGCAGAGAGTGTCTGGCCTCAGAGCCAGATTTACTGTTTGGCTATTTACTATTTACTATTTGGATGTTTATAGAAAATGTTGCTGAGTCTGGTCTGGTTTAATGCAGCTTTCATAAGTGGTTTCCTTCTCTAAACAGAAAACAATGACTTTTCCAAAATGTGAACTTGATCTCACTTCCCCGCTTAAAACACTAAGTAAATAAAATCTAAACTAAACTCTGGACCGCAGCCTCCAAGCACCTGCGTGGTCTGGTCCCTGCTCCCCTTTCCACTCTCATCTCTGACTTATTCCCCCTAGCTTCTGTCACTAACTAACTGTATCCTGCCTCAGGGCCTTGGACCATGCCTGCTAGGTTTGTCCTCAGCTTCTTTACATGCCTGTTTCCTTTCTGTCTTCTGGTGTTTGCACAAATGTCATTTCTTCAGAGGTTACTGCACATTGTGCTCTTTGTATCCATAATTCATCATGTATATGTTAGCACGTCCCATTCTGTAGTTACATTCTCCATTTATGTCTTCGTGTCCGTCTTCCCTGCATCCCTTCCTAGGACACGAGCTCTGTGGCAACAGAGAACTTGTGTGTGCTGTGGACCAGCGGATCTCAGATGCCAGCCATAGTGGCCGCCACGTTATAAATGCCCAGTAGAAGACTGTTAAATGAATGAACAAAGTACAGATTCTGCAGTTTCCTTAGTAGAGTTAAATGCGAGTCTATATTTACCTTTCCTTAATTTGTTTTCTTTCTTCATGTAAACAAACCTTGCCCACTTCTGTTCACAGTATAAAATTAAGGTGATATTCCTGTGCAACACAATCGAGCTGGCACTCTGTCCTCTAGGGGATGGGCAGGCATTTTGAAATGATGCACTTCAGTCTTTTCAGTGCCTTTTATACGTTTGTTTCTGCTGTTGTGTTAATAATGCTAATGTTTATCAGTGTTGTATTTTCCCCCCTCTCCTTCTTTTTTGCTGCTGGCAGAGCAGTGGAGTTAGGGAACGAAACTTCCTTTGGGCATTTGTCCTGACTACAAAGAGTTTTACATTTCTTTGCTCCTTGAAAAAAAAAATGCTGCTTTTCCGCTGAACCTAGGATAAAAAGGAGGCAGTATCTTTGAGAATCTTAATTCTTTTGACTTAGTGCAACTCATCTCATCCACAAATCTTTCTCTCATTCAGAGCTTCCCATTCTTCTTTCCAACCTCATTTTCAGGACAGCTTTGTACCTTCCTGCGGTGAAATCTATACAGGGCCTCCTGTTTCTCCTCCTGCCCCAGTCACTGCTCAGGACCCACTTTTGTGGACGGGGTGGGGGGGGGGGGCAGAATTCCCTGTTACTGTTTCACTGAAGAGTGGATGTGGAGTCAGGCACACCTGCATTTGAAGTATGGCCCAGCCCCTCACCATCGCTGTTAGTCTTAGCAACACTTAGCTACTCTCAGCCTTCATTTGTTCATCTGTAAAATGGGCTTCTGTCAGTTTCTTCCTTGTAGGGTTGTTGCGAGTTTTACATGAGGTAATGCTCTCCAAGTGTATAGTATCGCTTCTATAACTTCATGGCACTGTTCCGTGTTAGCTAGTATTTGGTTTGGTTAAAAATACGAGATTTTGTTGGGGTACCCCGGGAAGAATTAATTCTAAAATAGAAACCTGCTGTGATCCAACTTCTGGATAGTCTGAAAGGTGAACTTTAATTTCTTTTCTGGTAGGACAGATTCTTTAATTTTTTGAACAGATGCTGACCCCCACCCCCCACCCCTTCTGTGGGGTCCTTAGACGGACTGGTGTGGTATTGTCAGAGACACAGTGCCAGAGGAACGCAATTGGCCTGGGGCTCCTCCTCTGACCCTAGTCTGATCTCTTGTAAAGAAGGGCCCAGCTGTTTTTCCTTTTCATCAGTAAACTTTACTTTCCTTCTCTAGCCCTTTGCTCTGGTGAAGCTGTACATCCCGTGAGCACATTCTTTCAGGTACCGCACAACCTTCGTTAGTGTTCTCAGTTTATCCGCTGCTTTAGCTGCCCTCCTTTTAAATGGGAAACTGTGTATTTAAGTCACAAATGGCAGTATGGTTTTTGTCTGTGGTCTTTCCAAGACCTTTTTATTGACATAGGATTCAGAAACTGACCAAAACAAACAAAAAAAACAGAAAACACGTTGGAATAATAGAAAGCTCTTGGGGTTTTTAGACTTGGATTCAAATCTCGACTCATTCACCCAGCTGAGTAGCCTTAGATAAGTTACTTAATCTCTCTGACCCTCACATTTGCTCCTCTGTGAGGTGGGGGTACCCTGGCTCAAATGAGGTAGAAAGTCAATGTACTTAGCATGGCACATTTTAATTTGCTCACTGAATGTGAAATTGGTCTTTCTTACTGTAAATTACTGTCCTTTCTCTTTCTGTGACTGTTGAGTAATTTAAGTGTAGAGATTCCACTATCACAATTTATTTTTTTGTTTTTTTATTTTTTTTGAATGTTTATTTGTTTTTGAGAGAGAGAGAGCAAGTAGGGGAGGGGCAGAGAGAGAGGGAGACACAGAATCTGAAGCAGGCTCTAGGCTCTGAGCTGCCAGCTCAGAGTCCGACACGGGGGCTCAGGCCCCCACACTGTGAGATCATGATGTGAGCAGAAGTCCGGTGCTTAACCAACTGAGCCACCCAGGTGCCCTTCCACTATCACAATTTAAAAATACTTCCCCATATGCATTTAAAACGAAGAGCAGGACATTGTGGGCACCTCTTTATCACTGACGGGATCACCTACTGTTTTTAGTTTGGGGATTGTTCAGTATTTCCTTGTTATACTTTCTTTCCCCTTTTGTAGTTCTGCGTTCGTAATAAGAGCAGAACATTCTTTTGAGTACTTGTGATATGCGGCACACTATCCCAGTTGATTTGCACATTTTAACCCACGTAATCCTCAAAGCAACCTGTGAGGATGGATTAGTTTCCTCCATTTTGTAAGTGATCATGGTCTCCCTGTACCCCTACTAGAGCAAAGAGCTCAGCCGTAGAGTACTAATTAATTGGTTAATTCATTTCTTTGTGCAAAGAGGAGAAGGGTCAGGAACATGCCAGTTCTAGATAAAAGGGATGGTGTATTTCCAAAGGTGACTCCAAATGAATGCCCCACACTTTAGCCTGAACATATAATGAAATGTAGCAGAGTGTTGGTATGCATATTCTTACGCTTTCTTCCTCGTCTGACATTAGTTTTTCTTTTCTATAGGCTCTGGTTTTTTTTTTTTTTTTTTTTTTTAGCATGTTGTCTTTATGGCGGAGGAGTTGACATCATCACATTAGGGGTTAAAGGAAGAGTACTTTTATTTTTATTGTTATTATTGCTGCTGTTACAATTTTCCTCTTAGAAACAGGATTCCACTCAGTCCCTTATACAGGGTGATAGTGAAGTGACTTCTTCATCAGAGCCTGTTTTAAGCAAGCGGGTCTTTTATTTTGTGATACCCATATTGAGACGCACTGAGTTATATCTGTCTTTTCGTGTGCATCAACACGTTTATTTGAAGCCTCGTATTTCCTAGGTAACGTGACTAAGGTGGATTTATGGGTCCCGATTTGCATACAGAATAACACTGACAGAAACTAAAATATAACCAGCACACTCCGACTCTTGGCCTGCCACAGCCCACTGAGCATCTGCCTGCCTTGCCGTGCGTGTAGTGAGAGGGGAATGTATTTTCCTCCGAGTGTACAGCTAATTCCTTGTTTGTATTCTGCCGTCGTCATTGCTGTTGAAAGCTTGAAATGAGGTTTAAGAGCCTCTTCCTATCTCACAGTGGGAGTTTATATTAGGGTTGGTAGTTCTGCGTAACAGAGGATGTGAGCCTTTGGCCCCCTCTCCTTGATTTCACACCGCATTTGGAGAACTCTGGGTAGCTAAAGTAGGGGTGCAAGGCCTCATTTCCCAGACGAGTTAATAGATACTTAAGGCTATGCCTTTGGGTTAAAGCCTGGGTTTGATTTCTTCCCCTCAGTGTTGTCTCTAAGGAGATTGATTTTCATTGCACGAATAATAAATGAATGCTTTTCTATAAAAATGTTTTAAAAATTATAGACTAGGGTAGATCTTCCTTTGATTACCATCTTTCTGGTCTGCCCTCCCAAGTTTACTGGCATTGAGTTAGTGAACTTAATCTGGAGCTTTCTGTATGCATGTATGTATGTATAGCTTTATCCATTCTTAACTTATTTATTTGTGAGAGAGAGAGAGAGAGAGAGAGAGAGAGAGAGAGATGGAGTATGAGTGGGGGAGGGACAGAGAGAGGGAGAGAGACACGGAATCTGAAGCAGGCTCCAGGCTCTGAGCTGTCAGCACAGAGCTGGACATGGGGCTTGAGCTCACAGACTGTGAGATCATGACCTGAGCTGAAGTTGGACGCTTAACCGACTGAGCCACCCAGGCGCCCCATAGCTACATCCATTCTTAAAAGATAGAGAATGTGGCGTTGTGTGTGGACACACGTGTTGGAAATATAAATGTTATTCTACTTTAAATATTGAAAGAAACTGGCTATTTTCTTTCAGTAATGTGCCTTGGAGAACAATCAATGTTAAGACGTTCATACTTATCAGTCTAGACTAGTTCGATGAGGCGATTACAAGTTATTCCCAAGATCTCAGTGGTAAACACATCAAAGGTTTATTTCTCATTCATGCATCTTTGGGTCAGGTGACTGCAAGGCCAAGGCAGTGGTCTGTACAGTAAGTCAGTAATCCAGGCTGCTTCAACCCTGTGACCCCACCCTCTCCACCTGGGGCCTCCAGGACCTTGCAGCCAAGGAAAAGGGTCCCGGAGGATTGTGCCTGGTTGCTTAAAAGTTGTGGCACCCTAGCTGCAAAAGAACTGAGAAGTAGGGGACCACGTGGATACTGGGTGCTAATTGTGTTGCCACCGATATTTTGAATGGCTCATATATTGCGGTTTATTCAGCCCATTTCCTGTTTGGTATGCATTTAGATACCTTCCAACTTTACCCTTTACTATGCACAGCAGTACACAGAAGATCGCACTGTATGTCCCCAGTTCATGTTTCACTGAATTAAGCACCCAAGGAGGAGACTTTCCAGTTTAGAGGGTGTAGTTGTTCTAGTTTTCATAAATGCCGTCACATTGGTCTTGAAGGTGCTTGCACTGGTGTTCTCTTTGCGTGGGTGTGTCGTGTACTGGGAGGCGGGTTTTAGCCTACCTTCACCAGTGTCATCACCAAACCTTCGTTTTTGTTGTAATTTCTACTTCCCTGGTTGCTAGTGGATTTTCAGCTCCTCTCCAGACTCTGCTCCTCTGCCTTCTGAGTGAGGCAGTGCCGTGGATTGTCAGGCTGCAGAAAGACCGAGGGAGTGCAGAGAGCCAGTGGGCAGGTGTGGCTCACCAAGCCTCCCTTTGGGGGGCGCCCCACTCAATGACATTTTCTTTACTCCCTTTATTGATTTTTCTCCTCCTGTGCTGCTATTTCAGTAGTCTTGGCACCTCTAATTTTAAAACCGTGGGGCGAAGGATGATTTCTTGGTCGTGTCATTTTTTTCTGTGTAGCTGTCTAATTTTGTGCTTTGAGTTTTCTTGTGAATTTTTGCCTGCTTAGTCATTGTCTTTTTATCTCTTGGTTCTCTCTGTCTTTTCCCCTCATTTTTCATTCTTTTTCGTCTACCTCTGCTCCCTTGTTCCCACAGGCCCTTAAATCTTTATGCCGTGCTTTTCTTTTAAGTTGTATTTCCTACTTTCCCTAAGCTTGGAAATGCTTGCTCTGGCCAAGAAACACGGTAGGGAAGGTAGCCATGGAAAGGTCAGCATGCAAGCCCAGACGGAACTAACCCCGGGTGCCCACCCACCCTAGCTGTTTTGAGGATGTGGTGCTGTCCCTCATATGGTCAGTTTGCCAAAATCTGAATGAAAGAAGGACAGAACGTTGGAATTAGTCTAGTTGTCCACCTGCTTCTGTCCCCCTAGAGGATCCCTAGGCATGTTACCTCCCCTGTAGAGGCCTCAAGGTCCCTGATTGTAAAATGAGGCGGTTGGACCCCCCTAGTCCTTCCATCCTTTGGAAGCCCAGGCTGTGAAACATGATTTCCTGAGAAACCGCTGCAGAGGAGGGCCCCAAAGCCCCCTTCCTAAGAGGGCCCCTGCCATTGTCCTTCTACTCCTGTGCCTTGAAGCGGCACCTTCAGCCTCTGTGGAGGGCCACGTTGTTTCATAGGTTTAATGGGGCCACCCAAGTACCAACAAAGGCGTTAGGACTTTTGGAAGGCAAAGCAGGGCTGGGAAGGCCACCCGGGGATTGGCAACAGCAGGAATCTTGTAGGAGCTTGAGGGGTAGAAGGAGGTGGTGTTAGCAGAGTCCAGGGCCGGCCCTTCAGTGCTGGAGTCCTGGTGGGGCAGACAGTGTGAGCTGGAATTATGAAGCAAGGGCTTTCTGGGGTGGGATCGGGGGCTGAAACGTCAGAAGAGCGGCAGTCACTGCTGGAGTCGCCACCTGACTCAGAGGAAGACAAAGCCTGAAGTCTTCTTCTCACTTTTCAGTCTCTGAGCACAGTCTCAGATTTAGGCAGAAGCCAGCTGGCAAAGAGCCTGGGGACTGACCTGATGGCAAACAGGCAAATAACTGGCAGAAACAGTTGAAACCTACTGGGCCACATGGTCTTCAGACTGCTCTCCACCGTTCACGTTCTGGAGTTCAAGGCTTCCCCGAGAAGAGATTAGTCTGAGGTTTTAACAGGTAGTCTTCCTACGAGCTAAAATAAACTGCTTCTGCCTGTGCTTTAGGTGAGCCTCTGCTCTCATCTCCACCTCCTTCTCTCCCAAAGCCTGACACATTTGTCCTCACACGCATCATGCGTGTGTCCATTCCTAATAGACCTCTGGCCTTCTGAAGACAAGGACACAATGTCACTGATCCTGGTCTCAGTCTTTATCATCAAGGGGCCTCTGGGAATGCGAGACCAGAATATAAACACGGGAGACCAACAGTGTTACACAGCAGATTGATGCTGTTGATCAGAGAAGTTTTGTTGCTTCACAGCTGCCTGTCATCTTTGGCCAGTGACTTAACCCTCAGCCTGGGTTTCCTGATTTTGTAAGATGTTTTTTTGTTTGTTTGGTTGGTTGGTTTTGTTTGTTAACTTTCAAGAGAGAGAGAGAGAGTGTGTGTGTGAGCAGGGGAGGGCCGGGGGAAGGCGTACAGACGATCAGAAGCAGGATCCACGCTGATAACAGTGAGCCCAATAGGGGGCTTGAGCTCACGAATCGTGAAATCATGACCTGAGCTGAAGTTGGCCACCCAATTGACTGAGCCACCCAGGTGCCTCAAGATGGTTTTTAGTCAGGATGGTAGAGATAAGCTAGGTTCCGTAACAGTAACAAGTAACCTCTAGAATCTCAGTGGCTAAAAATCCACAAAGGTTTATTTTTCATGACACATTCTATGTGAGTGACCTGGGAATGTGTCTGTTTTCCTTGAGGCCCCTGGCTGATAGATTAGCTGCCGCATGAATATTCCCATTCCCCATGTCAAGACAGAGAGAACTTAGGGGGAGAGGGGTTGGCAATCAGATGTTGGTCCGGGTGAGTTACACACCATTCGTATTTATGAACGATCTTACACGGCCGTACGTAACTTCATCTGAGGCAAGGAAGTATTGGAAGAAGGAAGGTTGCATCAGTGACAACAGATGACAGAGAAATAATACTACTTCATTTTTCACGATTGCCTTGACTATAAGATAACACGCGTGCTTAGTATACTGCCTACACATGGCCAATGCTCCGTAATAGAAGATGAAACTATTCTTATTATTGTTTTTATGATTCAGCAGTTGATTATATTTCTAGCATACTTTACACCATCCACTTACTTAGTAAATTTCTCTTCTCCTTTTTTCTTCCTCCTGAAAATGCAGAGGTGGATTTAACCTTTTCCTCTCTAGACGTACCACAAATTCTTAGTCAGTGCAGCTGAGTTCATGCAGTTTTAGACCCAGTCAGGGACCCTGCTCTTCTGAGCTTAGGTTTACAAAGGTAGCCGATTATTCTATAAGATGATTGCTTTGTGGAGTGATAGCTTGGGTATCTGCAGTGGCTCAGAACTGTGTTCACTGTGTTGGTTTTCAATTTAAGAGCAACAGACTTCAAGCAGGCTTTTTCATCTGAGTCAATGTAGAAATGGTCAATATGTATTATATGTCTATGAAGCTGGTCTCTCGATCAATTGCAATTAGTTTGCAGCAGATTGCATTAACATATCTAAAATTAATACCGTGAGTGTTCTAATGAAAAGGAATTGACCACACCATACTTGTGGCAGTTTTAGTGTCTCTCAAATGTTCTTCACAAATTGTATTTCTTTTTTTCTTTTTCTGTTAATGGCTTTAAGTTGGTATGTCAACATATACTTAATCTATTGATCCTTCCCCATCTGCCTTTTAAAAGTGGTCCCAGAATATAGTATACATCTAATGTTTAATCTTTTCTTTCAGTAGGGGACTTCACTAAATGTTTTAGACTTGAATTCTTTTGGTACGTTATGTGATGTGTTAATAAGACTGTTAGGTCAATGTGTATGTTCATGTGTGAAATTTTGTGTTTTTCAAATTACTAATGTTTCATCAAGACTTAAAATTCAGAAGTAAGATTAACAAATCATATACAGCTAATAAATCATATAGTAAATGATGTGACCATAACTTCTCTGGCAATTTATTTTAAAACTCTGGTATTACGTATTTCTAAAGAAGTGCAGACAACTTTAGCATTGAAAACATCATTACCAATATTCAGAAGAGTGGAACAGAAAGATATCTTTAAACTAGATCATGTCAAAATTTGAATTTTTTATGAGTGTGTACAAATTAGGTTGTTTCAGGTCTGAAGGACTTCTGCTTTTCTATTTTTAGAGAAAGTCACTTTGTGGAAATGAAAAATTACCTGTAGCTGGGAACAATTGAACAAAAGGCAGGACTTACTCATTTGGCCATTGTACGGATATTCTTGACTATCTTCCATATGCCAGGCACCATCATATTCTTCTTAAAGATACAAACAATTTGAAGATATACTCTGCCCTTGGGTAAAACTCAGCTTAGTTGAAAGGTTCTAGAGCCTTTTGGAATGTCCCTTATCCAGAAGAGCTCCATGAGTGCATTGTAGCTTGGAGATTCCAGAAGAAAATGCCATTTTAAGAACACATTTGAGGTCCTGAAAGCTAATGGTTCCGTGTTGTAAAGCCCTGTGGACCTTAGTTTATGGTCTTTGTAATGCTGCTTTGGCCGTCCACCAAGGCCATTGACAAAAGACACTAGGCAGTATGACAGGTGATTTTCCTTCACTCTTGTGATCCTGTTGTATGATTGACTTTTTCGGTTTGTGCATTAATGGTATTGTTGTCTTACCTACCCTGGGACAGTGGTTTTTTTGTTTTTTGTTTGTTTGTTTTGTTTTTTTTTTTTTTTGCATCAGGACTCATGGATGGAAATGAGCTTAAACTAGGTATATTCATTTTTTTTTCTTTTAAAAATAGGGAATGATGTTGATCTTCCTGAAAAAAATGAGAATTTATTTGTTCATGTTATTCTGCTCCTTAATTACTTTTTTTCAGCACAGATTAAAAAGTAATTGATAGCGCACATTGGAAAAAACTTCTGCATGATACGTAGGCAAAGTTACTTTAATACACGAGTTGCAGTTTTTAGGAAGTAGTTTATTTATGATAATTGTTTCAGGTTACCGTATTCAAATTTGGTTTGTGAAAGAGGTAATCTTCTTCATCACATAATGATTGTACCTAGAGTCCATTAAAAACTATGGCAAAGAAGTGGATTAGTCTGTGGTCCATTGAACCTCAAAGTGTTAAGAAAATTTTCTGAGATACCTTAGTGATTAACAATGTGCACACAGTTATTAAAACAATGCTATGAACTTTATTTGGGGTGGGAATGTGGGGGAGGTATATCCTTTATAATGCATTTCTTAACATTTTAAAAAGTAACTCTTAAGGGGTGCCCACCTGGGTGGCTTAGGCGGTTAAGTCTCCAATTCCTGGTTTTGGCTCGTGTCATGATCTCATGGTTCCTGGGTTCCAGCACCGAGTCGGGCTCTTCACTGACAGTGCAGTGCCTAATTTGGATTTTCTCCTCCCGCCCCCTCTCTGCCCCTTCCAGCTTCTTCTTGCATGCTCTCTCTTCCTCTCTCAAATAAATAAACTTAAGAAAATAATTTTTATTCTTTTTTTTTAAATGGTCTCGTTTATTCTTAAATATTTACAGACTCAGGGAGCTGCAAAAAAAGTGCAGCAGTCCCACATACCCTTCCCCCTCTTCTCCTCACGTTGATATCTTAGGTCTTTTTAGTTCAATATCAAAATTAGGAAATTGATATCGGTACATTCTTGTTAACTAGATGATAGACCCTATTCACTTCTCACCATTTCTTTAAACCTGGATTCATTTGTGTGTGTGGTTGTCTTAAACATTTTTGATTAGAAAAACAAGCATGAAGAATTTATATAGGAGTTTTTTTTTTCCTTTTAAAAAAAGGTGTTGCTGATTGTTGTTTGTGGGTACCTATAAGACTGGCTACATACGTTGACTGTCACTTTTCTTATTTGTAAGTGTTCTTACCTCTGTCTCTCTCAATCTCTCTAGGCAGTGCAGTTAACCCCCCGAAGATGGCTGAACCTGCAGGAATACCAGAGCAAGAAACTGATGTCTGACAATGGAGTGAAAGTTCAAAGATTCTTTGTAGCAGACAGTGCGAACGAAGCTCTGGAGGCTGCTAAGAGACTAAGTAAGCTCATTCACAACAGGTGAAATGCACTTGCCCAAATTAGTGACCTCACAGGTAGCAGTGTCCCAGTAGGTAAATTTCTATGTAGTGGGTTATATGAACAGTGCTGATACAGTGGAAAGCTTTTGAATCGCAAAGGCAAAAGAGCCCAATTAGGAAACCTTGATTCTTTTCTTCACGAGATAGCAGCATATGGGATGTCACTCTGGTAATTTTTCCAAAATATTCAGCCATATTGTCACATAGTTCTCTTTTCTTTGGGTTAGTGGCTGGGAGAAATAAGGGTGTAGAGTATCAAAGAGAAACCCACAGCAGGGTAAGGCAGGAAAGATGGTTGGCATCCTTTTTAAGCTTCTAGTAGGGAAAGTTCTCTGAGTGGAGGAGAAGAAGGGGAAGGACATGCATTTGGACATGCTGAGTTTGGGTCAGGGTTTTGCCCTCCCATTTATCAGCTCTGTAACTTTGTATAAGTGCCTTCTTTTTGTGCCTCAGTTTCCTCATTATCTATTAAGGCTAATGTGTTATCTCCTAATGCTGGTGTGCGCCTTCAAGGGAGACTATACATTGGTTTGTGGTAGAAAATCTAATCTCCCTAATTATAGATTGTGAAATTAGGAACCAGATCCTGCTGTTTTTCCACGCATATTCCTTCTGGTAGCATACAGACTCTTTTACTGTCAGTCTGGATTAGCACTGTCCAATAGAAATATAATGTGAGCCACGTAAATATTCCAAAATTTTCTGTATTAAGAAAAGTAACAAGAAATCGGTGAAATTAGTTTTATTAATATATTTTGTTTACCCCAATATGTCCAAACTGCTATCATTTCAACATGTAATTAACGTAAAACAATTATCAATGGGACAGTGTACGTCCAGTTTTTGTCCTCATCTTTAGAAATCTGGTTTGTATCTGACATTCCAGCCCATTTCGTTTCACACAAGCCACATTTCAGATACTTGATAAACATGTGGGGCTGGTGGCTGTGGTGTCAGTCAGCCTAGATCTGGACACTAGAAGGATGTACATGTGTATTCTTTGTCTTCAGGCTTGGAGAGCAATTGTTTCCCACCAGAAAGAATAGAGCATCTGCTAACTGCCCTTGCCAGGCAGCCGTAGCAAACAAGTTTGAGAGTGCAAGATAGAAGCAGGCTCCACATTTCAATTTCCCAATTTTCTATGCTCTTCTAAGAGTAAGTGGCGAGGTACTTCAGGTAGTAATTGTTCTTTTGTCTCCCTTACAGAGTTCCCCCAGATGCTTATTTGCCAGATCCTTTCTATGTTATGTCAGTTGAAATGTATGTTTATTCTTTCCTTCAACAAGTATTTATTGATTGTCAGCCACATGTATTAGGCACCATGGATACAGCTGTGGAAGATAAGCAAGCCCTCTTTCTTTTTAAAACTTACATTCTAGAAGAAAATTAATTTGTAATTTTCAGATGCTAAATGTAGAAATTGAGAGTGACTTATAGTTTAAGAAATGGAAATTGGTTTCATTTTCAAAAACTATAAAAATTGGTTTTCATGGTGAAAAAAAAGGTAAGATTCGACCTACACGAGGATGAGAGCTCCACTGTGCAGTGTGGGAATAGACTCAGTAAAGGTTAGTATTCCAACCTTTTTACATGAAAGGATCATTTTTGTTTTATACTCCTGTGGTTTGGGGAATGGATAATGAGAACAAAGAAATGTAAAGTTCAAGTCGGTCTTTGGTCTTCATTTTCCCCATTATTTCTGCAAATGTGCTGACATGCTAGTATTCCAGGTCCAAGGATTCTTCTTAAGGGAATTCTGGAAGCCAGCTGATTACTACTCCCTCCCCACTTAGGTATAGCATAGCAGGGAGGGCTTACCTTTCAGATTTTCAGTGGAGATTTTGGCTTACTGAACTAAGCGGCTTCTTAGTCACAGATTAGTTTTATAAACATTTATATAGCTGCCACTTTATGGTTGGGCATTCTCTACCGTGTTTGTAAGACAGAATTTTTGCTCTTCAGGAATTAACGAGGTGCCCTTCATATGCTGGGCCCAGGGTGAAAGCATGGAAAGAGACAGACAATAAAGCAAGTTTAAATAAAAGTAAAATTTAGAAAATTAAAATAAACTTTTCAAAAAGCCATTTTGTTTCTTGAGGAGTGGTTTTAGGAAAATCATACTGGATTAAAGGATTGAGAATGACCCAGCTGTGTCTGTACCTGGGCCTGTGCAAACCTGTGATAATTCATTTAAGTGGTGTGGCCATGGGAGTGCTTCTCTGATCCTATTTAGAGCTAAAAGGGAATTTAGAGAACAAGTCCAAGCCTCTCATTTGCTGAATGAATGAGTAATCCTTCTCTTACTCAGGGAGGAGTTTTGGAGGAAGGAGGTTCTCCTCTGGCTTTTGTTGTATAATAGACAGTTTTGATCAGAGGGAATATTTATAGTATTGGAAGAAGAGATGGTACCAACTCTAGTTAGTTAAAAGAGTAACAAATTGATTGTAAATATAAAAGTCACTGAGGTTGGCTGGAGAGAGCAAAACAAGAAGCATCTGGCAAAAACTTCACCGCGTTTACCTGATTGTTGCTACAAGGTAGACAAGAATCAATAGCACAAGTTTTACTAAGTAGATTTGAGGTTAAGGTTAAAAAGCTGGACTACACATGCATTTTTCTGCCTGCCCCGACAATTAGGATATTTTAATGGAGAAAAATTACAGAAAAGGGTAATATGCTTAACATAGTAAGTGCTATATAAGAGTTTGTTACTATCATCATCAGCAGCAGCAGCATATGATTCCAAGGAATTCACCGCTGTCGTGATTCACATTCATAGACAGATAAGAGACGTGTGATCAGTAGTTTCTTGATCCTGTGTTAAGACTTCATATTTTAATTTGAAAAATTTGTAAATGACTGAAATGCATTTGCTTACTACCTTTCTATTTTATTCATATTTGGATGTATTTGAAATGCAATGACACATATAAAATATTTTGCAAATAAGCGTTGGTGTCAGTCATGCCTTTGATTTCCAGGAATCTCCGTATGGATTGTAAAGCTTTCTTTGTGTCTGAACCCACATTCCTGGCTCCTGTTGGCCATCTAGTTGTGGGTGCCTCCATATTTCTTGGCCCAAATGGAATTTGTCACCTCTGGAGGTTGCTCCAAACCTTCTCTTTTTCTTATCTCCTCCTACTTACCCATCTGAGATTCCTCCAGATCATCTTTCTTTTTTCTTTAAGTTTCTATTTCAATTGAATCTAACGTTTCGAGGAACCTCCACACCATTTTCCACAGTAGCCTCACTAGTTTGTATTCCCACCAATGGTTCATGAGTGTTCTTTTTCCTCCATATCCTTGCCAACACCTTTTGTTTCTTGTGTGTTGAGTTTAGCCATTCTGACAGTTGTGAGGTGATATCTCATTAGAGTTTTGATTTATATTTCCTTGATACTAAATGATGATGAACATCTTTTTATGTGTCTTTTGGCTGTCTGTATGTCTTTGGAAGAATGTCTACTCATGTCTTTTGCCCATTTTTTAATTGGATTTTTTGTGCAGTTTTTTTAGTGTTGAATAAGTTCTTTGTATATTTTGGCTACTAACCCTTTATCAGATATGTCATTTGCAGATATCTTCTCCCATTTCATTGGTTGCCTTTTAGTGTTGTTGATTGTTACCTTCACTTTGCAGAAGTTTTTTTTTATTTTGATGAGGTCCCAATAGTTCATTTTTGCTTTTGTTTCCCTTGCCTCAGAAGACATATAGAAAGAAGTTGCTACAGCTGATGTCACGAAGTTCCTGCCTGTGTTCTCGTCTTGGATTCTTGTCTCAAATTTAGGTTTTTAATCCATTTTGAATCTATTTTTGTGTGTGGTGTAAGAAACTCATCCAGTTTCATTCTTTTGCATGTTACTATCCAGTTTTTGCAACACCATTTGTTAAAGAGACTGCACTTTTCCCATTGAATATTCTTTCCTGCTTTGTCAAAGATTAATTGACCTTGTGGTTGTGAGTTTATTTCTGGGTTTTCTATTCTGTTTTATTGCTCTATGTATCTGTTTTTGTGCCAGTACCATACTGTTTGGATTACTGTAGCCGTATAATATAACTTGAAGTCTGGAATTGTGATGCCTCCAGCTTGGCTTTGCTTTTTTAAGATTGCTTTGGCTATTTGGATTGCTTTTGGCACCACTTTTGTGGTGCCATACAAATTTGAGGACTGTTTGTTCTGGTTCTGTGAAAAATGCTGATGGTATTTTGATAGGGATTGCATTGACTCTGTCAATTGCTTTGGGTCGTGTAGATATTTTAACAATATTTGTTCTTCTAATCCATGAGCATGAAATGTCTTTCTGTTTCTTTGTGTCCTCTTCAGTTACTTTCATCAGTGTTTTCAAAGTACAGGTCTTTCACCTCTTTGGTTAGTTGTATTCCTAGGTATCTCATTATTTTTGGTGCAGTTATAAATGGTGTTGTTTTCTTAATTTCTCCTTCTGCATGGATCTCACAAACCATTAGATCATGACCTGAGCCAAGAGTCAGATGCTCAACCGACTGAGCCACCTAGGTGCCCCAAAATGCAACAGATTTATTTACATTGATTTTGTGTCCTGCAAATTTACTGAATTCATGGATCAGTTCTGGCAGTTTTTTTGGTGGAGTTGTTCAGATTTTCTTTCTATATATAGTATCATGTCATCTGTAAATCGTGGAAGTTTTTACTTCTTCCTTAACTGATATGGATGCCTTTGATTTCTTTTTGTTGTCTGATTGCTGTGGCTAGGACTTCTAGTACTGTGTTCAATAAAAGAGGTGACAGTGGATGTCCTTTTCTTGTTCCTGACCTTAGGGGAAAAGTTCTCAGTTTTCTCCCATTGATGATAATAGCTGTGGGTTTTTCACATACGGTTTTTATTATGTTCCCTCTAAACCTACTTTGTTGAGGGTTTATATCATGAATGAATGTTGTACTTTGTCAAATGCTTTTTTGCATCTATTGAAATGATCATACGGTTTGTCTCCTTTCTCTTGTTGATAGGGTGTATCGCATTGTTTGATTTGCAAATGTTGAAACCCCCTTACAACCTAGGAATAAATACCACTTGATTGTTGCGATTTTGTTAGTGTATTGTTGAATTCAGTTTGTTAGTATTTTATTGAGGATTTTTGCATCTATGTTGATCAGGGCTTTTGGCCTGTAGTTCTCTTTTGTGGTGGTGTCTTTATCTGGTTTGGTGTCAAGACAGTGCTGGCCTATTAGAATGAATTTGGAAGTTTTCTGTTTTTAAGAGAAGTTTGAGAAGAATAGGTATTAACTCTTCTTTAACTCTTAGAATTTGTCTGTGAAGCCATCTAGTCCTGGACTTTCGCTTGTTGCGTTTTTATTTTGATTTCTGATTCTATTTCTATGCTGGTTATTGGTCTGTTCAAATTCTCTGTTTCTTCCTGTTTCAATTTTGGTAGGTTATATGTTACTCGAAATTTATCCTTCTCTTCTAGGTTGTCCAATGTTGGCCTGTTCCCTTATAATACTTTGTGTTTCTGTGGTGTTGGTTGTTATTTCTCCTCTTTCATTTGTGACTTTGTTTGAGTTCTTTCTCTTTTTTTGTTTTTGATGAATTTGGCTAGTGGTTTATCAATTTTGTTGATCTTTTCAAAGAACTAGTTCCTGGTTTCATTGATCTGTTCTATTGTTTTTTTAGTTTCTATATCATTTATTTCTGCTCTAATCATTATTATTTCCTTCCTTGTGGTTTTGGGCTTTGTTTGTTGTTCTTTTATTGGCTCCTTTAAGGTGTAAGGTTAGTTTGCTTATTTAATGTTTTTCTTGCTTTTGAGTAGGCCTGGATTAGTATAAACTTCTTTTTTAGAACCACTTTTGCAGTATCCCAAAGGTTTTGGACTGTTACGTGTTCATTTTCATTTGTTTCCATGTACTTTTTTATGAACTTTGATTTCCTTTTGACCCATTCATTGTTTAGTAGTGTGTTATTTAACCTCCATGTATTTGTGGTCTTTCTAGATTTTTTCTTGTGATTTACTTCTAATGTTATAACGTTGTAGTCAGAAAAGATGCATACTATGACTTTGATCTTGAATTTGTTGAGGCTTGTTTTCTGGGCTAACATGAGATCTGTTCTAGAGAATGTTACATATGCACTTGAAAAGAATGTGCATTATGCTGTTTTAGAATGGAATGTTCTGAATATATCTATTAAATCCATCTGTTCCAGGGTGTCATTCAAAACCATTGTTTCCTTGTTGATAGGATTTCTGTCTTGATGATCTGTCCATTGATATAAGTGGGGCGTTAAAGTCCCCTACTATTATTGTATTATTATGAATTAGTTATTAACTGTCTTATGTCTTTGGGTGCTACTCTGTTGGGTGCATAAAAATTTATAATTGTTATATTTTCTTGTTGGATTGTCTCCTTTATTATTATATAGTGTCCTTCTTTGTCTTTTGTTACAGCCTTTGTTTTAAAGTCTATTTTGTCTGATATAGGTATCGCTATTCTGACTTTCTTTTGACTTCCATTTGCATGATAGATGTTTCTCTGTCTCCTCACTTTGAATCTGCACTTGTCTTTAGGTCTAAAATGAGTCTCGTGGGCAGCAGATCCACGGGTCTTATTATTTTTTTTATCTATTCTGTCACCCTGTGTCTTTTGATTGACATGTTTAGTCCATTTACACTCAAAGTAATTACTGGTAGGTATGTTTTTATTGTCATTTTATTATTTGTTTTGATGTCTGTTTCTGAAGATTTTCTCTGATCCTTTCTTGTTTTTCTCTCTTTCATGTTTTACTGATTTTCTTCAGTGATATATTTTGATTTTTTGTCTTTATTCTTTGCATATTTATTAGTGGTTTTTGATATATGGTTGCCATTAGGTTTTTATATAACCTCTTCTGCATATAGCATTCTCAATTAAGTTGATGGTCCTTTAAGTTTGAACCCATTCTTTACTCCTCTCCTCTCTACATTTTAAGTATATGGTGTCATGTTTTATATCCCTTTATTTTGTTAAATTTTTGACTGATGTTTTTACAGAAATACTCATTTTTACTGCTTTTGTGTTTCCTACCTTTATACTATCATTTCTGTCTCTCCTTTCCACTCAGTGCCCTTTCATATTTCTTGTAGGGGTGGTTTAGTGGTTATGAACTCCTTTAAGTTTTATCTGAGAAATTCTTTATCTCTCTTCCTATTCTGAATGATAGCCTTGCCGGATAGAATAATCTTGGCTGCACATTTTTGCCTTTCAGCACTTTGAATGTATCATGCCACTGCCTTCTAGCTTAGAAAGTTTTTGCTTGAAAAATCTCCTACTATCCTTATGGGTTTTCCCTTGAAAGTTAATGCTTTCTTTGGTTTTGTTGCTTTTAAAATCTTTTCTTTTTCATCATATGTTTTCCAGTTATTATGTGTCCTGGTGTGGATTTGCTTTTGTTGATTTTGATGGAAGTTCTTTGTGCCTCCTGGATCTGGATATCTGTTTCCTCCCCCAGATTAGGGAAGTTTTCAGCTATTATTTCTTCATATAAATTTTCTGCCCCCTTTTCTCTTTCTTCTTTTGGGACTCCTGTAATATGAATATTACTATGTTTAATGGTGTCACTGGGTTCCCTAAGTCTATTCTTATTTTGCATAATTCTGTTTTCTCTCTTTTATTCAGCTTGGTTACATTTCTTCAGTTTGTCTCCTAGGTCACTAATTTATTCCTCTGATTCTTCTATCCTACTGTTCATTCCTTCAGGTGTGTTTCTCACTGCATTTACTTTTCACCCTTTATCTCTGTTGTTTTTCCTTCTCTGTGTGTTAAGGCCCTCATTTATGTCTTCTACAATTTTCTCAAGTCTAATGAGTGTACATATGATCACTCTTATTTCTATATGTTTTGCTTAAATCTCCGGCCATGGCCTTATCCTAGTCTTTCTTTTGGGATAAATTTCTCTGTCTTCTCATTTCCTCTAAGTCTGTATGCCTCTTTCTGTGTGTGTTAGGAAAGTCAGCTACATCTCCTGTTCTTGAGGGTAATGGCCTTATGAAGACGAGAACCTGTAATGCCCTGCCATGTCATGTCTCTTGTTCCCAAAGGTTGATGCTTCTGGGAGTGTCTCCAGTGTGTGCTGTGCATGCTGTGCTATTTTGTTCCAGCCACTTTATCCTCTACTCCAGTTGTTTACAAAGGGCCTGTTTGCCTGATGTGGACAGTGTTGGATCCTTGGCTTGAATGTGGCATGTTTTAACTAGGCGTGCTTTGATCTGCTTGTGAAATGAGACCTCTTGCTGCTGCCACTGGAACCAAGGCTCCACAAACCTGTTTGGTTGGGAGATGTGTTGTGGACAGGAGTTCGGACTACTGTTATCAGGAAGGAGGACTGGGAAGGGCGGTTCCATCAGGATGTGGTGGGTTGGGCTTGGTGTAAGCAAGCTAGGTAGTTAAGTGTCTGAGCTGTGCTGGTTCCCACAGGTGGCCCTGTGCTTATACTGAGGGATGGTGGAGGGAGATGGTTTCCCCCAGTTCCTCTGTTCCTGGAGGGGTTTCTTCACAGGTTCTGCCCCTCTGGGACATACTCCAAGATGTGGAAGCCCCAGGTGCTCTTCAGATGGCTGTTTCCATGCTGTATGTCTATGGGGTATTTGCCCTGCCTTTTCTCCATGAGCAACTCCAATGTCCTCTGAGCTCCCCCAGAACCGAGCATGCTGACCTTCAAAATTCCAGACTCCAAGCCCCGCTGGCTGCAAGTACTCATGGCCCTCTAAGCCAATTGCTGCCGGCATTCACCCTCCCTGTGGATTCTCCAATGTGCCAATCTGTCTCTTGGCCCTTTCTGTTACTGTGGCTTTCCCTCCACTGTAATAATGGCCACAATCTGTTTCTCTCCCAAGCTGTCTCCACTCTTCCCATCCTCCTTGATGTAGTCTCCCCTGTACCCTCAGTTGTGGAGTTCGTTTTGCTATTCCTTAGAGTTGGGGAGTATTTAGGATGATATGATAGTTATCTAGTTGTAATCATAGGAGGAGGTGAACCTGGAAACTTCCTACTCCACCACCATCTTCCCTTCCTTCCCCAAATGTTGCTATTTTTAGTGCTGTGTTGTTACTTTGCTAAGCAAAGAAGCAGGTAGAGTAAGGTTAAAAACTTGCCAAAGTTGTATAGCTAATAAATGATAAAGATAGGATTTCTACCAGCCAGATTAGATTTAATCTCCTCCCCAAACGTTTTTCCTCTTTGCTAACCTAATGATGATATTCTTGGGAGATTTTTGTGTGTGAGTCAGCATGTTTAAGATGGAAAATGCATATTAATAAAATTAGAAGATTGAATTAAAACGATGTGGCAGGTTCTAAGGCACAATTTATAGAAACTGTAATCTGCAGACATTTTCTTAATGATTCATTTTGTTGTATCTCTTTGGGCAAAAGAACATTTGCCATATAGTAATGGAAAGCTTGCTCATTTGAACATTTATTTGAAATGGGTAATGCAAACCTTTTTTTTTTGTGAAACACAATTCATAATGATAACATATTGAGTGAGAGCCTCATTTTCTTGTGTAGAAAGTAGACTTATGTCTGATTGAGAGAGCAAATTTGGTTTGGTGAATTAAGTTTTTAATATGTGGATAATACTCATTTCTGAAGCAGTATGTATGAACCACCTTTTGTAATCATACTTTAAGGAGGGCATTGTGTCTCTTGCATACAATTTTCTCAGAAGGTTTAGTAGTTATGCTTTCCTCTGTTGTTAAATTTAATGTATACAATCAATAGTTAATTACAGAATACCTACTGTATGCATAGCTAATCTTTATGTTGCCTTTCAATTCTCTTTAAAGGTGAATGAAAGAATATGTCTCTCATGTAAATCAAAACCCTGTCTTAAAGGAGTATTTGCATATAACTATAGGTGAAACTACCTTTTAGTTTTAGGAATCTCCATAATTTATTAATTTTTCCAGTCATGTTGATGTGAGACTCTCAACATTTGATTAAGCAAGAAGAGTATAATTCAGAAACTCACAGTTTTATTTTTTGCCAGGAAAGAAATTGAAATATGAATGGAAAAATTAATCTTCTCTGAGCTAATGACATGCATCCTAAAATGGAGATAAGGAGCTTTTATTGAACTTGAATAGCTTTGGATTGCTTTCAGCTACAACATGTTTCCATTTGTCAATATGATAACTTATTCTCTGAGTTTTATATAATCACATCCTATAAAGCCTGGTGAATTACAGCATTAAGGAATTGTATTTTATGTAAAAAGGAAACTGCTGCCCATTGACTACTGATTGACGTATACTATTAACACTGTAGGCAGTTAAATTCATGGCAAACCTCCTCGATTTTGTGGCTTTGTCCTGTCACCTTATGTGGTTAGGATCTTGCAAAAGATTTTACATCCTGTGTGTTGAGATGATGGTCATGATTGTCTTATAAAGACAGTTGGAGGGTAGCCTTGATTTCTGTGTATTAAATCTTCATTTTACTTTTGTATCAGCCTTTCATTATTTTGAATCTGGAATCAGGGCAAAGAAGGAAGAGTCCTGGCAAGTGTGGTCCATCAGAGTTGGAGCAGTGTTTGCTTTCTAGGAGTAATGGTGGTGCCTTCACGAGATAGATGGTTTCTGTGATGAGATGTGTTCCTGGCTGTTTTGATGTCTTTTGATGCCTTTCTATTTTTTGAGCCTGATTTTCTCACCTCCTTTGTGCACCTTCCTAATATCTCTTGTGTAATTTACTTTATGCTTATTTCAACTAGAGTTAATTTTTATTGCTTTCCGCTGAGAACTCTGACTCATCCAGACAACAAAAAGTGCTTAGCATAGGTCCTGAGACATAGTAAATGCTCATTAAATATTTTTACTTAGAAAATTTTCACTTGCTCATGTTTACTTCCAAATGATCCTTAAAGAAACACCTTGATTGACTTTAAAGACTTTCCTTAACTGTCTTTATGAATGGATCCCCTTCAACAAGTTGTGTCTTTTAATATTTTATATGGTACCTATTTTCCAAAGAGATCCCCCATTTTATGAAATGTTCCTTTCTATTCTTCCTGAATCTGCAGATATGCATGGGCTTCTCTGGTCATCTCCTTAGAATTTCTCTCTCTCCTTAGAATTCTCTCTAGAATTTTCGCTTCTTTTTCCTAATTGTCCTCTGGTGTTCACTGATAGAAACGGCAGGGGACCTATAGAGTCAGGACAAGATCAAGGCAGGTTGTAGGCAGGCAGGCTTTAGGGAAGTGCACATGTAACTTCCTCTCAGTTTCCTTAGAAACTAATGAGAACAGCACTTTGAAAGTAAATGTCTTAACTTGAATTTCAGTGGTATACTAAAGCAAGGATTAATTATTCTTCTCACATTTTAACCAATAAAAATTGTAGTGGTGACATTAACCTTTGGCCTCTTGCTATGTGCCTGACATTGTGCTGAGCATTCAGTAAGCATTCATGTAATCTTCATTTAAACCAGAGGGAGACGTTTTCCTTTAGGGACTGGTTCTGAATATCACCAGATCTCCACATGCCCGTGATTGTGTATCCACGGTAACTGACATAATTTCACTTTCTGTTTTCTCAGTGTGTCATTAATGCAGTTTATTTATCAACTTGTGTTTTAGAGCTACCTCATTGTGAGTAAACAAAGAAGTTATGTTGCCACATGGTCTCATTTTCCAGGACTTTCCTGTGAACTGTTGCTCCCTGGGGTCTTTTAAGTCACCAGAGGGTAGCTTACGGGGTTGTAAATGTAGAACAACTTTGCCCGGGCTAGGTGGGCATGGGGAGTAGCTCTGTATTAACTATCCGGATAGAGTGGCCTTTTTAATGAACTCTTAAATGTAAACAGACAAGTCTCTTCTGCTTATGAAAGTAACATGCTTTATTATTTCGATTTAAAAAAAACACAGAAAAGTACAACGAAGTGGAAACCTCCTCAAATCTCATTATCCAGAGGGAACCTTCCTTAATATTAACATATTTCCCTCCATTTTTCTTATGCATTCATTCATCCAGTCAGTCAGCAACATTAATTCCTGTGCACATATGTACATAAACATAATTGAGAGGCAATCTTTGTTTGTAAATTTGGGGAAAATATAATGCATATAGGCTTGTAATTCTGCTTTACAAATTTTGCATCATAACTTAAGCATTACCCAAATATTAATTTTTTTTCAAAAACACTGTTTTAATGGTTGTATGGTAATTCCAGTTTGACTATGTTATTTCTTTTTTTAAACGTTTTTAATATTTATTTATTTATTGAGAGACAGAGACAGAGTGTGAGTGGGGGAGGGGCAGGAAGAGAGAGAGGGAGACATAGAATCCGAAGCAGGCTCCAGGCTCCCAGCTGTCAGCACAGAGCCCGATGCAGGGCTTGAACCCACAAACTGTGAGATCATGACCTGAGCCGAAGTCAGACGCCCAACTGACTGAGCCACCCAGGCACCCCTTGGCTATGTTATTTCTTATCATGACTCATTTAGATTTTTTTTCCTATTTTGGCATATTAGGTAATGCTAGTCTTATAATACATAAACTACCAAATTCCCAGTAGCTTAATATAATAAAGAAGTATTTCAGTTGTTTTAAGTTTATTTATTTAGTTTTGAGAGAGAGAGAACGAGTGGGGAGGGGCAGAGAGGGAATCCCAGACAGCCTCTGCACCATCAATGTGGAGCCCGACGTGGAGGTCGATCTCATGAACCGCACTGTGAGGTCATGACCTGAGCTGAAATCAGGAGTTGGACGCTTAGCCGCCTGAGCCACCAGGAGCTCCTAAAGAGGTATTTCTTAGTCACTTAGAAGTCCGGTGTGGTGTTCTGAGTCTGTCTGCAAGTGCCGACTCACAGATCGAGCTTCCTGTGGTTCCACTCTGCCCCCTTCAACACATGGCTCCCAAACGTGACCTGGCAGTTGTGTTCATCCCAACCACTTAACAGGTGAAGAGAGCACGGAGGATTACCTGTGGACATTTTGCACGGGGCCACATCGCTTCAGCTCACACTCTAATGGCCGAAGCTCCTCAGCTGATCACAGTGAACAAGAGAGACTGGGCCGTTGTCTCAAGGCACGCTCAGGAAGAGGAGGAAGTGGGTTCGGTGATAATGTAGTATTCTCTGTAGCATTTAGAATTTGGAGGAAATGGGGCGCCTGGGTGGCGCAGTCGGTTGAGTGTCCGACTTCAGCCAGGTCATGATCTCGCGGTCCGGGAGTTCGAGCCCCGTGTCAGGCTCTGGGCTGATGGCTCGGAGCCTGGAGCCTGTTTCCGATTCTGTGTCTCCCTCTCTCTCTGCCCCTCCCCCGTTCATGCTCTGTCTCTCTCTGTCCCAAAAATAAATAAACGTTGGGAAAAAAAAAAAAGAATTTGGAGGAAATGGGTCTCTCTGCGTCCTGGCTTAGGCTGAACGTGGACTGTACAATGAGAACAGACCTCTCCCTCCGGCCGTGTTTTGATTACTTCAGCCACAGCTGACTTGACTAGAACATTGAGGATGATAATGCGTACTTCATGGAACGATTCTGATAAAAACACGCAAATACCTTCTACAAGTGAGGCACTCACCCAATTCCCTTCCTTCTTCTTTTCCTTCTTTTTTGACCCAATCTGAGTGCGTGTTCTGAAGTGTAATAAAAGGAATATAATAATAGTTATTAAAAACATCAACAGCAGATGAAAAAAAGGCTCATTGCTTTTGAAATAACACCCGAGTGTTAAACTATATTTAGTGTGCAGCTCGTCAGATGATTTGATAATGAGTATATTACTCATATACTGTTGGTTGATATTTTCTAGGGAGATGGTGGTATATGAAATCAAAAGTTGAATAATTTTGAAAGAAAATGAAAACCGTTCTTTTTTATACTCTAACAGAATAAATATTACCTAAGGAATTATGCTTTTAAGATGCTACGCTATTCCCCAAGGTGGTTGTTACAGGAGTTGGCAGTGTTTAACAGATGTTCACAAGTTGTACCAAGGCTCCACTTCAGTTTTCTAGGTTACTTACAAAAACGTCAGGAAATGAATTGAGAAAGTTAAAAAAAAACAAACATTGCTTGATTTACCTTAGGAGGAAAACCAGATGAGTAAACAAGCTACCTCAATTATGTATTTCTTTTTTTGTTTCTACTTTCATTCAACATGGAACACGCTAAGGGATGTGTGAGTCTGTTGTTCTCTCAAATTAAATGTGGGCCAAGTATTAGAATATTTTTTGTCTTCAAGGCTTTTATTTGAGCGAAGATACTAGTCACTTCAGTATGGGGAGAAAGAAGCAGATGGGGTGTGGATAACAGGGGAGAAATCACAGTGCTGGAAGTATTTGATATGCAAAACTCCAACTGTTCCCAGTCTTCAGGTGCTAGATGTAGCACTGAAGAACAACTTCACATAAATATATATTTTCTTTATAAATAAACTACACGTGAGCATCGTAAACATGAGAACATATAGATCCCTTCATGACTTTCCTCTTGCTTGGAATTCCTTACTGCTCTAACGTCCTCAGTGGATTCAGGTTAAACTCACATGGCCGCTTGTGCATGACGTACTCATGATCTGTCTCTCCCCCACTGTCTGCCTCTGTGTGCTTATTTTCTGTTGTGTGGTCACATCGCTTTCTTTCTTGCCTTTGTTCATGTTCCTTCCTCCCCAGAGTACCTTCTAACCCAGTGGAGATCACTGTGGAGTTGGTCTTAAATTCATATCCTGAGCCTGCCCCATGCTAGCTGTGTGACCCTAGGTGAGTGACCTAATTTGTAGAATTCTCAGTTTCCCCATCTGTAAAATGGGTTTAGTAATAATACTTGCTTCCTGGGTTTAGCAATAATACTTGCTTCCTAGGATAGCTATGAAAGTGAAATGAAGTCGTGTGTATAAGGTATAGCAGAGTCTCAGTAGCGGGTAGCTGGAATCATTGTCATTATTATTATCTCCCATTCATCTTGGTCCAGCTTAACTGTCACCTCTCATGGATACCTTCTGGGAGATGTGTGGTGGTGTTTAAGTTGGTGGACTCTGGAGTCCACAGCCTTGGTTTCAGGCTTTGCTGTACCCCCTTACTAGCTGCATTTTAACTCCTGTAGGACTCCACTTCCTCATCTGTAAAATATGGGGCATCAGTACTATGGGCTTGGTTGGGGAAATGTCCTAGGTCTTATTACAGTGTCTGGCTCAGAAGAAACATGGGTAGATGTTGTCGTAATATATATTTATATATTTGAATTGAGATACAATTGACATGACATACTAGTTTCACGTAATGATTCAATATGTGTATATATTGGGAATGATCACTACATTCAATCTAGTTAGCATCTATCACCAATCTAGTTAGCATCTATCACCACATATAATTAGAAGATTTTTTTTGTTTTCTTGTGAAGAGAACTTTGAAGATCTCCTTTCTTACCAACTTCCAAATATACAGTACAGTATTTTTGACTATAGTCACTGTGCTGTGCATTATGTTCGTGTGGCTTATTTAGTTATTATTTATGTATTTATATTTTATTTTAGAGAGAGAGAGAGAGAGAGTGCACGCAGGGGAGAGGGGCAGAGGGAGGAGAGAAAGAATCTTAAGCAGGCTTCATACTCAACACCGAGCCTGTCACGGGGCTCTGTCTCACGACTGTGAGATCATGACCTGAGCTGAAATTAGGAGTCAGATGCTTAACTGAGTGAGCCACCCAGGTGCCCCTTATTTATTTTATAACTGGCAGTTTGTACCCTTTGACCCCCTTTACCTATTTCACCCACCCTGTGCCCCTTGCCTCTGGAAACCACCAATCTGTTCTCTGTTTCTGTAAGTTCTTTGTTTTGTTTTGTTGGTTTTTTTAGATCCCACACATAAGTGAGATCATACGGAATTTGTCTTTCTCTGTTTTGACTTATTTCATGTAGCCTAATCCCTTCAGAGCCCATCCATTTTGTTGCAAATGGCAGGACTTCCTTCCGTTTTATGGCTAAATAGTATTCCAGAGAGAGAGAGAGAGAGAGAGAGAGAGAGAGGGAGAGAGAGAGAATGTGTATGGTTATACATCTTTATTCATCCATTGACAGACACTCAGGTTGTTTTCATGTCTTGGCTATTGTAAATAATGCTGCAATAAATATCAGGGTGCAGATACCTTTTCAAGTTAGTGTTTTCGTTTCCTTCGTACAATTATATTGCCGTGGTTTTTGCTGTTACAGTAAGTGTTGTGCTCCACGTGTGTGCACACGGTGGGGGTAGCAGCTGCAATTTAACCCGAGGGGTCTATATCCCAGAGGAAGCACACTCTTCATGAGATAGTTGTGATCTGACCTCCCACACAATGCTTTGTATTTGAGAAATAGATTATATGTGTTCCCATAAACCAAGACAGGAGGTTTCAAGAATTATCTTCCTAAAATTTTCATACATGTCCCTAAGCATAGATGACTATCTCTATTAACTTTGCCTGGGACCGACGTGGATACATCTGTTATTCCAGAACTGTTATTAATAGCAATTCCATTCACTCTCAAAACTGTCTCCCATTTAAACAATGAAGTAAGTGCTCACCTTACTCGAAGAGTAACTTTAAGGATGACTTTTTGATTACAGCTGTCTTCAATATGAAGCCTGTTCAGTAGGACAGAATAGGACAGCTTTGAGTATTACCCCATTAGTTCACTCAGCTTTTAAGTGAAAGACAAACAGGCAATGAATAGGCCTTCCTGACACTATTAGGGATGAATGCAGGGGCAGGGGTATAAAACACTTGGGTCGGACAAAGCTTGTGCCTCTGTTCCAGGGCTAAGGCTGTTTCCCATTCATTTTTGCATGCCTGGTACTTCAAATGTAGTATGCATTCCATAAATGGTTATGGATTGGAAAAATCAATGAGAATAGATAGCCTAAAGAACCTTCCATCTAGGTTAACACTTGCCAAGAGGGACTTTTCTGATGCACACACCCAGCAGGTTTTCTTTACTGCCATTGGGCCATGTCCTTAAGCTCGGTAGGAAGAAGGCAAAACTTAGGGAGTAGCAGCCCCGTGGGCTGTGGCAGGAAGGTGGAAGCCATTAACAGAGACATCAGGTAGGTAATTACTGACGGGAAAGAGAAGCATGCTGCCTGAAAGAAGTGTACGTGGCCACCTTCCGTGATAGGATTCTGTGGACAACCCCTCAAAGAGATACTACTTTGAGTATACCCCAGATTGTTTTTTTTTTCCTTTGTAGCTTGGTAAACTTTTGGGTACCCAGTCAGAATTCAACAGACTAAGGAGTTTAGATACTCACCAGCCAAACTCATGAGAGTGATGTGTAAGCCAGAATGCCATTGGGGCCCTTTTACAAAATGCAGTGTTTTCCTTCTGACTGGGATATTCATATCCACCATCCTAATTGATGTCTTAGAAGGCAGATTTATCTTGTTTTACCTATACCTGGGATTTTTTTTTCCCTTCCCAAGCAGAAGAGCACACTTCAGCAGAAGCTGAGGCTTTCAGAATACTCACGCACTCAGCAAATATTTATTGGACGCATGTGTTAGGTGGTTGGACATATATTGGCTAACATTGTCTTGAGAACTTGATGTATGTTTAATAAATGCGGTTAAGTGCTTTGCTTGTTTTGTCTCAAAATCCTCATAAGATATTTCGGAGGTAAGCCATCATCTCGTTTGTAGAAGAATCCTAAGAGGTCCAGGCAGGCTGGACTCTGAGGCTGCCCTTTTAATAGGTATAATAATATGCTGTACAAATTTCAGAAAAACATAGAGCTCTTCTGAGTGACAGAAAAGCAAAGACAAAGGCTTTTACTTCGGCATCCAAAGCCAAGGGACCAAGGCCTCTAGTGTCCATAGCCCTGCCGAGGAAGCTGCCTGCCTTCACCCAGGGACTCTGATGCACGTCTGCACACCCTCTTGCTTCCCACAGTTTAGTCCAAAACACTCTCAACTGGACAGGCACCCACCAAAGCCCTCCCTTCCTGCTTGAGGCATGTCTGACATCCTGTCTCTTGGATCTCTTGATGTTGTTAATCGAAACTCTCAAGAGTCCTGGTGTCTCCCCTTCCCCTGCCGTGAATACTGCAAGCAGCACCCATTAGCTGAGCAAGGATTTCGGTCTGTTGTGTTTCACATCACAAAGATATTCTCAATATAGAAACATCCGCTGTCATGGTTCATTGCCTTTGAACTTCACAGTGGGTTAGAGTTTAAAGGGGTCTTTTGTGAACGTTGAAGTCCCTGAAGAAGGTGGATTGCTAAGATTTTCCACTTGGCCAATAGTATGGAACTCCAACTAATGATAGAGAATGATACTTTCATTGTTTCATTTTTAACATCTGTGGCTGAAAGGCTTGTGCGTCCATAACAGGCCAAGCAACTTTTTATTTGTTCAGCTTCCTTTGATTTAACCAGAGTAGTTTTGGTGATGGTTGTGGCCCAGGTGTGTGTGTGTGTGTGTGTGTGTGTGGGTGTGTGGGTGGAGGGTACTGTTATAGAACTTTGATGTTGAGTACTGTTCATTTGGAAAGAGTGATACAATTAAAAGTCTTGTGTGATTCTCTCTGGTTTTTATAAACTTCAGTTCAGCTAACTTTTTTTTCCCTCTTAAATCCCTTATGAACTTTTTTTTTTAAATTTTTTTTTTTAACGTTTTTTATTTTTGAGACAGAGAGAGACAGAGCATGAATGGGGGAGGGGCAGAGAGAGAAGGAGACACAGAATCGGAAGCAGGCTCCAGGCTCCGAGCCATCAGCCCAGAGCCTGACGCGGGGCTCGAACTCACTGACCGCGAGATCGTGACCTGGCTGAAGTTGGACGCTTAACCGACTGCGCCACCCAGGCGCCCCTCCCTTATGAACTTTTAATTTAAAACTGTATCAATGATTGATAAACATCATCTGTAGCTCTACTATCTTATTGATTTTCACTTTCTGTTTTCAATAATAAAAATCTTTTACGCTTAAGACCAGGAGGGTATCAGATTAACAGACTTCCTGGACCATTGGGCAACATTCAATTGATATTCAGTAACTTACTGAGAAAATAGTTTGTATAAGTGAAGTTAGTGGGGATACAGAGAATAAAAAAACAAATTAGCAAACAATTTACAGATTGTGAGGAATTCTGTGACAGAAACAAACAAGTGGTCAAGTCATGGAAGACTGAAGATGGTCAGGGAAGTCTTTGAGGAGATGATTTTAAGTCCATAAGTAAGGATGGAAGCAACCAGTTGTGAGAAGAATGGGGAGTAAGGTGTTCCATGCAGAAGTGACGGATAAGGCCGAGATCCTGAGTCGAACAGCTTTGTTAGTTTGAACACAGACCAGTGAGATTGATGTTTAGAGAAGGGCAGTGAGTGAGATCTGAGAGGTAGGTTTTTGTTAAGTGTCGGTAAGTAGTTTGGATTTTATTCTAAGTGAAATGGGGAGCTGTGGAGAGAATTTTATAGAATCCTTATCAGTTGGGCATCTCAACAATGCTAGATACCAAGCCACCACAAGACTCACCGAGCCATTTGTTCTGCTCACAGGTCTTCATATTGGTTTATCAGTGATTCCCACTGCAGGTGTTTCTCAGCTCCCTTGGAACAGCAGACTAACAGACAGATCTCCACAGGGGAGTGGCCAATGTCTTGAGAGCAAGCCTGACCACAAACATGTTTCAAGCCTCTGCTTGCATCACATCTGCTAACATCCCACTAGTTGAGCCCAAAGTCAAAGGACCAGGGCCTGTAGTAGAAGGAGCTCTAAAGGGCCCACGGTAATGGGTGTGGATCCAGGGAAGGGGAGAGAGTGGGGGTCATGATTCATTTATGCACAACAATGACTTGTTGTTACCTATCGTATAAAATGTTCACCATAGACTGGAGTGACCAACTGTCCTGGATTGCCTGGTAATGAGAGGGTTCCTGTGATAGGGGACTTCCATTGATAAAACCGAGAAAATCCGAGGCAGACTGTCCTGAGCTGTTTCCTATTCTGGATTGTCCTGTGAGGAATGGATTAACAGGGCTGTAGGAAGAGGTAGACTGTTCTGCTGGTCATTCAAGTGAGAGAAGATGGCAGTTTGGAGGATGAGGGTGACAGAGGAGGTAGAGAGAAGAGGATGTCTTTGCGATATATTTTGGAGGTAGAGCTCATGGGACTTGTTGTATGGGATGTGGTAGACAAAGGAGTTGAGGATGTGTGAGACCAGCTGAACATGCTGTTGGCTGGAGCATGATGATCTGAATATCCTATAGAGGAGAATAACAAATCTTAATAATCATTGCAAGAATATTACAATAAACCGGTACTTGCAAATACATTCTGTATTGTCATCACACAAGATGTTATTTCTCTTTCAAATCACGCCAAAGAAATCAGTGGAATAAATGTGGAGCTTGCTGTGCAGTGACCCAATCCTATAATAATGTCAACACGTTGTATCAGAGAAATTATCAAAAAACCCCAAAACCAACCAACCAACAAACAAAAAAAGCAAATCTTCCTAATAGCCAGCATCAGCACCTCAGCTCACCATAGCACTTTGTTTATACAGTGAAAACCGTTGAGAGGCACCTGGGTGGCTCATACAGTTAAGCATCCTGATTTTGGCTCAGGTCATCATCTCACAGTTCATGCGTTCAAGCCTTATATCAGGCTCTGTGCTTTCTCACCTCTCTTCTGCCTCTCCCCCACTCGTTCTTTCTCTTGCTCTTTGAAAATAAAACTCGGGGCGCCTGCGTGGCTCAGTCGGTTAAGCATCCGACTTTGGCTCAGGTCATGATCTTGCAGTTTGTGAGCTCGAGCCCCGTGTTGGGCTCTGTGCTGACAGCTCAGAGCCTGGAGCCTGCCTGCTTCAGATTCTGTGTCTCCCTCTCTCTCTGCTCCTCCCCTGCTCATGCTCTGTCTCTCTCTGTCTCAAAAATAAATAAAAATATTATTAAAAAAATAAAACAAAAACAAAAAACAGTTGATATTGGAAAATGGCTCCTGTTGTTTTCGTTTTGATTTGCCGAGGGCTGTACCCATCATGAATTACACTTACATTTTTAATTTTTTTTTTTTCAACGTTTATTTATTTTGGGACAGAGAGAGACAGAGCATGAACGGGGGAGGGGCAGAGAGAGAGGGAGACACGGAATCGGAAACAGGCTGCAGGCTCCGAGCCATCAGCCCAGAGCCTGACGCGGGGCTCGAACTCACGGACCGCGAGATCGTGACCTGGCTGAAGTCGGACGCTTAACCGACTGCGCCACCCAGGCGCCCCGATTTACATTTATATCATGTTTCCTAAATGGTATCTTGGGTGACTGTACATGGAAAGAATATTTGAATAAGATTCTGAAAGGCTGAATTTGAGTAGTGGCTTTCGTATTCAGTCATCCCCTCCCCTCCTTTTTAAGGGGGAGAGCAATATGTATGCTTGTGATTGTATATTGCCAACTCCTTTTCCTCACCTGTTTAGTATCTTGAATGACAAGGAGGACCTGTTCCCCTGGACCATTTGGGGAATGCTGGGTGAAATTAACATTGAATTAACACCAGTTTACATGTGGACAATGCCACTGAATCCTTTTGTGACTCTGAATAACTTGTTTGGCATATTCGGGTTCAGTTTCTTCCTCTGTGGACACAGAATAACTGGGAAGTTGTGAGGATAATATGAGAGAACGTATATGATGGTACTCTGTGAGGTCTTGTCAGTAAGGTCCTTTTCCTCCTCCCCTGGGACAGTGAGTTTCCAGATGTGGACTCAGGTCATCCACCATGCCTTGCACTCTTGTATGTGGTAGTGATAAACACATGTGTGTGGAAGGCATGGCAGATAAAGTGTCCATTTTCTAATAATTATTCTTGATTCTGTCACTTAACTCTGTAGACTGTTGGCTTTCTTATGAAGCCATACCTCCTGGGTTTTTCTTCTAATTTGTTGGCATGAGATCGAGGGCAGGTTACTTAACCCCTCTTGACTTAGTCTCCCCATCTAAAAAGGCACTAATACTATTTCAAGCATCAGAGATTTGCTGTGCGTCTCTTTATTATGTTAATTGTAATAACTCTTTGTCTTAACACAGCCGAATCAGTGCATGAAAATTAAAACCACTCAATGAATTTAAGCCTTCTTAATTATTATTGCTGTTATTATTTATAGTAGGTTTTCTGCTAAATTTACCTGATTTTTAGTCTTGAACAGTGAGCTAAAAATACCTAGTTATTTAGAAAATTGAAATGCTTATGTTGTGATAATCTTCTAACGGGTACTTTGATGTAGATTTTCATTATTTATTTTTTGGAAGTTTGTGATTTTTCTAATAGCAGTTAGTGTACTCCATTTGATGAGTTTAATGCATTTTATAAAATGGTTTTGATCATCTAAAATGCAGCCCTTTTGAACCTCAGTCCACTGAAATCTTTTTCCATTTTTCCTTGTCCTGTATTTGCCAGAGTTTTAATTTTTACTGCATTCTGGCCAGCTTACTTTTGTGCTTTCTTTAAGTTTTTGAGTTAATCTTTATTTATCCTAGCTTCTTTATATGTTCTGTTTGTGCTCTTGACTTGCTAAATATCTGAGATCATCCTTTCTCTGGGGTGGGAAGAGAGGCTTCTGGACAGATAGCCTGGTAGATCTAAAACATTCCAAAGGGTGTATTTCACTTTCAGTTCTAACAACTGATTAGAGATCAATAAATGCACAGCACTTGTGCTTTTCCTGGAAAACAGGTCTGTGTTCAGTGGGCTAAATAGTAGGAGAGGCATTTTTCAGCTGGCATGCCTGTATTATACCTATAAATAACTATAAATGATTCTAGATATTAAAATTTTTTTTTAACGTTTACTTTTATTTTTGAGAGAGAGACAGAGCATGAGTGGGGAAGGGGCAGAGAGAGAGGGAGACACGGAATCTGAAGCAGGCCCCAGTCTCTGAGCTGTCAGCACAGAGCCTGATGCTGGGCTCAAACCACAGACTGAAAGATCATGACCTGAGCGGAAGTTGGACGCCTAACCAACTGAGCCACCCCAGCCGCCCCAAGACGTTTTTTTTTTTCTTTCTTTTTCTTTTTTTAAGACAGTTCTCTCTCTTTTGATGTCTAAACTCTTAGGCAATCTGATATCTTTTTCCTTCTGGAAGGATGTGAAACTTTGCAGTTTAGAGACATAATTTTATGAGTATCTAATACTCTGAACAAAAAAATGAAATCAAAAGCAAAATTCCATCTACTTTGAAAGTTTCTCAAAAGCCAAGGTAGCTCTGAGATCAGCAGTGGAAATTGTCATTGTCCTCACTTGCCAGAATATATAGGGAGGCATGTGGGAAAGAACACAATACAAATATTTTTAAATTATGCTTTCTATAGACTTTTATGTATGATCTCATTTGTTCTTTACATAATATGAGGTGTTGGCAGAATAGGAATTACTTCTCTTTCTCTAGTGAGGAAACAGGCTCAGAGAACTCAAGCGACAGGATCAAGGACCAACAAGCCCACCCCCAACATTTGTAGGACTCGGGCAAGAGTACAAATAGAGGCTTGTCTCCCATTTGTTCCAAATACAGTGTTATAAACCAAGCTAACATTCGATCAAATGGACTAAAATGTGTCCACAATAGAATAAAATATCTTACTTTGGCAAACACACCTTCCTAATGACTTGGAAGGCCTGATCTAAAATTCCCATTACTGGACTTCATGGAGTTCCCTGTGAGAATGTGCAGCATATGGATTACCTGCCTGGCCTGTGCTTCTTCCTGTCACCCCAGGGCCATCCAGTATTGTGAGATGCCTCATGTACATTCATGTGTAGATCCATCCACATCTCCTGTAGATAGCCACCCCTTGGCCAGACCTTCAGCCTGGGAGTATCCATAGGGGGTGCCATGTTCTTCCCCTGGGAGACCAGATCCTGAGATGAGGCCCACCTTGGGAGACCATCTGGGCAGAAACTTCAACAGAATAGGCTCTGGGTATGTTCTGTTGGCTTCATGACTCTCACCCCTTCTTAAGTCTGATTCTGAGGCCAGTAGAGGGGTATCCAAGAAACAGGTTGAATTCAAATGGATTGTTTGGCCATTTCGAGTCAGTGTGGTGAAACACAGAGTTAGTTTCTTCCTGATGTATTCGTTAGGTGCAGCTACTTGGTGCTGCAGAGATAGCTATGAATAAGACATCTCTCTGGAAGACCTTTAAATTCTGGTGGGAGGAGATAGAAAATAAGTGTGTAAATAATTAGAAAATATGTCCCGAGGGTATCAGCGCTGTGAAGAAAATAAAAGAGGGTAGCAGGCTAGAGATTGAAGGGTAGGAGCAAGGTTGATGGTCAAGGAAGGCTTTTCTGTGGAAGTGATGCTTGTGATGTGAGTGCTGAACGGCTACAAAGAAGACCTTAGGGAGGGGTGCCACAAGCAGCTGGGTAACATAGGTGATGGCCATGAGCTTGGTGGCTTTTTCGAACACAGAGAGATGACCATGGAGGCTTGAGTAAAGCTGGTTGGGAGTGGAAGGAGATGAGGTTGGAGAAAAAGAAGCCTCTAGGAGGCCAGTGGGACGTTGTTGGCCCTGCAAGGGGTTTGAATTTGTTCTCATAGGATCCTTTAGAAGCAGGGGAGTGATAGTAAAACTTCCTGATACAGTTCACTACCTCACAGTTAACTCGAAGTGGCCTGTCAACATTTTAATTATTTTGCCAATCTTAAATGGATCCCCTTGCCATACAAATCCTCCTCCTCTAACAATAGTTGAATGTCACAGATATATTTTGTGGACATTTCGAAGACTTAAGCATTGGTGCTCCTACAAGTATTGTGAAAAAAGTGGCCATATATTTAGCTATCAAATTTCATGTCTTTTGCTAAAAATATAGAACCAAGAGAGCTCTGAGCATAAATACAGGCATGCTCGTGGTGTTGGTTATTTCATAACTGTTCTTAGGTGCCAAATGTCTTCATCTTCATGCGATTTATAGTAATGTAAGTAATGTGTTGGGGACTAACAAATCAAAATCTCATTTCAGATGTGTGACATTAATGTTGTGTTGACTTATTGTTTCATGTGTTAGATTTCTGATAAAATTTCTAAAACACCTTCTTGAAAGGAGTAACAGGTAGAAACCATTGTGATGATCAGATATTCATCTGTGTGTACTTTGTCATTGATAAGAGATGACTAATAGGTTCTTAATTGGGTGGTGTAGCATGTCACAGTGCCCCGGTTTAGGGATACCCAGCAATTTAAAGTCTTTTGATAGCAAAGCATTGAGAAATAGCTTGATGTTTGTTAAGAGAAAACAAACAGACCAGTTTTAGTTTTTATTTATCATAATGGTGTTATTTTACTCTTGAAGTTGTTTCCTCAGCCATAACCAGATGTGTAACATAGAAGCAGCTGCATGAAATTTTCATTTTTATGTATAATATTGGAAATCTCAGACAAGCTTTCTTCTGTGTTCTAGAAAATGAAATGATCTTTTCCTAGTCTGAGCAGCTGTGTAAAACAGAATAACATCTTCTCCTGTCTCCAAGTGACCATCTGTTTTTATGGGATTTGACAGGTAATTTATTAATTTTAAGAGGTTTGTTTTAGTGAAATGTTGGCAAATATGCTTGTAGCAGACTTTTCGGTAAATACTATAAAGCTCTAGAACTTTTTAGGGCCTTCCTAAATAAAAGTCTGGTGGAATCTGTAAGAATCCTTTTTTCTTACATGTTTTGAATAGTTCGCTAAAGATATTTGCCAAAGAACTATAGAATAGGGACTCCTGGCATCAGTGGTATGTTTGACTGTCATTCATTTTGGTTATGGCCAGATTTAGAAATATTAACTGTTCAGTTAAGAAAGGGTTTATTGATATGTTTCTTTCATTGCCATCTCATGTTGTTTCTTTTGTCTTTCTCGTACAAAAATTAAACCTAAAAAAATAAGTGGTTAGTTGCTTTTCAAGCTCTGTCATCCTCCATTGCAGCTGTCATTGTACTTTGCTAGGGTCCTCCTGGCATCTCCTCGCATCTTGCAAGAGATGTCAGCTTTTTTTCATGTTCATCTGTCACTTTTAAGGTGTCACCGAATTACCCAGGCTGAATGCAAAACGATAAGAAACGCCACAGTTATTATGCTGACTGCAGACAGTGTGGGAATTCTTTATGATAGGCCCTTACTCATGTCTTAATATTTTATTTATTCCAATGTGCTTAGCAAGCCAGCCTGGCCTTGTTTTTCTCCAGGTAGATCGGATGGCTGGAAACAGTCCTCCCTATTTTCATTTGGGAAGCTTAAATATTTTTAAGATGAGTGATAATACTAGGTGAATAGAGTCGAGCTTCATTAGTCTCCCTCTGCCTCTCAGTCATCAGCTGATGCTAGAAGACTTAATCATTTTTAGCTCAGTTCCCCAGTTGGCAAAATGAGGTTTATGACATTTTCTTCACTACTTCACTGGAATGGCACTAGAAAAATGAATGCATGTGGTGACTCTTTATTGGATGGCATTTGCTGAGTGTGGCTTTTCAGAGTTTGACTTGATTAATTTAAAAATGGTATTACTTACTGTGTATAATGTGGCTCTCTGATAGTGATGATGAGGATGATGATGGTGGTGCTGGTGAATGAGCAGTAATAATGGTAGTAAATGGGAGGCAGCTTAGAGTCGTGATTAAGCCAGTAGACTTTGTACCCAGATTGTGTTGCTTCAAACCCCTCTCCTGCCATTTACTAGTTGTGTGTGGCCTTGAGCAAGTTACTTAAACCTGAGTGTTGTAATGTCAGATTTGGGATCTGAACCTGTGCCTGTCCTCACCTGTGTTTCTAATCATCATACTGTGTTGCCATCATAACTTAAACACAAAAAGCTTAAAAGTATTTTGAAAAATACTCCACTGGGGTCCTGGAGGTCAGAACAATTGGGGAAGGTAGATTAACTGACTGCCTGGGGACTGAGATTGGCATATTGGAATCCGATACAAAGCTTGCTTGTTTCTGATCTTTCAAAATCAATAGATTTCATTATTATTAAAAGCTCCCTTTTTTTAAATAAGGGAATTCATTTGCAAAAAGAATTTGGTCCCATGCACTTAGGCTTTCAGAGTTTCACTAGCACTATTCTCTGAACTCTGAAGTTTCTGTACTGTGAATTGGGTGATGAGAGCTTTGGCCATAGTAAGAAGGAAAGAGCCTCTCCTGATGGTCAGGAGCTCCAGCCTGTTAGGAAGCCTTGAGCATTACAAGTTGTACTGTCTATCCTTGTGTGTGTGTGTGTGTGTGTGTGTGTGTGTGTGTGTGTGAGAGAGAGAGAGAGAGAGAGAGAGAGAGAGAGAGAGAGAGGGGGAGGGAGGGAAAAGAAAGCCTGGTTTTTTAAAAAGTGGAAATAATGGTTTCTTTTGGAATTAAATTGCAATTTATTTCACTGCATGAGTGGTTCTGATAAAGTGGAGGTGGTGACCTTTTGTTCATTTAGGATATAGGTTGGTTGATGTTGGCATTATTTTGCAAATGTTGAGGATAATCTATCTTGGAAATAATTGAAATAAACCAGTACTCATATTGGACAGGGGAGCAAGAGTGGCAGCCGGGAGAAAGCATTTCAGCATGGCAGTGATTTGTGCATTCCTGATGTAGTCAGCTATTATATTCTAGCAGCTTATTGGCATCCAGTGGCAGCTGGAGACAGATGATGGAGTAGCCCTGTTCTGAAGAATGTCCTTTGCCTGCTCTCTAAGTATCACAGTGCTCAACTTGCACTGATTTTCACAGTGTGATCATTTTTCATTATACATTCCCTTGCCCTGTAGGAGAGCAAAGAGAAGCAGAGGGAAGCAGTGAGTGTCCTGTTCCTTCCATGGTCAAGACCATGTTAATTGAGAACTGATTCAAGAGAGAGCTGGATCTAAAGCCGCCTTGACAGGTTAATTCAGAGGATTGAGTTGATAGGATACATTGAAAGGCCCTGAGGCAGGAATGTGTGTAGAGTAATCAGTACGGAGGTAAGGAAGTCAGTATGGGAGGAATGGGCTAAAGGAAAGAAAGCACAGTAGGAAATGAGGTCACTTTGAGGTGCTGGGAATGCAAGTCATATAGGACCTTGTAAACAGTTGGAGGGATGCTGACTTTCAGTTTGCATGAAAGAGGAACCACTTTGCAATGGTTTTATTTATTCTTAAATTTTCTAACAAGTTTATTGAGTCATATAAAATTCACCCATTTCAAGTGTATAGTTCAATGTCTTTTAGTAATAAAATTTATCAAGTTATGCAACCTTGACCACAGGCTGATTTTGGAATGTTTTCATCCTCCAATAAAATTCCTAATGTCAGGGCACCTGGGTGGCCCAATCACTTAAGAGTTCAACTCTTGTTATTGGCTCAGGTCAGTATGGATTCTCCCTTTTCCCCTCTCTCTGCCCCTACCCTGCTTGCCCTCTCTCTGTCTCAAAATAAATAAACATTAAAAAAAAATCCTCATGTCTAATTACTGTTAATCCTGTTCCTATTCCCGGCCATAGGCACCCATTAATTTCCTTTTGTCCGTATAGATTTGCTTTTTATGTAAATTGAGTCATTCAACATATGTAGTCTCATTTCTTCTTTCACATAGTGTAATGTTTTCAAGGTTCATTCATGTTGTTGAATATATTAGTGGTTTGTTCTTTGTGTTAATGAATAGTGTTCCATCATATAGATATATATCACATTTTGTCTATCCACTTACCAGCTAGTGGGCAATACAGGTCGTTTGGAATTTTTACTTGTTGTGATTAATGCTGCTAGGAACGTGTATGTGCAAATCTTTTTGTGAAATATATCTTTAATTCTCTTGGGTAGTATGGTAGGCAGAATTTTGGCCCCATGACCTTCCCTTCTAGTAGCGCACTGGGATTTTGTGACATTACGTGGCAAAAGGGACTTTGCAGGTATAATTAAGGTTGCTAATCAATTGACCCTAAGATTAGGGGAGTATTCTGGATTAACTTGATAGACCCAGTGTGATCACATGGTCCCTTATAAGCAGAAGTGGAAGACAGAAGAGGAGTTCAGAGAGACTTAGCAGAAGTCAGAGAGATTTGAAGCATGAGAAGGACTTGATATACTGTTTTGACTTGAAGGTAAAGAACCGTTTGTTAAGGAAATGGAAACCTCAGTCCATCAGGTGTAAGGAACTGAATTCTGCCAGTAACCAGTGAGCTTGGAAGATGACCCTCCTGAGCCCCAAATATGTATTATAGAATTGACTAATTCATTGATTTTAGCCCAGGGAGCTCCTGAGCAGAGAATCCAGTCACATGGTACCAGACCTCAGCCCTACTGCACTCTGAGATAATAAATGAGTATTGTACAAACCACTGAGTTTGCCATAATCTGTTACAATAGCAAATGAAAACTGATCGAGTAGATCCCTAGGGTAGAGTTACTGGGTAATATGATAAGTTTCTGCTTGAAGAAACTTTGCAGTTGTTTTGAGCAGAGGAGTGACATGATATTTTGAAAGGATCCCTTACCTGTGCTGGAACAAGCCTGTTGAGGAGCCAAGGGCAGAAGTAGGGAGAATAGTCAGGAGGCAAGACAAGCAATGATGGCAGCTTTGACCAAAGCCGCTGTGCCCGAGTTGGAATTGGGACAGAGATATGGGTGACAGAGGCATTTGGAGTCGATTTGGCCTTCTGGGGGTGGTGGCATGGTGGGAGGTGCCATGGAGAGGGATAATGGTAGCACCCATGAGCACTTGTTGATTGAACATCCCGGGACGACTGGTCAGTCTCAGATGGAGTCTGAGTTCTCAGAGGAAGAGGGAGGTGTGCAGTGGACTCAGAGGTAAAAGAAGGGCGCTGTAAGATATTTTCCCTTTCATCATTGCTTATAAATAAACACCCCCATTCACTACCCTGAGACTGTCGAGTTACTGGTGAAGGTGATGGAAGTTTGACAGAGGAAAATGAACATCAAAGTCATTGGATATGAAGAACTGTCTCATAGGAGAAGAATAAGTATGTACTAAAAGGTGGTTTTGAGGGTGTGGAATGCCATTCCACAAAATGTATGTGTGCTCTCTTGATATGTCATGCACATTGCAAAATGTCTCTAGTACTTACTATCAAGTGTTAGGTGCAAAAATTTCAAAGCACATGCTTAGCTTGATTGACCTGAGAGATAAGCAGACTTGCTAAGTTGGTTTCCTAATTAAACACTTAGTGTTTAACTCTCCAAGTATTTTGTGGCGAATTCATGACTTGCTCATTCACTGTTTGGACGACGTAAATGCATGTGTGACAGACAACCATACTGGTATGAGTGATCTTTACCTGACTGAACCCATATCTTAAACACCTTTGGGTCTTTGCATACACATCATTCTTCTTTTACTTTGGTACTTAGTGCTCAAGACACTTCTTAGGCTATACTACAAGAAACTTTTCTGACCTTCAAATTAGGTGTCCCTTTGAGATGCTGCCACTCCTGGCACTTTGCTCATTTCATACTGTTTTGTCTTTGTCTGCTTCTCATCCATCTCTCTAAATTGATTTTTGAGTTCCAAAAGTTCAGGGCTCAGTATTCACCATTGCATCCCTGGTGCAAAGAACCTGACACAGGAAGTCCTTGGTAAATATTGGTTGCATTAAAGCAGAGAATCACTCTATTGCGTGCCTGTCTCTTTTAAGAAAATATTGAACATTTAATCTCAGGGAAAAAAGAAATGTCCTGGTAAAGTAAGTTTGTGATTGACAGACTTTGCAATCCTTCTGACAAACAGATGTGGCAGAAGAGAGTACATTATGTTGACTACAGACATGTGTGTGCCGTATCTGGTTGTTGAGATCCTTTTCAGCCTAAAGGAAACAGCCATGTAGTAAGCACTTTTGGTCTTGTGCCTATTAAGTTGGCTCCATCTTTGGAGTCTGCTTTTGAGAAAAGACTGCCATGAGAAGTCTTAAGAACCAGCATTGGTTGCATGCCTTAGTAACTTCCCCGGATCACTGCACAGAGATATGTGTGTGAGAAATGTGTTTATCAGAACAGTGACTGGACAGCCAAGTATTTAAAGGATAAAGTTCTCTTCACAGGAAGTTAGCACGGTTTACTGTACAGGGTATCATGGAAGCAGAAAAAAACCCCTTGATTTCAGGAACATACACTCAACCAAACGTATGGGTTTTCATTTTCAGAGGGTCTTGCCCAGGCTCCCCGTTCGGACACTCACAGGTTCCTGCAAACAATTCAATTTTATTTGACATTTATTGGGTTACACTTGACATTTCCAAGTGCAGTAGATATATATTTTTTCTTTCTGGCAACTCAGTTGTGAAATTATGATTGACACTCTATAATGTTCAACTGGATTGTGTTCAAAACTGACCAATGGTAGGTTTTAGAAGATGAACCAGTTCCAAATTTTGTGACCCATGGATAACATTCTCCCCCGTGGAAGTCGCGATAATATCAGTAGTTAATCAAGGAAACGTGTCCACTGGTGGTCTCAGGATTCATTTCAGACTCAGAGCTTTGGCCACCCTATGTATGTATGTCTCTTAGAGTGCTCTGAGTAGGCCCTCAGCAAATACTGGGTCAAAGAATAAATAAAGCCACTTTGAGAGTGTATCTTTCATTATGTTTTAATTAATTAATTAATTAATTCAATTTGTTCCTCCACAGCAACAACAAAAGATCAATTAGAATTATCCCACCCAGAGATTTCCACTCTTGTCTGTCTGATTGATGGTCTTGCAAACCAAAATGTGGTTTGTGCTGGGCTTACCCATTTTACTGAAGGTATCATGATCTTTCCTTCTCAGGGATTAGAGAGCTCTATACTGTAAGTATGTACAAAATCATGATTAGCTACAATTTGTCTTATTTAAGCAGTCCCGTTTTCTTAAACATTAAAGATGATTGCCTTTTCCCTTCCATTATAAACCACGCTGCCATGAACATCCTTAGTCCATGTCTCTCTCCTCTTCACTGAGGTGATTAGTCCTTTAGGAGTGGAATTGCTGGCTGCTGAGTATTTCACTTTTGATAGTCTTTTGAGACTTACTGCCTGTGTGAGATTGGATCACTCTACACTCTTAAAGTGATGATTGAATCACTCTTAGTCAAAGTGAGTGAACGTATGGTGTACATGTTCACCCACATCTTCTCTGAAGACGCGTATTGTCATTCTTGTTGAGTTTTTGCTAGCTTGTCTGTCGTCTTTTGGACACTAGCACTAATTCTCATGGAGAATATAGCAGGCAGTATGTTGTGGGCTTTATATCGTATTATTTGAGACCTAGCTGGCTGCTGCATGTTGTAGCTCTATGTACGTATGAGTGTAGATTATAGACTCCTTGAAGCTGTGGATAGCCTCCTTGGTATTGTAGCCCACACACAAAATAATGTGTGCAAAGGTGTACACAGATCTCCAGTCGCTCTTCTTTAGTGAGAGGAATTTCACAACTTGGTCTCCATGAGAATGCCCTCAACCCTCACCTATGGGCAGTTTTCCAAGTCTCGTTTTCAGAAATCAGGAGCTGTCACTCCTCTGCGTGATTCTGCCTGCTTCCTCATGCTATTCTGCTAGACTTTTTACCCACATTCTTTTTATATAGTGGAGTCCACTCTGTCTTCTTGTCATCTCTTGTCTTTATCCTGTGTATTTTATGCTGTTCTAGAGGACTGATTCTTCCTAATTTTTTTTCATCTGTAAGGGTCCATATGTAATTTATTTGCATTGGTCATTTATTGAATCTTATTTGAGCAAATAGTGTGTCTGTATAACGTTGTTGAAAACAAAACATGTATTTAGGAGTGGTAATCACAATTTTTTGTTTCATTCCTCCTAATTCTGGTGCCTTTGTGATTTGGGAAGGTCACATTACTACTCGAAGCTCTTTACTCATATGTAAGATTAGTAAAATAATATGTCTACTTCACAAGGTGTGGTGAAGACCAAGTGAAATTTCATGAATATAAAAACTCTGAAAAGGGCTATAATGTAATGGAAAAGTTAAAAGTCTCTGTTGCCTTCTAGAGGGGCCAAACCCAGGAGAGCAGACAACCAGGAGGCTGAAAATACAGAGGGTGGGTAAAAAAAATAAAAAAATAAAAATACAGGGGGTGGGGGGCTGTGTTTCAGGCAGCGGTTAATGAAGAAGCTTTCTAGGCAGTAAGGGGCTAAAAGTGAGTGGGAAAAACATGGCCTTGTGGTTAGGGAAAGGGCTGGATTCGTATCACCCTGTGCAGGGATGTTTTATGTTATCTCCCTCTTGGGAAATGGTTGGTTTTTCTCTGTGGTGGATGGTTTGGGAGCCCTAGTTTGAAGGCGAAGTACATGGCTGGGCTGAGAGCAGGCGGCAGTAGAAGGAAAGCTCACATTATATTGAGGGTCTTTCCCATGTCAGACGTCATACTAGACACCTTATCGAACATCGCTTCCTTTGAGTTCATGGAGTCTGATGAGAACACATTTTGGACTTAAAGCACACTGGGGCACTTTATTGGTTTCTTAGGGCTATGGTAACACATTAGCACAAAATGGGTGGCTTAAAACAACTGAAATTGATTCTCTCATAATTCTGGAAGCCAGAAGTCTGAAGTCAGGATGTTGACTGGGTTGGTTCCTTCTGGAGGCTCTGAGAGAAATGCTCTTCTTTCCCTGGTTTTCTCCTGGCTCGCAGTGGCTGCTAGGAAGCCACAGTTTTCCTTAGATACATCACTCCAGTCTGTCTCTTCACATCACTCTCACCTGAGTTTCTCTGTGCCTCAGATCTCTCTCTGCCTTTCTCTTATAAGGACACGTGTCATTGGATTAGGGCTCACTTGCATAACCCAGGACAGTCTCATTCGGAGAATCCTCTATTTTGTGCAAAGACTTCTTTTCCAAATAACCCGACGTTCACTACTTCTGGGGTGACGTATCTTTTGGTGAGTCGCCATTCAACCCACTATAGACAGTGACTGCAAATAAAAGTAAATTGCCTGTTCATGGACAGATTTGACATGTAAGTCTTGCCCTTTGGATTATAAAAATAGTGCTCTTCTCTTGTACCCTGGGGGGAGGCCTTCTGCCACATCCTAGTGAAAGTAGCCACAATACTTCCCACTTACCAGATACTGCATGTTTTTGCATGCCTTCCTTCATTTAGCCCTTAACAAAGCCCTGTGAGGTAGGGTTTTCTACAGATTTCTACAGCACCCATTTCACAGATGAGGAAATAGAGAGCTTGGCCCTACACCAAACACCAAATAATTGAAAACAAAACAAAACCTGTACATCTGAAACTAAAGTAATAGTTATATGTCAATTATATGCAAATAAATAAATTAAAAAAAAAGACAAAAGTTATGTTTGACTACAGAGCCTGCAGTCTTAACCCAGTGCACGTTACAGAACAGGAACACAGTGATCCTGCTAGAAAATCCTGGCATGTAGTTGAGGTTTAGCTTTAAGGTATTTGCCTGTGATATGAATGAATTATCATGGACCGGGCAGAAGAGGGGGTCTTTGGAGGTAGTTGGGGGGCGGGGGAGTTGTTCTCTCTGGGCTGCCATTCTGTCTCAGTAAGCTGAAACAAACACACCCACAAAGATCGCAAGGAATCATTACTTTGTATGCCTTATTCTATGAAGTTTGATTTTTTTTTTAAACTCTTGGAATACACTTGACCCCTGAACGACATGCGTTTGAACTGAGCAGGTCAACCTTATGCGTGAGTTTTGTTTTTTTTTTTTAATTTTTTTTATAAATATGGTACAGTCCTGTAAATGTATTTTCTCTCTTTTACAATTTTCTCAAGAATATTTTCTTTCTCTAGCTTCCTTTATTGTAAGAATATAGTACCTAATATACATAACATACAAAATATCTGTGTGTTATCCAGAAGGCTTCCAGTCAACAGTAGGCTTTTAGTAATTACGTTTCAGGGGGAGTCAAAGTTCTATGTGGATTTTTGACTGCGTAGAGGTTTGGCAACCCTAATCCCAATGTTGTTCAAAGGTCAATTGTATCGTCATAAAGCATTAGTGGAATTAAATAAGGATTAAATAAAGTAAGGTTGGACAAAATTATAAAACCTCTAGTATATTGAGATTTGCCAGAGCATATTCTAGTTTGATGGTTTTCCCTCCCTCCCTTTCCTCCTTCCTTCCTTCCTTCCTTCCTTCCTCTCTTTCTTTCTTTCACCATTATGCTTTCTCTTTTACTGCCCTGGTTTTTTAAAGTCTTGTGTTATACCGGCTGACACCTGTGACTTAAATATTTGTAATGTATCTACTTTCCTTAGAATAATATGCACAGTTTTACTCGCTACTCAGTGTCTTGTGTTCTACAAAATTATTTTTTAAGTGCTAACATGATTTTTAGAGTATGGCATTGAAATCTGCTGGACAATGGGCATGCACTCCATTTCCCATGCCACATACAAATTTTATTTTTCGACAACATCCTGGTTTGTTTGAAAGCCTTAAGTGCTGTATCAGTGGAATAGCACTGTGCTCCCAGAACAGTCTTTCCTATCAGGTGGGAGTGAAGCCAGGCCAGAGAACCCCTGTTGGAGGTTTCTTGATTTGTGATTTAGCTGCGGTAAGCTTTTTTAAAAGCTGTTTGGATTTCTCCCCTTGATTTTGTCTTACATGCATTGTAAACGATAAGGTTTCTTTCTTTCTTTTTTTTTTTAATGGTAAGGAATAAAACCTGTAGTTCTGAAGGGCAGCGTATTAGACTATGATTACTGTATTAGTCTCATCCACTTTCAAGTTTCATTGCAGAAAAACAAAGTTCTTTGAGCACTTTGCATTAATTAAATTAGGTGTAGAGAACTTATTCCCACTTAAATTAATGCCACTTGACATTCTAAATTTTTCTACTCTTAATCTCATAATTGCTTCATTTTGCCATGATTTATAAAGTGTGAACTTGGACCCTTTATCCTGCTGAAAACTCAGTTGTAAAAAAATTCATTCATGAGGAAGTAAAACTTTTATTTTCAGCTTTATTTTAATATAAATCCAGGTATTAGATATAACATACTAAAATTAATAATTACTCTTTTTTTTTGAGAAAAATTTTGAGATTTCATGATATAAATTTTAGCCTTTGGGATGAACTGCAGGGTAGCCAGGGGCACTCGGGCCCTATTGTAGGCTGTATCCTTCCCTGTGGCTCCCCCACATTGTGGGCATGGGTGGTAGGCACCCTTTGTCCCTTCTGAGGCCTAAGCTCAACCATGCCAGACCCGAGGGTCAGGCTCCTCTTGTCAATTTTTGTCAGATTTTGACCTGTGAAAAAAGGGAGACAGAAGACCCAAAAAGCCTGCAGGTAAATTCATTTTCTGCCCTTCTTCCCATCTTCTCCTTGTCTCCTGTCTCGTGGATTATTCCTAGACACAGTGGTTCCTGCAGCCTCTCTGGGGACATCCCATCTTCCATGACCAACACACCAGCTGCACTCTCTGCTGAAGCCCAGGCCACCTTGGCAATGACATACTACTTTGTATTTCTTTCCTTCCTCCCTTCCTCCCTCCCTTCCTCCCTTCCTTCCTTCCTTCCTTCCTTCCTTCCTTCCTTCCTTCCTTCCTCTCTACCCCGTCCCTCTCTTTTTGGCTTACCTGAGATTCCACCCTAAAATACATAATATACTTGGCATATGCTTTATTTTTTTAAAAAAAATTTTTTTTAACATTTATTTTTGAGACGGGAGAGACAGAGCATGAACAGGGGAGGGGCAGAGAGAGAGGGAGAGACAGAATCTGAAACAGGCTCCAGGCTCTGAGCTGTCAGCACAGAGCCTGACGCGGGGCTTGAACTCATGGACCGTGAGATCATGACCTGAGCCCAAGTCGGCCGCCTAACCGACTGAGCCACCCAGGCGCCCCAGCATATGCTTTTTAAAAAGTATG